>NW_026623089.1:49277981-49971731 GCF_023065955.2 Ursus arctos
GGTAACCTCACCAGGGTTACAAGATAGTAAGTGTTAAAACTAGGATTCAAACATGGGGTCTTCTAACTCCTGATCAGGTGACCTTAACCAGGATCCCATCCGGCCTCTATATATGAAAGTTTACGGAGAACCTTCCCTATATATACATACATATGTGCATATTTACAGCGGCAATGGTTTCTACAGATATCTGACTTATGGTCATAGAACTGCCTTCCTAATTCCACTGTTTTGGTCATTTTCTGGATAGAGAGAGGTTTTGCTTAAATCCAGACCTACTTGTCTAAGAACAGATTTTCAAAATGAACAAAACGTAAGGCTATGCCAACAGAGGCTGGCTTGAAATTAACTTTCGCACTGATATAAAGAAGTTAATTAGTTCAACCTAGGCAATACCTGATTTTATTAAACATTAGAAAATAAATGAATATTTTAAAATAAATAAAATATTTCCTGTCAACCCCGGCCTCCCAATTTTTCCCCCTCTGGATGGTGTGTTAATTGGACACTTTCCAAAAGAAGGGATAGAACATTCAATTCTTGAGAGTCCAGCAATGCAGTTTCCACGTAATAGATATAAATAATGAACACGGAGCTGCATTAATTTTAATTCATGTTAAATATGGTTTCTGGGTTGAGTTTATTTGTAACACATTCCTTCTCTGCGCTATTTCACTCCTCCCCACCATGTCACTACTTAGCTTGAAATTTCACAATATGGGAAAAAAAACCCAAACCCAATCCTAATTATCTCCTGCAGGATCATAAAAATAACATTAATAAAATGTGGTAAATATCAGTGGTGATCATTACCAGGCCTGCATCACCAGAAAATGAAATGCAGCACCCCAAAGCAAGAAGGATTAAAGCAAGCCCGCCACCATTAAACATACACATTTTAGCATATTTGCTCAGCAAGCAAATTTAATGGTAATAATAAAGTTGCCTTTAATCTGAACTGGACAAAAATTTCAAACGTGCATGGATATGCATAAAATCTCTTGCACCTGTACATGGCTTTATATTTTTCAAAGCAATGTCACATTCACTATTTCATTTCTGTATCCCTATCAGCCTCACTCAAAGGCAGATATAATGGGACTCATTCCACCTGACAACTGAGGTTGAGAGAAAGGACAAAGACGTGACCTTCCCAGATTCACCTAGTGAGTCCACACACTGGGGCTGGTACCCAAACCCCCTGGCACCCAGATCTGTCACCTTCCCATGAAAAAAACCTCACTTCTGGATAAACCACATGGCCACAGTGACAAGAAGGACTCTTTGTATGGAAACGTAAGAACAAAACACAATTAGTAAGAATAAGAGATAAATAAGGTGTCTTACCAGGGACTGAAGAAAAGAAACAAAGCAGCTGTTATCCAGCAGTTAATGATGTGAGAAATAAGCAATATTCTCTGCACAGCTTTGTTCTATAACAAGGGTTACCAATACATTCATACAGGTACAATGGCTAGAAAAAGCATATTAGGGTAAGGTCAGATGTGGAGAACTTGCCCGGCCAGCGTGTGACTCTATTGTTATATACTTGATCAGTATAAATGAGACCCTCGGTATCAGGATGCCAGAGTAAAAAGTAAACTTTGGTTCCTGTTATAAAATGCCTGATATGTAAAATTTTAATACACTTAAGGAAATTCAAGTACATTATCAACTATTGACAGGTACTTATGTCTGTAAGAGGATAAGCAAAAGACATTAGCCTAAATAAATAAATAGATATAACAGCATGTATGCTGGGCTCTAATGAATTAATTCCCTAATTGGTCTTCCCTGAATCCCCCAGCAGTCTCCATTAGGTCTTCATCTACAATCCATACGTCAATAACAGGATGCTTCTATATCTAAGTTTATGGGCCAGCCATTTAGATGGCTGTGAGTATCCCTTAAGAAATAAGAATAAATAGCGGGCAAGTTGCAGTTTAGAGAAAATAAAAGCCACATTGCTGCACAAGGAGTAGTGTTTGAAAATGTAGGCCCAGGGCCTGGTACAGTGCTTCGATCAATAAACATTGCTTTGAGTGAACATACTTCTCTGGGGTTAAAAGATAAGAATGGAAGAATAGAAGGGCCTTACAAAAACTCTGGAATTACTTCTCTAGGACAAAAAGTAGTTTATTGTTGGGGTTTAAAAAACTAGTTGAGGTCATTTGCTAGACCTCCATCCCTTTAGGTAGCCTGTGTGCTTGGGACTGTGCCCACTGACATAGGTTCCTAATGTCGACATTTGAGAATTCTGATCCTGAAGATCATGGAGTCCAGAGGGTCTCAAACTTAAGTGTGCTTCAGAACCATCTAGAAGAATTGATAAAACACAAACTTCTGAGCCCTATCTCCAGAGTCTTGATGCAGTAGGTCTGGGGTAGGGCCCGAGAATTTCCATTCTGATAAGATCCTGGGTAAAGCTGATGTTGCTAGTCTGGGGACCCCACCTCGAAAGCCACTGCTCTAGTCCAACACCCACATCTTAGAGGAGCAGAACCCCAGGCCCAGAGAAGGAAAATGATTGCCCTCAGGACCAGTCTTCAGTGGCTCTTTTCCTACTGCCTGATGGATCCTTTTAGTTATAAATTGAATTATACCCCAGCACCTCAGAAAATGAACTTATTTGGAAACAGGGTCATTGTAGCTGTAACTGGTTGAGATTAGGTCATTAGAGTGGACCCTAATCCAATGGGACTGGTGTCCCTAAAAAAGAAAAAATTTGGGGGTCATGTGTGTGGCTCAGTCAGTTAAGTGTCCGACTCTTGATATCAGCTCAGGTCTTGATCTCAGGGTCGTGAGTTCAAGCCCCACGCTGGGCTCCAAGCTGGGTGTAGAGACCACTTAAAAAAAAAAAAAAGGAAAGAAAGAATTGGAAACAGACAAATCCACAAGGAGAAAGCTGTGTAAACATGAAGACAGAGACAGGGGCGATGCATTCCATCTATCTACAAGCCCAAGAATGCCAAAGCCGGTCTATCGGCAAACCACCAGCAGCCCGGGGAAAGGCATGGAACACATTCTCCCTCACAGTCCACAGGGGATCCAACCCTGTCGACATCCTGATTCCAAATTTTTCTCCCCCAGAACTGTGAGAGAATAAATTTCTGTCATTTGATCCACTCAGGTTGGGGTACGTTGTGAGAGCAGCGCTGACCAACGAACACCCCTTTATAGGAGACCGTTAGAGCGAAGATCCGCACTCACCTGAGGGGATATTATGAAGCAGTCCCGCTCTGTCTCTCTCTGACTTCCGAGAATTCTCTACACCTCTCAACTGAGAACCAAACGCTCTCTTGTCCTTCAAAATCTGTGCCCAGGACTTGGCTCTACTGGGGGTGTGTACACAGCGATAAGCCCTCATTAGAGCAGGGTGGCAATAGGTAGGTCTCGGGGACCTCTCAACGGGTTCGCATCCTAAGCTGGTACTTATAGTGGGGCTTTCAACGAAAGAAACCAAAATCCATGCAGGGGGAATACATGTACCTGCGGATTGAGTAATAGTGAAACAAAATGAAACTAAACCTTGCTGTAAGGATATTATACAGTCATTAAAGTACTTTTCATTAGGAGTATATAATTATATGGAAAATGTGCATGCTATAAAATCAAAAGAAAAGCAGAATATAAAATACTCTATATTAAAAAAGTGGAAAGAAATACATCAAAATATTAAGAGTCTTTAATTTGGGGGCTGGCAAGACTATTGGGATTGTTTTTCTTCTCTCTGCTTTCCCTTTAAAAAGCATCCATTATTGCCATAATAGAGAAGTATCTTGGGGGTGGGAGATCACTTCTTAAGATTCACAACTTGCCTTCGTTCATCTTGGCTCCACTGTTCCTTGCCATCCTCATACAATACCACCAAAATTCTGCCAAAGGTTTGACAAATTTGCCCCCACACGGAGGAAGGGCCTTTTCCAGTTTGGAAAGTAGGTTTATCTCCTAAAATCTGATTAAAATCACTTTCTGCCAACATTACAGAAAACTCTAGGGGCAGAAATTTTGCACAGAAGGTCTTTTCTTTTCTGTTCCTGGTACCTGAGGTGGGTTTCTGCCTTCCAACCTTTCCAAATGTTTCTTCCATGAAGAACAATACCCACATTTATCATCCTTTGTCTCTTCAGCTGCTTTCTTTCCTCTAACCAGATTTTTTTTCCCCTTAAAAAAAATTTTTTTTTAAACACCATTCCCTAAAATTCTTCCTTTCCTATATTGCCCAAAATTCACTAGCTGGAGATTGACCTGAGTTAAAACATGTCCTCTTTTAAATAGGACTATCCATGAGGAACTTGCAGTGATCAGACATTCACACCTTAGTACGGATTAGCTCTAGAGCTCTGTTTTCCTCCTACTACCCAGCTCAGACTATTAACGTGAAGAACTGAAGTTCTGAACGGATGATGAATGAAGGGAGTTAGCAGCATTTGGGCATATCGCGGAAAGAAGGCACTGGCCCAGATTCGGGCATCTGGTATGTGAAAAACAGAGCTGCTGAGGACAGGAAGGAGAGAAGGCAGTGACGGGAAGCTAGCAAAGGCAAATGAAACCTCATCAGGGTTTTGCTGTATGGCCCCCGAGAGTAGCCTTAATTCACTTATTAATTTATTCTGCAAAGGGAAAATTTCTGCTGTAGCTTTCAACTAATATTCAAAGAAAACAGAAGCACTAAAACAATTTTTAAACTACATGAATAACATGTGCTTGTAAGCGGGCAGGGTCTTGGGACTCCTTTGATAGTGAATACTGATCATTAACAAGCTACAGATGAGTTGCCAGGCATTAGTCATTTCCACGTATAAGCGAACGTACGTATGTTGTGTGTGTGTGTGTGCGCGCACATGCCAGCTGACCCTTGAGCAATATGGGTTTGAACTTCGAGGGTCTGCTTATATGTGGATACTTTTTTGATAAATATAGTACAGTACTATAAATGTATTTTCTCTTCCTTATGGTTTTCTTAATGTTTTCTCTAGCTTACCTTATTGTAAGAATTTATCATATAGCACATATAAAATACAAAATGTGGATTAATCAACCATTTATGTTATTGTTAAGGCTTCTAGTCAACAGCAGGCTAGTAGCAGTTACGTTGTTAGGGAGCCAGAAGCTATACGGAGATGGTCAACTTCACGGGGAGTTGGTGCCTTAACCCCCACGTGGTTCAAAGGTCAACTGCATGTGCATGTGTGTGTCTGTGTGTGTGAAATAAGCTTTCATAATGACTTAGCTGAGTTCTGAACCTGGTAAGGAAGTCAGAGAGGGAGCAAACTCCCTCGAATTACATGTAGTAAAACGCGCATGCATGTGCACCAGTTTCTGGGCAGAAGGTCTAAAGCTCTGACCCCATTCTCAGAGGGCAGCAGCTACCGTGCTAGGGACAGACCTTCTGAATCAAACACACTCTGTGCCAGGTTCCAAGCTATCACGTACATGCCTCCAGCTTCATACACAGGAGCTACTCCACCAAAAAAAGAGGAAAGCTAGGACTGTGCTGGCCAAATACAGCCTTCTTCCCACATGGGAGGGGTGAGGCGGCAGCAGGCTTGCCATGGCAGGGACTTGCTCCCTGCAGTCTAACCAGTTTCTCTGGGGAGAGTGGGGAAACGGGCTGGGGAGGGGCATCTGGCTGGGTTTTCTCTAAGACCCTTTGATCCCAAGGAAGCAGATAAGCTGCTGATGTTCTCAGATTTTCCACTTACTCTTCAAGGCAGTTCCATTTTCTCTCCAAATCTGCTCCCAGTTATACAATTCAATGGCGAGTTCCATCCACTTCTCTCTTAGTTTCTCGAATATGAAGATTCATTTCACAAAACTTCAGTTATGAAAAAATGTTTTAAAAAACTTAAAGCTCTATATTTATTAGAGAAAATGAATAGGATTTTTTAGCCGACACTTTTTGGGGATGCTCTTGGCCTGGGACACATTTCCAGTCTTCAGGGGAAGAGAATAGTCACTGACGAATAAACAAGAAGCCAAAACCCACACAAAGGCCTACAATGATAAATTCACTCTTGTGACCTTTCTAAGGCAGGAATATGAGTGCACACATTTTATAATGTTTCTAACAAGGTAACTGGAAAATTGAATTCACCAGAATACCCCATTCTCAAACCATCCCAGTTAAGAATGATATGCTCTCAGCAAGAGAAGGTGTGACAAAGGGAGCCGAGATCTGCCATGAGCAAGAAACCAAGGTGTCCCTTACACAAGCCCTTGGGACTGCTGCGCACCCACCCGCCCTCCTATTTCTGTGCCTCTCCCCCTCCGCGCATCAGAAGCAGCCGCAGCCCTGCAAACGCACTTCTATCACCAGCACCGCGGCTGGCTACAGTTTTCCGTTTATAAACCTGTAACTCTGACACCATCTCCTTTCTGCCCTCTGCACAAGCCCATAAACATCCCCAGCTCTGGCTCATGACGGGTTCTTTCCTCTAATGGAAGCTCCCTCCTGGATATCCCAAAAGAGAAAGATGTGTCTGGTAAGTGGGAGAGGTCAAACCTGAGCGCAGCTATTTATTACATATACTGCGACCAGAGGGATCTAACTCATCCATCAAAGCCCTCGTCATCCTCATCACATTAGCTTCTTATAAAAGCCTCCTGCTCTTTCCCCTCACAGTCCAGCCCTGCCGCTTCTCTCCTCCTCTCTCTGTCTCCCTCTCGCTCTCTCCCTCTCATGCACTTTCAGGAAAATGAACCCTCTCTAACCCCATTGCTGTTCTCCTTAAATCATGGCTACCCATCACTCCGTGGCTATTTTTAAACTTTACTTTTATCAATACTCATCCTGTAGCTCAGGGAGATATTAAAACTGTACTGGGGCAAGGAAGGGCGTTTCTGACACTTGCTCCCTCATTCATCAGTTCCTCATAGGCCCGTTGGTGACAATGAAAAGATTTCACAATACCGTGCAGCAGAAACTCATTCTCCTGCTCATCCATCATGCTCAACCTAGCAGCAGTTCTACTGACCTAATCTGCAATGCCTCGGTACTCACTGGAGATTTCTTAAAGGCACCCTTCATTGTTGTCCGTAACAAAGAACAGGTCTGGGCCATTCGATAAGGAGGCTAAATGGTGCAAGGATTAATGAAATATTCCTGCATCTCCCCCAGTCCTGGGTTCAAAGACTGCGTGGCGGGTGTAGCCAAGCATCCTTTCTCAGGCTGAATTCAGCATGGCCCACTCATGGCTCAGCTCAGTGTGCTCCAAATACAAAGAACATTGCTTGGGGCACAAACGCATGAAGGGCCCCAAACTGTGGGCTCGGTCACTCATCCATTTCTTCATTCATTCACTGATATGTTTCTTCATTCAGCAGACACCTTTTAAGCATCTATTATTCACTAAATTCTAACATAAACTGCAAGGAACTCATTGCTTACTGGAAGGGACGGGAAAAAAAAAAAGCAAAGATAAGATTCAGTGATAGCCGCTACGGCAGACTGCTAACTGTCCCCTGACACACTTGCCCTCATATTTATTTCAGTTATAGAATGCCCTGTGAATTGTAGCAGGGTACAATTCAAAGGGACTACATCTCCCAGTTACCCTTCAGCGTGGTGGCACCATGTGACTAAGACAAAGCTAATGGACTATTGGTAAAGGGTTGCGTGTGAAGCCAATGTCGTAGCCTGAAAAAGGAAGCTCGCTATGCTTCATGCTGCCTCCCCTCTTCCCATGGAATGGAGCAGATTTAAGTTGCTGGTGAGCCAGATTTGGCCATGAAGACAAGACAGCTAGCTAAGGAATGGCAGAGCAATTGAGGAAGGAGGAGCCTAGGTGCCTGAATGACCTCAGGGAGCAGAAAGACCGCTGGTGCCAGAGGACCGTGCACTGGCTATGGCAGTGACCCAAGCCCTGGTGGCAGGTCTAGACATGTGTGAAGAAAGGGGACTCAGACACCCAATTTCCACTTTGACCTGCAGAGGATTCTGAATGAAGCCCAGAGAAGAAAAAAAAAAAAAAAAAAAAAAAAAAGCTGCCCTAAAGGTCCCTATGTGTTTTGCAGCTGACATCAGCCCATTTAAATGCCCGGAATGAGGACAAATGAGAGGCAATTCAGAGACCCCAATAGACAAACACAATAAGCACTCCTGATTGATTTAAGTTCACAGATCATTTACCCCTAACCCTCCAGCTTGTTCCTTGCTAACCAAAACAAACCCTCTCTAGAATGTTCTTAACAGTCCACACTGTTCATTCAGTTAGCTACTCACATATTCTCCCAACTGTCCCCATTTCAGGTCTCTGTCCTCTCTCTGGAAAGAAAACGTAAGCTCCCCAAGGGTAAGAATTGCCTCTTTAGCTGCTCTCTCACAGAGCTCAGCAAAGGGCTCAGCAAGCCATGGGCACTCAAAAAATACAAGCCAACTTATAGAGAAATGGGACACCAAAGAAATGCAATAAGACTGGACAAATTTTGTGAAAACGAAACATTAGTGCTACAAATAACATTTGAGGCGCTTTGGTTTAGAGCCCCCATTACACACAAGAAAGAAAGAGCTCCCATTACATGGAGAGAGAGAGAGTTCCAAGACAGGTGAATGCTGAGACCAAGGTCTCACAGCTATTTAATGACAAAGATGCTACAAAACTAGGGTCTTCTGTGTTCTTTCTGCTACAGCAGAATACCAAGTTGGGGCCGAAACAAGAGCAAAGCCAAGTTACAAATACCAAGAGCACCTACTCTCACCACTTTTGGTCCAGCCCAAGACCTTCAACCCACTCCTGTCTGACAGCAACTTCCCAGCTGAGAGTCCAGGGGCATGTGAGTCAGGAGAGAGTAGTGGAGACATGTGTGGAGGGAGAGGCTGAGAAACATGAGCAGCGAATTTTAATCTACGGCAGGCTCTCTACCCACTCTCCTGGATTCTAATCAAGAGGCACCTTAGCAACTTTAAACTTCAAAAAGCACCAATTCCTCCGGCCAATCACAAGGCCAAAATTCCAATTTCTACTTTTCCAAGGAAAATACCCCTATCTTATAACTAATGTGTAATACACAAAAATGTTGTATTTAAAATTACTTGAATCTCATATGCCATTGATTTTAATATTCCATGATTTTATGTAGCACTAAGAAAAACAGAACTATTAAACTAAAACATAATGTTTTCCAATCACTTCGGAATTTTTATTTTATACTTATGAGAATTGTTCTTTTAGATTAATCTAGACACTGATTTTTATCACTCGTGTGTGTGTGTGTGTATCACACATACATACACACATATGGAATACACAGCATAAGGTGTTCTAAAAATGCCTCTTTGGAATCAATTTTCAACTCGGAGTTGATTGATGTTTGTGTTTTCATGCAAAATACCATCTCTGTCAGTCAAGAGTATAGCGGATGCAGCCACCAACATGCATTCTTCAAGCTTTGTTACTGGTATGTTCTCAATCTTACCAGGAAATGTCAACAAAAGGTTTTCAGACAATAACCAGAGTTATAGTCTTCCCTCAAATGGTCCTTCAGTAGTTTGTTGACTAAAACCATAGGGGTTACAGCCCAGAGGAGTCTCCAAGATAACTGTCAATGCTGGCCCAGCTTAGGCAGAGACAAATATGCCATGACAGACGCTGGTCATAGCTTTCTTTCATAAGATGCTGTAATATGGCGAGATTCATCCCTACCTCAGAGATTTGAAAGTGTGAAGAAACACACATCTTAACAACATGAAATTTGGTGTTACTTTTGGCGGGCATCTATTGCATTATCTTCCCAGAACCATGTTCCCTTCTTTCAGGGCTGTCCATGAGCTTGTGGAGGGGGCTGCCTATTACGGGAGGATAAAACCTTGGCTCCTGGCCACAGAAGTGGATGCAGGACTCCAATCCTAGGACTGCTTTCACCTGCCACCCCTCCCCCACAACCAACCCCCCATGCCCATCACCTCAGCTGGATTTGACACTCAGGGTATCTATCACGAGGCCAAAATCAAGGTGTCAGTCAAGCTGGACTATCACCCAGAAACTCTGGGGGTGGGGGAGGGGGATCACCTTCCAAGTTCACTCAGGTTACTGGCAAAATCCAGTTCCTTGCAGTTACAGATCTGATGTCCCTGATTCCTTCCTGGCTGCCTGCTGGGATGCACTTTCTGCTTCTTGAAGCTGCCTGGATACCTTCTTACAGGAGCTCCTCCATCATGCAGCCAGCATGTCGAATACCTCATGGCAGTACCTGCACATTCACAATTCTCAGGGCTAGGGGCAAAGACTTCTGGGGGGCTATTTTTAGAAATCTACCTACAACATTTTTTAGAATTCCGGGAACTATGGGAGTGACTGAAGTAGTCTTCCAATAAAATCCTTTATTCTCTTATGCTAGGTCAAGTTGGATTTCTGAGCCCTAATATACTATTAAATTAAGTAGAGCTAAAGACTAATGATATCAAGAGTGGCCTGACGTGTTTTGACCAATGGGTAGCAGATAACACTGTTCTTAAATTAATCTAAATAAAGCTAGTTCCAATTCCATTTGGGAACATAGGCCCTTCAGGAACTAGATTAACAACAGTGAAAACTCAGGAAGATTACAGCAGTGCCTCACGCACTAGAACAGGAAGTGAGATGTTGTCCACCCATCTTCACACGGGGCTGGCAGAGATAAGGGCCCAGAGCCCCTAAAAGACAATTTCCTTAAAAAAAAAAAAAAATCCAAGATCCATGTTTTAAATCTTACACATGATGGGAAAAGGAACCTTCCAAGCCTTTTGTGGTAATTAATAACTTCAGGCTATTTGGCTCAGAATATCCTAAGTGGATTGCTATAAAATGATCTTTGTTCTGCCATCTAATATACTCCGTGAGGCCTCCTCCACTCACCCGAGTATCTCTCACCCACCTTGTCTTGCCAAAATGGTGCCCCTATTCTTTGCGACGCGCAATTGGAGAGAGCGTGGAAGAAAGGAAAAAGGAGAGAACACAAACGTGTCTGAAGAAAACCATTTCAGAATTTTTCTTCAACACTTATCTCCAAAATGGCCCATTTGATTCATGAACATCTCTAATGTATATCATCAGTGACTGAAGGAGTTTTTTTATATGATTTTTGACAATTTAACAAGTCCTCCTGACAAATTAAATGGTTGTGTTGACAACTTAACTGTACTGCCAATCAATATTTTCAATTACTTTCATTGTCATTCAGAAAAAATACAACACGAGGTCACACAGTGGTAAAACCAAGGGAAAAAAAATAAAACGAGGAGCGGTTGGTGGGGTGGGGTGCGGGCGGGGGGTAGGGAGGAAGCAAACTTTAAGGCACAACACACCATCATCCGCTCTGGGCCTAGGGGACCCCAGGTTTCTGAGACATGTCTGGAAAATGGCACTTCCCTTGGGGTGACTCTCTCAGACTCTACAATGGAGATTTTTCCCTTCCTACAAGCTATTTAAAAGTCATTAGATTTGAGCCACGGACACACAGCATTTTATTAAAAGGCCCTCCTCTCAGGCATTTGCCAAGCTGCCGCCAGTGCGTCCACAGTCCTCCGGAAAGGCCCTCCAGGACCCGCAGGTAACGTTTCACAGCCTTTTCCAGGGGTCGATTGGTCAGTCTGAAAAATTTAAGTCTGAGAACGCCAAGGCAGAGGTCAACCTTCTTAAGCTTTTCAAAGGGGTAGCAGCAAATCGATATTTTCAAATGTGTATTTATCATGCGGGAAGAGAGGTTACCCATGGAGAGCAGAACAAACACAGAAATATTCCAGTTTTTTACTGTCCAGAGAGTAGAAATGGAAAAAGATGATCTGGGGGTTAAAGGCAGATTTCAAAAATGATTTTTTTTTTTTTTTAATGATCGCTCAGAGTAAAGAATTTAAAAGGGATTATTCAGCGACAGGCACCAGCTCTCAAGTCACGGAGCGTGCTGTGGCAGTGTCCCAGGTCCTGGGACTTCTGGTCACTCCCTCGCTAGAGGTGTTGCCTGAGCATGAGAAAAGAACATAAAGCCCTTCTCTCTTCAGGTTTGCCTCCCTCTCCCAGAAGCTGCACATACTGTTCTTCCCCTGCCACAGGCTGTCCTCCCACCTCCTGGGGGCCTGAGACCCACCTCCTCCAGGCAGTTTTCTTTGATTTCCCTGGCTCAGCATGCTCCCTCACTTCCCCAGCTTTCCTGGTATTTACTGTCTACACCCCCCCACACCCATTTAGCTCTGAATCATTTAGTGTCTTGTATTATTATCTAAATGTTCCACATACTAAGCACTTTAGAAATATTTACTTAATCTCCTTAGTGAACTTAAGTACCCTTGGGAAAGGACAATGTCAGCCTTCTCAGGACCTCTCACCATGAACGATGCGAGGGTGGCAGGGAAGCCACTGCCAAGGCTAACGCCGGATGATGGGTAGCAGCTGCCAGGAATGACATGTTGAGCCAGACTCTCAGAGGATATTAGGCCTCACTGAGGGAGAGCGCTGTGAGAGAGCCGGTGGTGTCCATCTAGGGCACGGAACCAGGAAGTGGGGATGCGTGCGTCTTTTCCCTATAACTGGACAAAACACTGATGTGTGTGCAGTGGGTTCTCAATAAAAAACTAGCTTAAAGAAAGGTCCATATGCACCCCAATGTTCATAGCAGCAATGTCCACAAGAGCTAAATCGTGGAAGGAGCCAGATGCCCTTCAACAGATGATTGGATTAAGAAGTTGTGGTCCATATATACAATGGAATATTACTCAGCTATCAGAAAGAACAAGTTCTCAACATTTGCTGCAACATGGACGGCACTGGAGGAGATAATGCTAAGTGAAATGAGTCAAGCAGAGAAAGATAATTATCATATGGTTTCTCTCATCTATAGAACATAAGAACGAGGAAGATCGGTAGGGGAAGAAAGGGATAAAGAAAGGGGGGGTAATCAGAAGGGGGAATGAAGCATGAGAGACTATGGACTCTGAGAAACAAACTGAGGGCTTCAGAGGGGAGGGGGGTGGGGGAATGGGATAGGCTGGTGATGGGTAGTAAGGAGGGCACGTATTACATGGCGCACTGGGTGTTATACGCAACTAATGAATCATCGAACTTTACATCAGAAACCAGGGATGTACTGTACGGTGACTAACATAATATAATAAAAAACCATTAAAAAAAAGAATCAAGTAAATCATTTACCAGGCATTAGCACTCAACAATTCAGGAGCCATTAGTCTGTCACTGAACTCTAACTTCATTTATTCACTCAACAAATGTCACCGGGCCATCACTGTGTGTAAGGGGCAGTAGCAGATGGGAGAGAGGCAGAGTCCATTAAGACACATCCCTGGCCCTCAAGGGGTTCACCAGCCTCTGAGCAACAGAGACAAGCGAACAGTATTATTAGTAATAATACAGCAGCTAGTCCCCAAGGAGGGCTTCGTTTCAATTTGGGGAAGCAGGAAACACTTCCCAGGAGTGATGGCTGGCACTGATACTGGGCCCTGAACGATAAGAGAATTTGATGAGAGGAATGAACATCTCAGGAGAATAAACACAGAATGTTGGCTTAGCCCTCCAAGACTATACAGTCTAGAGGGAAAGAGAAGCCAAGGCTGAACAAGGTAGGAAATGGAAGAGATCAGTAGTCAATTGCTGTCAGAGCTCTGTGGCCAGACCAGTGTCTTGGAAAGACCAGCATTGAATCAATGAGTAGGGTATGTTCAAGGGGCAGGAAGCTGAAGACACAAACTAGCTGAGGTGCCATTACAAAAGTTGAGGGAGGAACTGCTGAGGGCCTTGGCCAAGGCAATGGCTGAAGAGAGGGAAAGAAGGGAACACCTGTGACAACTCTGTTGGCAAAGGGTTCTGAGTGCCTGGTGACTGGACAGATGTGAGGATGGAGGAAGGGTGGTAAGTCCAGCCCTGGAAGGCTACGGTTATCCATACACATGGCAACAGGGAGGATAACATCTGGATCCACTAATAAATCTCAGCATCATAGCAAGAGCTTTTCTAGATTCCTACCTCTAAATGCTGTGCTGATGGGGAGACCCTTCCCTGCCAAAAGGGAAGGACCTCTAGAGTACTTTAGGCTTCAAGGCAGAGTATTCCTGTTGCCAAGAAAAAATGTTAAGACCAATAGATGACAGCCTTGATAGTATCCAGATATCCTGGGACAGGTGAGGAAGAACTCTCCAAAAGGCACAAGAAAAAGGAGGTGAATGGATTCACTTCAGCACATAGCAAGTGCACATCAGAATACACAGTTCCTCAGAAAGCAAGCTTCTCTGTAGGTAAATACTGATGCATCCAGAGCCCCTTACCTCACTGATGTAGGTCATCTCAAGCTCCAAATCCAGGTCTCCAAAGGGGAGACTCATAACACTGGGGCTATTGAGGGGTCATTGTTATGAAGGCTGGAGAGGGTGGGCTAGAAGATAGTTCTATTCCATTCTCCACCCTCCTTCCCCAACTTACATCCCACAGCCTGGCCCTGCCGCTCTCTTCCAGGAGAACCGGGTGAGCTCATCATCTTCCCAAGTCCAGAACCTGCCCACTGTTCTATAAAGCATAGTTCTGTCCCCTGGGACTCTCTGAGCTTGTTTCCATCCTTTCAAGACTTTTACTGAGAAGCCCTCGAGGCTCAAACATTACAAAGCTTTGTAGAACCAATCACTTGATTGCACAGTGTGAAGAAAAATTGACAAGCTACGTAACAGAGGCCCCGATTTATGTGTTCTCAGGAGAGGTGCCTAACAAAACAATGTCCCACTGATCACCAACCTCTTTAGCAAGTGGCCAGCTGTCTCTGGTGTTGCCAGACACTCCCCCTAAACACACACACACACACACACACACACACACACACACACACAACTTTCCCCTAATGGCTTTTCTTTGTAGAATGAACAAACATTCCCTCAGTCCTCACACTAATATAATGCTAGCAATTAAAAAAAGAAACAAGAAGCAGAATTTGGTGCATTCCCATCAAGATACAAACACACACACACACACACTAAACAAACAGAAAAAAAAAAAAAGAAGAAGAAGAAAAAGCATCCTGGAATTGAAGTTTATATAGAGAAAAGCAGGGTTCTCGAAACCAGTCCTACGCTTGTGTTACTGAAAAACCAATGGATTTGGCTCAGTTCTGTTAACCATCAGCAATTATCTTCCTGTCAAAGCTAAAGGTAACAAATTTCCCCATATCCAGCGAGGCTATATCACCAACCGGACACCAACATCATCTGACGGCAAGTAAATCACCACAGCAGCCATGGGCCCTGACAGACAAATGCTCTGTCTCAGAAAATCCAGGCCTATCACTCAGAAAGGGAAAAAGGTTCTCTCAGCCGGTCTCGCAGGGAAGAGATTAAATGTTGCAGATTTGGTAGGTAAGTACAGTAGAAAGCAAATCCTAAATATGAGAATTATTAATGGACTTTACACCAGTCTTTTTAATCTGTTGCAAACATATGCTCATCTATTTTACCTTGTTTCCTGATGGACATAACAGGCAGGAACAGTGCATTATCCCAGCCTTAATCAGAGCCAACAGTACAAGAACAATGTCCTGCTACCTATCAAATGGGGACTACTTTAGCAATAGCTGTTCTTTTATAATGAAGACTGTGTAATAAAAGATACCACTAATATGTCCTGTCCTTACACTTAACAATAACATTCATTTCATGATATGCTACATAATGGGGATATCAGTTCTTAACCTGCTCAGGAACAAAGTACTGCATTATCACAGGGCAATTGGAACCTGGCTGGAATTCCCCGATAATCTATGGGTGGAAGCAGCATCCCCCCTCCCCAAAGGACATAGAGTGCTGGTGTCAGACTCTAAGAGCCAGTTTACCACTTGAGAAAAGCCACCTTTAACCCTCACAATCACCAAGCATTAAATTAGGGGCTGAAACATGGAACATTATGCAAACACCATCAGGGAAATCTCCACTAGGTTATACATTAAGTGTGTGATTGTCTGCAAAGAAGTTTGTTTCATCCACCTGTTTATTTCATTCAAGGCCCTACTATGAACCTAGAGCTGAAGGAGGAATAGTGAGGGTCCCAAACAAATCACTGCCCTTAATAAAACCGCAATCTACCTGAGAAGATAAACTTTATCCACAGAACTCAAGCATCTAGCAAGAACCAGCTATGATGCTCAAATTAGCATGCTGCAAAGGGGAGAGGTTTATAAATGGGCAAATGGTGCTGTGCTGAGTCAAAGGTGACATTACTGGCTTAGTAGCCTGGTTCCATGAAGCGTGAGAGTATGTGTGAGTGTTTAAAAATAACTATTTGTTGAAGCCTCACTACGCACCAAGCACTGACCAAGAATCTTTGTATATTATGTTGTTTTATTTGCACAAATCACGATGAGAATCTCATTATTATGCTAAAGATAAGAAAACTAAAAACCAGAGAACTTAAGACCCTCAGTTCAAGGTCACCCAGCTAAAAGTTGTAGATCCAAGACTCAATGTCAGGCCCCCCGACATCAACAGCCACTTCATTTTTCACTGTATCACAGCAGTCAGTGATGGACATCAGCCTCCACTCACTGTGACTACCCACAGTCCCATTTGGAACATTGCTGTTGGGGTGGCTGCCTGGGGAGAGGCTTGGCAACTGGGATGGAGAAAGAGGCAAGCTCAGAAGCTTACACAGTCCTCTGACCTGTGATCTGAGCTCATCAGCATCATGCTATAGTCACCTGGGCCAACCTACCCCCTAAATTAACAATCAATCATCCAGAGAAAAAGGCTAGGTAGCCTGCATTTCTTAAATGTATAGGTACTGTTGGTCAAATTCTAAGTATTAGGTTGAACCGTATGAAACTGATATTTTTATAGGGCAAAACTGGTCCAACATGAGCATTTCCTCATTGTTCAGAATAAAGGGCAGGAAAGGGGGGACGGCAAATCATCCACCTTGGGTGGAGAGGACTTTTACCCCAGAGAATATATTCTGCCTTAATTTCAAGTCAAAGTTAAAACACTACAGTAAGATGAGGAAAAGTATTGGACTGGTGGGGAGGGATCTATAAAACTAAATTCCAAGTGTCTTTGACCAACCACTATAGGGCTTCAAGTAACTTGGACTCTCCTCTCTACCTCAGTTTCCACCTATGTGACATGAAGGTATTGAAACGTAAGTCCTAAAAAGTTTCTTCCAGTTCCTAAATGTTATCATGCTAGTGCTCTGTGGATGACATAAGTTGTTCTCCTGAGAGGGGATACTTAGCAAATGGGAGCAACAGAGAGCCTAAGGGAATGAGAAGCCTGCAGTAGGCAGAAGGGAACTATCATAGAAGATAATAGGAGCCCAGGAAAGAGAAATTGGAATTTAAAAAAAACACTTATTGGGGGCGCCTGGGTGGCACAGCGGTTAAGCGTCCGCCTTCGGCTCAGGGCGTGATCCCGGCGTTACAGGATCAAGCCCCACATCAGGCTCCTCTGCTATGAGCCTGCTTCTTCCTCTCCCACTCCCCCTGCTTGTGTTCCCTCTCTCGCTGGCTGTCTCTATCTCTGTCAAATAAATAAATAAAATCTTTAAAAAAAAAAACAACACTTATTAATTTTATAAAATTGGAAAGGACAAGACCTGGAAGCCCAAATACCTAATGTTTCTACCTGCCTACTTACTGAGTACCCAAAGCTCAATAAGAAACTAGACGGGCAGTCTGAACCACGTTTTTCTCATCATATTCCTCTAAGAGGTTCAGAGACCTTTAACACACCCACAAATCAAATGCCAGCAGCCAAATGAATCTGGCATTATCCTTCTCAGGATTTATGGCTGATGTACCAATTCCTTGTCTGGTCCTAAATCTGCTATTTATGAAGGAAGTATCCAAAGGCCCCAAGTGCAGCCACATGCTCCACATCTGCCTGCACAGGGGCACAGTGACATTTGATGACAGGACTGAGTTCAGGAAAAAGTTCTCCAGCATGACAGTGCTTTGGATTAGGACATCAAAGAGCTCACATGGGCCTGGAAGTAAATTGCCAACCTTAAATATAAGAATGATCTGAGGAGATCTGGACTCAGCCCACCAGTGTGCCTGTTCTCACTGTGCCAAAAGCACAGTGCACCAGGAGGAAGAAAAGAAAGCTGTCCGGAAATCACCGACCATGGAGCCTTCTTCTCCAGTGGGCTTTATTGCTTCTCCACATTCTGCAAAGGTTATTCTCTGATATCTCCCATGGAAACTCTACCCAGTGTCATAACATTTGATAAGTTATTTATTCTAGCAGGTAGACAAAGATATATTTATTTGTCCTAACAGAGAAAGTACTTAGCTGAGAGTCAGTTTGAAATCTGAAAACTGGGCCAAACAAGCCATACTTGACCCAGAGGGATGACTGGGTTTTGGGGGATCCATACAAGGTACTGGAAAACCAAATATAGCTAATAATAATAATAATAATAATAAAGCGATTTCACATAAAAAAATGTCTGGCTTCTCTTAAATATAAGATTTGAAGTGCAGCTTCCAGTAATGGCAGAATAGCTTATATTGGACTAGCCCTCCCATAGATAATAATGATGAATTTTGGAGAAAATATTTTTTAAAAACTAATATGTTAATGCATTGGAAAGCAACCAAAAACAGGCAGAAACTGGATGGAATTCAAATCTTCACAGAAGTTTGCAAGACAGAACGGCTAAACCACAAGCAGAAAGCCAGACTCTTAGTGGCTAGACACGTCAGAGGATGTATTTATCACTGGTGGAGCAGTGAGAGAGTGAGGGGAGAGATCCCAGAAAGGAGGGAACAACAAAGAATGAGGTTCCCAAACCTGCAAAAAACATACAACCAGATCCTTGGGTGACCCTGAACTGTACAATTGCTGGGAAAAATACATGAAGCTGAGTGAAAAGTAACAACTGGAAGCATCAAAGAACTGAGCAGAGGTCTCAGCTGCTGCTTACCACAAGGAAGACATGGTTTGTAATTTGAGTCCAGCCAAGTTACCTGCTAGAACAAAAACTCAACAATGTTTATATGTATAGTTTTTTAAAAAATAATAAACTATAGTCTATTGATCTATTCAATGTATTATCCACAATGTCCAGGATACAATAATAAATTACTAGACATGCTAAGCAATAGGAAAATGTGATCCAGAGTTAAAACTTTTTAAAAAGTCAACAGACACTAAGCCTGGGATGACTCCAATTGTGGAATACACATGTACTTTAAAGTAGCTGTAATAAACATGACCAAGTTCTTAATTTAAAAGATGGTTATTAGTAAACAAAAAGACGGATTGAAAGATCTCATCAGAAAAATATATTTTAAAAAATGGAAATTTGGAAACTAAAAAGTACAATACTTAAAATGAAAAAATATGCTAGATGACTTTAACATAAGAACGGAGATGGAAAAAGGAAAGATTGGTCAATAGAGACTATCTAACCAGAAAGAGGAAAAAATATTCTACAAAGCAATAAACAGATTCAGTGAACTGCGGGACTACTCAAAATGTCTAAGATACAGGTAACAAGAGTACCGGTAAGTGAAAAGAAAGAGGCTGGGGCAGAAAAAATAGAAAGATTAATGGCCAAAAAGTCCCCAACTTTAGTACTTTAGTAAAAATAAAATATATACACATATATAAAAATATAATATGAATATTATATATACAGTATATATAAACATAATAAAAATAAAAAATATACATATATGTAAATATACATAATAAAATATATAATAAATATAAAATATATATGTATATGTTATATACATAACAAAATTTAAACATAAAGACACAAGAAACTTAGAGAAATCTATGCAGTATGAATTTGGAAAAACATACCATACCTACAAACATCACTCTCAGACTTCTGAAAACCATAGTTAAAGAGAAGATCTTGAAAGCAGACAGAGAAAAATGCGACATTACTCTATATCCATAGGGGGAAACAACAGTTAAAAGTGACAACTGACTTCCCATGAGCGACAATGGAGGCTAGAGACAATGGAATGGCTGCTGTGAACTGCTGGAACAAGTGAAACCACAATTCTATACTCAGTGAAAGTATACTTCAAAAATGAAAGCAACATAAAGAAACCTTCAGATAAACAGAAACAGGGAATTTGTGCCAGAGACTCAGATGATAAATGTTTAAAGAAATTCTTCAGACTGTAAAAAATCATTATCCCATGAAATTTCAGTCCTATTAAAAAAATAAAAAGCTGTGAAAATGGGTGATATGTTATCAAATGTAAAGACTATATTTTCTTCTTTCTATTTCTTTCAATGATATATAGCTATTTAAAGCAAAATTTTTAACATTGTAGTGTGGCATTATAACTTAAGTGTACGTGAAGCATCAGAGCATACAACCATGCTTGGCGCGTACCAAGTCCCCAATAAATACTTGTTCAATAACCATTGCTGAATTCAGATTGCCACCTTGCGCTAGACAACTATCCTAAGGCTCCTTTCAGCCTTATCTTTACATGATGATAAGTAGCTATGGCCAATCTCTTATCCACTGCTACTAACAAACTTCAAATCATCTCTAACAGTAATTCATCCAGGAATGTCTTCATTTCATTTGGATTAATATGTCAAAATCTCCCAATATGCCATTGCAGTTCCAGCTACAGGAGCCAATGTATCACAGGAGACCAATTAATCGTCTTGGTTACATGACAGATAGGAAATCCATGACATCTCCACTTGCTTGGGGTATCTTTCTATCCTTCGTGACATGTAGGTAAAGTACAGAAGAACGTGAGTCTTACTATTAGACGTCATTCCATTGGACTATGTAATTATTGGATGTGTGGCCTAGGGCAAGTCCTTTAAGCCCTCTATGCTTCTGTTTCCTCCTCTATGAAATGTGAAAAGTAATAATTTCATCATATGGTTGTTGGGATGACTAAATGAGAGGAGGTTTATACAGCTCCTAGCACCTAAATGAGTGATAACAGGAGATTTCGGGTTGCAATTATTTAATAATTAAAAAGAGCTTTAAAAGTATTATCCTCGAAGCAGTTAAATGAGAGTGGATTCCAGATGATTCTATCTTATATTCCTTTTATTACTGAATACATCAATGAGCACTTCTGCTAAGCCATTCAGTTCAGAGCCCTTTAACTCCATCCTCTAGATAAGCAACAACCATCCTGTTATAAACACACTCCCTTGAACGTTTGTTCCCACCCTTTTGGCAGACCAACATGTCGTTACCCCAAACTGACCCATTTCTTCATATGAGCTTCTCCTCCAAATAAGTGAGTCAACTCAAAAGCTAATCTAAACCCATGACAGGTAGCATCACAGTAATTCACATCCCATACTACCCCAGACTCATGGATGATGGAAAGTCAAACAAGAAGCTATAGAGAACCACAGTCAGAACACATAGTTACAAAGGGAGCAATGCCCTCTTTGACCTTCAAGTGCTAGTCACCAACTATGTTGCAACCAACCTCTCCAGATCCTTAGCTTCAAGAACAAAGATTCAGGACCTGATGACCCAAGTCATCAGGGTTCAACAACCAGCATCTCTTATCACTCAGCACATTAACCAGTGAGAAGCTGACCAAGGCCAAGTCCACCTGTGCATCGTCACAAAACCAACAGAGCCTACCTTGCTCGTTACCAATTAAGCATAAGCCAAGTGTGGTGTTTATGATCTCAACTTCAAAACTGAGTTGCTTCTCTGGTTAATTATTGGTCAAGTGGCTTTCTATCTGCCCTTAACTTCCCATAAGTGGTTAACCAACGAGCCCATCATTACCAGCTTCATGAGGATGAGAGGTTAAACATAAGCTTGATTATAAGCCATAAATGTGAGTGATTTGAAATGTTATTGGTTATTACAAAAATATATGATAATAATTTCCTCTTTAATGAAAGAGAACATGTTTATAGTGGTCCCAAGCTCCTTGTTCAGGCTTTGGGAAAGAGATGAGAGCATGATAAACAGCTCAGCCTCAGGATGGGCATTTGGGGTGAGGTGGCAGAAATGAATACTCACCACTTAGCAAGGTCATAAAAATGCAGACACATCACTGCATTTGTATGATAAATACTGAGTTTACGGGCCCCTTTCTTGCAAGAGCTGCATGTCACTAGGGAGGGTTAGGTGTCAAAAGAGTCAGAGGAGCCAAAGAAAAAGGATCCCAGAAAGCCCCCTTCCTATTCCCAGCAATGAATGTTAAAATGAGGACTTGTCCAAGTAAATTCTAGGCAGTGATAACAAATACATACAGAATGCATTAGATACAAAATTATAATACAGAGTGTAGAAGTATAACAATGTATTTTAAACCTCCCAACCACATGACGTGACATGGAGAAAGTAGAAAGAATGAGAAGCCTAGGAACAGCTGGTGAAATTCGGAATATACAATAAAAAACTGAGTATTACCACTGAATAAGAAGGGAAGGGGAGTCTTCTTTTGCAAGAAATGGAAGGAGGGCCTATCTGCTGAGGGTAGGCTGTTGCCCCCTACTTTTACAAGTGGTTTGTGGTCTCTACCGCTGCCCTCTCTGAGGAGTAGGTGGGGGGAGTCCTGGCATTACCAGATTACAGGACACTCCACATTTCAGGAAAGGATCCTTGAACTCAAACTCCAATCGATGACAAGGCAGTCCAAGGCCGATCAAATCATAGCTCTGACCAAGAGGTCGTGATACAGCAAGGGACCAGAGTGGCACCATGCCGAAGAGATGTTGGCATCTTTCCTAAGCCCTGTGAGCAGGTGAAAGAACTCCTGGGGGAGGAAACCATAGTGCCAACACCAATAGCTAAGAAGCCTCAGGAAAGCAAAGTGGCGATAAAAGCTTTACAGCTAGCCCTCCTTACGCTGAGTGCTCTTTTTCTAAATTAAAAGTCGTTTTCCATTTTTAACAGCCCCAACAATAACACTTTATAGACCACTCTCTTTTCACAGAGCACTTTACAGTCATTAGTTATTTAATCCTCAGAGGTGTCTCAGGAGGCCAACGGGCAATGGACTCACTTACTCCCCTCTCCTTGTCCAGAAGAGCCGGAGTTGGCCTAGGGGGTGTATGGGCTGGCTGGAGGTGGCGGTGCTCCCAACATGGGGGTGAACAGCTCGATCCAAACCATAAGGCAGCAAGTTTGCATTTGCTGAGCTTATTGATGCTTGCAGATTTTTTTTTCAACATTGTCAAATCATTTTTGCCAATAAAACTGCTTTTTGCCTTTGCTCGCTCTTAGCAGACACCAGTACTAGTTGTTCAGAGTGGTAAAGGTTTTATTGCAACCTTCAAGTTAACAATCCCTCCAAAATGTGTTTGTTGCCTGGAGAGGCAGGCAGACCTCACCAGTCCAATCAGATGTAACAAACCCACTCAGTGAAATAGCTACACAAAAGTAAATTGGTGTTTCATGGAGGCATTTCTATAGAGCGGATCAAACTCTAGACACCTTCAAAAGCTCCCCCAAACACATGCATACACAGCTCTAAAATTTCCTAGCTCTTCCCTGTAATTTTTTCATTTAATAAATATTTACAGAGTACCTACTATGTACAAGACACTGCTGAGTGCTCTAAGGGATGAGATGCCAACTGCACACGGCTCCTTTACTCAAGGATCCTGCAGGCAAGGAGTAGAGCTGAGGTGAATGCACAAATCACTACAACATATAAGACAGAGAGTGCTAAGGACCAAAGTAGAGTGAGGATGGAATGCTGGACAGGCACACTGAGTACAAACGCTCATTTTCAGTTGATGGAACCAGAATGGCTCCACAGAGGAGACGGTCTTTGAACTGGGCCTTGGGAAATGAACAGAAACTAGGTATGGGGGGGGTGGTACGAGGCATTTCGGGTCTCCCAGAACAGAGTGAGCACAGACACAGAGATAAGACTGGGCTGGGGTATGAAGGGGAAACCTTGGTTCCACTGTTTGTCATATAGTGTGAGAATAACAGCCTTTCCAGACTACCCCAAGTAAAGAACCACCTCCCCACCCAAGCCACTTTCTATTCCAATAGCTTTTTTCATATTCTTTACAGTTTACACCAGAAGTTGCCCCCATTGGTTCACATTCCATCCCTACCATTACCCCCTGCCACTAGGATGTAAACTCCATCTTATTCAACTGTGTATCCAGACCACTGCTTGGCGCTAACTTAGACACTCAATAAACATTTGTAGAATTAACTATCTAATTAATTACTGTGTCATGGAATCCTGGATATGTATCCTGTACCAAATTTTAGTTTTAGAAGGTGTAGGATTTTCTTTATTCAAACCCTTGCTCTCTGTCTGCCCAACTCTGGGGGCAGGGGAGGCTGACTTTATCTTCCTTCTGCTCAAGGCACCAGTGTTGCTATAAATATGTCACAGTGTCTATCAGACACCAAATATTCGGAGGTCCCCCAAGGATGGTCCTTCTTCTCATCAGAGGCCGCTGGGCTGGAGAGCGCGGCTAGAGCTGATGCGGCATAGAAGGCAGAAGGCCAAGGGCCAAACAGCGACCTAGCCCAGCCCAGCCAAGCCCAGCAAGATCTGGCCTACAGAATGACCTCTGAAAGTAGCTACTACAAATTCACAGCCAAGGTAATGGAATGGGGGCAGGTGCTAAGGGATGTCGAGAACAAGTACTTAACCTCCTGGGAAGAAACAAAGTGAAGTGTAACCTTCCCAGATTTTATCAACACTCTCCCTTCCTGTGAGCCCAAATTCTTCCTGATTAAAGCTCGATAGACTCCAAGGAAGGAAGCCCTATATTCAAATAGAATGAGCACAGATATTTAGAGGACCTTTACATTAAAAATGAAGAATGGGAAGCCAGCCCCAAAATACAGAGTCTGAGATGCCTTTTCTTCCTTGGAGATCATCTCTCCAAAAATCTTTAGAACATCAATTAACCACAAATAGAAAAAAAGCAAACAGCAACTAAGTCCATTGCATGTGGGGTAGGGGCCCCAAAACTTGGTGCCGTTCCTTGAAATCCAGGGTGAAAAGCTACATCTTTCCAGTGCTCACACTCCGACACATTCACGCCAACCCCTTTGTGTGTAAGGCAGCGGCCAGCCATATACTCATACCTGGCGTCGACATTTGACCAGGGCCTCTAATGGCTAGGAGGAATCACTTCCACAAAATATGTTTTTAGGACCACAGGGGTAATTGAGACAGAATGCTAAGCCGGCGTGATTTGGGGGGATCCATCTAAAAAGCCTAATCATGGCTAATTCACCATTTGCGTCCACCCTGGGATTTCATGCAGAGCGCTGGTTTCACTAAGGTAATTGGTGCTATTGAAACAAGCCAGTGCTCTGCAGTTCCCTGCTTCCCTCCTCGCCTCTGGGCACGGAGAGGATCAATATTTGTTAGGATTGCTTCTTGTTCCAACAATGTAAGATTTACAATACTAGCTGGGATTCTCACTTTGTCTTCACACAACTCATCAGTGGAACCCAATTACTAACCTCAGACAAACAACATTAACATGAGCCTCTATGCTGCTTTATTGCCCTTCATCCAAGTCTCATTTCAGGGTCTTCAGGCAGTGCCACTATAACAGATACTACACTTTAAAGTGTGCTCCAAGGAATAAATTCTCAGTCTTTCATTACTCGTACCTTGATTTACTTCATATCATCTTGCCGCTATAGACAAAGATAACACACTGTAAATTACAGCCATCCTGTCTAGTAGTTTCAGAGGTAGGGGGAAGGCAGGGAGTGAGGCTTGCTTTGGCTTCACAATTAGCAGTGGACCAGGCGCTATCGCTCCCACACTGCCCCACGATTAGCTGGTGTTTATTAGAACCATTTGCAAAGCGTGGTTTGGACACAGATCCCTTCCCCCACCCTCCATCCTCCCTTCTGCCAGAGAGCCCATTAAATTAGAAAAACTTCAAAGCTAAATGAAAGTATGGTTTCAACCACTCTTTATCACACTCTCTCACAGAATATCAGCTCACATACATCGGTTCAGGAGGTAACTCGGGAAATTTATTTAGCGCAGAAACCCTTCCAGTAATCAAGCTTCCGTTGCTAGATGACTCGAAGTCTCCCAAATCGGGGGTAATTCTCAGCAGTTCCCTCTTCTCTCCATCCTGAACCCTGGTCCAAATTAGAGCCGTCTGGCTTTGCCTTGAATTTCAACTAACAAGAGAGCCTGAATAAGGAGAGACCTAAGGAAACAGTCATTGGAAAAAGTCCTTCAAGTTAGCTGTAGCAGTACCCCCTTATTTGTCCTACAATTTCCTCCATCCTCCATCCTATTCCAGTAGCTGATAACTAAGAACATTAGTTTTATGCGACTTGTCAAGCTCAAATGAAAAGAGAGCTAACTTTAATGACACTGCAATTAATCGCCCCAATAGACAGACAGCTAAAAGACAAGATATTGACTTCATTAAGGATAATGTATTATGTCATTAAGTTGGTAGGGTCACCTTGTGTATCATACATGCCTGCTAATATATTGGCATTTTCCTCAAATAAGATAAATTCAGATATGAGTGATAAAGCTGATTAGAAAATGTTTAATCTAAAGAGGCTACTTTCCTTATATGCCTGCCCTGCAGCCCCAGGTAGAAGTGAAGTCATAAGAAACCATTATAGACCCAAGATTACCTCAAATACCAGATCCAACTCATTTATAATCCAGAGCTTCCCTCCTTCATTTCTGCAGTTAAAAGGCTGCCTTAACTGATGGGAGTTGGAGAGCTTTTGGCAACTCAATGTTGCACATGCTTTAGTTGGTGGGGTGTTGTTTTGAAACACAACACCTGTTTTATTTTGAACCTTCACATGCCCAGACAATTCCAACGAACACAGCCACGTGTGCTCTTGGTGACATGGGGCCAGGGGGTACCCCTGTCCAGGCAGGCCTCCAAAGCCACTTGGATAAGAAGAAGAATTGGAATACACTGCAGCTCCAAAATGGATCGTTCTTTTTAATGAGATAACTTCTCTTCAAGGCTTATCTAAAGGGAGTTGGTTGACTTAAATAAAATCATTTTTCATTTAGAGTGGAGTATTCACAAATTATGATACATTTGGAGAAGCTTTTCCTGGCACTTCATTTCACATAAATAAAATAAGCTTTTTAAAAAATTATTTATCTCTCGTCAACTAATTCAGCAAAAATGTAATCATAGTTCAAATGTTGTCTGAAGCTGAGGAATTCCCACAGAGAGTACTTTGTCATTCTCTAAATTGGTAACTGGTTCCATAATACACTTACTTGGGGGTATGAGGGCTCCTTCTCCCCACTTAAGTGTCATCGTTTTTATCCAGTAAACAGAAAGATGATTTTATGACATTTCATTTGAGCTAAGTAAAACACTTACTTGTAATTGGTGTCTCAGTCCACAAACAATGTTTGGATGAGAACAAGCCAAAATAAAGATTAGATTGCAGTGTTAACTGCTGCCTAAAATAGTGAAATGTGTGGCTGAATAAACGATATATATGTGTGGATGTATGTGTTAGATCTATGCTCGTACATGCATGGGATACACAAAGAGACTTCATACCCACAGACTACGTCTAGGTAGAATATTGAATCCTCAGATCAGACGCACAAAGGGACCTCAGCAAGGCCCCTCACCCCTAAGGATGTCCCCATTTTACAGAGGGGCATAGTGGGCTCTAGAGAAGTGAAACAGTTTGTCCACATTCACACATAACTGTTATTGTTAGCAGTTAACAATAACCCAGTTCTGATCATTACCAGAATGCCTCTTTCCAGAGCACCTCTCCACACCATTTCCCTCCCTCCACATGTATGTACTTTTTTTTAAGTCTACTCTCCACATCCTCAGATAGAACTTTCTGGATTTCATCTCTCTTACTGGAGTATAGAAATACAGGATTCAACACACTGGGTACCTTATAAACAAAGATAAAAAAAAAAAAAAACCAGGAAACATCTCACCAATCTTGATCAGGCAGGTGACCTAAGCCTCAACACCGTCTCACTTAGAATCAGTTTCTTAAACGAAATAAAACAAAATAAAATAAAACAATGCACCACAGTCCAGAGGCCAGAGCAAAACATCTGATTTAATGTCCCTCATCAAGAAGCTCAAGCATACCCAGCCCACATTCTTCCTTCCTGCTGTTTCTACTGACATTAAAATCACGTGCTTGATTCTCCAAACCTCAGAGAGGAGGGCAGGACTGACAGCATCAGGAAGCATCTCCGCTGCTTTTGGACAGACGCCTTCCCAGTGGTGTAAGGAGGACTTCCTGCCACGCCCTCTCCAAACTCACCACTAATTACCAACACCTGCAGCCCTTCATGCCAAGCCATCCCTTTTAACCTGAACCCTCATCTTTCCTATTATTTCCATTAAGGTTGTCAAAACGAGAAGTTTGGGAACCTTTCTCTGTGACCTTGGCATTTCTTTGCAGGCTTAACGTATTGGCATTTTTTTTCTCTGACTGCATCTCTTCTCATTTGTCATGATTATTGCTGAATTTTTCAACTGTCATTCCCAAACGTAAATCAATGGTTGTCTACTTCCCCTTTGTCATATCTGCACAGCAAACAGCCTTTCCCTTCTAAATGAAGCTTCCTCCCTTTCCATCCATTAAAAGGGGCCTGTCTGCAGGAGAAGTCAATCCTTTGTTAGGTCATTGCATTTATCACGCTTCCAATCAGTGCCTGACACACTTATTCAGCCAGGTCTTCAACCACACAATCATTGTTCATCTGGGGGTTGTGCTGTAATTTATTTATGCATGGTGTTTTCACTATCCATCTTGGGCAGTTTCAAATTTTTCACCCCTGCCCTTCTCTTCCTTGGGACCCTGAATGCTTAGAGGAAATTTGGGGAGTAGGAGGGGATGAAGCACAGTGATGGGGGCAGGGAAGGGGGTAGAAGGGAAAAGAACAAGGAGCTTTGTTTCTGTGGGAGTGGCTGTAGGCAAGTTCCCTTCTTTGTAAGAAACTGAGAGCAAACCAAGAGAGACCTCGGATCGGGGCCTGGACCCCCAATTACAGAGCACCATTTAAGCCAGGAGACTTTCTAGCCATGAAAAGCGCCCAGGAGGGACAATTCTTGTGATGCACCAAATGAACCATCGAGTTTAATGAAACCTTTTTATAAGCATATTGGACCCAGCTGTCATACAGAACTCTGTTAGAAGAAACTTGCTCTAAAAAGGAATAGAAGCAACCCACTTTCTAAGAACTCACACCTCCTCCAGGTAGCTGCTTAGCTTGAAACAAGCCAGTATATGTGGCCAGTAAATTCCCAGCTGAACCTGGGACCAATATCAACACCATGAGAGGGCACTGATTGAGGCTCCCAGAGCACCTGCCAAAGCAGCACCTGGACCCTGCACACTGAGCAGGTTGCTCTTCCCCACCTGCCCCAGACGCACCCTTTATGCCTTCCCTGCCTCCCCATGGTTCACGTTGTCATCGGAGGCTCTGGGACTGGGACGCACTCTATCTTCTGTAGGAAGGATATATAAACACAGCAAATTCAGGCCTTCTCTTTCCCTGTATGTGTTTTCAACTCACTCAGGGTTTGGAGAAGGGTGCCTCCCAAGCCAGCCAGGGCCCTACCAGCTGTCCAGACTTCTCCTGGCCTCCCCCTCTCTCCCATCAAGATACCCAAGGTAACGAAGACCGGGAATGCTAATGATTCCAGGGCATTTTTTCATGCCTGCCTCCCCCTTTTATCAAGCAAAAACAGAATCCTAGAAAAGCAACAAGTTCATACGAACAAAATAGCTAAGGGGAAAAAATACTCTGAGGTGTTTAATGAGCATAATTACACATGTTTATGCCATAATTAATTAATGATAAAGCCACTCAACCTGATTTCATTCTCCTCAGATCAGTAGATGATGCTTTTCCCCTCCCCAGTACCCACAAACACAGTTAACAGACGCAGAAATAAAGCTCACTATTACTGAATAGCTTGTGTAAGGCCACCAAGTGAACCCAGAGAACTGGGGTTACCGGGTCCTCCGACCACTAATTCTACTGGGAACCCTGAGAACTTGCCTGCCATGGTTGTGGTTGATGTCATTCTTGGAGATGGTGTCTACACCTGTGCACTGTATTACCTGCACAGCTGAACACAGCAGCCCTGTATAAGTGTGAGGAGATGGGAAGGGGATAACAAGGTCTTCTACAGCAGCCCTGATGCAGGCAAAGCTTCTTTAGACAAATCCCAAACAGTAGGGTACAACCAGGGAAATCTAAAACAACATCCTCTGCACGAATATAAAGTTATCAAAAACCACTGTATCACTGCATTCTTCTCATCTTAGCTAGCACCTTCCCCTTCATCTCACCGATCCTCTACAACTTGTGAAGCTATTTCTGGGTGATGATAGTGAGTCTTAGATACACACTTCTAGCAGATGCATGACCGGAGAAGAATTACTGTTTCATTTATGTGATGGCCCTAGAGCCTCTTACAGGGGCCTACATCGTACTCTGGATCTTCTGTGACCTCAATTATTACTGTGTTAGGAAACCACCTTGGGCTGGATCCACTGCTCTTAACAAAGACTAAGTCTTATTTCATTTTCCTGCAAACACTACAATGCAGCCATCACAGTATCTGGGATATATTTTGTCCTCAAGGTCCTCATCCAAGTATGGGTGTAGGTATTCAAGGAAAGTGTTAAGCTATTTCCCCATTAGTGATGCAGCAGACCAAATTTCTGCCGTTGAATGTGGAATGACACGTTAAGGGATTAGCAGTCTGATGAATCTCATTGGCCAATCTCCTCCAGCATCCTCCTAAGACATCCCAGTAGCCCAACTATCCTTTTAGCCTGATCATTCGCTTGAAGGTGATGAGGCAGGATGGTGACAGCTCAGATAAGGTTCCTGTCCACAACTTCCTTAAATTCAGACCTACTGTCAGAAATGATAGCACCTGGAAAGCCATGTGTTGAAAGTACCGGTGATTATTTTAAAAAGGGCTAGAACTAGGGTACCTGTGGGCATCTTGAGTCATTTTGAAAAGAAATCTATGCCTCGATATTTCTGCAGAATTAAAACCGATTCTTGATGAAGGCACTGGTCAACTAACTTCATAGTTCACAAAACATCTTCACATATACCATTTCCGGCAGCTTATGCCAAATAGCTCGATATTACCTTAACAGTCTTCAACATCATAATCCATTCTAGGCTTCTAAATGTAACTTCCAGTCAGTTGCTCAATGCATGAAATCCACGAAGCATTCTACGTAGAATGGCCAAAATCAAGTGGTGACTATCCTTTGGAATAAACAGTATGATTTTATTTTTTTGTGTGTTTGTTTATTCGGGCTGGTTGCTTGGAATATTGAGCTGCTCCAGAGTCATCCCTTCTGCTACAACCAACGGGAAGGAGAGCTCAACACACGTCATGTGCAGTTGTGTGGCTTGATGTGTCAGGCTATGTAGATCAGAAAGCTTTCAATCAAAATCAACATGGTAAAAGAGCATCAGGATGAATTAGCGTTTCAGGCTTGTGTGCAACTAGAGTCATAGGAAAAGAAGAAAAGACATTACCTATGTACTGAATTATCAAACTTGGCAAACGAGAACTCAGAGGAACTTGTTACTGGTACCAATGACAACAGGTGGTTATTGAAAGAGTTCAGAAAGTCTCCCTTCTCACCATAACAGCAGAGTCCGCTTCCTGTGCTTGGCTATTGAACTGTGCAGTCTGTGCATGACTAAGGTCTCAGGGATTTTGTAGCCAAATGCAGTTGCAAAGTGGTGAGGTGCAGATGCCGCGAGGTGAAACACAGTGGTTTCTGGCTGATCCTGTTCCGTGAATGCAGACACCTAAATCAATAAGCATCGGACCCCCCGAATGTGGTTACACAGCTGGCAAAGACAGCTCCACGGACAGGATTTCCCCAGTCGGAGAATCAGATGGCCCAATAATGCTGATGAGGGAGGATGTGAGGAACGCCTGAGAGCTTTTAATTTCTTCTGTTAAAGAGTCTCAGTGAGGCACACGCCTTCTCTCAGGTGAATCTCCACCAGAAGCAGCTCAGAGGAAGGTAATAACGCAGATTCTGGTTTCACATGTTTCCTTCCCATTCAGATCCTTGCCTTGTAAGAACAATATGAATTCCCAAAAGTATTTTTGGCAAGTCTATCTCCAGTTGGGAAATCAGGATCACTATCGTTCTCATCATTTTAGGTGGTACCCCAGCTGATATCCCAGAAATCTGGGTCTCCCTTAGCCTATAGACAGAAATTCTAAACTGAAGGTTCTTAATACAAAATGCCACTCGATTAATGGTAACAATGTAGACACAGAGATAGTTAAGTCTGGGCAATGTCAAATCTGGCAGTGACCAAGATGTCTTTTCCTTCTCCAAGAAACTCTGTGAGAGGACTGACCTTGGGACACTAGAAGTGAGCTCTGCTCTCCTTATTCACAATGCCCATGACCCATCCAGAAAAATCTTATCTTCTTGGGTAGATGCAGCTGATTCCACCTTGGAGAGGCACTCAGGTTCTTAAATTTGATTGTAACTTAGAGTAAAACAGTTTTGGCTGTCAAGCCAATCAATGCAGTGACTGGAACTAGAAGAAATAGAATTACATCATCCTACCCTTGTCTGTTCCCTAGAAAATGCCTAAGGAAATCAGCTGACAAAATCCTGTTACTTGGTCTAATGATGCCAAAACCTTGGAACCTAATTGTTTATTCTTGGGACATGCTCCAACTCTGGAAGTGGCAAATTCCTCAGTACTAGGAGAATCCAAGTGGACCACCTATAGAGAAGACTATAAATGGTATTTTTCTAGGCTTATCAGTTGGATTAAATAACCTCCAGTCTTGAATTTAGGATTCTATTTTTCTATTGCCCAAGATTACTTCCCTTTTAAGAAATCACAATTTACACTCACAATACAAACTCCAGCAACATGAACTAAATGAACGTTGCATTCTGAAAGAATACATACCAGGGATAATGACTACGAACTGAAATGAAAGCAGTCTCTGCAACTTTGACAAATGGCTTACTATGAATATACCTAAGACAGGTCTTGGCCAATTATCAATAAACTATAACCTAAATTACCTCAGTCTAACATTCATGATCACTGAAACCAACAAAAATAACATCGTCATCACCACCATCCCTTGTCCACTTACTGTAGAACTTTCATGAGTTACAAATCCAAGAGCAGGACCATTAGGTCATAGAGTACATATATTTGATTTGGTCGATACTTCCAGATTTCTCCAAATGGCTGCATCAGCCTATACTCCCACCAGTGGTGTGCAAATGTTCCAGTTTCCCCTCACCTCCAAATAAGGCACCAACAAATCCCAAAAAGTGTGAACTTCTATGAAAGGCCTCAGCTTCACACTGCAAAAAAGCTTGCCCTTCATCCATTCTCATTTTATTCGGTAAAATTTCAATTTCGAAACCATGATTGATGGTTCTAGTGAGAGATGTTTGTAAAAGATCTTAGTCTTAAGCAAAACAGGTGAAAAAAACTGTTAGATATGTTTGGGCTTCATGAACCATCAGAAGCAAAGCATAAATCTACACAGGGCTCTCATGATATTTTCTTCAGAATAAAAGCTTCTCTGCATATGAATCCAAGGAAGTAGAATGACTGACAAAGTCTTCAATGTGCTTCAAGGTATAAATAAAAGATAACGAGATTTGCTAGGGTCTCCGGGTGGAGATCGTACTCAGATACTCTTCAGTAATACCTAAGGACGGTTTTGCAGAGTACTTGCTGCTCTTGGCCTTATTTTTAAATAAGCTCCCAACTCCGCCACAACAGAGGTTTGGGAAGGGAGGCCTCAAAGAAGTAAGGCCTGTACTAAACCCTGACAACGATACGTTAGTATTTTTTGGAAAAAAAAAAAAAAGTGGTTGGGATAAACCCTAGTCATCCTGTGACGTTATAAATCTCAACTACAAGATCCCTAAAAGTAATAAAACAGGCACTCAAACAAAACAAAGAACACTAAAAGATGAACCTACAGTTGTCTCTGGCATTTTAGAGACATTCCTCCTCACCCAGAAATTGGATGGCTGTGGAGGAGAGGGGCGCTCTGATGTTAGGCTTCATTTCCTCTGCCCTTGGCTTCAAAATCTCAATCGGAAAGAAGGAAGCATCTTTACTTCTTTGAACTGAGGAAGGCTGCTAAGCTGGTAACCCACTCTCAGATAGAAAAGCCAACAGGTCAATGCAGGAAAAAGGGCCCACCTATCAGCTGGAGGCAGATCCCAGCCATAGGGTAAACAAAGACCTTCCAGAATCCCTCTACCCTGCAAATTCTCAGTTGCATTACCTCGGGGGAATTACTCAGCTTCTTCAAGACTCAGTTTCCTCGCTTCAGACAAAAAGATAAACACTAACCCACCATGGCCTTGGTCAGCATGAACGAGACAAGCAGCAGCCAAGGACAGGCGTCACAGGTATGGCTGTGCTTACATCTTCTCTCCAAAAACATGTGAGATGCAGATGCCCACATGGGCTCTACCAACTCATGCACAAACTTATTCATTCGCACAAATACATCACACCTTGAAATGCTCAGCTATGCACTCACATCCACACCTACCCCCCCCACACACACACCTGCACCCATCCACATTCATGAAAGGCTTTGTCACCATTTCTCTTCCCTGACCACACTTGCCTTGGCTGTGTTCTAGGGCACCACCCTACCCCCTAGGCACGCAGATTCTTCTGATCACAGACAGCGCTGGAGCTGAAACAGGGCCTAGATGGCTTCCAAAGCCCACTCAACTCCGTGGGCATCACTGAACTTTCCAAAATGAGAACGGCACGGCTTCTTGGAAATAATCCAGTCTGGTGGTTCTGACACCTCTTCTTTAGCAGTGCAATACTTTCTTCAAAGAAAATCTCACCCAACGACCCCCGTACGGAAGGCAGGTACAGGCAGCGCTGTGGGTGGGTCTCCAGAGCCCTGTTTATTGGCCCCCTCCCCAGGTGACCCTGAGATCCTGCCAAAGAGCCATTGGACTCCAGGAAATCCCCTTCATTTAGCATATGGAGGAAATGGGAGCCAGGGTAATAAAGCCAATCACCCCCATGCCACATGAGTAGTTTGTGGAAGGGCAGGACCTACCTCTAGATCTACTGGCCCGAAAGCCCCCACTCTTTCCCCCGAGTTGCCAAAATATAGCCATCTAAATATCAGCACTTATATTAAGCATTAAATCCATTTTACTAAACAGTAACTACCCTGCTGTATATGATGCACCAAGCTTTCCATGTCAACTAATTTGACTTACTCTCCTTTTCATTGCCCTTATATCTTGCTTAATAAGACATTTTATTCAGATACTGCTGAGGTAATAAAGGAAGGAGCGTGGTTGCCAAATGTACTGCCATTTTTATTTTTAGCTTCACTGGAGTAAGGGGTTATTTTCTTGTGAAAAGGATGAAATGCAGCTGCCGGCCTTTTAAATTGTATCACGCAATCCTGCTTTTGCCCGAGCAATAGATTTCCAGATAACTGCAGCAATCTTCTCGAAGTGTAAAAAAAAAAAAAAAAATAGCCACTGCCACCCTCCCCAGACCCTGCCCAGCCTCAATAGTAAAGCATCAGCACGAAGGGCTGTTGGCACCCGCCCCCAGTGAGAACCAGGAGGCCGCAGCACGTCTGCAGCCAAGGGTGCAGAGCTCTGGCACTTCCTGTCATAGTTTAAAAAGTGATAATGGTGATGAGGAGGAGGATATTAAACTAACATTTACTGAGCGGTTATCATACCCAGGTGCTATGCCAGGTGCTTTATACGCATTATGTCATTTCATTTTCACAATTACTCCATGAGGGAGGTACTATTATTATCACCATTCCACAGATGAGGACACCGAGGCAACAGAGAGGTTAAGCAGCTCGTCCAAGGTCACCCACCGGTATATGGTAGAGCCAGGATCTGAACCCATGCCTGCTGGGCTCTGGACCCTGCACCCAGAGCCAGTACCCTAGCCCTGCCTTGTAAATAGCCAAGGCTTTGGAGTCAGAAGACCTGAATCCAAATCTACCCCATTGTTCACTAGCTGTGCGTCCTCAGGCAAGCAACTGAACCTTCCTGAGCTTCATCTTCCCCGTTTGTAAAACAGAAACAGCAGCGCCAGCTTGCAGTGTCACTGTGCGGACTGTTGTCTTGTTCCCCTTACCTCAAGTCAGGAGGTCCTCCCCTTAATATTTAAATTCTGAGCTCAGGTCCCACGTTAATGAAAGGATCCGAGTCCTGGTGCAAGAGTAGGTGAGCCATAAAAATTGCCGAGCATAAGCTTAGAAAAAGGAGCAGCTAGAAAAAGCTCTTAGGGGCAAGAGTTTTGACTGAGTGTCTAGCTATGAGTGTCTCCAACAAATACAAAGGGACTAGCAACAGAGGAAGAAGACAGACAGGTGTGCAGGCTGAAGATGTACATGGTTTTACAGTGGCTTATATGACTTACGCAGTTCATACCTGGGATGCGTGTAGTCCCAGGAGTCAGAACAAGGACCAATGGACGTAAGTTCCAGGGTGAACACATTTGGCTCATCTTCAGAACAAACTTTCTATGTGTCTCAAGCTGGCTTGCACTGCCCCTGGTTCTAGTCAGTTCCCTATCACTGGAGACCCCTGAGAGGGGACCCTGAAAAGGGGACCCTGAGTAGGGTCCATCCACTCTAACCCTGAAATTCTTTGATTCAAAGGTCAAAATCCCAATTATGTCCCTGAACATCCAACTTGAGACTAGCAGCGTTGCCATCTAGCTCTAAGATTTGCTGCAGTCACAGGGCAGCACAGAGCTCTGGGGGAGGCTTCTTAAAGACACCCCAGGCCATGATGGATCCCACAAGGTGCAGAAAGACAATGACAGGCATGTGTTTTCCTACACAGAACTCTGGAAGGGTCATGTCTTAGTATCAGGAGAGAAAAAGGCCAGAGATTCCCAGGAGAAAAACAAGAAAATCTCCTGCTGGGTCAGGAAAACAGTCCACTGAATAGAAAGCCGCTCTGCTTGTTTAGAGCAAAGTTACTGGCCGGGGAAAGCAGGATGATGGCAACATGACCAGGCAATGAAGTGTAGTGGCATAGCACGCCGCCCGCCCCCCCCCCCCCCCGCCAAGATGCTCCGGCAGCACCGGAGACGTGGGTGTGACCACAGATGCTCCCTTATGCCCGCAAACACCCAGGGGGAGACCCCAGTGATTAATCTGTTTAATGAGCAATGTCCGACTATACTGGATGAATTCAAGATAAAATGGGCAGGCTACGGTTCTCCCCCTCCAGCCAGGCACTGGGAAGACCAAGAGCAGAGGTACCCATCTCCTAGAAACGGGTCACTACAGCCTAGAACTGAACATGATGTGTAAGTATGCATTATCTTCAGAGCATAAGCATAAATATTTCAGATGAGTGTTTTCATTCTGGCTTGGAAGCTGGCTTGCCTTTGTGACCAGGACAGCTCTTCCTCCTATCCTCTGGTCTTTAGTCTCTCCTGCCTACCCCTTGTCATGCTAGTGCTAACACTGAGAAGAGACCTTCTTTCTAGTCAGCTCAGCCTGCTCTGCCTACTGTTGTTGCCTGGTTCCAGTAACATCCTTTTCACAGTGCACCAGACACCCAAGAAAAACAGAAATAAAACAGGAAGCAATCTGGCATCTAAGTGCGTTCCCACATACTCACGCAAACATAGCACACCGACTGAAAGCATAGTCTCTGCTGCCCCACTGCTGAATCTGAATCCTAATTCCAGCCCTTCCTAGCTGTGTGACCTTGTTCAAGTTACTTAACCTCTCTGGTTCCTTATCTGCAAAATAGCAATATTAACAGAACCTACCTCATAAGGTTGTTATTGGAGTTAAATGGGTTAATATATATATAAACATTCAGATTACTGCCTGGCACAAAAGAAGTGCTTACATAAGTGTGTGTTGCTTGCTGCCACTCCCATCTTCCTCCTCCACAACTGGCACAGTCATTTCTTTGGGAAGAAGCAATCCCCCCCCCCCCCAAACTGCTATAGCAAATCTATACTCGTATTGGGGCTATACGCAGTTCACGAATTTGGATGGCTCTCGGAACACATTTTTAAGATGTGTTCTCAGGTACACAAAATATTTTTAATAAGAGAAACTACTATATTCCAACCCCTCCTAGACTCTAACACTCTCAAGCAACTGGGGCAATTAAATCGTAAAGACATGATGTGTGTATGGAGGAAGTACTCCAAGGCCTGATATAAAAATGTTCATTACCAGCCAGGCCCCTGCAAGATGACCAAATTAACCTCATCGCCAGGAGTATATTAAGGAAGAATAATAAATTATTCAAAACCTAATGCTGATAGAGCAAAAAAATATTTATGGAAAAATCATCAGATTATTGCATTTTAATCATGATCCTGTTGTACAGCTAAAGTGTTAAGTCCTCAAAGCACTTTGGCACAAGATAAGCTAGTCCCAGAGTGACTTGATATCAGTGTCATCCCCAGGAAAATGGACAGCATAACCTGGAGGGAAGAAAAGGTCAGCAGCTGAGGCTGTAGATCTGAAAAGCCAGAAATCTGCCGAGGCATCCCTAGGTGTACTTGTAAGAAAGCCACCCACTCGGCCAGGGTGGCAGGCAGCCCTTTGGACGTGCCTGTGCCTTCACCTAAATCACCCTTCTCTTCAAAAGCAGCATGGAACCCCCAGCCCCTCCAATTTAATTCAGTGGCCCTTGAGAGAGGGTAAAAAAACCATCATAGAAAAGAAAATATTCAGAAACCGGCAGGAGACACCTCCCCATCCCCTTCGCGCTGCCTGCCTGTGCTCCCCGCGCCGGCCCCCGCACCCCCCACCCTGTTTAATGTCTCTAACTTTATGCCATGTTCTCTTCCTCTTTCAGCACGGCTGAGCAAAGCTGACAGGCGGATTCCTTTGCTTTTCAGGGTATTAAAGCCACTTTCCCGCTCTGACAGCCTGTTCTACTCTGCCACCTTATAGCTCTGACTTCACACTCCTCTGGGCAGCCAGTCCTTCCTGACAGACCACTGTCACTTCCCATCATCCTCTCTGTATATCCTGTTCTCTCCCCCTCAGCACGCATCCCGACTTTCCAACCAATGCAATTATTTTTTTTGACAAGCCATCCATCAGTTTTAACTTTAAAAGCACTTTCTGCTGATATCCATTGTTAAATCCTTTGCTTTTTTATGGGGCTTGCATGAGAGAATATGATATCAGACATTCAAACTACCAAACCATGTAAATTTACTTTGTTCTCAGCTATGTTTCCAATTTCACGTCCAATTTTTCGGTACATTATGCGTAGTTGTTGTGCTTAATATGATGTTGTCAAATCCCATTAAAGTTCACTGCATTGCACGGCTTTAAAAACAGGTTACAATTTGCATTCTATAAAGAAAGGAAGGAGTGCAGTCTGAAGTCAAGCTGAATCTTATTAAAATTATCTGTTCAATTGTTACATTTGTAGATGGAGTAATTTTGAGGCATTAGCTGAGACACATATGAAAATGTCAGCGTGCCAACTAACGACAATGAGAGCAAAAGGAATATCTCTGTGAAACTCAATAAAGCTCCTTTGCTGGTGACATAAATTTGATGATAATCCGAGGAAATGAATAAGGGACCATCCCGTTTGAATAGGAATTACCTTTTCTATTAAATCACTTTGGTGTGTTTCCACTTGGCCTACATCTTGGTCCTAGGCCACAGTGCGTCCCTGGAGACTTATTCCAATACAAGTGGGGTGGGGAGAAGTGCAAAGAAGGAGAATTTGTAAAAGAGAAGGTCACTCCTTTGAAGGGCATGGCACTTGCAGGGGTCTCAAGACATCCTAAGAAAGAGTCTTTAAAAATCTTTTCCTCCCATGTGGAAGCAGCACAAAGAAGAAAGCTCTCTCATGCTCCAGCAGCACATGGGGTGACCGCGTTCATCTACAAGCCCGTCTCCGAGCAGAGAAAACCCAAAGGGAAATGCAAACACGCCGCACAGGGGAAAATGCTTCGGGTGCTGCTGGGACGGATGGGGATTTACAGGAAAGGCTGGAGACCGAGATTTATGAGACTGGAACCAATATGTCAAGCGCTTTCTAGGGGTTTTCCCCTCCCATGGAGTTCCCATCCCAGCTGTATTTATGACAGCACTGATTTCTGCATGTCTCTGATTTTAAAGGTATCCATCACTGGCACTGAGCAGAATTATGCCATTAGGGGCATTATTAACTGAACCATTGACTTCATTGACTACAGCAAGTTGAATTTTTGTTTCACACACAAAAAGTATTCCCAGTGCAGACATCTACACCCCTTCAAAGTTATTTTATTAAGGAGACCATAATTTTAATTTTTCCAATACAGTCAGTATTTAGGTAAGCCATGATGATAAAGAATAAAATTCAGTGACTATGGAGGATGTAATGAGGTGCTAAGGAAGTTGGCAGTGAGGCAGGGAGAAAAGCACAGAGCATGTTTTAGCTCCAGCTCAGACAACGACTTACTGTGTGACCTTAGGAAAGTCACCTAACCTCTCTGGACCCTCATTTTCCTATCTGTAAGTATTCTTCACAGTTATTATATGGGTTGAAAGAATCTGTATACAGTACCCTGTATATTCTGGCACACTGTAAGAGTTCAATAAACACAGCTATCCTCCTCATCACCACCACCAATAATAGATGAAGAACAGAACACAGAAAATAAAATGTTAAGAATAGGGAAGAAAAGGCCTATCAAGAAGTGTTTGGGCTCGATGCAATGAGAGCAAACAGGTTTTAATTCTCACAACACATCTAGTATTTGGTGGCTACTTTCAGGGCACTGTTGAAAAAGATTTTCTGAGGCCTCATCTGAGTTCTGGGAGAAGAATCATACAATCAATGACTTGCACCCACAGGTTAAAAATACAGATGGCACAAAATACATAGGTTGAAAAGACAGCCAAAATGTCAGGACCCTGCATGGAAGAGTAAACGTAAAGCAGGGATGGGAATCTGGGCAAGGAGTCTATGGTTAACCACACAAATAAAAAGATGGCAGAAGGCAACTTCCAAATGGGCCTCTAAGAACCAAGCCAACAGGCAACAGGGCTTCCAACAAGAACAGTTCCACACCTTTCTCTGGCTTCAACACCTCGTTGACGCATTTATGCCCACTGTCCACCAAGCAAGGTCATCTCAACCATTCTGACTTATCAAGGAAGGCAAACCAAGCCATGTCCCATGTTGTCAGATCTGAGAAAAAGGAGAAAGACCATTAAGGTGGTGACCATTTAAAGCTTCAGACCAGGAGCAGCTTCTTTCAGCGGAGTAAAGAGATCTGCCTGGAAGGGAGGAATTTGCCCTTACAAAGTAGTTTGCTTAATGGAATGTGGAAGGAATGAAGGTGGGTACCATGATCCCCCCCACGCCCCCACAGTGTTGGGAAGTCTGGCCTCCTGGGTGCACAGACCACAGATACCAACTCTGAATAAAGACCTGTTTGAGTTTCACATTTGGTTCTTCTCACTCACCACAGCAGAGGAACAAGAAAAGAGATAAAATGTAAAAGGGAGGTCAATGGGGAGAAAGGTGGGGGGTGGGCAGAACAATTGGAGGATGAAGGAGTTTACTTCTGAGGCACATTAATAAGTCTGCATGACAGAAACTGGGGGTGGAGCAATGGAATAGGAAGCTTATCAAATATTAAATGCCTCATCAGGCAGGATAAGAGGGAGGAAGGGGATATTTAAACAGAGTTGTAGGAAAACTTCCTCTCGAAATTTTAGATCTTGAAAATAAAACGTGCTGGTCTGGTTTAAAAGTAACTTTGGAGGAGGCTCAGTCTTACTGCAGGAAGTCCCTGTGGGACCTAAAAGACAGAAGCATCTGTACCCGGGTGTGCGCACACCCATACACCCACACCCCCTCCACACCCACCCCCATAAACAGTTCTTCCCTACTTTGAGGAGGGGTCTTTAATGATTCCTCTGAAAATTCTCCAGATTGACTCCTACAGGAACAGAGATTCGGCCCCACACCCTACGTCCGGGTGAAAATAGTCCGTGGCATAAGGTTCCTTGCTGGAAGGGGAATCAAGCCTATGCATCATCCATGCGTCCCCTGAATGGCCGGAGCAGACAGTCCATACAGAACCCAGCTGACGTTCAGCACATCCAGGTCTGTATTTGTGTTCATCTTCCTCCCACCCGAGTGGACATCCTTTGGGAGTAAAGACCGTATATTGCACTACTTTATGACCCAGGCTTGAACATGCACCATCCAGTATGAAGTAGGACCTCGATAAATACATCTGTCTGAGGAAGCCAATGTCAGGCAGTAATGATTGAACCTAAAATACTGCAAAAGAACCAGCCTCCAGCCACTTGGCATTTTTGTTTATTTATTGTTTTTTTTTTTTTTTTGTCTTGCCAAATCTCATATCTTATTAAAGATTTACATGTCAGAGGCAGCAATATCCCTGTTTAAATATCTAAGGAGTGACTCCATTTGCTTCTCCCTACATTATTAATTTGATTGGTTTTAAAGTTATTGGACGTGAGAAGCATCAGACAGACCACACACAAATCCCGTTCCCCTCTCTCTTGGAACTCACTCTAGTGAAACGAGATGGCCCAGCCACCCACCCTCACACCCGCTGTGCAGGGGGAGGCCTCTGGCCAAGAGTACACGAAGCTGCACGCACCACAGGGGAGAGGCACTTCCTGGGGACCCAGCAAGTCATGAGCACCTCCTGGGACTGCTACTGTGAGACCCCATCTGAGCTGTGCTTCATTTTCCTATTCTTTCAACATTTTTGAGAATGTGATAGAAGATCTTAGCTCCCAAAAGAGGAGGATCTAGGATGTGATACTAAGGAGAAGAAAATACAGCTCCCGGACTCAGCTCTGTCATAACCAGCTACAGGACTATCCTTAGGAATCTTCCTCTCCATTCACCTGTAAAATGCATGGAGAAATGTGGATAGGAGAGATTATAGCATTGATGTGTTGTCAGTCAAACTCTTAGACTCACGAGGCCCAGGGGCTAGGAATGTGGGAAAGCCTGAGCAGGAGCAGCCAAATGCCCCAAATGCCACCCATGACAAGGATCAGGCTGAGTGTTCAGATTCAAGAAGAAAACTAACAAATCAGATGTAGGTCAACTCAAGGGATTTGGTCAAGATGATGTTGACATTCACAAAGAGAGAGGGAGAGTAGCAGACAGAGTGGGAAGAAGGGGGAGATAATTATTAATAATTCAGGGACACTGCATCTTTGAAAATCAAGTTTCTAACATCCTGTCTGCTTGGACATGGCAGGGAAGCATGACAAGGACCACAGCAAATTGGAGCATTCCTCCAGACCCAGAGGACCGCCTCTGCATCTTCTCCAGGCTACAAATTCCAAGGAGAGAGGAACGTAGCCCATCAGACAGGTACCTCCACAAAAGCTGCAGTCTTATAACCGTAGCAACAGTTTTTATAGAACATGCTAAGGATTCCAAAAAGCTGCTTTCGGTGAGTATACCCTTGGGTTTTTGTGAGATGAGCTCCAAAGACTGCTTGAGATTCCATGGGTCTAAAAACCTACCATCACTCCCTCATACCGAAGTGTTTATGCATCTCGGAATGGTAAGTGGGCTAAGCCCTGCAGTACCAACAGATGAAATCACCTACACTGCTGAAAGGTTTTCCAAAGAGTGCCATGAACGAGTCAAACTTTCATTCTGGCTTTAGGACTGTTGACAACAGGCCCCATACAAGGCTGTGCTGGGAAGGGTTAGGAGCAGGGATCCAGGCCATGTTGCCCAGGTTGGGATTCTAGCTCTGTCCCTTCTTAGCTCTATGGCCTCAGTCAAGTTACTAAATCTCCCTCTGGACCTCAGTCCCTCCTCTCTAAACTGGACATAATAAGGGTACCAGCTCCTAGGGTCATCATGAGGATTAAATGAGTTAAGATACGTGGAGCATGTCGAACCATGCCTGACACTCAGAAAGTTATTTTCTCTCTTCCCTCTGCAGGATACGTGCTCCATATCAAATATGTCATGGTCTTCACTGTCCTCTCCTACCTCCCAACTATTTGAGGGAGGGACTGTCTTACCAGTGACTGTCCCTTTCGTGCACAGCACCTGCGTTGATGTAGAACGGGTGTCTGATCAATGTCTGTAAACTGAATAAGTGAATAAAAGCAAGAATGGGGCAGGTCCCCAGGAAGGCCCCCACACTCCTACTCACCTACACTACACAGCTATCCCCCCAAGATCCAAGCCTCTCTTCTCCGCCTGGTATGGTGCCTCCCCCTGTTCATGGCCCAGCTCAAGACATCTGCTCCACAAGGCTGCTTTAGGAGGCATCACAGTGTGATAGTTAAGGCAACAGTTCCATAACCAGACTGCCTGGGTTCAAATCCCAGCGCTTCCACTTACTAGACCCTTGTGAGCCTTAATATTTACTCAACAGCACTCAGAAGCTACACACAGCTCTAAATGCCCTATTTCCTTAACTCATTTTATCCTTACAGAAACCCAGAAGGTACATACCTTTATTCCCACTTTACAGGCAAAGAAACTAAGGCTTAGAAAGGTTTATTTGCCCAACGTCGCTATGTTCAAAGTCAAATCTTTCCTCCTTTCTATTTGTGTTTGCTCTTAATGAATCCTTTTAATTTCATTTTTTCTTTCGGTTTCCTTCCTTGTTGTAAGGTACGAGGGACTAAATGTAATGTTCTGAGGCCAATGTCCAACCTCAGCTTGAGTTGCCTCCAAAGCTGTACATTTTCTTAGTACCTGGCACAGGGCTAGCGAGAGACGTCCCATTAGATAATGATCTATTAATTGATATTTATTCTCCTCCTCAGATTCCAGGCACAGCCTTGGTCTGACCACACTAACATCCCCAGATACAGGAAGCTAGTTCTCCATGGAAAAGGGGCATGTGGGGTGGGTCCTTCTCAGACCTGAGCCCTGGGCCCGCTGGCCAGCCAGCTGTGGAGTCAGGGGACAGCACAGACCAGCACAGCATAGAGGTGTGTTCTCTGGAGCAAAGCACTCCCGGGTTGGGCTTCCGCCAAGACCCAGAGAACACGTCCAGGGCTACACTGGGGTCTGCACTCCCATGACTGCTGACATCCACGCTGCTTGACGTGCTGCTGGATGGGAGCCCCGCAGGACAGACTTCACAGACACAGAACACTGGAGGCGGCCCTGTCACCTGGAGACAAGGGGGAGGCTACAGTACACCCCTCTCTCCCCCAATCCCTACATACTAACTTACCCCCAAGTGCTGTTCCGTATTTGCAGCCTGCAGAGCAAGCCTTCGATCCCGCTCCTGCTCCTTGGCAGAGGAGACCGTAGGCCCTGCCACCACTTCTACACAGCAAACTGTTGCTAGGTTTATGTAAATACCATGGAAACCAGAGCCGTAACACAGAAAGACTCGCAAAGAAGCAGCTTAACTTAAGGTCAACAAGCCCCCTGACAAAAAGTGTATACAGTGCTCCATCTTCAAGATACAGCCAACTCTGTTTTCCTTCCTAACCCCTAGGCTGCAAAGGCTAATGAGATTCACAGACAACGTATGAAATGATGGAATTCTCCACACAGCTCGATTTCTTTCTATAAATAATTTTAAAACTATTACCCAATAATGTATTGTAATAAAAAAGCTGACAGGGTCTTGCTCAACAAGTAATCAGCGATGTGTTTTCGCACCTGGAGATGGAGAACTTCCTTATTATGTGCCCCTGGTGATTTTTAGGTGTTTCCATAAAACTGTTGCCATTATTTATAAGCCACGGGTTACTTCCCTTCGCCGTAAGCTAAAATTAATGAAAATTTATTTTAAAGATTCAGAAAAGCAGGGCAGAGTAGGGGATGTGTGCCAGGCAGCCCCTGGAAGGGTGGGGGCAGTTGTCAGAAGTCACCTGTGGCCTACCTGAGGGCAGCTCTGATTCCCTTCGAAGGGCAGGAGGCAGTACCTCTGGAGAAGAGGTGACCTCCTGGGGATGAGGCCCTGGGAAGCAGCAATCCCACCCAGGCAGGGGCTGTCTCCACCTCTGCTGTCTCAAGTTTGCCAGCCCAAAGCTCCAAGAGTGTCACGGACAGCAAGAGCCACAGGCGTTGGGCAGTCTCTGTGGCCTAGCACTGAATGTCCTGCCCACACCCACTGCCTCACCACCTCGGGGCTTGGTACTCGCCGGGTCAGCATTCCACAGGGGCAACTTAAGGGCTGTGGTGGTCAGTGCGCACGCACACACACAGGCCTGGGGCTCCCCATGCCCATTCCTGGCACCCCTAGAGCTAAATGTCAGGATGAGGAGGAAGCGGGACTATGACGACCACCAAGTCCCTCTAACTCTCCTGCAGATTTCTGGGCTCAGGGACATGATTAATACCAATGGATACAAGGAGGCCTTATTCCAGTGTCTATAAAAGCCCTGTCTGTACTTCCAGACCCACTTCAACTATTGTGTCCTCCAAGAAGCCTTTCCTGTTACCCACCATCAACAGAAAGGGGTGGCTCCCTTGTGAAGTCCATAGCAAGTGTGGTCACTTCCATGACACCTACTCACTGGCCTGGTATTCTAGCTACTGTATTCTTATCTTCACCCCCTGCAGGACTAGATGGATAGGTAACACCTTGAGTTGACCACGTCTACTCATGTCTATAGTATCAGCCACTCAGGCCCTCCTAAATCTGGGGAGAGCCGCAAAGTTCAGTCTAGGAAGGACACCAAACTTGGACACTAACACACGGAGCTCAGCCACGGCAAGTCACTAAGCCTCTCTGAACCTCAGGCCCATCAACTGTCAAATAAGAAAGGTTAAATAAGAGAATCGGTAAGGTCCCTGGTCAGCTTTAAACTTCTCTGACTTTATAATACAAAGCTATGGTATTCGTAGCCAGGAGTGACATACTAACTTAACCCAGCCAGATGACAACTTATTTTTTAAATGGGCCAGTGTGCATAAGTAGGGGATGGGAGGTGGAGAAGGGGGTATTTTGAGGAATTTTTTTTTCTTTTGTCACTAAGTTGCACCATATAGATTTTGACCTCTGCACTGGGCTACAGTCACAAGAGGTGATGTTGCCCCATGTTTCCAAAATAACACCTGTCTACTGATATATCTGAATGACACTTAAACTAATTAATTAGCAGACTCCTCATCCACTGAGAAAGTTATCTGTAATTAAGGTGCCAAATACACAATTACAAACCAACCCAGTTTACAAAGAAAGATCCTTTGAAAAAAGGGATACAAGAGAGGTTAGCTAACCATGAGAGCTGCACTCCAGGTGACATCTTGACTAAGACATGCTGATCACAACTTTGAAATCACAAAAGGGAAATAATGAATCTTCTTTCTCACTAGACAGTGGGGCTCTGATAGTTGGAGAGAGCATTAACTCACCGAATTGCGTTTCCAAACTTTGGAAAAAGAACTGAAACATGCCTGTGTTAAAATACCTCCTTGCTCACCCAAATCACCATTTTATGCACTTATATGGCAGCACAAGTGCATTCTTAGGATGCAAATCATGTGAAAAGAGAAAAGCTGCAGCTCTGTTTTCCCAGCACATGGGATTCATGAAGGCACAAGCCGACTTTTAAAAGTGGAGTACAACAGCGCACGCTAACAGGAGAGGGGAAACGCGCATTATCCTCAACTCGCCATGTCAACAGCTGGAAGCTAAGGAGCAACCAAACAACAGCGGAGCAAACAACGGCCAGCTGCAATTTTCTCTCCCTTTTTGATCCCTTCACGAGTATGGGTTGCATGTGTTTTGACTATTTTTGAAAAGAAGGAGAAAAAAACCCCAAAACCTTGGGCAGTCCTTTCACCGTGGTTTCTTTTTGCAGGGCTTTTTCAGATGCGATCACTTCATTCAGCAAACCTCTTCTTCTCTGTCGTCATTTTTTTTTTTTTAAAGATTTTATTTACTTATTCGACAGAGAGAGAGACAGCCAGTGAGAGAGGGAACACAAGCAGGGGGAGTGGGAGAGGAAGAAACAGGCTCATAGCGGAAGAGCCTGATGTGGGGCTCGATCCCAGAATGCCGGGATCACGCCCTGAGCCGAAGGCAGACGCTTACCGCTGTGCCACCCAGGCGCCCCTACTCTGTCGTCATTTTTAAAGACACAGAAAGACAGCGGGGCATTTCTCCATCTACAGTGAGAAGTCAATGCAAATGTACAGGACGGGTGGCGGCGCCCAAGCTGGAGAAGGGGTAAGTCTTCTGAAGGATAAGGTCATGACGGGTTCGGGAGGGAAAACAAGCCAAGACAAAAGTGCTTGCCAGACCCCGACAGACAAAAAGCCAGATATAACTCTTTGGGCCCCGGGACTCTTTTCCACCTGCTACATTCCTCTGGGGCTTCTTGACTTGAATCCCTGGTCTACCTGGAATGGTTCGTGTCCTCAAGTCTCTCAGTCTCTACAGCATGAAAGCTGAAGTCTAGTCTCCCTCCTCCTAATGCTGAAAGTCTACAGCTGTACGGGCACCATTGAAAGAACTTAGCCTCAGAGAAGTACGTAGAATCACAGTGCTCCCCTCACACCAAGCAGGGCTGACTTCTTTGTCAGGCACAAGACATACACTCCCCAAGGCCCATGAGACTTCAGGCGACCACAAAAAATGTTCAAATTTCTTTTAGAAGCAGAAGGAAAAAATGTAACTTTAGGCTAAGGAAAATACTAATAGATTCTTTTCTATGCACCAATAATCTTTAATATTCTTTATGCAGGAAGGCGCCCATGATGCCCAATGTGCCTGGGGCCCACGGAAGTCACCACGGGGTGCCGATTCCACATCACTCCTGCCCCTGGGCCTTTCATCCATGCTGTGTGGGATTCCTTGTTTCAACCTTCCTAATTCAGTGGGTGAATAGACTCAACTCAATTCTCAGCTCCTCCCTGATACTTCCTGGATTGCTAGCACTTTTCTCTTCTCAGTTTGAAATTCTCCAGCGATTAGGGACCACACTATAGCCTCACACTCACCAAGTTTCTACTTCCCATGTCTGTTATTCCTGCTCTTTGAGCCTCAAGACAAATATTATGCCCTCACTGCTAGGATCACTGGAAGGCTCCCCGGTGTCCACAAAATAGGCTGCATGTCTTAGCCTCACATTCCAACCATCAGTAACTGGACCCCCAGTAGCCTCTCCTTATATCTTCCAACCTACCCCATTGTACCCTGAACCACAGCCACACCAGATACTCACCATTTTCCTACATGCCCCACATTCTTCCCACCTCCAGGCCTTTGTAGAAGCTGTTCTGTCAGCCTGGGGTACCTTCCCCTTTCACAGTTTCCTAATAAAAGCCCGACCCATTCCATTAAAGCCTAATTCAGATGTAACCTCTTCCAAGAAGCCTTCCCAGATCTTTCTACTTGGACTAAGCCCCTCCCTCTCCTACTTTACCTCAGCACTTTCCATGTCTTCTGCAGCCTTCCTCAGAGTCTGACTTCTACCAGAGGCAGTGTAGACCATGAACGACTTCTTAGTCTGAGTTTCCCCAGAAGCAGATGCTGAGATAAGGATTCAAGTCAAAGTATTTTGGAGGAAGGGACCCCAGAAGTAAGGGAGTGGGGAAGTGAGACAGGGAAGGGAAGGAAGTGAGTAATGGTGCACAGTACCTTACCAGGTGAATTACCACTGCGGGCGATGGGAGCTCACTGCAGCCGGGGAAACTCTGGGAGACAGAAAAGAACATGCCTCAAAGCTATCCCAACTAAGGAAGATGGGGCATCTGTCCACCAACACCTGTCAGCTACTGGTGCAGGGGAGGCTGTACCCAAGGGTCATTAATTCTCTGGCATTTCCAGTCTACCCTGCCACAAGCAAAAAAAAAAAAAAAAAAAAAAAAAAAAAAAAACCTCCAGCTTTTTTTTCCTTTGCAAGAGAAAGCTTGCAAGGCTAAGAGAGGAGGAAGCTTCTGGCTGGTGACTGGGCAGCATGCACAGAACAGCTTCTGCTGCTCAGGACATGCTACCCACAGCTTCTGCGACAAGGGGCACGGACTTCTGCAGTCTCGAGCACCCAGTAGGATCCTGGGCATGCTGCAGGCACTCAGGGAATGCTCACAGAAAGGAAACCATCTTTAAGCTCTTGGAAGGCAGGGGCCACATTTTATTTTCTATGGGCCACAGTGCCTAACCTCAAGATAAGGACTCAAATCATGCATGCTAGCTGACGAACAGTGAATGATTTAACACACCACCCCACCTCCCAAATGAGACCACGCCAAATAAATTGAATTCCCATCTTATTAGCTGTTCTCTATTTCACAAATGCTATCTAATTCATGCAAACATTATAAACCAAACCTGCCCTGTGAGATTTACCAATGAGGACAGTAATGAAGACATAAGGAGTTAAATAGTCTCTTGAGAAAATGCACCTATATCCAGAGGAACAACCCAGAAACACTACAGGACTCTGGGCGACTCCATAAATTTCCAGCTTTCGTGCAGCTTCTGGCACCTCGCCCTCCCAGGTGGTACTGCCTGTAGCAGGAACTGGAACGGAGAATATACTGGAGGTGCTCAGTGGCCCCCATCCCATCCACTAGCTTCCTTGTGATCAGACCATGTCACACTGGGTGCACTGAGAAATGGCCTTGAGGCCCCTCCTTCACCAGACACAGCCAAAGACTCAAACAAAGAGAAATAACGTAAGCTCATGCAATAGCATCAGGCAAGAGAGGGACAAGCCAGCTTGTCTTGCCAATTTCAGAGCAGAACAGATGTTTCTGCATCTCCAAGTTCTCCGCCCTCCTAGGACACCAGACATAGGTCACCCGTCAGTCATTCATCTTTATGATGAGTTGCAGCGGCCAGCACACAGTCAAGATTAATGCACATCCTTTCCAAGAAATGTTGTTTAATGGCAAGGATATACTGAGGGTGACTGTTCATGCCAGATCATTCTAGTCAATACAACCAACCCAGTTTCAATACTATACTAGGAAAAGAAAATCCCACATTGCCTTGCTCCTAGCAAGAGACAGAGTAACCCAGGGGCAGTGTGTGAGTTGTGCTTTGCCTGTGAAGAACTATCCTCTGGCTGAGCTTCATGAGGGCTGGCCAAATGAGGACCTGTTTGGAGACCACGGGTTTATTGACTTGACCCAACTATGATATCCCTTAAGCAGTATGGAATCAGCACACAAGAGACCTGGCTCCTACTCATGGCTCTGCTCCCTGCTGAAAACATCTTGAGCGAATCACTTCTCCCCTCTGGACCTCAGTTTCTTTTTATAGAAAAGGAGAGGATAACCTCCAAGTCCCCCCCTTGCAGCTTTCACATTGTATGAAGTCGTAAGAATCCTCATGCTAAGGTGTCCAATGTTAACTTTCATCCCTGGAGTGACAAGAGTAAACTGTGCAACAGCAAAAAAAAAAAAAAAAAGGAAAGAAAAGAAAAGAAAAAAAACCCTCTGAAATGTGAATACCGTCACTAAAATATTTTCATCTGGATAAAGCAAACTGTCCTACTATTTTTTTCCCCAAGACAACTTTAGAACTATAGCGTTTCAAAGTAAATTGCTTTCTGCTTTAATTAGAAAAGGAAATCAGCAAAAGAGAAAAATAGAATTTGAACACAGCTCTTCCACACGAACTTGATTTTATTCCACTCATCTGTTAGGAGTCACATAGGAATTACTTTGACCACCAGAGGGCTTTCCACACTGACAAAATGCATTAATAAAACATAGGTGGTGAAATTAAAAAATGAAGAGTTCCAAGTTACACTATTTAGGTCCATAAAGGCCTGGGGTCTGAAAAGAAAGAAAAAAAAAAAAATGGAGTTGCTCCTGAAGAGCAACAAACATGATGAAGAAGAATTCCATTCCCTCCTAAATTCCAGAAAATCATCAGAACTTGACGGGGGCATAGAACCAAAGGAAACCACAAGTTAGCTATCAGAGGTGAAAGAGTCTTGTTACAAAGTTATCATTCCCCAAATGTTGAACAAGGTTCTTGTATCCTTGTGCTTATTCAGTCAAAATTTAGAAGTGCTCACAAATATAATGTTTTTAACACATGGGCTGGGGATAGTCAACACTGTTGAATATTCACCATGGGACAGCCTTGTGACAGTCCTTTAGGTATATTAATTCGGTCAACGCTCATAACAATCCCGTAAGACAGACACCACGGATTATCCTTGTTTTACGTATGAAAAAACTGAGGCAAAAAGAGGTCAAATAACATGCCCAAGGTCAAGCAGCTAGTAAATGTCAAAGAGTTGAGAAATCAACTATCTGTCCGCCAACAACAAAACTTCCACTGACTACAGACAAGCATTCTATAAAAAGAGCCACCGTGTACCATAACCTACAGAATAAGAAAAAAAAAAAAGTCAGTGAAGAATAGTCTACTTTTGGGTTTGACTCTCTCTGGGTTCTTAGATGACGTAACACAGCCCCCAGGGTTCTGAGGGGCAACTCCCGTAGAAAAGGCCAAGTGGGTTCATGGCCGCCATCTCTACCAGAGTCTGCTCACATTTTTTGTTTTATGAGTTGGAGTTTCCCACATATGATTTCATTCGGAATAAAAGATTCTATTAACATTAAAGTTTAAATCTGTTATTTCACTAGACATCTCAGAAAAAAATTTCGGAAAAAAACAAACCTCTTTGGGTTCTCTTCTCTCACATCACTTACTATACTGGAGCGAAGTGTTTCTATTTGTTTAGCTCCCTTTCTTTATGGTTGAGCTCCCTGAGGTAGGAAATAATATCTGTTTTGTTTTGTTTTGTTTTTCTTTACGTTCTCAACCCTTAGCCTAAGATTTGGCCCAGAATAAAATTTTCAACAAACATTTGCAGAATGAATAAGTAAAGCAGTAGTCATAAGCTAGCTACTGTGATAGATAAACTATGAAATTTTAGGGACGTAATAGAATAGATGTTTATTTCTTGCTATGAAAAGACCAATCAGGTGTCCATTAGATGGCCTTCCACATGGTGATTCGGGAACTCAGGCTCCTTGTACTTTGTGACTCTACCAACCCTTATACCTCAGAGTCCTTCCCTTCACTTCCACCTGGCAGATGGAGAAAGAAAGCATCACGGAGCCTAAAGTGAGAACAGCCACTGGATCCCACTGGGAGGGAGCAAGAGTGCCAGCAACGACTCCTCACTGCAGAAGAGAATAACTTTGGTGGACAGCTGGCCAGACATTTGCTCTACAATGACATCAAGAAAAACATTAGCCTGAACGTAAGATCCAATGCGTTAAGAGATGGCTTTCAAGGAAAAAAAAAAGAGTCCCTAACCACTTCCTACCTAAAAATAAACAAGGATATAAATATAACTACAGAGATACAAAATTATAATTTCTCAAGGAATGTTCATTGCATTTAACCATGACAAACCAGATTTGTTACCTATTGGTATACAAATGGGCAGAAACTAAAACCCGGGTCAGCTTAAGAGTCAACATTCCCACCATTTACAAAGTGTCTGGTGTGCCTCCTTACAGGAGAGTACGGGTGGGGAGAAAACAAAAGAGGAAATGAATGTGTATTTGGAGAGGCCGCACTGCAACACTGGGACGTGCAGAGAAGCTCAGAGCCCCAAGTCTGCCAGTATCCGTATAGGTGACCTTGGATAAATCAGTCAAGTTCCCCTGCGCGTCAGCTGCCCTCACCTGTCAAAAGGGAAAGACAATCCCTACCTCTCTTTCCACAATATCCCAAGCAGAGTGTGAGATCATGTTATAACAGCTGTGAAAAAAATCCATAAAATACTTAAAATCCTCCTAAGTGTTTTGGGACAGGGCACGGGACTCTTTTCCCAGCTAGATGGTGATTCCTGCAGCTCTCTGCCACGGCAGTTGAGATGCTTCTGGAAACCTCCTCATCGCTCATCCCAGCATTTCCACTTTCACTGCCTCAAGAGTCATGCTCAACTCCATTGCTCAGAGTCAACAATGTGGGCAAACCCCTTAACCTCTCTGCATCTCCATAACCAGACCTGCTCCCTGGGTATTGCCAACACTGTGGAGGCTTAAGTAGGGGCCTGGGCCATGGCTTCCTGGAGGGTCCGTCTTCTGAGATCCAAGCTCCGATTCTCAAGTAGATCCAGTGGTGTCAGAGAGACACATCAGGCCACTGTGCGGATCCCATCCCCCCCTTCCATGTGTCTTAAAGCAGTCTGACCATGTGGGAGGTGCAGAGATTAGCAGCAGCTCCACTCCAATGTTACTGCAAAGTAACAGCAGAGTACCGTGCAATCAGTCTTTAATGTCAGCCCTAACCTTCCTAAATGGGTTTGTAATGAGAAACCCTTGTTTGTCACAGAGAAGGTATGATTGATGCGGCCTAGGAGTGAAATGAAGCCACAGTGACCATCTCAATAACATGAACAGCTGCCAAATATTCATTTAGCAGAATGAGTTTAGAAAACTTTGAGCAGATTGCTTTCACAAGGCTGCCTTCAACAAAAGGAAACATAATTAACGAGCTAATATCAGCATGTGTCTGGCTAAGCTAATGAATATCAAATTACACAGAAACCTGTATAAATCATCATTACCCTGAATTTTAATTGAACTTGCAATTAAACATGACAAATTTTATATACACTAAACCTTTAATTTATACTTTCAAATAAGGAATAATTTATCATTTTTAGTATTTCATAGTTAATTTCCCAATATGTGCACTTCTAATTAACAAGGACAGACAGGCATTTAAAAAAACATACACACTCTCTCTCTCCTATGGCTCCGTTCGTAACAATAATTTCCCCCTTTGTATACGTTACAAACTATGTCCAGGAGTTTGAATGCCAAAAGGCCTACTGGCATATTCAAGGAAAGATCTTACAGCCAGAGAACGACAGGGATGGTTTCCCCTTTTGCTTCTCATCTCTCTCCTGCAATAATAGAGATTAAAAGGGTGAGACACGTTAACGCAACCTGGCCAGCATGTCCGTTCCTGGCTCAACCTTGCCCCACAGACTCGGGTCATGTTCAGAACACAGGGCCTCCTGTGCTGGACGAGCAAACCATCGTGTGCTTCAAAGCGGTACCACCTTAGAAATAAAGCACCTTGTTCCAGCGTCAACACCAAGCCTATTTGTTTACCTGGCCAGCAGTAATGAGCTCACTCTGTGGATGGATTTGTATTTTATTATTATAATTACGCCACCATTATAAACATACCTCGAGCAACCTCAGCATAAAAGGCAGGGAATGCTATTAAAATATACATATAAACGCACAGGGAAACAAGACAGGATTGTAAAAGGGCTGCAACAGAAACTAATTGGGTTTGCTTTCCTCGGTAATCCCAGCCCATTAATATGGTAAGCAGTGTGGTCTAGGGAGCCGCATGCTGGGAACCAGGAGATGACAGTTCTATACCTGGTTAGGCTTCTAATTGGCTGTGTGACCACAAGCAAGATGCTTCACCTCTCTGTGCCTCAGTGTGCTCAGGGGCAAAACAAAGATAATGAAGACAATTGTGACTCCTTTAAACATGTGAAAATAATTTGAAAAAGAAAACACTATAAAGTGTAATCGCATCATTTTGTAGCTATGGAGAAGACAAACTGAAAAAGCAGACAACAGCCGATGAGGCTCATGCACACATTTTTTTAATGCAATGATCATATTAAATATCGGCAATTTAATTCCTATTTCTCATTTGATATGTGAAGCAGGCTAGACAGATATTATCATCACTAGTTGAAAGATGAGAGAACAGTCATGGAGAGCCCCACGCCGCGAGGCAGAGGCGAGGAGTGGGGACAAGAGTGGGGACTCAGGGCATCTTGGACGAGACTCTTCAGACCTCACCATGCTGCCTTTCTGCACGCTCCCTTAGGAAGACTCGCACCCCTATCCTGATAGGACTGACGGCTCAGCAGAATGTCTTAAGTCTGGAGAGGACATAGGCACCGCTTCCCAGGAGCAGACTTGGAGGAGGCATGTAGTCAACAGCGTGGATATGTCTATGTCTATGCATGGCCAAGAAAGTAAGGACATACATCAGCCAGATGCATAAGGACAGAGAACATGAGAGACTAATAGAAATATGAAGAGAGAGAGAGTTGGTTGTAAGGGCCACTCTAAACACCCACCCCTTCCTTTGTAAACCGAAAGGCTCTAGAAGTTAGATCGAATCAAAAGAAGCTGGGGGTGGGAGTCAGGTAAGGGAAATGAGAAGGAAGAGTCTTTTTGAAAAATTGATTACTATTTCATTTCAATCACAAACTCTCAGTTTTGTTTCTAGAGGTCCCCTGACCAAAGAAAACAGCAGAAAAGAGGCAGGAGAGAGGTGGGAAGTTTAATGCATTTACTAGAACACAGTGCTTGCCCCTACCTATGAAGCAAAGGGACAAATATTTTCACACATTATCAGATAGCTGAGTAAAACAGCCTCTACCAGAATTTACAACTGAAGGCTACCAGAATTTACAACTTGTGAAATCGTGCCTGTCCGTATTTTCTCATTACGCTGGATGCAGGCTGCAGACAGAGTGTGCACTTCCCGCTTCCTCTCTTCCCTCCCGCTCCCCTCCTTCCACGGTCTCACTACTTCCTAGTTAAACCTTGTCTCAAGTTATCAACACTCTCTGGAGAGATAAGGCTCCTCTCACTTACAAGCTGTCACTAATAATCGAACTTTCAAGACTCCATCTCTAAGAGAGACTCCCTGAGCCACACAGGTCACGAGAATTAACTGCCACCAGTCCTTGCAGAAAACTCGGCTCATCAATCTATAGCTTTCTCGTCATAATTAGAATAACGGCTTTGAAAATTTGGGCTGATGTTGACTGGGTCTCAGGCCGCAAAGAGCGCTGATTAAAATCTTGGTGTGAAAGTTAATGGTAAGTGCTGGTGGCGTTGCCGTGGAGACAGGGACAAACAATTCCCTCGCTGTGACATTTTCAATGTCCTGGAGAAGAAAAACTGTCCTCTTTAGTGTGGCAGCGTATGAAGCTTATTTATGGCTACAGGGCTTGGTGGATTGATGACTGTCGTAACATACTGTCAAATCCTTTACTGACACATTCATTTTTTTGGAGCCCCTGGTGCAGCAGAAATAAAATAAAATAATAAAAACAAAACCAGAGGGAAAATTCTCCAGCAAACCATAGACGGCCACCAGCGGACCTTCCTTTTGCTATAGGACCTCGGATTTAATAGACAAAAAGACTTTGTACTTCCTGGCTCCATAGCCAAGGAGAAGAAAGACATAATCGGAAATTGCTGAGTAAGAGCGAGCAATATCGCAGCCACCCCATCAGCCCAGAAAGGTTTGTTATCAAAGTAAGCTATTTGTAAATATCAAAGATTGGTAACTGTGAATAAATATCCCCTCTCTTCTTATCTTAGAGGATAATAGCTTAGAAATCTAAGGAAGGCTTTGGAAAATTCTCCCAGCCAACGAGACAAACTAGTACAGCTCCTCTCCTCGTTACAGAGCCTGCCAGCCACGGCCGTCGCTTCAATGCTCAATATAGTGACATTAGTCTCTGAAATCTATGGATAGCTTCGTGACCTACAGAACCTGCTTGCATTTGCCATTTCCTTCGGTCTTACACTGCAAAGCAAGCATCTGCATCCCCATTTCACTGATGAGGAAGCTGAGGCTCTGTGAGCACGCCATTCCCCAAGAGACAAAACTAGTTACGTGGCCGAGCAGGGACCCCCACCCTGAATCTTTAATAGTCACAGTGTGTAGCCAGTCACTTTTTCAGACCTGAAATCCAGCCCCACGCGATCTGAATGGGTCGAAGGCGAGGTCTGTGGAAAGCTCCTGGTTCACTACCCAGAGTGGCTGTATTTCGGCTGCAGATAGAGGGACTCTCAGTGACCGTGGCTAGTCCATAAACACTGCTCCAGGCTGTGCCATTTTTCTAGTTCCTTTCATTCAAGGATCCTAGTCATCATCATTATTGTTGTTGTTATTAATAATGATAATGAAATAAACTATGCAAATGTGGGGAATGGCTTTAGCCCTAAAACGCAGGCAGTAATGTGGTAATTTATCCAATAATGGAATCGCAAAGTGATTTTATTTGCTTTTATGGCTCCTTTCTTTCAGAGGAGCTGGGCATCAATAATGGTGGTAGTAATGAAATCAACTATGCAAATGTGGAAATCGTTTTTACCCTAATGTACCAATTTAGCCGGCAAAAGAAATTCAACATGGTCTGCTGTGCTTCCCGACACGGAGAGCCAGGGCTCAGACGCTGACCGGTGCTCAGTTCCCCAGATGTCATCGTTGGTTTCCTAAGAGCATGGCCCTAGCAATGTTGGTTTGATAATGAACAACACCTCCACTCTCTGGTGAAAGATTTAGGAAACACCCTCACCAATTTAAACATTAAGAGGAACTTTAACACGGGAGCAAGATGTATCCAACAGAATTCAATTTCTAGGGAGAAGGCCCACAAAAGGGCCCCGTGACAGGCAGGGGCTGCCTGGGCCACCAGCTAGAGCAGACCCTTTTGGAGCCAGCCATTTTAGCACAGCTGTAGCAGGCTTTCTGTGGGATAGACACCCCCCTGCCACAGTCTGCCTTTTATCTGCCTCCAATCTGAATTCAGTGGGAGCACATCTCTGGCTGGATGGTGGGACCTCTGCACAACCCCAGGGAACACCAAAGGAAACCATGAGTACACCATTCCCAATAGCCACTCACCTCTTCTAAGCCCAAGGTATTCACCCCTCACTTCTCTCCAGGATCCATAATACTTGTTGCCATAATAGGGAGGAGAAGGGTCAGAGAGAGAACAGGACACAAGTAAAACCTGGAAGGCCAAGAACTTGGAACAGATCTCCATTTAGCACCCATTATGAGTTAAAACTTAGAAAAGCCTGTGAGACCCCTAAAGCTGGAGACCTCATTCTCCTTTGCGTCTCCAGAGCTTGGGCCAGGAAGTGTTCAACAGATGTTGAATAAAGACAGGACTGAAGGGATAAACAACAATGAAAAGTGCACAAAGCAGACTTCAGTGAGAGGGAGCTCCAGATGTACACATTCAAGTACTCAAAAGTAAAGAGCACGCATGTGCAATCCTGCCCTTAGATCCAAGGAACCAGAGCCCTTGACCGAGGCTCAACTCTTTAGAGGGTCCCACCCTGACCCCTCTCCATCTACCTTCCCCATAGGCAGTCCATGGGCCAAAGGTATGTCCAGCCTGCAGCCTATTCCCCGGTTACTAGACCATGTTACAGGTATCCAGGACCCCAAAATTGCCTTTTCAAACAGTCCTGAGCTTAAGGGACTGCAAGAACTTCTTCTCTGGGTCCTACCCCCCACTATCCACCAGGGTTGCACCCCTAAGTTCCGAAGGTAGCCAAAGGGTGGCTGCAAGCAGGTGGAACTTGGGTGGGCAAGCTGGACATCTGCACGTATATACGCGGAGGCCTCCCGTGGAGGAGAATGGAGTCAGGGGTGGCAAGACAAGGAAGGGAGCATCAGGCAAGGGCCTTCACTTGTCCTCTCACCCTGAGCCCCACAAATGGCAGGGGTAGACTTGGGTATAGATATTCATGTCCATCCTCTAGTTTAATTTGTTTGCTGTCAGTTTGGGCCCAAACCCTGGGGCTGGTGAGGGATACCCGCTGTACGAGAAAACACAATTACCTTCTCACTCCGGGATGGGCTGAGGACTTGCGGAGAGAAGAAAAGGACCACATGAAAAACCTCGGGTTCTAAACAGATTGTCAATATTTAAATAAATAAATCAAAAGGAAACCCTGGCTGTCAGTTCTAATTAATTCATGGCAATCAGCTCCTCTTGTTCTATTAGTTACCATTACAGCAACACACCCTTGAACAAAATACCAGAAGCTTTCATTAGAATCATTAACATAATTTGATAACTGATGGTATTTGATTTCTGACTTTTGCACTTTGACTTGAAGCTTGGTGCAAGACATGATCTCATTGATTGGCTGGTGTTTCGTTTTTGTTGTTTTTTTTTTTTTCTTCTCACACCCACCATCCCAACCACGAACACTTCACATGACATTTCTTTGTTAACTGTAATTAATGTTCACATTTGTCACAAGTTGTATTATTTGGAAAAGCAGTCGTGATGATAAAAGATGTGACAGAGACACACACATGTCTTCTTATCCAAAATGGCTTTATCCTAATTTAGGTTTGGGGGAAAAATAAATGAAATAAGTCAAGCATGTATTTGTTTTCACAGTCAGGATGGATTGTTTAAAGCGATGCCTCTTGGAGAAACCAATGCAATTAGCTTTCTCAAAAAAAAAAAAAAAGTGTCATTAAGGCATGACTGAAATCTAAAAGAGACAAGAAAATTTGCATTGAGGGTGAACAAGCCAGATTGTAAATCTGTCTCACTTCCATTGACCACAGGTGCTGGAGAAGAGAGGCTGTACCCAGACCACTGGGGTTCAAGGTGACTCATACAGAGGCAGAAACAACCTCTCTCTCTCTTGCTATTTCCCTCTCTACCTTCCTCTCTCCCGTGCTCCTTTCTGCTTCTTTTTCTGTCTTTGTCTCCTGCCCTCTCTCTTTTTCTCATTATCTTGAATTTTCTGCAGTTGACCAATGGCGGAAGTAACCTAGGCTCTATGTAAGGAATCAAATAAATATTCCTAGCCAAGGACTACCTTTTTGGCTTGAAAGGCAGGCACCAGATATGGGGGAATCTCTGGGCAAATGTGCTTATCAAGCAGGTACTTTCTCGCTCAGCCGACAGGACAAACAAGGCCTTTTGTAGCAGGCCTTTATGATCGCCATGGGCACAAGGTAGGTAGGCAGGCAACAGTGTTCTGTTTTTAAAAAGAAAACAAGGGGGGAGGGGGCAGACAGTGGGGAAACATGTTCCAAGAAACCCAAATGCCCATTAAGACTGAGAGTTGAAGGGGAGCTGCAGGGCTATCCACCCGGCCTGACAGGAACGTCCACGGCGGGTACAAAAAGCGCCATCTGTGTGCACGCACCACCCCAGACGCCTACTGCACGCAGACACGCGCTGTTTGCGTAGCTGGAAGCGGCCCAAATCAATCTCCCCTTGCCTTCCCTTCCCCCAACCCTGTCTCAAAGGAGTTTCCTCCATCACGTACTAATGGTCTGCAATTTATTTTAAAGAGGCTATTTTGATCCTCAAGAAGTACTTAGGGGAGCCGGGAACCATAAACACCTCCTTTTTAAAAAATTTGTTTCCTTTTTCCCAGCCTGTAATTTAACTCTGACTGGCACCATTCAAATCAAGCGCTCCAAGCACAGACCCCCATCAAGTCAGCTCCAACTTGGAGCACATTTTTACGACCAAGTTAGAAATCCCTTAAAACAAGGTTTTCAGAGGGAAACGTTTGACAGACTTAACTCTTGTGGTGCAAATATGCCACAATGACATAGCAATTAGTTATTCAAAATACGGGAAGGGATTACAAGCTTTTTCAAGTCGCTTCATAAATATGTCCTCTTCTGGTACACAATCAGTAATTATACCATTCTTACTCAACTGTAAACTTCCTGGGTATGATTTATATCTCATTGAAATCAACACAAAAGTATTTGTTTTCTCAAAGGAAGGACCCTGGCTCTAATCTCCAAGGCTCACACACATCAAAGCCCGAGAACTACTGTTCTGCCTCACCAATGTAAATAAAATCATACACAAATGCTTATGCAAATTAATAGAGAGAGGCCTATCAAGAAACATTAATCTTCTGGGCCTGATGTGGATTTATATAGCGCTCTCCTAAGAACATTCCTTCAAGGGGGTGGGATCGACTATGTACCACTGAAGAGGAAGAGGAAACTAAGGCAGTTCTCCCGGACCCTGGTCCTTGTCCTTGCAGAACTGGGCCCCAAAGCCACGGGTGGATGAAATGTCCACCCCCTATCTCTCCCATTCCCAAATCCAAGAGGCTACAGTAGTTGGCCTCCATTAGAAAAGAAACAAAAATAAGAGAAAAGACCTGTTTGGCTGAATGGTTGCCCTTAGCTGCTAATCCCAAGGCCCTGGCCCTGGCCTTGCACAGAACAGCCACCCTCAAACTAACTGCGTGTGGACTAGCCGCACAGGTGAACACAGAATGGGTTTACATTGCAGCTCAAGGAATAAGATGAGCTACAGGAAAATCTTTCTCCCTAACACTACCACGTCTATGCAATCTTCGTCTTCATCCTTACACAGCACAGTGGGCACATACTCTGTCCCGGAACTCAACATATTACACAGAAATGATTAGTTTCCATGTCTGCTTTCTTCATTGGACTACGAACGTCTTCATGGCTAGACCTACCCTAGCATACCTGGTAAGAAATGCTTACCATTAGATCTGTATCAGAAGATTCTGAACCAAGTTTGGTAGAAGCAAGCCTATTGGAAAAGCAAGCACTAATTTATTTGAGAGGGCTGGAGTGCTAGAATTATTGGCCTATAGCCAAAAATCTGGCCTCCCTCAAAATTCTTCTCTGCATTGAATATTTTATTCCACATGAGAACTCAAAGTCTGAACCAGACTAAGGCCCAAGCTGCAGGAGGGCACAACACAGCCATTATGTCCACCTCTGTGTAACCAATACTCAGCACAGTGCCAGGCGTAGAGTGTGTGCTCATAAACGTTTTCTGCAAGGAAATATGTATAGTTGGATTACTTCAGCGATTCTGAAATAGCAGTGTTTCCAAAGATCTTTTTACATCGATCCCCTATATTGTCCCCAAATCCTGCCACAATAGTCACACTTCAGGGTGAAGGCCCTGGACCAGGAGGTCCCTATTTAAGATAGAAATGTGAGCAGGCCAAGCCTAGAAGTAAATTGTACCCTAAAGTTATCTATGAATTATTCTGTAACTTGGAATATATTTTCTTACAAAGCAGATTTATATAGCATGGCCGGGCCTCAGAGTGACCCATAAAGCCTTTTATCTTGGACATTTTTCAACTTCCAGACTATGTAAAACCTCAACTTTTTTTTTTTCTTGTTTTGGGGAATTCTCCCTAGGCGACTCCTAGGGGTGGGCAGTGGCCGCACCTAAGTCCCAATAGAAGCCAACAAGTCCCTATCCGCCCCTCCCGACCTCTCTGGCAGCCAGAGCATTGGCAAATCCCTCATCTCCGCCCTCCGACTTAGAATGGGGAACAAATAAGCAAAAACACAGGGTGCTGAAATTCGTTTGTGACGGAGCTGTGTCATGCAAGGAGGGAAAGGTTCTTGCCTCCAGAAAGTTGTCTCATGTTCTTCTTTTGTAACTTCTGGACCATCACCAGGTCCTCCAGCCCACAGTTCATATCAAGAACTAGCTAACAAATCCCCCTGCCCCCTTTTATTAGATTAAGAAAGCAAGAGGCACTATTTTTTGTTTTGTTTTCAACCAACAGTCTTTGCGGATACCCAACAGACCAATATCAAATGGCCTCCATTTTCCTTGAAAAGTAGTAGGAAGAAGCGATCTAGCAAAATCAGATAATAAATCCCACAAATCATAAAGAGGTAGGAGGGTCTGCAGATAGACCATTTTGATCAGAAGCAGATGGTCTAACCTGAGACAACCTATTATCACAACCTATGTGACCAGCGACATATTTCTTAGTCACTTTAGCCTCAGTTTCTCCAGCTCTAACGTGAGAGGACTGATCAGAGGATCCCTCAAGCTCCTTACAGCTCAAGCATATTATAAATCTGAAGTCTGGCAAAGGTGAGGAAGAAGCACCATGGGGCTAGGAGACATTCTCCAGGCTCTTTGTCAACTCAGAAATTTCTAAGCACCCTTAGTCCTCTCCCAGCTCTCCCCAAATATCCAAAGAACAAGTGTGAATATTAGTCCCCACTTCGGCAAGGCTGTTAACCCTAAACCATGATCTTGATTAGAAAACGGAAGGCAGGAACCCTGTAATGTTAAAGGCCTAATTAACTCTGTCATTAAATCAAACTCTTCAACTTAACCTTTGGTTCTTAGGGAAGGAATTGTTGATAGAAAATTCTGCTACTCATTGGAGAGCCATTACCCATTCTAAGAGGCATATTTAAACTTATTATTGCCCCAAACACATAGCTAGATATTCTTATTATACATGGGGGAGAATGGCCACTGGTTCAGAGCAAGGCTGGTTGTCTGCTAATGTTGAATACGTTTCAGCTTTTCTATGGTAAGACCTTAATTTCAGAGATTTATAACCAGCGTAAATCTGCCCTGAACAGAAGCCTGACACAAAATTACTTTGCCCAGTAGCAATTTTTTAAAGTTTTGGACTAAGTGCCTTTTATTCAACTTTACAACCAAAAAAAATGAAACAAAGCAAAGCACCATAAGAACTACCTTTAGGCTACAAACATTCAAACACACACACACACACACACACACACGTGCAGGCATGCACACAAATGCTCGCTTTCAGAGTTAGCACTGTCTTCTCTAGGCTTCTAGCGGAATAGGGGCCATGCCTCACTGCAGGTCCCAAAAAGGTCTCGAGAGGGGTGGAAATACGTGTAGTGGGAAGACTGATCGGAGAAACCTGCAGCCCTGCCTGATTCCCATAACAGATGGGCTCAGGCCTTTATGTGAAATCATCACCCACATATAACATCCCAGCAGTCACGGTCACTTTGCTCAGTAAAGGATCTACGTTTGGGGGCACATTCTCAATACTTAAAGAAGACTCAGCCAGGAGGATGCCATGGGCCCACAGGTTCCTAATCCATGCCAGGGATGACCTGAACATCTAAGTGTTTCAGAGGCAACAGGCAGTGAAGAGGGGGAAACCACAATTAAAAGAAAAAGAACTTTCAGATCATCAATGAACAACTGAGTGTGCTAGGCAGTACTCTAAGTACATCATACACGCTAACTACATAATCATCATCATAAACCCACAAGGTAGCTACTACTGTTTTCCTTCAGATGGAAAAACATAAGCAGGTTAAATAAATTACCCCAAATCATACAGCTAGCAGGTGGTGGAACCAGAATTGGAATCTCGGCAGCTCCCAAGTTCATGTTGTACTCATTAATGTCAAAGTACTCTCTCCAAATACTGTATGTCATTATTTCATCCCAATACCCATGAATTATGGTAAGAATGATAACCTTAATAGTAATAACGGCTGGTATTGATGTCAAATGTATTATGTCATGTGCTTTACATATGCTTTATATCCATTAGCTCAATCATCACAACATTCCTATGAGGGCAGTACTATTATCATCCCCTCACTACACAGATGAGAAAACTGAGATGCAGAGGTTATGTGAATTGCCCGAGGCCACAAAGTTATTAAAGAGGGGACTGGAACTCACACCCCATCTGCCTAACTCCAAAACTAGTCCTCTACCCATTTCACAATACTCACATCTCAAATAATCTCTATGAGTTTTTAGCAGAGTGCACGCAGGGCCATTGTCTAGGAATTTCCTATTCTAACTCCTCTCCCGGGTTCTGAACACAGACCCACTACTTCTCTATGTGTCATTCTAAAACCTACTCAATTCCTTTGTGCAACGTGCTCTTCCTCACTGGGGATTTCCTAAGCACGCCTTAGCTATTCCAACACTTGACATTTACGCTTTCTATCATCTATCTCAGGTTACCATTTCCTTATCATTGCCAAAGTCCCAGGAGTTATAGGAGCCTGTAGCAGAATAGAATCAAGCAATCTGGCTGGAATTCCAACTTTGATACTAGCCATCTACATGACCTCGGGCAAGTTTGTTCTCTGGACATCAGTTTCTGCATCTGTAAAACGGGCATACTATGAATACCTACTTCACAGGGTTCTGTGAAGATTTAAAAAGATGATAAATGTAAAGGACTTAAGAGAGCACCTGGCACATATTTAGGATTCAATCAATATTTGGGTTTTTTTTTTTTAAGATTTTATTTACTTATCTGAGAGAGAAAAAGAAAGCATGAGCGGGGGTGGGGAAAGGGGCAGAGGAGAGGGAAAAGCAAACCCTCCACTGAGCAGGGACCCTGGGATCATGAACTGAGCTGGAGGCAGATGCTTAACCACCCCAATCAATATTTGTTTTTGTTGATGGTGGTGTATTTGGAAATAGTTTAGGTCCTAGCTAACCTCTGCTTCCAGATATCCTCTGCTTGAATCCACCCAGCATCTGACAGTCACATTCAGCTTAACACACCACTTTTGGGGCACCTGGATGGCTCAGTCAGTTAAGCCTCCAACTCTTGATTTCGGCTCAGGTCATGATCTGAGGGTTGTGAGATCGAGCCCCCTCCCCATCGGGCTCTGCACTGGGTGTGGAGCCTGCTTGGGATGCTCTCTCTTCTTCTAACTCTGCTCCTCCCTACTGGCACACACATTCATTCTCTCTCTTTCAAAAAAATTTAAAAAGCAAAAATAAAACACCGTTTTCTTGCTGTTGCTCATTGGCTCAAAAGCTGCCCATCGTGCAGTGAATAAAGTCTCAACACTCACTGCTGAAAGTTAGGTCACATCAATGGTGGTGGTGACTACAGGATTTCCCGTAACTTTCAGGATAAAATTCAGTCTCTTCCGCAGGACTTTAAGGTCTTCTGAAAGATGCCCCTTCTCACTGAATTTCTACTATTTCTCCAAACAAGGCTCCCCATCGGGGACAGGGAACAGCAGTCACTGTACCAGTGAGCCTTGCCACCCTCATCCTTGTGACGTTGCCTGCATCCTGCTCATGCCAGGTTGTCATTCCCACCTCTGTCTCTACACCTAAATCCTACCAAAGTGGTGCTTCCTGTGCCTCATTATGCTTCAGAGTCACTGGGGAAATGTTCAAACACACAGGTGCCCGGTAGGTCTGGGCTGGGGCACAGGTGTCCTCAGTTCTGAACACCTCCCAGCTAATTCTGATGTGCAGCCAAAGGTTCACATGTCCTCGTGACACCTGGAAGCTCTGTCACTTCTGCATTCCAACTAATACTAAGCATTATTTTGCTATTTGACATTTCACCGAAGTGTGCCCTGCCTCCCCAACTAGACTGGAAACCATCTGAGGGCAGGAAATAAGGCTAACACGTTGATAAATACCGGGGCCAATGTTGTATCCCCTCTCCTAGGTAGTCATACATGTTTTCGAGGTGGGTTTTAGTCTTGATGCGCTGGAGAACATAATCTCATGGCAGGTGGAGACGAATGACACATATGTTGGTATCGCTCTCAGTGCCCAGCACCCACTGAGCGCTCAGTAAGTACCCCGTGGGATCACGGCTGGCCAACAGGAGGTGCTCGGTAGCTACGGTAAGGCTGTTTGTGTAACCAGGTCATCTCTAAGAAGCGCATGTCCATACTGTCCAACATGCATGTAACATAATTCCTACCACGTGAGTTCCATTCAGTGAACCTTTTCTGAGAGCCAGTGGAAAAAAAATTGGCCACCTTGAGGTACAATGGCAGGGGTTCTTAATTTTTAATAGGCATCTGTGATGTCCAATCATAATCTGAAAGTCTATGCTGCTCCATTCCTCCCAACCAGGACTTTACCTTTCCATCAGCCACAGCTCTCCAAAGGGGTTCTGAACCAAGGGAAAAGAGCAGTTGAGCCAGATGAGCTCCTTAAGCTTCCCTGAATCTTCAAAAACAGGCAGTAATTTAAAGGTTAAGAAGTTATCGGTGATCCCTTAGGCCCCTCACAAGCAAACCAATCAAGGACCAGTGAGTAGGGCCATGGGATCAGTCTGATCCCTGAGCAGAAGCTTCCCTCCATGCTGGCTGCAAGCGCCAGAGGCAGAACTTTCAGATGAGTGTGTGATCCATTATCAGCTGCTATTACCACCCTACCATAGCTGAAAGACAGAGGCTATTACACATAATACATAAAATAACATTTAGTAAGGAAATCTGGATAATTACTTAGTAAAAAGGACATTGAGCCAGGTTCTAAGCCATTGCCCCGAATTGGGAATGGCATTACTTATGTCTTAAGTTAAATTGAGTAAAACTTCCTAAGCACTCCCTTAAAGAACACCTGTAAGTAATGAGTTGGCCTAGCTCATCCATCCTGCTTTGTGCCCCAGTCCTGAAGAGTAGATGGAGATTACTGGCCCCCCACAACCCACAGCTATCTGGCCTGGACCAGCTCAAGGGGACAAGCTCATCCAGGCCTGAGCGGAATAAGGGTTCCCCTGGTGTGCACTGGACGTGGCATAGACAGAGAAAAGCCAAAGAGTTCAATCGATAATGTATTTTCTTTCCTTTGCTGCAATTGATGGACATTAAAATGTATTCAAAATTAGAGCAGACAGAATGTAATGAGTGAGTGCACTATATGGAATCAGAGATCATTACAGCTGATTGTATTCCAGTAATACCCACCCTCACCAAAACCCACTGATCATCACCATCACTGGAATTCCTTCTGTGTATCCAGTGCAGATGAAGGGATCTCAGCCACCCATGACTTTAAATACCGCCTCCACACGGACAGACTCCCACATTCCTATGCCCAGGCCTGACTCCTTTCCAGAGTAGCCTCCCAGGTCAGGTACCTTCCCGACATTGCCACTTGGATGGCTAAGAAGTACCTCAAACTAAACGAGTCGAGAACTTAACTCGTGATTAACCCACACCTGCTCACTCATGCCAACTAGTGGCACCTCCATTCTTCCCTACTGTTCCTCTGTGTCTCTCGCATGGCCCTTCTCATCAGCAAATCCTTTCAATTCTTCCTTCTAAACACCCAGAATGTGACCATGCCCCGTCACCCTCATGGCAACCACCCTAATGCATACCAGCCCCGACTCTCGGGTTTGACAGTTGCCACTTCAGCTTCCCCGCTGGTTCCTCTGCACACCACTGCCACCGTGATCAGTGTGAGATTTAACTCAAGAATATTCTGCTCAGTGCTTTTCAGGAGCTTCTCTTCTAACACAGAATAAAATCCCAAATCCTGGCCAGAGCCTAAAAGGCCCTGGACCCAGCCTCTGGAACAGCTCCTGACTTCCTGAGTCAATCAGCCCCCTCACTTGCCCACCTCTCCATGCAGGTGCCAGGCAAGCTCCCACCCCAAGCCTTTGCATGGGCCAACACCCCCAAAGACCCACAGACCACTCACCCCTCACCTCCTGCAGGTCTCTGCTGAAACACCACTCATCAGAGAGACTTTCCCTGAGCTCCCTTTATGAAGCACATCCACCACCTCCTTGTTCTCTAGTCCCCTCACCACGCTCCACCTGCCCTCCTCCCCCTTACTGCTCCTTACACAGATGTGCACGGTTAGTGTGTCTCTCCGACACAGCACCCAGGATGATGCAAGCTGTGGGAGGGCACATTGGATTTCTGGGGGGTTTTTTTCCTGTTTTAGTCACTGCTGTTTGCCAACACCTAGAACGTAACAGGTGCTCAGGAACTATTTGTTGAAGGTATAAATGAAAATGCACACGTTCGCACTCACCAAATGTTAACTGCTCTTATGTTAAGAGGCTGTGCCTCCATTTGGGGTCAACTCCTGCCATGAAAGTCGGTATTCTTTCATTACATTCTACCACTTAAAGCTAACCGAGCACATTTGTACACTTTTATAGCATTTTATAGTTCGTAGAGCACATTCACATATAATCATCTTGATTTTAAATGCTTTTCACCACGACCATCCAAGTAGTTCAGACAGGGAAAACCAGTCCGAAGGTGCTAGCATCCAACCTAGGCCTCCTGCTCCTCGGCCCCATGCCCTTGCTTCACACACACCCTTCCTGCTTGGCAGAGACACTGGCCGCACCACCAGACGGGAAGAGAAGAGCAGGCTTTGCCCTCCAAGCGTTCACGGTGCTCAACACGCACCAGGCCATGAACAGACATGTGCAGGGCTTAAGGATGACAAGCCACACATGCAAGTAAAATGCTGCCAGCGGTGGCATTTCTGGAGAACTAGGATATGCTGGTCCTTACCCACAGAGGAACTGGTAGGAACTGACCACTCAGCCCATATCCTACTCCACCGCCATGCACAGCAACCCTTCGGAAGGTTCTGAAACAGAAGCTGAGAGGATACGAACAATGAAGATCAGAACGACAGCTGAACCCTGGCTACGGCCCAGGACAATCAAAAGAGGGGTTTTGGTGTGTTTGTTTTAAAGCAACAAGCCCCACCCTAGACCAATTAAAACAGGAGTCAGCAGAGCTTGAACACTGGCATCTTGTTTCAAGCTCCTTGGGTGACTATAGTGGCAGCCAATGATGCCAACCACTGGTATAGGGCTTAACCACTGCAAAGGGCTTTCTCTTGAATTATCTCCTTAAGCCATTCTAAAGGTCCTGGCTGCAGGTGGGGCAGGCATAAGTATCCCCAAGTTAGAGGAAAAGAAGCAGACGCAACAAGATGGGCCGACTCACAGTCCCCTAGTTAGCTAATGAAAGACAAACCCGGAACGAAACCTGGCTCACAAAATGAGCAGTGAAGTCTGAAGCAATGCTCCCCAGACTGAGAGGGCTTGCAGATCACCTGGGGATCTTGTTCAAATGCTGGTCCCACTGCAGCAGATCTGGAGTGGAGCCCAAGAATCTGCATTCCTAATAAGCTCCCAAGAGCTGCTGATGATCTACGGACCACACTTTTGGTAGCCAACACCACACAGACACACCTCAGTAGTGACTAAATGGAATCCGTTGTTGTTTCTCCATGTGGGGAAGTCTAAGAACCTTCCAACAGCTTCCCGACAGCTTTCTCCAGTCCTCTACTACACTGTGGAAGCTCTACCGCAACCAGCGGGCACCCCCAGCCTCTACCCGCATTCACCACGCCAATCTGGTCACATTCTGTGAAGCATCATGCAGACCCACTCGCCATCACCACCAACACACACACACACGCCCTCAAACTACCAAGATTGAAACTATTTCATGACTCATGCACAACTGTCCAAACAACTTCTGTCCACTCAGAGAACACCGGTGTTAGATTCCCACATCAGCAGCCAAGAGGGACCTTACCGTCATTTGTCAGGTAGGCATCGATTATGCCCTGACACCACTCCATTCCCTAGTATTACCCCTTAATTATTCAGGGCACGGTACACTATTCCTGAGGTCATTTTTAAATGTTTTGTGTGCCTTTTAAATATCAGCTGCCACATATATAGAGAGACTTCAAATGACTGCTTAAGATATTCCATTTTAGCCTTAAATCTTTAAATATACTTATGAATTTTTGACTTTAACAGATTGCCTAATGTCTCTTCCTTCATAATGGAAATAGATCCCAGGGAATCCTCATTAACTCTATCTCCTTGGGGCCCTCTCCTTGAGATGGCCTTACATCTCAAGATTCAGTCGCACAGTTGCTCACCGTAAGATGCACTTTGGTTTCTGGTCCTTGGACCTAAGCATGGACCCGGACCAGTCTCCATCAAAGGACAAGAGAGCCATGTTTCTGCTTACCTGAAATAGGTTTTTCTCCCAGCAGCCTTTGAGCCACCAACAGCTGGAACATCCTCCAAGTAGCTGAAGTCTAACTACGCTTCAGGTTCCAGTCCTGAAGCCATGCTCTTCCCTGCCCAACACAGCCCTCCTCGCTGAACCCCTACAGCCCTTAGTTTGAACCATGCACTTCAGCAGCTAACTGAACATAACCGTATCATAGAAAAGTCTTGTGTCCCGAGCTGGGGAGGGTTTGGCCCCGATCATACCCCCTCACGGGTCTGGTCGGACGCTGCGCACAAGCGAGTGCTCGGCACCTAACTGCTGACGGACTTCGAGAGCTGGCGGTGGCAATGTTTGGTACCAACACGCTACCACCACACATCCAGCTCTGATCAAGCAAGTTGCCGGTCTAAGAACGGCCTGGCACAATCACCAAACCTCACCATTCTCTGCTGCTGCCAAGTCCCTTCCCTCTTTACCTAAGAATGACTTCATACCTAAATTTGATCCAGGAAAAAAATACAGCAGTCCAGATTTTTCCAGCGCAAGATCACTGACGTCACAAGCAAGCAAGAAGGGGCAACTCAAGACTGTAGTAACCTCTATTCAAAAAAAGAAAAGAATTCCTCCCATGTATGCTATCATGGCAAATCTTCCCGATCAAGGAAATAACTGAAGGGGAAGAACCTCTTCATTTTTTTTCTTTGAAAGCTTGAGAAAGGAAAGATGAGTTCTAGTATTCCTAAGAGGGGTCTTCATTTCGGGTTTAAGCCTAAGGAAATCTGGCTCATTGTATTTACCCCCATACCCGCTTCTGAGATTACATCGCTTGCTAACATTTCACGGGCCTTACCCAAGCTGGTCATTACGTTTCTCGAGCCGAGGCTGATTCGGTCTCAGCTTCTCATACCCCCATAAATCCCCGTCAAGTGGGGATTTCTGTTTCATACCACTTAACATACATACTTCCCACCCCTTCTCAGAAAGTTCACATTCAGATGCTTCTATTTGTAATTATTGATCTTTAAGCTACTATCTCACTTTCTGTGCCACCGTTAGGAAAGATGGCAAGGAATTCCCAAACAAACGGGGAGTGAGGCATTTTAACAAACAAAAAAAATCTAAACCATACTACTACAGAAAAATCCATTTTTATCCTAATATTTATTTTTCTGTATCTCATCTAAGTTCCCGTTAGTGTTTACTAAAATCTTGACAAGTGGACTTTTCGTTTTCTACCCTCTACCGAGATATTAAATAGCCACCCCTAAATGAGCAGCATATGATATTACAAATACACGTATATTGATGACCCAGCTGCTATTTGTACATTTGAAGTATGACATCTTTACTCCTCTGTCATCAAGCAGAAGTAATTAAGAATAATCAAGTGGGTGTTAATTGGATATAATGAAACAATCTCCAGTCAGCCTGAGCCTACTATTTGCCTCCTACTAATAATTATGAACACTAAACACTCGTGCTAATCTCCTTCTTCTTACAGAAGCCAAACAGAGATACAGTATTTACTCAGCTAATGGCTTGTTTTGTCTGCAATTTAGTCTGTTTTAAAGCTAGGAAACTCATAATTTGCCAAGCTGTCACCAGCTGCTGGGCCCAGACCAGGGATGCAGGATTCTTAGTGACAACAGTTCAGGGTATGTCATCTGAAATGAGAGGACAGATATTAATTAAGCCGACCTCCAGTTTCAACTGTCCCTGGACATGTCAACGCAAAAAAAAAAAAAAAAAAAAAAAAATCAAAGTTCTAAGTCTGCATTAGTCAAAAGTACTTGTGGACCATGCACTCATTATCGCCCAGGGCCTCGTGAAACAGAAGAGTTTCTACATGTAACCATCAGGAGGTCTCTCTTTTTCTCTTTAGAACTATCTCCAGAGGCCTCTGCCACTACAGAGCTGGGGACTGGACTTTGATCATATTCCTTCAGAAGCGTCTTGGCTGTCAGATGACTATTATACAGTAGTGAACTGAACGTGTCTTATCGAGAGTGACCATTAGAAACATATTACTGGCCATTAAGCAGATGGTTAGATGTTTTTAAAGAGCTCTTACACAGTAATAGAATCCAGAGTCGTTGACTATATTTATTACTCTCCCAAGAAAGTGGAAAAAAAATAAAAAGATTGAATGTTTGTTCCAGAGGTGGTTAATTTCATTCTCTCAGGATCACCAGGAGATCACATGTAGACTAAAAACTGGCAGCTGGTGATAGGATTTTAAAACAGGCTTCTGAACAAGCTGATTAAATTCCTTATCAGAACTCAGGTGGGATTCCAAATCAAGATCCTTGCCTAGTAGAATAAGAATTATAAAACAAAGATGCATCTAAACCATACATCAGTGAACTTTCCCTATAAGGGGCCAGAGAGTAAATATTTTAGACCTTACAGACCACAAAATACATGTCACAACTACTCAGATCTGAAGTTGTGGCATGGAACTAGCCACAGATGAAAGTAAATGAATTGGCATGGCTGTTTGACAATAAAACTTTATTTATAAATACAGAAGGCTGCAGGATTTGACCTATGGGTCATATTTTTGCCAACACCTGAGTTGGACCACACTGAAACCTGCTTTTCCACTAATACACAATTTTGTGTGAAGTTTTATCCTCATTGGGGATGAAACTATAATGAATAGGGGTCAACGTCCTTCTACTCAGCAAGTATTGTTATAGGACTGCATTTATAAATAAATACTTCTATTATTCTGCTATTATTTATATATTTATAATTATGTGTATATATAAAATGTTATATATTACATGTTATGTATTATGTATGAATATTTACATATAAATTACCTGTTTCCTTTGTTCATAACTTCAAACACTGAGTTTTCTTAAAGATAAACCACCTGTAATTATTTGGTAAACAAAATCTGTCCATTCCAGGTTCACTTTCAAATAGGAGTACGTAACTTATGACAAAGCTATACCCTGGATACAGCAAAATCTGAAAGGATTTTATTGAACTTCAAGGCAAACTGGAAAGACACAATGACCTAGGGGGTGAACGACCCTAATGTTAAATAACTGTGAGACCTCAGACATATTATTTAACCCCTCTGAGCTTTGGTTGTCTCTGAAAACATGAAGGAGTTATATCAGAGGATGGCTAGAGTCACCTCAAGCTTTCATATTCTCTGATCAGTGGACAGAAAATAGCTTAATTAGCTCACTTGATTACAGGATGATATTAATGAGGCCAAAGGAGCAAGTTAAAAAGCCAGGCAAGGCTAGCTAGTTTTAAATAGAGCAAAAACACTGTCACACAGGTTATAACTCCGCTTGGTTGACTAACAGGGCATTGCTAGTTCAGTCCTCCTCAAATAAATAACAGACAATATGTGATAACTAAGTCAGAAATAGCTTTATATAATAGTATTGTTAATATTTTTACAGAACTATGACTACTAGACAGTACAACCAGGTATTTCACCTTGCTTCTTGCCAGTGATGTGGTGAAGAACCATGTCTTTCCAGTGTGTCCTGGGCCAGGCTGTGGTCACACTGTGCCTGACCTGAATGCAGGGTATGCCATGTGTCATTCACTATTTAAGTCTGACAAGACCTGGACTCATCTATACACCGCTTAATAAGACAAATCTAGTGATCCCACGCTTGGGTGTCAGGCAGTGCCAAATTACTGGGAAAGTTCCTAAATGATTATGCTCTGTTTCTATACTTATCTTATCCTGGACAGGTAGCCATTTGCAGACCATGTCAACAAATAGATAAGGTCTCCCAGGTGCCACGTTCTGGTATGTGGATGAGAAGCTACAGCCGACAGGAAGCAGAAAAACCAAATTAAACATAATATCACCATGTTTTTTCTTCTTTTTCCCAGGTCTATATTCTCTCCCTATTTCCCAATTCATCTTGGAAAAGTCCAACTACCCATCTTTCAGGTCTTAGATGTATTTGCTCAGCTATTCAAAATTTACTGAACAACTTCTATGTGCCTGGGAGTATTCCAGGCACTCGGGAACCAGAGGTGACTAAGATTTGGTCCCTTCTCCATTGGAGTTGATGAGTTTCTTTTGAAGAGGCATGTCCTAGGTGTATATGCTTATGCAACGGCTATGTTAAGTATCTAAAGTGTAGAAAAAAGTACATCTTATCTGAAACCCAACATTTTTTACCCATACTCAGTCCCCAATTTATTCAATACCAAATATCCACCAAACAATCTGATGGCTTTGGAGGTGGAAAAAACAGTAAGAAATTGTCCCTGTCTTCAAACAGCTTACAGCTTAGACGACTCTTCCATGGGATCCTTCAGGTTGGTGAAGAACCAAAGTTTTAGTATCAATTCTATTTCCATAGGTTCTGAGAGGCTGACTCTAATCACACGGATGGCCACACCAAGAGCTTCTAACGGGGCCCGCTTAGATACACAGCAATGATTGCCCAACATACTATACTTAAGCTGAAAGGGTCCACAGGGAACCTTCTAACATTCTATGGATGAAAAATCTGAGACCTGGAAAGGTGAAGTCACCTGTCCAAAGTCATACAACTAGTAGGTAAAATTAAGCTCTAAGAGGAGCATGTTCCAAAGTGGGCTTACTAGGCCTAGCTCCAAAGTTAGCTAGCACATTCATGAAATGGGTCTGCCAGATATGCAAACATCCCAGCTTCTGCAAAATCTATCAATTGAATAATTGAAAATAGGATGTTGTGGTAGCATTGCTGCATAAGGAAGTTTGGTGATGCCCTAAGAGGGCTTGGGTAGACCTGATGTCCTCTCCAGATCTTCTGACTTCATGATTTCCATGATATTACATTTTAAAATTTTTAATTAAAAAAAGGCTTCTGGCTCCTAAACTCTACTGTACAAACATTACTCCACTACTTTGGAAATCTAGATAGCCTACTAGAAAAAAGCAGACTGCACAGCGTAAGTGGGTGGAAGTCATGCCATTACAGTCAGGCCCTGCATTACTCCTTCAAGCAGCCATGGTCAGGTTCATATAATAATGGAATCCAGAAGCTTCCAACACTCCTGGCTCTAGGTCTAGATGCAAACCTATGCATGATCTTTCATCCAAGTCCTATCAGCTTCTGACCTTCTTCTTGGTTCTCCACCTGCTGCCTTTCCTGGATCACAGCACTTGTCACCTGGTGCTATGCTCCCACTAAGACCTTGGACACAATTCCTATTATTTGGTCTCCAGCAGCCCTGAGAAAATAGCTCCCTGGATCCCATCTCAGCTTAAACCTCCCATGCATAGTACCAGGAATTTGTTCAAATTATCCACACTTCACATGATAAGACCCCCACCCCACCCCACTCACCCACACAGATACACACAGTCCTTCCAGTCACTAGCATAATGGTAGGTGGGAGCTTTCACCGAACTCTATGAAATTTTCCATTAATTCAACACCCACTGACCCAAATCTAAAAGCTCTTCAAATCCATTAATGAGCTTCAACAGTAGATACACCAATGCTTATACATGTCCTATAAACTAGGAAGAACCAGACTGTCAAGGTAGCCAAGAAAAAAAAAAATCCAAAACCAGCTTACGGAAGGTCAGGATTCCTTTAATTAACAACAAATGCCTCACAGTGAATAGCTTGATGAGGACAGGGCTCTGCACCACAATGAGATTTTTCTTTTATTTGGCGAGCAATGAAATCATTAAGGTAATAGATCACCATTCCCGCTAACAGAATCTCTTCGTGTCATCTCCTTCCGTGTGCATGCAAGCAGAAGACACACATCTATTGTCTCTCACTTATGGAAGTTGTAAATGTAGGGAAATTGTCATCATTAAATTGAATATAATGGTCCTCCTTCCCCACTCCCCCTTTCATTCCCTCACTCTGTTCCTCGGCTCCGTCTGACACATACCTTGTAAATGTCAACACAAAGGTATGTTCTGAAGACCAATGGGCAGAAAGTTCTGATTACCAGCAAAAATCCATCATGTGATACCAAACAGTCACCCCTGCAGCAAGAGGAAATGATAATTGCTTTGCTGTGCAAGGTGGAGAAGCTGACCTCAGAGTGTCTCTGGTGGTATTAACAGGTAATGAAGAGGGTGCAGACAAAGGCCGCTGCTGAGCACACCAGGGACCCCATCAGATGTCCTCACCTCCGAGCTGTGTTGTGGAGGAACACAGGCAGCTCTAATGATAGCTTACTCTTCAGGCTCCAACATCTTAACCCAGGGCCTACTTCATTCAACCCCAGTGGGGAACCAGGAACCTCTCACTGGGCCAAGATGAACCCTAGAAAGTTCCCATCCAGGACTTAGGGAGGGTTCACACCAGGAAGTCGACCCCTTTGGGGAAAGAGGAAGGAACAGGGCAAGCGAGCCCTGCCCAGAGAGTGCCTGGCTGGGGTGCTGCAAAGAAGGATGTGGAGCTTTGATGTCATCAGCATGGAGCTTGCGAGGTCACAGAGAGAGCTCTTCAGGGCAACCGGTGTGCTGAGCCAGCAAGGGGAAGGAGGCGGCTTCCTGACCTGAGGAATTCTGCAGGAGGCCTTGTTGCCACGGGTTGTCAAGGGCTGTCATTGGGCCACAAGGACTGTTTGGCCTTGAGCATTAGTTATGTTATGTAAATTACCCTTAATGAAAGTGCGGCCTTGGTCCATAAAAACTTAACAATGCATTTATCTTCATTTGAGCTCTCCCCAGCAGCCACCACCTCCCTTTACAGACCATATTAACTGGGCTTTCAAGGCATGTCCCTGTCCTCCACAGCCCCCGTCAGGAGGGCCCCAGAAGAGGGAGACGAGTTGGCTTACACTTAACAAGACAAATGTGCCATTGTGGAGGGGGCATCAGGTGGCCCGAGCGCACATACAGAGCGGTGGAGCAGATGCAGCTGGGCCCATCCCTCCTCCCCAGACCCTCTTTGTGAACAAGGTTCAGATGGCCGCAACAGATAAAACTTAGTTTTGCATTCCTGAGAGCTGGATGTCACCTCTGACTCATCAGCAAGCATTTATTAATTGCCTCCTGTGTACACAACACATAACAAAGACATCTCTCTCTCCCTCTCCATGCATATAACAAGTGGGCAACAGTTTCGGACTCTGAGACACCCCATTTGAGATGCCCAAAGCAAAGTTCTAGGCACTCTGCCACTGCTGCTGTAGTTTCTACACCAATCATCACCTTTGAAGAAGGAATTCAAAAAAAAAAAAAAAAAAAGTCTGAAATCCTCAGCTGCAAGTTTTAATACAGGTTCCCGGAGTTGAAGAGGAAAAGAATTGGGATTATATAGGAATTGGGACTAGAGGAAGTTTGGGTCTGGCTTGCCTTGAATGCAGTCTTCATATTAAACATAAAAGCCAAACGCCTTACCACTGCCTGTAAGACCTTCCACGGACTGATGCTACCCACCTCCCAGGCTCAGCTCTGTCCCTGTCCTTCGCTCCCCAATGGCCACACAGGCCTCTTCCCAGTGCCTCATAACCACCAACCTCTGTCCAGTCAAGAAACTTTCCCATGCTGTTCCCCCTGCCTGCAACGTTCTTCCCTCTCTCCTTTCCTAATTAACCCTGCCTCCTTCAGCTCCCTGGGGAGAAATCCCTTCATCGGGGAAACCTTTCCAAAGCACCCTAAGTCCAATTAGGTCTCACCACAGCACCACATCCTTTTCCTCCCCAGCCCCTGCCCTAGCTGTGATTGAACATCTGTTTCTCAGTGATGCCACGTGTGAATCTTTGATGACCCTCACCTCTCCTAGACCGTAAGCTCCGTGAAGGCAGCGGCCATGTTTCCTTTTCCGGACCACCAAATCCTGAGCACACCACAGGCAGCTAAAGCAATTACTGAATCCACAGGTACATGCATAAATACATACATACTGATCGCTTCCTCTCCGGGACGATGGGGAAAATACCAAGAAAAGAACTGTGCTCACATCACTGGACGGGAAGAAGATTTCAGAGACCCTAACAGTGAGTGAACGTTAGAAACAGCTGCCAGGAGAAGCCAGGTGGACTCTAGGTGAGAACATCTTCAAGAACAGATCACCCTTTCCAAACAGGACAGCAGGCAGTTGGGTGAGCTGACCTTCCACACAGCCTGCCGTCCCCACTTTTTCTGTCCTGGACGCCTGACTGTTAAGACGAGGCAGCTTCATCTCACGCCTGGTCTGGAAGCATTTCTACTCTAAGTGCAAGTTCAAACTTTATCCCCACTCATTTTTGTGCCACTTGGCTCCCAGGAAGAGGATGGATTTTGTTTTGTTTTGTTTTGTTTTGTTTTGTTTTGTTTTGTTTTCCAAGCAGCAAAATACAAAAAATAACTATAATGAAGCACCAGGCTGGCAAAGACTGGTTTCCTCAAAGTCAAGAGCCAAAAAGAGTTGGTTGTCCTGCCCCAAAGCCTAGGAGAGGAAAGAGTATAATCCCTAATGAAGGGATGTACTTGCAGAATTTCTCTCTCTCACCTAGATAGCAAAGGAGTTACACTGAATTAGTTGGCTGCAAGTTCCTGGAAAAGGAGATTATCCCAATTTGTTCACCTCACAAAGGAATTGTGTGAATCCTATTTGACCCCTGTTTTTCCAATCTAGGATATGAATTTAGCTAGCTTTGAAAATGTTTTAGGGCTTCCACAGAAATTTGTAAAATGTCAGCGTGAAAATTTTAATTGAGTTATTAGCAATATCTCTTCTTTGAATGACCTTTTAGTACTCCTTATAACATATCACCTCCTTTTACTACCTTCTGGCTGACAGTTTCTAATATATTCCTTCTTCCTAGATGATATCATCTGTCCTTGGGTGGAATTAACTAAAGCACTCAACATTCAGAAGCTGACATTAATCCATAGCCCCAGAATTGTAACAGCTGCTAGTATAAACATATTTCCGTACGCTGGGTTTTAACAATGACTGGAAGAAAGGCATAGCATTCGCTGGACACTGAAGACATGCACACAAATGAATCAGGGTGACAAACATCAATGACTTAAAAAAAATTTAATTGGCTTAAATAGTATACGTGCTGTACAAATCTAAAGGAATATTTCTAAGTTCGTGGAAATTTTGTATTTCTCTTAAGAATCACATGTGTGGAAGCAGCTAATCAAAAGAGGACATTATCAGGATGAATGGCAAACTAGTTGTTTGTTCAAGTAACTTTCTGATACTCAATAAAGGAGAGGCAGAAAATACAGTCCCATATTCTTCATAACCCAGACATTTTGCATCATTCCAAGAAATGGAAAAAGTAAATCAACATGGCATATGGATACAAAAAGCTACATTCAGAGTTGAGAATCACCAAACAGGGAAAAGATAAATAAAGCCCATCCCCCCCAAAATTCCTAACTCCAATGGTTTCTCTTAACAACCTCAAGGCACCCAAACCCCACGTCCTCATGTGAAAACGACCAACAAAAGACCAGGAGGCCCCAGATCTCCTCTGACTCCTCCCAGTCTCCTCCCACAGACTTTATATCCTGCAAAAAACAGGCATATATATATATATATATATATATATATATATATATGTATGTCAGCACACCCACAAGCAGTGACATCTACAGGGACCTCGCCGGCATTTTCTATCAGCTCAACCATGTTACTTAGAATCTGAGGCAGTAATGACCAGCGTGAACGCCAGACTGCTGATGCAGGTCCCAGGGCTCAAGGTGGCCAATAATGAAAGTGTTGCTACCCTCACTGTGTGGTGGGAACCCAGTAGTGGGAAGAAGAAATTTCCGAGGGTAAAAGAACCTGCAAGCGGAGCTGGTGGAAGCAAGATTCTGCAGATGCCAAGTGGGGGTTCAGGAGTTCTGTCCCTTTTCCCGGTGCCTCACGCTACACTCCGCACTCACTGACCCTTATGAGAAAATGCCAACCCGCTCTCTTCACACCACCTGACGCCTCGCATGACTCAAGTCACAAGATGGCCACCACCACCAAATTGTGACATTGTGAAGTGTGGCCATAATGTGACATCTCAGTGGGTAGGGGATGGAGCGTTCACCTGATAGCCTAAAGGTTATCGCGGCTGGTAATTCCCCTGGGGAGCAGGTGCGTCTCCAGATGAGCAGCAACGTCCAGGAGAGCGGACCTAGGTACGTGTGAGACAAGTACCTTCCTGGTCTGGATTTAAGAGGTGCCAAGCATCTAGGAGGGGGCTGTTCCTCATGCTCTGAACTAAGGAAAGCATCCACCATATGGAAGCAAAAGCTGCCAAGCAAGGACCCAGGTGGACTAGAACAAAGTTAACGCTGTTCAGAACCCTGAGAAGCAGCTGGTCAAGGCAGAGTCAGAACCCTGGGCTCTGCAAACCAGGACTCGACTCCCAGTACGCCCTTGATCACTCTGTTTCATCCCCACGAACTGGTCCAGCCTGTCTCAGTTGCACCAGCACCGAGTGAGATAACAGCTGACCCCTGGGACCAGTGTGGCTGCATCCAACACGGAAAACCAGGGAAGGTGGACCATCAGCCCCTCCTCTCCAACAGATTTCTACTAATCGTGGAAGGTTCTGAGTTTTGCTTTTAGTAAGTAAGTAGTGCTTTCTCCTTATGTTACCTCCAAATATTCAAAGCTTACCCATCCTATTACTCTCTAAGCCAGTTTGCCTGTTAGACTAATCTAAACCCAGTTAATAGGTCTAATTGTTCATATTCTCCAAGTAACATATTTCATTCACTCATTCACTCATTCATTCACTCAACTCTGCCCATCTGGCGTGAGCCCTGCATTAGATACAAGAGCTAGAAATGCAAATCGGCTGTGGTCCATGCTCTCCAGGAGCTCACACACTATCTAGAACACAACCTGGAAACAGAAATTTAAACTTATGCCACCCCCACAGAGGGAAACATTGGAGTTCAGGGGGATAGGGGGATGTTTCGGGGGGTGTCTAATTACACCAGGAAAGCAGATGCCTCCTCTTCCCAGGCATGATGCCAGCCCCCAGCACAAGACCGCACGTTATAGGAAGAGATTCAGGAAGCACTAACAAGAAAAATCAATTCCCCTCAGTAGGTAAAGGGAACCAGAGGTCCAGCAGGTAATGAGTTCTACCAGTCCTGGCCTTGCATGATGGGAGGCTGACCTTGTGGTAAAGAATATGAACTGGAGAGTCAGACAGACATAGGTTCTCACTGCAACTCAAGCACGCTGGGCTAACTATTCATCCTAGGCAAGCCTCAGGTTCACTCACCAGTAAGACACATTAACCATCCACGCCCCACCCCTGCTGTAGAGCAGCGGTTCTAAAGTGTGGCCAGCAGCACCAAGATCACAAGGGAACTTATTAGAAATGCACGTTTTCAGGCTCCATCCCAGACTGCTAGAGTGGGAACCACTGAGGATGGGTACAGCTGATTCTGACACTCTTTAAAGTCTGAACAAGACAGGTACACACATGTAAAGGACTGATGCTGGTTACGCACTTTGCAAAGTGCCAGGCATATAGGAAGCCGTCACGCACGGCAGTTGTGTCACCAAGTGCTGGGAAAGTGACGTAGAAAAGGGCATGAAGGGGTTGTCAATCTTTGCCAGAGATCAGAACCAAGGGGGACCATCAAGTGCTCCAGTAGTCTGCATCGGAACCCCCTGGGTGATTATCGAAGTGCAGATCGCTAGGCCTCACTTCAGGCCCAGGAATATAAACTTGGAAGGGGAAGATCTGGGGTCCGTGGGCTCTTACACAGGCATCTCTGAGGTAAGCGCTCTCCTGCTGGTTTGGTGTGGGGTGGTGGCGGTGGGGGGTGTTATTATTGCTTTTTATTTTGATTATTGACTTATTTATTTATTGCTCATGCCTGCATCTCCCTCAGGATAGCTCCTGCAAGAAGCCGCCTCTCAAGCTCTTTTTTCTGCCACTGTGATACAGAGCGTCCTCTTTCGCTCCTCTTCCTTTCCTCCCTCCACCTCTCTCTCCCCTCGATTTCTAATCTGGCTTCTTCATTACTGCCCCCATCTCTAGCCTTCTTTCCCTTCTGGTCTGTTCTTCAAAATCACTTCCTGGGTGATATTTCTAAAATGTAAATCTAAGCATTTCACTTCACACTTGAAAATGAAGAGAAACATGAAGCAACCTTTATTGTCCCCCCCAAGGAAGGCTTTATGGCACAGAATTCCAAGCCCTTAGCCGGCCCCTAGCAGACCTTCCCCAGGCTGACTCCAGGCTCCACTGCACTCACTTCTCTTCACCAGGGTCCAATTGCCCCTCCCCTATCAGGACTTGCTCTTCCCCAGAAAGAAATGACCTTCTGCCTTTTCTCCAGAGGAGGAACCCCCTGTCCTTCCCCAAACTCCTCCATCCCTGATTAGACCACTGAAGTGTTTACTATTATCTTTGCTAAACCAACAGCTCCAAGAAGGAAAAGACTCATTTATATAGAGTCTACACTTTGAAAAATCTCACCAAAATAAGCGTGGAGGAGTTTGGAGAGGCAGTTGTGGCCGTCCTCACTGTCCTCCATTTAACCAACAGGCTGAGGGAACCAGCACTCCCCACTCCCTCTCACACAAGGATGTCAAGTGAATCTAGACATCTACAACCATTGTCAAGGGAACTGGGCTGGTGGATGGTCAAGTAGCTGATAAGCTGATACTGGTATGCCAAAGCTTCTAGGGACAGGTGGCCCTGACGCTGAGTAATCACTCAGGATTACATTCCCTGCCTGCCTGCATAGGCTCACACAGGTATGGTGCATGGCAGCCTTGGGCTCAAGGAACTGAACCGATAGAAAAGATGGAAGCCAAAGTGTGAGTGGAGCAGTTGTGCGTCTTCCCATTCACCTCAGTGAGTAGAGCAGCAGAACTAACCTTCCATCTTTTACCCTCTGTCATTACTACATACTTTTACATATTTGGTATCTACATTTCACGAACCTCAGCTCACTGGGTGACAGCACTATTAAAAGTTGTGCCAACATTATACAGTATAATATTGCAGGAAAAGCTTTCAATTGTAGAGACAAAATATCTGAGTCTTTGAAACTTAACGCCAGCTTCTATTAGCAGTGTCACCTTAGGTAAGTCACTCAAACTCTTGGGCCTCAGTTCCCTCAGCTGTAGTCACTACTCCACGCTGGACCAAACTCAGAGTTGCTATGAGGATCATTTGACGTAAGAGAAAGGAACAGGCTTGGTAAATATAACTCCTTTTTCACTGACCATTGCGCCCCATTTAAAAATCTTATCCCACGTAGTTAGGCAGGTGTCTAGATACCTTGCCCGTATCCTCCTTTCTGAGAGTATTTGTGACAGACTACTTCAAACTCCTCTTCAGCGTTCCCGTCTTTCAGAGTGCAGGCCCATGAGATCACATCCATCCTTCTGAAATTGTTGAGTGGGTCACATGCAATTGTCTCCTGTAATGTTTCTTGCCCAAAAATGGTCTTGAACTCCTTCTTTCCTCCCTCCTTCACTCCATTAGTTCTTTCTTACTGATCAGCTTAATTCATGCACATGTTCTCTCCATTGAAACACCTCTCAATCTCAAGGCTTCTTGGGGGTGTGAGGGAGGAAACGGTGAGTGTGATTTGGGAGAGAGGCCCCAGTGAGGACATCTGTGGGTCTCTACAACACTTCCATAAATACTGCCAACTGCCAGACAAAGACATAAGGAAGGGTTGTTTTGTTCTAAGCACAAACATGCCACTTGGTCATTCTGCTGCTTCCCTGGACCTCCTGCCTCCCATCCCCATGTAGGATCTGATGCCATAGGAGGACAGGAAAGTTGTGGTTAGTCACAATTCTGCCACAGTTCTCTCCTCGCTGCTACTCCCTGCTGATGACATTAGCTGGAAGACTGCCAGAGCTCAGAGAGGAAAAACTCACCAAAATGATCATAAAGCCATTTAGGAAGATATGAGCATGATCAACACACTAAATAATAATTACTCACATTTGTCTTCCCTGCCAATCTTCATACACAGGGTATAAATGTAACCTGCTCCAAATGAATCACCTGGTTTTAAATGCCTGAGAGTCACAGTCCTATGATTTTGACAAAGTAACCCACATATCTCATACCACAGGCTTGTAACAAAGACATTGCTGTGAATTGAAACCCCAAGAACAAAGCCAGTTGGAATTTTTAAACATTTACTCCAAACTTTTCATTATGGGTTATATTCTTCTCAAATATTTCATCATGTCTTTTTCCTCTCTCTGGTTTAAATCTCAATCACTGAAAGGAATGATTCGAAGGCAATAATGTAGAAACAAAAGGGGAGATTAAATACAAATTAAGCTTTCATTTGTACTGTTTTTCCATACTGAATTAAAGTGATTGAGCTAAGTTTGGTATAAAGTAAATTTTACAGCTGTTGGAAATCATAGAATGTAAATTGGATTATACTATTTAAATATTTTACAAATAATTGAAATGGCATTCTTATAAGTTATGTTCAAATATTCACGTTCAAACATAGTGGATCATACTGACTGGCTCTAGATATCTATCTTTCCTTCTGCTTGATATATCTTCCATTACCAAAATGAAACTCAAAAAAAATTCACACAAAGATAGGTCAGGGGGTACTGGTTAAGACGGGAATGAAAAGGCATGATGGCATAATTTACCCTATTCAAATTCATTCATTCCAGCAGATACTTATTGATTACAGAGCACTGAGCAAGTTCCTGGATACAACGAGGAAGTAACCACTCTTTCCCTGAAAGTGCTTCCCATCTCCAGAAGGAAGGAAAGTAACTCAAATCAAATTATGCTCCTTAAAGCAGAGTAATGCAAATGCATAACACGAAGGAAGTGCAGGGAGAGGCTAACGGGGGCGGGTTGGGAGAGACTTTACGAAAAAGGTATTTAAGCTAGGTTTTGAAGGATAGATAGAATTTCTACTAGGTAAACACTGTTAGAAGCATGTATAAAAGGCAAGAGAGGAATAAATAGCCCCAATTCATGGGAATAAGAAAACATGGGACATGTCTGGAGGACAGAGAATAGAACAAATCAAAAGGAGCTAGGATGCCTAGAAAAGTAGTGAGAAATTTTCTCAGTCACTCACCAACATTTATTGATTATCCATGTTCCCTTAAGCTCTATGGGGGAATATAAAGAAAAATAAAGATCACTTCTCTCAAGGAATTTGCATTTTAGTAGATAAGGCTTGTAAATAAATACCAAGTAGAAAGCAAAAAGTACCATACAGAGGTAACAGATACAGCGTTTTGTCTATTTAGTGCAGGGAAAGGTCACCACGAAGCAGTGAAGAGGAGAAGGGCCTTGAAGGATGAACAAGCGAGGATAAACACATTCATTCATTTATTCATTCACTAAAAATATCATTTATATTTACTTTCCTCCTACCTTGGATACTGAGCAAAATAATGGAAACAAAGATGAAAAAGACACAGTCTCTGCCTCAAGGAACTCAGTTTGATCGCCACAAAGGATAAGGGTGAATAGTATACTGGAAAGATAGGCTACTATCAAACCCAGACAGCCTAAGACTTCAGAGCACAAATGGCCCTATATTGTGTAGGGTTGTGAAACCACTGAAGATGTCTGGCAGCAGCTTTCAGAAAACTGGTCTTAGTTTGAATCCCCCTCAAAGCAGAGTCTGAGATGAGCACACAGATGCAGGGAGTTTCTTTGAGAGATGATCCCAGAGAACAGGAAAGGGAGAGGGAAGGAGGGAAATCCAATGTCAGGGCGCATTATCAAGGTCACTGCTCTTGGCACCGGGGCATGACCTCTTCTGCAGCATGCCCAAAAAGCATATTAGAGTCCTTCCAGAACTGTCTGAATGAAGGACAGGAGGTGGGGTGGTTACTGTCGGCTTTAGTTGCACACTGACTGAGGGTTGCCCCTGTGGGGGCCACTGGCTCCCTTGCACTTCAGGCTGAACTTAGCTTAGGCACGGACTCTCACAGCTTCAGGGAAGGTCCTGAGGCACAAAGCCTCTCAGAATAACATGAGATGAGACACTGTCAGCAAGAGTCTGAGCTCACATGAAACTGTGCACCGTGGCCATGACTGAAACCACAGGTGGCCTGAGGAGCTGGGACGAGGTCCCCAAAAGTGTCTGCTAGAATCAGGCAGCAGCCAGCATGCAGGGTAGGGGAGAAGGAAAAGAGCCAGGAAAAACAGTCATTGTCAGCCTGGAAAAGAGAAAGATAATGGGGAGCTAAGTAAAGGTGGCGGGACTGGTGAGAAGGGATGGATGCTGAAATCATCATGAAGGATTAAGCAACTGATGACCTGTGTGGAGGTAGGGAGATACATCACAGATAAATGAGGCTCTAAAACTCCAGGAGTGAGAACAAGATGGCACCATGGACAGGAGCTAAGCAAATGAGAGAAGAGCAGCTAAGAGAAGACGATGCCCAGAAGGGAGGTGGAAATACAGGACTACAGTTTCGGAGAGCGTGAACTGGAAATTATCAGCAGAGAGACAGAAAGCTGTATTCAGCTTTGCTAAAAAGACTGTACAGGAAAGAGGCGGGGAAGCTTCAAAACTAAAGAAACCTCTATATTTAATGAATGGGAAGGGAAGACAGATGACGAGATAGGAAAGGAGAGATCACAGTGTCAACATGAGCAGAAAACAGAATTTCAGGAATGAGAGGCTGGTCAACAGGGTGCAATGGTGCAGAGAGGATGAAATTATAAAGGCCTAGAAGCACCTACTTGATATCGTGACTGAGAAGTCACAGGAGGGCTTCCAAGGACACAGTTCGGTAGAGAGCCAGGCTAACTCCAGGATCTGGTTGATGAAGGTTGAAGGAATAAGGGAGAGAGAGTCAATTCTTTTCAATGGGGGTTCTTCACCTAAATCAACAGTGTGCTTTCTGTGACTGTTTTCTCACTTCTCCCAAGGATGGTACCTAACTGGTACCTTTCTAAATGCACCGAAGTTGCCATCAGGGCCTTAGCATGGGGGTCAGCAAGCTTTGCCTACGAAGAGCCACACACGGTCCCTTGCAACCACTCAGCTCTGCTGCTGTGGCACCAAAGCAGCCATCAACAATATACCAAAATGAATGGCACAGCTCTCTGCCAAGGGAATTTTATTTATGGACACTGACAATTAGATTTCTCCTATTTTTCATGTGTCAAGAATTATTCTTTTTAAAAACTTCAAAAATGTAAAAACCATTCTTAGCCCATGAGCTCTACAAAAACCACTGCTGGGGCCACATTTGGCTTTCAGGTGATAGGGTACCCCTACCTTATGACCTTAGAGCTTAGTTATCACCTTATTTATCACCTGCAGGTGACAGATGCTGGTAGACACCTCGAATAAATGAAGAAGAGAGAAGACAACAGCATGAGACAGAGTTAGCACCAAGAATTTGTTTTTTTGTTTTTGCATGGGCTGTTTTTTTTTTTGTTTTTGTTTTTGTTTTGTCTTGTTTTTTTGAGAGAGAGGAGGTTGGGGAGGGAGGACAGAGAGAATCTCTGGGCGTGGACCCTGATGTGGGGGGGGGGGGGGCTCGATCCCATGACCCCAAGATCATGACCTGAGCTGAAACTAAGAGTCACACAATTAACCAACTGAGCACCCATGCGCCTCTTGAGTCTATTTTTAAAAGTAGGAAAAACACATGCATCATGACAGGCTACAAGGAAATTACCTTTGGAGAGGGAAAGGTGAGGATACATAAAAAATGGAAGGAACTGGCGGATCCACATCCTGCATGCAGGAGAAGGGCACAGGACGAAGGAGTGAGCTGGGCAAAGGAGAGGCAGACAGTGTCCTCTGAGAGGGAAGGTGAGGCGGGAAAGGCTGGAAGCAGATTACTGAGGACCTAAACTGCCAACCCGAAGAGCTCACACTTCATTAGGTGAGCAATGAGGAGCTACTGAAGGTGTTTAGGCCAGGGAGGACAGCCCGGGAATCAGTAATACACTGGGTATCCTCTCCGCGGACTGAATAAATAAGCCAACACTCTGTATACATATTTACATAACGGTGGTTATGGAGCAGAATAGAAGCTGAAAATATGTGATAACAGACTCTCTTGCTCAAAAACCTGTTCCACCAATGCATTCTGGGAAGGAGAGATAAGACAAGCTGACAAACTCAACAACAGCTAGTTCAATATATCCATATATAAATGTGCTCTTACCCTCAAGAATCTGAATATTGACTATAACAAAAGCCCAGGACCTGGGCTTATAGCAGCCTGGGGTTGGGAGTGGGGTGGAGTATGGTAACCAGGGCTAGGTTCCACCCCCAACTTCATTATTAACCATCTGCCTGATGTTAGCACAAGTAAAGGAACTGTCTCTGGGCCTCAGCATCCTCAGGCTTAAATGGGAATTAGAGCATTGTTCCATGTATCCAAAAGGTTTGTAACAGGATCAAAAGAGCTAATGGATATTAAAACACTTTAAATCTGTAACAGTCTACACAGATAGAATAACGTAGCTGAAAAAAAAAAGGGGGGAGGTTCCACGAGGTCACCTGTCCGAGTCACTCCTCTAGCCCTTCCCCTTACTATATATCTGAATCTTTCTCCCATTGAGCAATAGTAACTGACTTCACAGAAACTCAATAGCATCCTGCTTGCCTGACCTACAATTTCTATCCTTTGACAGTGCTCTTTTTCTTGATGGTTTTTGGAGAACAGGATACCTTTCCAGAATTGTGGTCCTGGGGTAGAGTCAAGTCATTTACACAGGACACTACTGGGTAGCCTGAGGATCCCAGTGAGGACGTCCTGAAGAAGGTGGCACGTCAGGTGGGCCTTGAAGGCCAGCTGGGATGGGAGACCCAGAGAGGAGGCCAGGCTTTCGGAGCAGTGGCCCAGGTCAAACCGCACACAGTTGCTTCATTTAGGCTGAGCGTCTGGTTGCACTGGGAGCAAAAGCCAAAAAGCCACTGGGAGAGGCTCAGAAATACCCAGCCAACATCAGAGTCTAAGATGAAAAATGAAAATATTTGATATCTTCCTGGTACAATTCAAATTCTGGTTCTGTTTTCACAGCTCAAATACAGGAGATATAATCCTTTAATATGAACAACAGCCATAGTTACCAAGAGTCACCTAAGTTGGTGAGGCAGTGAGAATAACACTGAAGACTTACATTCACATTTACTGTTTATTAAAAACTCTCCCTTCTCTTAACTCTTTGATCCATATGGTAGTTGTGTCAGATAGGTAAGGAAAGTACAATTTTCCTCGTTGCATTAAAAAAAAAAAAAAAAAAAAAAAGGAAACTGGGGCCCAGAGAGGTTAAGTGACCTATGGAAGGATACACAGCTAGTAAGCGATACGGGAGGGTGGGTGTGGGAAACTGGGCTGCGTGTCTCAGAGCCCAAACTTGTTGTTTATCCAGATCCATGACAGGTTTTCCCTGCTATCCAAAAGTGAAGTGCTCCTGTGAAAGCTTTCACAAGCCAAGATGGTATGACACGATTACCATTCATTTATATGGAAAGGTTTTTGAGCATTCCCAGACCCAAAAAACCACTTCTCTTGGGGTGTGCTGGTATCTTAGGACACATGTTGCTCACGGACGCTCGTGATACATGAAGACAAAGCACAGCTGCTCGCGGCGCAGTTCGAAACGAGCGGGCTCGACACCGAGCGGCGGAGCCGCGTCGGGGGGCGGGAGCGTGGCCGGCCCGTCTGGCTCCCAAGGTGTGCGCTCCCCGAGCCTGCACGCTCACTGCAGGGCCCCTGGCGAACCGGGCTTTCACGGCTCGCCTTTCCATCAAAGTGAAAATCCTCTTTAGATTTCTTTCGTCTCGAGGAAACGGCAATGAAGGTCTTCCGTAAAAGTGAAGTGGCGTAAGGCCAAGGCTTGAAAAGCCGGCGGTACCTGTGAATCTCTTGGGTGAATACGGACATGACTTCCTCTTTAGGTTGGCAATGACCTCCGACCGAAAGGGACGGTCACCGTGTTTTCACACTGACCAAAGGAAAGTAGCGGAACAGAGCAAAATCTTAAGTCAGAGGTGAGCAAACTACGGTCCGTGGGCCAAATCCAGCCCACCGTCTTGCAAGCGAAGAATGGTTTTTATATTTTTACATGCTGGGGGAAAGGCCAAACAATAATGACATGGGACGTTATGTGAAATTCGAATTTCAGTATCCATGCTGACACTGAACAAAGGCACACACACTCCGTCCTGCAGACTACTGCTTCTGTGCTATCATGACAGAGCTGAGTACTTACAGCACAGTCTGCATGGCCTGCAAAGCCCAAAATATTTACCACGACGGCACGGGTCTCTACAGAAGTTTGCTGACAGCTGTCCTAAGTCATGGGTCTGCAACGACAGTAAGGATAAAACACAGTAACTAGAGAGGGGGATTGTAGGAGACAATAGAACCAAAAGTTCCGAATTCCCAGATATTCTGTATCTCACTTATGAAAACAGGATTTCAAGGGAGAAATTCTCCAACTGCTGATACCTCCCCCCTGGGTGTTGTTGGGGTTCGTGTGACAGTTTCATGACTAGAACTGCTTCTGACAGTCCCTTTAATTTCTCTCCCCCCCCACCCCCCACCATCACGCTCACATGGATTGAGCCTCATTGCTACTAGAAATGGAGATGCTCTGGTGTCAGCTCTGAAATCAGTATCTCACTTCCTCAGACAAGTGGATATTTATTGACAGGGTGTGGGATGGAGAAAGAAAGGAGAGAGACTGCCTGTCCAGAAGGCAGTAACCTTGGTGGAGAGGCAATGTCGCCAGCCCTAAACCATCATTCTCACAGATGTACAGCATATTATTTAAAGGGAAACAAATATCAGCCACTGAATGTCATGGCAAGGACACATCTCCTGCCTCTTAACTAAACTTATCAGAGCTGCAGTTTAATATGGTTCCTTTTTCATCCTCCCCTCAAATTCATCTTCCAGGGCAGCTCCTGACACCGCCAGCAAACAGTCAAGACGAAGATTTAGTGACGTGAGCTTCAAACAGATCTAGATTTATTGACATGTGGGGCTGGCTTTCTTTCTCGGGAGCTGCAGTACACAGGATTAATTTTAACTGTTCCCTAATGTTCAGCGCTGCTTTGCAAATACATGTCTGACTGCTGCCTGGTTTCACGGGGGAGTCAGTTGCCACCAAGAGCAGGACCCTCACTGATGGCTTGAGCTTTCTGTCATCAGGCTGACCATTCCATTTTTTCAGAAGAGGGCAGAACCTTAGCAAACTTGCTGCCAGAAGCCCTCCCTCCCTGCCCCCACCATCCTTGAAGCTACCCCTGTCTCTCTCTCTCTCTCTCTCTCTCTCTGAAATCAGTAAAGAATCCACGGAACCAGCAAGCAACCTCAGTTGCTACAAAAGCTTTGCATCTTGCTGTTTTAAATCTCCTGACATGCTTACTGACACCTCAGAGTCTGAAGCTAGAGGCAGCCAGCCGCAAGCCACGCCAGTCCCCTTACAAGCTGGCTGTGTTTTCTGAGTCTTGGGCCACAACATCGATGAGCTCCGCGCACCTGCTGCTGACACACTCCGTGAGCTCACTTGCTGGGCCACAATTCTGTGCGGCACAGAGCAGAGGCAGCTAGCCGAGCCACAGACGCCTACTGGCTGTAGGAAAGTCGGGTATCCATCTCGAGTCCTTCCCCGCTGGCCTTTTGCTGCCCAGGCCATGTTCACACGCGGACACGGCGTAAACACAAGAATGAGTGCTACGTGGGAGCTCTGCAAACACAGGGAAGAGGGGGGCAAAAAACCGAATAGGAGGAGAGAAGAAATAAAAATCTCTGTCAATCCTCTCCTAACACTAGACTGAAGAACAAATTTGCCGAGCTCCGTTAAAAGATTAACTGCTAAATGAAAAAGAGCTACTAAATGTAAATTTAAAAGTCCAAAAACACCCAAGAGGCATAACTATAATTATTGCTGAGGGAAGCTCTTTAAGACTAAAAATACATTTCCATTAACAATCAAAATTAGTTTTCATTGCTTTTTTTTTTTTCTCGAGCTTTCAGTGAATAACCTTTGATGGTAGTACATGATAATGATTCATTAGAAAAAGTGGATTTGTATTTCAGGAGTATGTACCAAAAAAAAAAAAAAAATTAGCCAAGAGATTGTTCCTCCATATAAGTCAAATGGCAGAAGAAGGGAACATTTTTAGAATGAATAATGGCTCCCTCTAAAAGCTAACCCAGACAGCGGTACCCACTTTGAAAATCCTTGGCTAACAGAGCTGACAACCACATATTTCCCAAACTTTCAGTGACTTAGAAGAACAGGTACTGTGGTAGAACATCTTTTTCTCTAAGCCCCAGCTAAGAAGGGATAAGCAAAAGGCATCGTATTGCCTCAGAATTTCCACAGCATTAAATCATATTAAAGGCACATCTAAAATGACATGTGTAAAGGACAGGTAATGCATAATTATTTCTCTTCACATTTTTATTGAGATCTATTTACACAGAGTGAAAATGTATAGACCTCAAGCATACATCAGTCTGACAAACCCATGTGCCCATGTTTAACTCCCTCAGTCATGACCTAGAACATTTCTAATTTCCACCACCTCACCAAATTACCTCATGCTCCCCAAGAAGCAGCTACTGCTCTGATTACCCCAGATGAGTTCTAGAATGGCACATAAATGGAATCAGAGAGTAAGTACTTATTTGTGCATGTTTTATTTTGCTCAGCTTAGTATTTTTGAGATTTAATTTTGATTAATTTTTTTCTTAAAACATAGCTACATAAACCTTTCAGAAGTCAAATGACTGGGGGCATAATTTGACAAGCAACAGCATTTTCAGAAAGAGGGAAAAGGAGGAAAAAAAAAACGGGGTTTTCCTAGAAATGTGTTCAGCAACAGGACAAATTGGAGATTTTTCTTTCAATGTCGTAAATCATCCTGAAAGGCTCTGGAATTCCTGCAATCATCTCTAATTCACTCACCTATCCCAGGGAAGTGTGATGTAATGGTGAAGTGTACATAATTCGTAAGTCTAAACCTAATTATGATGAGTGGCCTAGAAATCTGATTAAAAATCATTAGTTCTGCTAAAGAGCCTCAAAACAAAAATGGATATATAGAAAGGATAAACTGCTCTGCTAGATGGATTATTCTTTGAAACTCTGAAGCAAGACGATAAAAGTAAATTATTTCAAAGAATCACTGCCAAATTGTAAAGTGTAAAGTGTAAACGCTGAGCTGCTGGTACCAGGGCAGAATGTGTGGCCTAGGTTAAATGGTGGGGACAGATACACAGCCTTGCGCCCAATAGATAAACAATAAAGAAATGACAAGGGCAAGACTAATGTCTTTTCTAAGGATATGCCCAAATAGCACATGAGTTGAATAAGGGGTAAAACTTGTTGGAACCAAGGACCCAGGAAGCCTGGGGCTCCCCTAAGCCGCCCTCTCTCAGGAGGAGCTGGGATTCCCACCCAGAGCACAGGAGCTCCCACAGCCGAGTCTTTGCCATGTCCTCTGTGCTCAGAAAGCACATCCTGCTCTCATCAGAGCCTTGTCACATCTGGTACAGCACCTCATCTCTGTAAACCTTTGTTAGGTGGCATTACTGATACTTCCCTAACGTACACATAGTGCTCAGGAATATCTGAAATTATGTCACTGAATTATGTCATCTCATCAGATTCTCAACATAACCCTGTAAAGTAGGCAGAGCCTTTGCTCCTCTTCAAAAATAAAGTCTTTTGCCAGGGTAATAAGGCTATTCGGTGGCAGACGTGGGGCTATAGAATGTCTTTGACTTTAATCCAGTGTCCACATTGCTACAATATCATACTCTAATTAAAGCCAAATGACAGATGAGAAGACTGAGGCAAAGTGAGGTTAAACCTTAAATGCTAGTTTATGGCAGAGCTGGAGACACTTTTTAAGATAATATATGGGGAAAATAGATTTTCAGGACCAACTTTCAGACCTCAAGGCATCCTTCTAAGTGTTCTTGTCCCCTGAAACAAAACTGAAGTCAGAGCCCCCACCTGAGAGTAACTGGGCCCTTCCGGTACACCTACCTCACCCCTACTCATTGGAGTTGCAACGGACTAGCATTTAATAAGCAACATCTCTGCCTAAAAAATATCTTAAGCATTTCCCAATGTTATTGTTTAAATCCTCACAGCAATCTGATAGGTAAGTACTAATATCATCCTAATTTTACAGGTGAGCAAATGGAAGCACAGAGAGGTAAATACCTTGAGCCAGGCCACACAGTAGGAAGCAGTGCAGCTGGGATCTGAACCCAGGCAGTCTGGCTCCAAAAGCCACACTCTTCACCACGAGACCGTAAGGAAAGTACTCATCGATGCAACACTGGATCATCCCCAAATTCTCAACTCCAAAGGGTATGAGGGGGACAAGAACTCTGCTAAAATATAGATTCAGTATATATTTTTTATTTCAGAGAGTGGGCTTATATTTATATGTGCGAAGAGATTAAATAAATCATGATTACAACAGTAAACATGTAAATTCTGATCAATAACTCCTTGCCTTCCCCTCCCCCCAACGCTAACAGCTGCAATAAAGCGTTAACTGTAAAGCGATGCACAGCCAGCCATAAAAGTATGTAAAATAAATGAGGATAACATAATGAGGGAATCCAACATTCATCTCATAAATATAACATAACGACCACAACTAAAATGTCAGAGAATCTAATAAATCAATATGGTAGGACAGAGCTATCTTTATGTTCAGAATACATAAAAAATATATTTACATGCCGGGTGTTTTCTTTATTTTTTTTTTTAATTTTTTTATAAGCCAGGACCAAACAAAAAGAATTATAAGAAATTTAACCCTTCGTTCACCTAGATGCCCTGGTTTGACAAGGATATTTTCAACACTCCATTGGGTCGTCCCACATGGTTGCATGGTAAGAAATGGGCCCTCCTCTAAATCTGCACCGAACGAACGCCTTAGGTACCAGGCTCGTATGCAAATGGCACTGGAAGGGAAGCAGGCAGGAAAACATCCTGAGGGTACTTTGAAAGGATCAATTACAGGCCCTGGCTTAGAATACTTCTGATCATGGTGATTTCTGGAACTTCCAGCTCATTTTATTAGCGCCAACAAACCCTGGGAGGTTTAGTTATTTCCCTGTTAATGCACTAGCGATTGATGTGGATAAATCCCATAAATACTAATGAGGGTGACACAAGTAAATCCCCTCTGAATTAATGAGAAGACAGGCTCCTGTACTGACCAACATGCCGCCTAATGACTGGAAATGATGGATTTATACATTCTTCCAGGTTCCCCCGTGGACTCGAGCTGCAGAAATAAATATCCTTACCCAGCCACCTCCCCCCATGGGCCCTGATCTAGCGAGCCTTCTGGGAAGGGGAAAGGCCTAACTGGGAAAGGGACAAATGCTTCCCCCACCACATTTTCCTTACTGAGCCGGACACACCCCAAATGCAACACCTCACCTCGGGGCAGGACGGAATCAGGGAGGTCAATGAGAGTTAAGAGTCTTCTGATAAAATGGCCTGAATCCAAGTCTAAAAATGCCAACTCCTCAGACATGAGAAAACGGTTAGTGCTCATACACCAGACCGAGTTGAGTGCATATGCGTGTGGGCTTCACCCCTGCGTTTCAGGTACCTACTGCTACACGACAAACATAGTCGATTTAAACAACCACCGTTTAATTTGCCCATAATTCTGTGGGTTAGTAGGGGCTCCCCTGGGAAGTTCTTCCACTGATCTCACTCGAAGTCCTTCATGTGTCTGCTGTCAGATGGTGGCAGGAGATGCAATGTCCAGGATGACTTCAGTCACGTGTTAGGAGCCTGGGCCAGTGACTGGGGGCTATGACATCTCTCTCTTTCTGTACGTGTCTAGCTTGAGCTTCTTTACCTGGCAGGTGGATTCTGTGAGCAAGCAGTCCAAGAAGACCAGCTCCAACATGCAAGCACTTCATAAGTGTGGTAATATTACAATGGCCAAGTCCAGAGTCACTGTGGATGGCAATTATGCTGAAGTGTGAATACTGAGAGCTGTGGTTTGTCTGGGGTGACCAAAGTAACAGTTCAACACAACTAGCACTGCTTCCCCCCAGAGGGGAAAAAGACTGGTGCCATTCTAACAACAAGCCCTATTACTGTTTTTGTTGTTGTTCTTCTTCTTCTTTTTCTAGTCTTTCACTTTAATATTCAATATTAATATAATATTATATCATTATATAATATATACTTATAATAATATTCAATATTCAACTGGAATACCTCGTATTCCAATTATTGCTTAAGTGTTGGCAATTTGGGTTCCGTGTGAAAGCTGGGCAAAGCATGGCAAGAAAGAAAGAAGCACTCCACAACTGATAGACAAATAAAGATCAAATTCCCATTGTTGTAAATAAAACAAAAACCGGACACAGTCACTGATAACACAGGGAACTTGCCACCAGGCCCCCTCTGGCCCTGACTCCCTTAGCACAAGAACCCCATACAGCATTCATTCTGCCTGTTACTCACACTTAAAAGACTGTCTACACCCTCTTAAAAGACCAACACTATACCTTTTTTCACTCAAGTGGGTAAAGACTTAAGGGCCCCCATAAATCTTGCTCCAACAATTCTCCCCTGAGGATATCCTATTAATACGACCCTCCTTCACTGCAATAACCCCATGGGCTTGGTTAATATTTGCCAATTCCAGTCCACCTGTTGGGATTCATCAGCCATAAATAATTTGTATGGCATTTTCAATTTTATCAAAGCACATCCCATGTGATGCTCGGAATAGCTCTCTGAGGTAGGTGAGACAAAGATTTATTATCTTCATTGGACCAAAATAAAAACAAACCCTGTATACATTAGTATGTAGTGCTAATTTTTGTAGTGTTTTATGGTTAGCCAATGTTCCCTTATACATTACTTGTATCAGGACTCCTTAAAGCCATCCTGAGAGGTAGATGGTAATAGCCCTACTAATAGAGGGGATAGAGAAGTTAAACCCTTGCCCCCAAGCCCGACAGTGACTAAGTAGCAGGCACAAGTCAGGTCACTCAATCCAACTTCCTCTCCAGCCTGTAACAGGAAGGGTGAGTGATCTGTGGCTAAAGAGCCTACGGGAGAATTAAAATTAGAACCTCTATGTCCTGATGGGCATCCCCTTGCCCCTTGCCCAAACTCATGCTGATTCTTACACCTCAGTTAGAATCTGCAAGAACTATCCCAATGTTAGCAATAAGATGGGCCACACAAGCAACAGTGAGCTTTGAGAGAAATGGAATACCATGATGATGTAGCTTTCCAAGAACACAGGAACCTAACATAGTCCATGGGCTTCAGAGAATACATTATGGTTGATGCCAACAGCATGATGACGAGGCTTCGTGAGATGACCTCTCAGGCTCGAAAGGTTACTGAAACACTGCTCAACTTAGATACTATTTGTTTCATTTCCAATAGCAAAGCAAATAGACAAATAGATCAGTGAAGAGAATAGAGTTTAATTAGAAACTTTGTATGTGATAAAAATAGGTTTCAAAATGGTTAGCAAATGGCCTAAAAACAAATGGTCAACTGGCTAGCCACTTGGGGGGAAAAATATATATATGTGTTAATACATATTAACACATATATATGTTCTTTTAAATCTCAACATGAAAGCATTTTTAAAAAACTTCCAATGGATCAAGACCTAAAAGGCAAAATTAAAACAATCAAAGTTTTAGAAGAAATACAGGAGGGTATGTTTATGGCCTAAGGATGGGACTCTGGGTCAGACCCAAGACACATACAGCATATAAAGAAAAGACTTGTTAATTTGACAACATTAAAATTAAAAACCTGTATGTAATAAAAAGCACCATAAAGTTGAAAGGCAACAGAATGGAAGAAAATATTTGCAATATATGAGAGACTGAGGCCAAGTATGCCTGAATATATAAAGACTTACGAGAAATCATTAAGTCACACAAGGCAATAGAAAAAAAAATGGGCAAATGATATACACAGGCAATTCAAAATAGAAGAACAAACCAGACAGACAATAAATATATGAAATGATTCTTGAACTTGGCAGGAAAAGGAAACATTTTAAATGGCAGTAGAACATGCCAATAGATTGCAATAATTCTCAAAGTGTGCTAAGACCAAATGCTGGCAAGAAAATGGATCAAATGGTATTCTTTCCACACATCACTAGTAGGAATGAATATGGATAAAATCATGGCGGAGAATAATTTTACAGTGTGCATTACAATATGCGTACACCATGAATTAAGCAATTCTACTTCTTAAAATACACCCAAGAGAAACACTTGCATGAGTACACAAAAGCCTGTAACGAGGACATTTACTGATGGGACAAGAAGAAATTACTAACAACCAATGCTTATCAGAAAATTAATAGCCAAATAAACTGTGGTATATCCATACTATGGAATATTGCACTCAAGTCAAAAAGCCCAAGTACTGTATATCTACAGGCTCTGACGTGGAAAGTCATCTGAGACATACCACTGAATGAGAACAGCAAGCAGCTGAACTTAGTACTATAATTCCTTTAGTATTTGTGTATAGCTCTCTGTGCGTACAAGCGCATAAATTCACAGAAGGCAGATAAGCACACACAGCCGACTCCTCATACGGTTCCCTCTGAGGAAGAGCAGGGGTTAGGGTGAGGGCAGCGGAAGCGGACTAAAGCCTGAGCAGTCCGCAGTTAGCACGGAGAGCCACTACTTGTATGATTGTACGATCAATAAATAGAAAGACATGGCAGAGCAAACCCTCTCCCCAGAAAATTCTCCCAAGCGTTCACAGGCTTTTCTGAAATTTATAAAAACAAAACAAAGCCAAGTGGAGGTTATCATGGAGGCAGATGAGAAGCGAAACAGTGCTCTGGTTTGGGCGGACAGCCCCAGGCACTGCCAGCCAGAAGGCACTGTGACGTGAGAAGGAAAGTTTCCACAGGTATCAAAAGAGGAAGGCGTGGACCTGCACAGGTGCGTTCTGTCTTCTCCTGTGAAGGGCTCCTGAAAGCCACGAGCATCCTTTCACCTGGTGCAGTGTGAGCTACACACTGCCATTTACCAGGGAAAGCAAGGTCCTCATTTGATGCCCGCCTCTGTGGAGTGGACAGAGGGGCCAGGGCACCGTCAGTGGGCCAGTCACAGGGGCCCCAGAATCCGTGCGCCCCAGACAGAAAGGAGTCACATGGAACCAACTGCAGCGGACAGCCAGGTCTGGCCACTGACACCCAGTAACCAACCTTCTTCTATAGACTGAGGCATCTGGGCTAGAAATGCTGAGGAAAATAAACCTCTTTTTGCTCTTTCTAATTAAAAACGTGAAAGGGAATAGTAATCTCCATAAAGCCATACAAATTGCTTTAAAAATGCCAATTCCTATTGGGCCAGTAAAACGGAGCTGTGTGTGCCCTCCCGCACCTTCACAGAAAAAGAACAAGGTATTAATGAGTATCGCTTTAAATACTTGTGAATCTTGCGATGTGGAGTGGTATTGCTTCATATGGTCGTTTTACCCCTGGGCTAGAGTTCAGGTTGTTTGGTTACCTTAGCTCTGCGTAAACAAGAAAAAAATGATTTCCCACATGTGCCCAGCACTCTGCAGCTTGCAGCCTTCCTTTACGTTTATGACCCAATTTAATTCTTCCTACAATCTTTTTATTCCCATTTCACAGATAAAGAGACAGAGGCTTCAAGACCAATGGATTATTTTCACCATCATATTACATTTGAAAGACAAAGGCATTTTATTGCGTCTCTTGTCAGCACCCTGCTCCTTCTGCTAGATGCTAAATCATTCAACCCTTTGTTTGACTGAAGAGCAAATTCAGCTTCTCTCTCTTCTGTGACTATCTTTTTGCATCTCTTTTTATGGGGTGTTCCAAGAGCCTTTGGGGAGAGCATCTTTCCTCGCATTCCTTCTCCACACTAAAGTGGCAGGGGGAATATTTTCTTTTTCTCTTTGTTACACTGGGCTGACGCTGACTTAACTATTTGCATCAATGTCAAAGTCAGGTTCAGGAACATGGCAAAGCCTCTACCCCCTCACCTCGTTTCTTGGCTTATTCTGAGGAAGAAAGAAGAACGAGCATTTAGCCTCTACCTATCTATCTGCCCAGAAATTTGCTAAGTTCGTTAACATGTTTTATTTGATCTTCAGCACGAATCTGTGAGGGATGCACAATGACCTTCATTTATAGATAAAGAAACACAGGCTCAGAGATGTTAACTTGCCCAAGGTCACATGCTAGGGAATAAGTTCAAAGTCTGCATATTTCCAAAACCTTGGTTCTACCTTACTACGCCATGGTCTCTGTGGGACTGGAGCAAGAAACAAACATTCCTTTCAAGTATCATGTATAGGATAATCATCTAAATCTGGACAGTTCTGAGAGTAAAAGGTAGGGAAAGAGATTACAATTAATAATTATACCAAGAAAAACAGGCATAAATTGAGACTATCCCAGGGAAATCAGGACATATGGTCACTCTGATTATGTGCAACACAAGGGAACATCACCCGAGAAAAAAAAGAATGTTCTAAAACCCATAAACCGTGAGTGATAAATGTTTCATTCCAGGAGGACATGGTTGTGCAGATGGTCAGGACCTAGCTTAACCTCTACGAACCTCAGACACAGAAGGAAATCTAACAAATAGTAGAGCTACTAACTCATATGAGCTCCTCTCCCACCCCGACTGTGTTTCTAACAATCAACAAATCTTTATTGCTTGCCCCCATCATGGAACAGTAATTCTAAAAGTGAAGCCTGGCAAAAACCGGACCAACAAAGACATGCACGACATACACTCTAGGGGAGGAGTCACCGTGGACGTCTTGCTTTGTCCTGGAGCACAAAACACTGGCAGGTGCCTCACAGATTTCCAGAAGCAGTTCAGGAAGACCAAAAACTGTGTTTTCTTCCATGACCCCTCTCTTCCACAGCAAGCAGAATTGTATGATTATGAGTAGGAAGCTGCCAAGACCTAGAAAGGTCACTTGCTGGGATTAGGCAGCTCTGGAGGTGTCCAGAGGAGTAGGACATCTTCTCAACCCTATGGTGTGGAATAGCCCACGGGATCCCTGTGAAATTACAGACTCGGCTGCTTTCAAGGACACAATGCAGAACATCTTTGCATTCAAGATGCAACATCCTAGGGAATAATTGTTCCTTCGTTTTTCATGACATAAAGCTCAATTATTTATCATTAAGTTTAGTTTTCAAACTGGGTTATGCAGATTCACATAACCCAGCAATAACTAACCCCAACATCAGAACCCACTCACACAGGAAAATTTACACCACTGCACTCACTTTAATACTAGGTTGTTTTTTAATACTAAATGGGTGTGTGCGTGTGCAAGTGCACGTGCACACACACACACGCACACACACTTTATGTGGATGATTCAGAACAGACCAGCACACCCAAGTTATCACCATACAAAGAAGAGACTGTGCTTCTTACAATCCAGGAGGTAATTTTCATTTTCCAAGGTTAGTCTTTACATTTACTGTACCGGCCACCAGGGGAATCTGGCTGGGCTGCAGCAGATGGTAAGTTTTTTAAAAAGAAATAAAGAATGTTTTTGCCTTTAAAACTGTTTCCCCATTCTACCCCATCTGTGGAGTCCATACTAAACCTCCAGTTTGTGGACATTCACTGTACACCTGACTAGTACCCACAGGTCCCAAGAACTACTTCCCACTGCTGTCTTCACTCCCATAAAATTGCCATCCGCCTGTCCACAGAGGCCAACAAAAATCACACATGCACTCAATTGAAAGCAGAGAATTTCCTTGTGAGCTCTGGCCAGATTTGCTAATGATTCAGGGTCACGTGTCAAAGCTGGACCAAATTTTTGAGACCACCTCCAGGAGAGGTTTTGTTTTTGTTTTTTTGTTTTGGTTTTTTTGTTTTGGTTTTTTTTTTGTTTTTGTTTTTGGTTTTTTTTTTTTTTTTTTTTTTTTTTTTTTTTTTTTTGGTCATCAGCAGTCTCAACTCCAGAACTTTAGCTATGACAGGTAGTGGTCCAAAATAAAACCAATTTACAACACTTCCTACCATGCAATTAACCTCTTTTCTACAGAATGTTGCTTTTTTTAATGTCTGTTGCAAAATAGGCTCCTAAATGAATATAATTTCCCACCCACCTTTTAGCAAAAATTATGTGTCATTTCACACCTAATACATGCAGATTACAACAACTCTCGAAAAGGAACCTGAGAAGTCAAAGTTTTCCACTCCGTTTTTTCCCCAGTTTTGAAAATCTTGGTTTTCATTGAAATCAAGTGAAGTTTGGCTTCTCCGGCCTGGCTGGAAGTTGAAGTAAGATGATAAAATGGCCTGGGGCCTACCACCAGCCTCTGCATCCAGCCCTAGGAAACCACTCCCACAGTGCCTGGCCCTGATGGGGGCTGAGTCATTAAACAAGGGCCTTTGGGAGATCCCAAGGGTGGATGCTTGCCCTCACCATTTTGGCCCTTCCTAAGGCCACATTCATGGATCTCGACGTACAGGGACCTTCTTTGCTTCCTGAAGCCATGCTACAAAGGTGGATTACTTAAGAAACAATTAGGTGCGTACACAAAGCAATTTGCAGGCAGCCGCACTCCTTCAGCTTTCTAAGTGAAGGGCCTTTCAAGGCTGATTTATAACACTGTCGTCTTCAGAAGGCAAAATAATTAATAGGAGCATGGACTTCTAATTTCAGTGACTTCCAGAGAAAGTGGATTTCATTTGATTTATGACGGCCGGTGACTTTGCATTTTATCAGTTCATTCACTCATTATTTATGCTGATGGCCAATTTCAATGGGTCGCTATCATCTAACTCGCTACTAATCAAAGAGAATTAGGGTTCACTGCATTATTTAGAAGTCGCTAATTTATCTTCAGAACAAGTAGTGAGAAGTTTGGGGCCTTCCACAAGAAAAAACTGAACAGCTGGCTGGAGCCAGAAAATTTGGTCAGCATTATAAATGAGTTTTATCAGGGGTATTGCAAGTTGATGAGTTTCGAGTCAGAAGGAGAGAAGAAAGAAAGAAAAAGAGAAGCCAGGAGGAAAGACCAAACAGAATAAGGCCAAAAAAAGAAAATAAACCCTGAGTTACCACTGTGGTCTGACCAGCCCCCCCCCCCCCCCAATCACAAAGGGTTGCTCTAGTCCTACAACCATGGGATTTGGTCATCTATATAGACTTAGTATTCAAATATCCCAGCACCCTTCAGTTTAGTTCAATAAGCAAGTATATTTGCACTGAAAGAAGCCGAGTTGCCTTGTTTCTCATTTTAAAGTCATTTTAATATGTTCTAGACACAAGATAATGGATCACATTTAAACACAAGAAAATTAAGTCCCATCAGCAAGTAATAACACCCAATCATATTCAATCATGTTGAACAACCACCTCTACCAAAATGATCCTCTTCTAGGCGAGGTTAAGAAAACAACAATTAAAAAAAAAAAAAAGAAAAAGAAAAATGAAGGGGCTGTTGTTTTACTTTTAGAAAGACCCAACTTTAAAATCTCTCCATGTCATTTCCCGTAAGGCAATATATTCTCTTGTGTTCATGCCTCTAGACTTTTGTATACTCTGGTCCCTCTTACCAAAATACTCCTTTGTCTTGATGCTTACGAAGTAAATTCCTCTTGTCTTTCAAATTTCAGCTTACCAGGTCTAACTAGATGCCTTTTCTCTGCTCTCAAAACTCCTGGAACTCCCCTGGTTATTGCCCTAATTGTCTGTACTCTTCAGTGGATTATAAGCCCCATGAGAGTAGGAGCTGAGTGATGTCTTAGCAGCTAAACACCAGGACCCCATATATCTGCTGAGTCAATATTGTTGATTATGCTGTTGCTTTGACTTTAATGTTTTCTATACCATTCAACAGTTACTGTCTCAGTCCAAAGTCCACCCTTTAGGACAATGAGATGGTAGTACGGGAGCCTCAGGAAAACACCAGTTTCTTACCCACCCAGTGTTTCATGGCAGCTTAAAAACAAAGGAGGGGAATTAAGAAAGTAGAAAATAATATCAATTTTTGAACACTTTGAAGTTTGAATGGGAATGCCCAACTCCTGATGCTGATCAGGACTTTGCCAGATTGTTGGGGCAGTTCCAACATAACCCAAAGGGAATATAAGACTCCTAAAATAAAAGGCTCTGTCATTTGCAATTTTCAAAATAATCCTACTATACCTTTTTATCTCAAAGAAGATATGGAAATGGCTACAGACTAATATAATCTGTAGAGAAGTTTCTAATCTTTCTATTCCCAATCCAAACACCACTTTTTAGCTTCGACCAGGCTCTCCTTGTAGTTTGTACCTGGCCCAGTGCCAGACTATCAAGGTGCTCATATAATAAATATGGCCTTATTAAACTGGATGGAGTAGCCATGCAGAGTTATGACTACAGGAGTTTCTTTAACATGAAAACACCATGTTATCATATTGATGATCTAAACTAAAGTCTGGGACTCCAGCATTTATTTTCAACCAGTTTCACAATTTACATGCCACCACAAGTAAAATAAGACTCATGAAACACAAACCAGTTCACCTTCACACTCTCATCAATTGCTTTTGCTTCTGGCTACAGACGCAGCAAACACCGTTTTCCTGCAAACGGTACTGAAACATGTGGCTACATCACACCTGATGCTGTTAGTTTCCAACCTCGCCTCTCCTTCAGTGTATGGGTTTTTACACGACCCAACTGTGGCGGGCTCTTGGAAGGTACACGGACTGCCAAGAAGTCCTCAGACACCAAGGAACTGAAGTCCTCAGAACCAAGGCATCACGTAGGGTCAAACCTAGAAAAAAAGGAGCTACCTATTTCTAAATATTTACAACAGATGGCATTTCATGCAGGGGATTGGATGCAGAAATGATGGAGAAGTAACAGCAAGAAACCACAACCACCCGTGGGCTGAAGAAACAGCGGATGGAGGGCAGGGACAATATCTCTCACCCAAGTGAGAACCCTGGTGGGCCATATCCCATAGGAACTGGAACCGGGACAGAGACTCAGCCCCGACAGAGAAGCCAGCAGTGGTGGGCTGGGGAGAAGTAGCCTGGCTTATCCTTCCTCCCACCTTCCAGTCTCCTGCCAGCACCTTCCATCGGTCAAACCCAATAGGAAGCCAGCTGATGAGGGAGCTTGGGAAATGCAGGTGACAGTTCCTGAGACAGAGAGAAAAGCAGGTCGAGGGCAGGAATGGATCTGAGAAGGTCTCTGAGCCAGATGGAACTTTAAAGAAAGGAGATGTAGCTTGTTGTCTACACTGCTTTCACTTTTCGTCCCCTGTGAGTAGCTAAAGTCTGAGTACACAAGATAATTAGAGAGGCATTAAAGTAACAACTCTTGTGGGTAAAACTGTAATTCATTTGGGGTTTCCTAAAGATTTATGAGCCTAGTTCTCCTTTGGAATTTGAAAGTAAATAGGCAGATGCATATGAAAACCCGTGAAGAAGCAAGCAGGAGACGAGGCGGCTTGGCCTGGATGCCGACCACTGGGTCGCATCGGCGGGCTTCAGCAGGGCGGAGGCATGTGCGTTGGTCTGCTGAGTAAGCAGTGATGTAGGGTAGAGAGATGCGAATTTAGTCCAGAAAGCAACGGACCTCCACTCCATTACCCCCAAAGAAAACCCACACTCTATCTCAGTGGCATATTATGGAACATGAATCACTTTACCAGCAGCCACAAGGTGAAAAAAGACCTACCAAGTAGACTAGGGACTGCAACTACCAAACCCAAGACCTACTTCCTCCAGGAAGCCTTCCCCATTCACTCCCTGCCTACAATAATTTCAATCACAAATAAGCTAAAACTATAATTTTTCTGACTAGATTCCAAGATCCCCTAAGGATAGGGACCAGCATCTACTTTGGGGAGGGTGACTTTTATTGTGGTAAAAACAGGTAACATGAAAGTTACCATCTCAGCCATGTAAGCCAACTACAGTTCAGTAGTGCCAAGGATATTCACCTAGGTCTCTAGAACTCTTCCATCTTGCAACACTAAAACTCTGTACCCACTAAACACCAATTCTCCCTCATTTTCCTCTCTCTCTAGCCCTTAGCAACCACCTTCCTACTTTGTTTCTAAGCTCTTCGACATCTTTAGATATTTAATACGAATGCGATCATACAGTACTTATCCTTCCATGACTGGCTTATTTCACTTAGCGCAACGTCCACAAGTTCATTCATTTAACAGTTTCCTTCTTGCTTAGAGCTGCATGATATCCGACTATGTTGCATACACCATATTTTCTTTGTCCATTCATCTGTCAGTGGCCACTTTGGTTGCTTTTACCTCTCGGCTATTTGGAATAACGCCGCAATGTGCACGTGTGTGCAAATCTCTCCATTTGAGATCCCATTCTGGATTCTTTTGCATATAAAGCCAAAAGTAAGATGAATAATAAAGTAATTCTATTTCTACTTTTGTTAGGAATTCACTTTTCAGTCTTTACTCCAAAATAAAGGCCTGACGTTGCTTTTTTACACATTTATGTCCATTTTGCCAACACCACTTGCTGAAGAGACTGTCTTTTCCCCTCTGCACTGTGTAATCTGACACCCTTGCCAAAAAAAAAACTTAACCATATACCCAAGGGTTGAGCTCTCTATTCTATTCTGATGGTCTACATGCCTGTCTTCAAGCCAGTACCGCACTATCCTGATTACCTTTGCTTTACAGGGTGTTTTGAAACTAGGCAGTGAGGTCTCCAACTTCGTTCTTTTTCAAAATTGGTTTGGCTGTACAGGATCCCTTAAGATTCCAGATGAATTTAGGATGTTTCTATTTTTCGTAAAAAAAAAAAAAATGCTACTGTGGTTTTGATAGAGATTACAGTGAATATAGATCGCTTTGAAGAACATGAACATGTTAATAATATTAAGTCTCCCAATCTACCAACACGGGAGGTCTTTCCATGTCTTTGTACCTTCTTTGATTTCTTCTAGCAATGCTTTGTAATTTTCAGTGCATAGGTCTTTCAGCTTCTTGGTTAAGTTTATTCCCAAGTACTTTATTCTTTTTGATGCAACTGTAAATGACACTAACTCCTTTGTTGTTTGCTGCTGTTATCATTTCCTGTTGGTTCCGCCTCTCTTCCACACTTAACATAGTGCTTTTCAATAACATTTGATGACCAAGAAATATTTTTTGAATGGCAGACTGAATGAATGAATGTATTTGTCTCCAGCTAACCTAAAAGAGAATGTTAAAAGGGTTGAGGTTGCTTCTCTCTTTCCAAGAGTAAGACCACCTTGGGCAGTTCCTTCCAGGGACATTGGCACAGATAATAAACACCTTGTTAGCTTCAATTTCTGACCTGTGTTGATAAAAACAATTTTACCAAATGCAATGCAAACAAGACCAAGACATGACTTTTCTCATTATTTGACTTTTGCCTTTTATTTGAGAATTGCTGTTTATTCACTTTGCCTATAAGTCCTTCCTTCCCTTTAATTAATTTGAATGGTTGGAATGAATTTGCTCAGTAAGCTAGGTGAGGCCTCTTTGTACCTTGCTGAGTTTAAAGAGAGAAGCTCTCACCCGAAACAAGTAAAAACATTAGACAGATAACAACAGCATTACTACATGAAGTAAAGTACCCTTGGCATTTGAGTTCCCAAGGGGTGAATTCCTTAGGAAAAGCCATAACGTAAATCCATTAGCAGTGACAATATGAAACTTTGGGTGTAGGCCCCCTAGTTGTGACTGTATACCCCAAAATGCTAGGGAAAACTAACACACAGACTGAGAGAGATTTTAAGCACTAAAATTCTATTACCATTTCCTTCTATTTCCAACTTCTTCCCTCTCTGCCCCCCTGTGGTTCTTTTATTTATGGATGTAACACAGGAGGGCCCTTTTCCAGTTTTTCTTCTCTTTCTCCAAGTCGCAGGAAATTCAACAAAGCAGGTCTCCCTACGACACAGTTAAAAAAATGTAGACATGCCGGGGGGGCCACAACCAGGAACTCAAACCAAGAGCCAGGCACAACTGGCAGCCTGATTCCTGGCTAAAATGGTCACAACGCCCCCAACCTTTGCAGGTGCCTGGCATCATGGCCTTCTCCAAAAAAAGAGAGAGACAGAGACAGAGAGAAAGAGAAATGCAAGAACACAGCCTCACAGCCACTATTACAAAATGCCCGACTCAAAGTAGGAAGTGAGCACGGGGCTGTCGAAGGCAGATGAGATGCCCAGGAGCTGGGGGAACGCGGGACTCGCTGCCGGCATATCATGACAGCCAGGCAAAAGCTGAAGAGTGGGAGTTTTTGAAACAAATGCCAGTTAAATGATCCATTCCGTTATACTTGATATGTCTGGTATAATATAGCTTGTTCCAGATGTCAAGTAATATTGCCAAACCATGCTCACTAATGTGAAAACCATTGTTGCTGATAAGCCTAAGTGTTGTTGGATTTGTACAACAGCCACCCATCTGCAAACAAAATATTGCATTTAAAACAACAACAACAACAAAAAAAAAAAAAAACCAAAACCTGTGGCTCATAAATTAAGCCGACAAAGGGACTGACTGAAAAATGTAATTTATAAAAAGCAGTTTTCCCCTGAGAAACTTTTTTTTCAAATATTTCACGTTTACACATTTAAGTTATATTCAATTTTATACAAAAATTATAGTAATTGTCCTTCACCTAACATGAATGTTATAATTATATTTTCAGCGTAGCTGCGCTTCAACACCCAGCCAGAAGAAAAGTGTGGTGTGTTCACAACCAACGCGGGAAGGAACAAACAGATTTGCAGCGTCTGACGTGACCCCTTTAAACATACAGCTCTAAAATATCCATTGTTCATAAAATTCATAAAGGGCTGCATATGTACCTCCCAACTCCCTTTTCCATTCGATATATATGAAAATGCAATTTACTGTATGTCAAATGAAAAATGCGGTTTTCAAATGCATTGACAACAGGTGCTCGTTAAATGATCAGACGCTATTTGTTACCTAAGCCCCTTACTCTCATTTGCAGCAAGATAAATTGCATTTTAGAAGAGTAGTGCGATCTAAGGGGTCTTGACATGTTTTTATTGATTTGCATAGGTTATATGCATGTATTCCTGTTTGTAGGCAAATAGTGCCACAAGTAAATTCAAGGCGCCGCGCCTGTGTTTCGAGAAAATTGGAGTCATCACAGGGGAGCCAAGATGGAGTGAGCCTGGGTAAAAGAGACACATCCAGCCTGCTGGAATCTCAGAACCTCTATTAAGATTTATAGGCTGTAGGATTCTTTTGGGCTTCAACATTATTCTTAGTAAACCCTTTCTGTCTTCTGTTGTTTATAAAAACTGGCAGCTTTAGCAAAGACAGAAGCTTAAGTTGTAGGTAGCACAATTTAACATAATAGTTCTCGCCTGTCCTCCAAATAGCCTAATGCTGATTTTGCAAAAGGAAAAGAGAAAAGGGGAAGAAAAGCCACATGAAACCACGTACCATAGGCTGTTGCTCTGACACGGATGGATTTGGCTGTCACTACAGAAAAGCATTGGTGAAATTTGATTATATTTCTAATGTCAAAATTTACTAACTTTTTAGACTCCCGGGTTCCATTTCTCATTTGATTTTTCATTTTGTTATCTCAGCACCATCAGGCCCATCACAGAGAGTAATGCACCAATTAGCCCAGGGAGTCACTCACTCAGAAGGGACTTTTTCATCTACAGGGGCTTCCCCTCTCTGCTGCCACTACCACCTCGGGGCTGGCCCTTCCCTTCCACCCAAGAATCACATACCTCTCCTCCACCTCCCCTTCCCACCTCCACCCAGAGCACCCACCTGCCCTTTTAGAGTCCAACACTGACCCGGGTATGCACAGCCCTATGGCATCTCCTCCGCTGTGGCTTTATCTTAAATCTTGCATTGTTACTGATCTTTTTACCAATTTAATTGTGAGGACTACAGTGTTCTTCCCTTAAGGACCTTCTAAGAACCTTACAGTCCTCACTGTCAAGCTGGTGAGATGATTAATAGCAACTTTGAACTTCCACGTGAACTTCTGTTTCCCATTGTGCCCAGCACATGCCCTGCCCAATGCAGAGGACTGATACAAATATTTTAATGTGCTAGAATAATAAGCACTACCTCTGAACGGGGACCTGTATTTTCAGGTCCCTCTCTTACACACTCCCCCAACTGATTGTCACAGTTGAGGTGTACGTAGTCATGACCATCATCCTCCCTTCCCCCGGGCTGGAGGAATTTGCAGAGACGCAGCTCAGGATGGAACAGGCACCAGAATTCAGGACCCCTAGTCCAGTGCTTGTTCCCCTTTAATGCACTGCACTCATCACATGGTGTATCTATCCTTCGGGATGATTCTCAAACCCTGCTCCTCATATAAAATCTTCTATAATAAAGAAAAAAGGTTATGTGCCCACCCATTGATATGCACGTCCTTATTCCAGGACACAGCATGCGTTGAGTTGCTGCATGCTTCACTGAGCATGAAGACACATCCAGAGCACATCCAGTAGCTGGGTCCACGATGGTCAATAACCACGCCTTTATTTTTTCCCCTGAACTCATTCATTCAATGCCTCAAAAAACACTTCCAAAAGCCTGGTTTTTTTCAGGCATTATGTCAGGACCAAGGAAACAAAGATGAGTAAGAGAGGTTCTCTGCCCTCATAGAGCTGACAGTCTCTTTCCATGCTTTTCCAACTCTGTGACCACAACCCACTTTTTATTTAACGTGACAACTCATTATATGTGTCTACATAAACACACACACACACACACACACTCCACACAGCCCTCTGAAAAGGCTTCATAAGGCAATAAGTAGCCCTACTATGTGCAACGCACTCTGATATTTTCTCTTATTTTATTCTTTATTTCATCTCTTTGCAAAATGGTATTTGCACCCATCTAAGTTAATTTCAAAATAAATAATGGATCAGTACCCACAGTTTGAAAAACACTTATCTAGTGAGAATGTGGAATGACTGAGATCCGGGGTTAGCAAACATATCCTGAAAAGGGCCAGATAGTAAATATTTTCGGCTTTGTGAAGCAAGCAATAAAATCAAGGATATTACGTAGGCACTAATTAGAGAAAATAAAACTGTTTTCTACTTAATTTTTACTGATGAAATGCAAAAGATTATAATAATAATAGAATGTAAATTTTTGTAACACACATTTAATAACGACCAGAGTAGAATTTATTTATGGACACTGAAATTTGAATTTCATGTAATTTTCATGTGTCACAAAGTATTATTCTGCTTTTGATTTTTCAAACTATTTACAAATTATAACATTATTTTTAGCTCATGGGCATATGAAAAGAGGCAGCAGGCAGGCAATTGGCCAACTCCTGACTTACAGCAAAACCAATCTTTATTAATATCCCTAGAATTTCAATTGTTTTCATCACTGGGTATAGAGAATACCTTCAACTCATGCTTGAGAAAGAAAGAAAAATATGGGTATCTAAATAATTGAGGAACTTTAAACTTAACCCTCTCTCAACATATTATGAATTTGGTCCCATTATCTGTATCTTACCAATGAAGAAACTAAGGCAGAGAGGTAACAAGGCTTATCTAAAAGCTTCCAAGCCCAGGACTAGGTGCATCACACCCATCTAAGCAGTGATGGGGGCTACGATGACCAAGGAGGGGAGACAAGATCAATTCTGGAACAATGAGCCCTCACTCCTCTAGAGGCACCAGGAGAAATTATCATGCATTCCAATAAACACATTTTCTCTTACACCGTGCAGGTTACCAAAGAGGGCCAAGGCCAACTCTATCTGCCTCTTGGCCATATACCGATAAGCAGCAGGGGGCTTGGAGCTCAAAGTCCCTGAATGGTAATCACTTGAGCTAGAACATAAGTTACCCCTGAACCCCATTCACAGGCAAGTCTTCAAGGTTTAAAGGGTATTAAGCAGGAAGACAAATCCCAGTACCCAAAGTCTCTACATACATTCCCACCTCCCTGTGCATTTGGCCTAGTGCCCACACAGCCAGAGGGAACAGCAGGGTTCTCAAAGTTTGGGCAGCAGCATGTGGCAACCACAACCCATGACCCAGGCTCCCGGGATTGGCTCAAGTCTATGCTGTGTGTATGTTCTTCCTGAGGGCAATCGTTCACACAGACAAAACATAGCATTCCGAACCTCAGGTTATATTTATGTGCAATAATAAACTGTAGGAAATCCAGGACTATTCAAAGTTTCCAAGGATGTATGTGCCTTACTGGGGAATTCGGGGGCCCACGAAAGGAGAGGATTAAAACATAGTCCCCATGGAAACGCCTTATTTTGTCATGTTGGTAAGGCTTCAGGAACCAAATGTGTTACTTTTAGGAAAAACGTGGACTCAACATTAGCTAAAATAATGCTTCTCATTATTTCAAGCTGAATCTCCAGTCTATGAACTCTGTTGAACATGACCCCCAGAGCTAGAGATTATATGAGCATTGTCATGAAGCCTTGGCAATGTTAGCCTTTACAACACAAAACACGTCCTTGGATAGTAGCGATGTAGGTCCTTAACACACAAATAAACACTTAAACTTAACATATCCAATCAAGGCATATGCAGCCAGCCGGCCAACAACAGTTGAAATGTAAATGTAACAAGTTAAACGCTTTGGAGATTACTGGTAGGTATTTTCTAAAATGACTTACTACAGAGTTCCTTCTTTCTGCCTCAAGGTACCGGAGGTTTTCACAATACACAGTTTATACAAAGAAGGGACAACTGTAAAACAGTGTTTTATTCTTCATAGTTCATTACCAGTAAGATAAAGCAGTATCTGGTCCTTAGGTCTGTATTCGAGTTTCAGTGCTTTGTATTGTTCCCCCCCCCCATCTAGTATGATCTAGAAAGGAATAAACAGATCCGTACATATGAGCGCACACACAGACACACGCAATGAAAACAGACACAAATGCAGGGACCTAGTATCTCGCACTAAATGTGAAGCTCGAGGCAAGTAAATGTCAGGGATTTAAGTGTGTGGTAACTCCTACGTGAAAACTCTATCCGGGAACTCACTGCCAATTAATCATAAACTAACATGCATAATAACTGTAGAGTGCTTTTCAGAGTTCCCAAAACACTTTTGCTTGGACCAACCCTGGGAAGTAGGCATTAGTATCTTCACTTAACAAACCGGAAAGCAAGGGGACATAAAAGCTCCCCATTTTCTGGTGGCAGACAAGGGGCTGAGGCATTAAGATCAGCAGCCTGGACGATGAACGGAGGCAGAGGAAGGCTGTCAAGTACGTGCCGGCCAAGACCTCTGCTCTCAAAGGCCTAAAAAGCAGAAGGAGAGAAGGAAGGAAGGGGAAGAATTGGGACTGCACGATAGAGGTAGGACTGATGAAGTTTTGCCAATGAGGGAAAAAAGCATCTGGCCAACTGATTTCAGAAAACAACTTGTAATGTATCACTGCAAAAGTTGGATGCATCCGAAGAAAGGAGAATTGTGAAGTATCAAGGTCAAAAGCCATAAATATTTTCATTCTCCAGCAGATCTGGACAGTCTGCTGGGTAGCAGGCAGGGTGAAGGGGCCAACAGAGTTACCGCAGAACGAGAGAAAAGGAAAAATAAAGGCACCCCACTCTATCTGTCGCCCCAAGGCTGGCATCACGCTAAGGGTGCACAGAGAGCTGATTTGTCTACACACCCTTCCCATCCTTGCATGCCCTTACTTCCACGGAAAAAGAAGTGTGTTCAGCAGAATCACAGCACATGCACTTTGTTTGTGCTTATTAAATAAAAAGAAAGGATCACCTTCAACTATATTAATGATGGACTGGTGGATGAAGGATGCCTGTGAAAATTCACAACATCTGTTTGCTCCACTCTCTTCTCAGCATGCTGCACCTATTTCTCATGCTTAATGATGCTCAGCCACTCTGCAAGTTTTACGAACAAATGTGTGTTTAGCCACATTCATCATTCTGAATGAGCGTTCTTGATGAAGCCTCCACTGGCCTGTTTCGCTCTTTCTGCTACACTTTAACAAATGACAACGGCCCTACGTATTTTTCATTTGTTAAAAATAAAAAGCTAAGTGAAGGATAGGCCTGGAGGATTTTTTCCCCTTCCCTCTGACTCCCCCTAGAAACTTCAGCACACCATCCATTGTATTCCCACACCCACCAGCCCTGGCACTGAAGAGAGCGTGCTGGGAGAGCTTGCCTAGAATCTTCGGTGTCAAAGTGCCACTGGCTAGACCCCACCTGGAGAACCCTGTCTCAGCAACGGATCTTTCCTTTCTCTAATTAGCCACCACTCTTGGAATCTCTATCACACAGCGTGGTATTTAAATATATGCCTTTATTCTTCACTGGGCAGGACTTTGAACCAACAAGTTGACATGAAATCAGGAATTGCTCTTTGTACTATCAAGAATGTTTAAAACAAATTAGATCGGAGAATAGGAAATAAATAGGTGTTAAATTGAGCAGTATTTCTCTCCAGTTCTCCAGAAGAAAGCCAAGATGCTCACTTAGTTTTGACAAACAAGGTAATATTTAGATTATCACAAACTCAGAAACTTCAGCGAAACCAAAAGGCTCAACTTTTTCATCCCAGAAAAACCTCACCGTTTGAATGACCTACATAAATCAGGTCAAGCTGGCTAGAATCCAGGAGTTCAAAATAGCGGAGGTATTATAGTGTGTTAAGAAATAATCTTTCAGAATTTATTTTCAAGTGATTGTTTTTATTCTGATCATTTAATCAGGAACATGAAAAGCAAAAAAAAAAAATAAATAAATAACAACAATAAGTTATTTCCTCTGTATTAAATATTCAGAATCATTGGAAATCAGTTTAAATTCTATTTCATAAGACAATACATTTTTCTCTGTATTTGCAATGCTGAATATTTTATTAGTACTTGTATTACATTTGACTCAGCATGCATGGCAAAACACTTTACAAATAAAATAATCATATTATATATTCAATAAAGCCACACTGTCATATCACCAGTTTTAATCATGGTGGGTTTTCTGTTTTTTTCCCCTTCCTGATAATATTATGAACATTTGAAAAGGAGCATGTTTCATTCATCCGATAGTCATCAAATTTTTTTTTTTAGATTTTACTTATTTATTTATTTATTTAACACAGATAGAGACAGCCAGCGAGAGAGGGAACACAAGCAGGGGGAGTGGGAGAGGAAGAAGCAGGTTCATAGCGGAGGAGCCTGATGCGGGGCTCAATCCCATAACGCTGGGATCACGCCCTGAGCCGAAGGCAGACGCTTAACCGCTGTGCCACCCAGGCGCCCCTCCAGTCATCAAATTTAATCGTATCTCTCACTGCTAACTTTCTTAAAATGCCCCATTGGTGACTGTGGTTTTTATGTACCTTATTAACTGAATTGTTAATACATCTCAGTACAGTCGAGGGGGAGCTTCTGGAATCAGGTACAGAAAGCTTTTAAGACATATCTACTCAACAACAAAGAAACTAAACCTCAGCAGACAGTTAAGAAATGGTTAAAAGCATAAAAATCAAGTAATCTTAGCAGAAATCCATCAACATTACACAAGTATTTATTAAGGTCCTACTCCACAGATTCCCTGAGGACCCCAGTCTACTAAGGAGCCTCAAAATTCTTGAGCCCTCAAATCCATACTTGTCGCAAGCTTGGTTGGAGAAAGAATTAAAAACATATATTACACATATGTGTAAATTAATCTTGAACTTGTACCACTTTCTGTCCATTCTGTTTTGTTTTACAAATAACCAACATTAAAGATACAACTATTGTCATATAGACAAACATGAACATGTTTGACATTTAAGACCTTCAAACTTGGAAGTGTTTGATGCAATTATCCATCAAGATCCCACTCAAAGTCCACCTCCTCCATTAAGATCTCTGCCAACTACCCCACGCCACAGAAACTACTCTCTTCTCTGAAGCTTGGAGTGGCCACCTGTGCCTCACAATTTAGGGCCACCCAGCACTACTCCTGATATTTTGCTGTATCCTCTCTACAATTAGAAGATGATCTAAAGCCTGGGATCTCATTTTACAGTTCTCTCATGTCTCTCATGTTGCCTATAGGGAGCACTAAATCATCTCTAGCTCTATCTATACGGATATCATTGGCAGTATGTCAATACAGAAAGCCACACATTCTCATTGATTAGATCTCATATCTTCGATGAGTTTATGCTTAAGTATGAAGTTAGATCTTTATTCATTCTTTTCACACATACTCGTTAACCCCTCTTTCTGCTTTAGGTACTATTGACAGATGCAAAGACAGGTAATTCCTCAATGGCAATATAATGTAACTGGGAGAGAAAAAATATATTGAAATAACTACTGTGGCCAATGCCATTCAAAAAGTCAAAGATCGCAAACACAACGGGAGTTTAAGACAAAGAGAAGATCATTTCAAAATAGAGAAATTAAGAGGCTGCATCTACAAGCATGGCACTGGACCAATCCCTGAAGGTCATTAGCGTGTGAAGATGCGGGCAAGAATTTCCAGGCAAAGGAAATAACAGAAATGAAACTATAAAGTCTTAAAGGTGGGGTGCTCATCTGAGTGTAGAACAGAAGATTCTTCTTTTTAAAAACACAAGATTCAACCTAGCTTTGCAGACCATTTAGAAAATCCTGTGGCCCTACCAAAGGGACCTCTTTTCAAATTCTCATCATCAGACTTACTGCTCTTTAGAAATAAGAAAAATATTGCGTATGAGTCCCCAGGGACACAGAGTCCCAGAGGACAAGCTGAAGAAATAAATTTTCTCTTCTGAATTCTCCTAGACTCAGGGCCAATTTCGTGACCTGATTTCTTCGAAGCCTTGGCTGGAATTAACTTCCCCATTTTACTTGTGAAGGGTTTATAATCTGCCACCATCCCCACGTCCCTGGAGCTCCCTAACACGTGTTGGCCGCAGCAGCCTTCTCTGCAGCTGCAAGAACCTGGCGAAGCCGAGGCGCACTTGCTCCCAGGGTCCTTCTTTCTCCTATTGGAGATACAAACCTTCGGGGTGCCTTCTCATTCTTCCATAGCCTTGCCTTCCACCCCAAAAGCCTAAGAAACACTTTAGTCATACTTCAGATTTTAGGATTTAAATCATCCTGACCCCTTTGCACATTAGACCATGATGATTCTTCTTCCCCATTCCATCTAACCACCTTCTAAGAGCAGCCGTGTTCGATGGTACCTTTGCTCTGAGTCGATGGGTTCTGACTATAACAGGGCCACAATTTGACAAGAACAACAGGAAACTCATCAGTCGCCACAACTGAAACTCACCACCAAAGTGCAGCGCCCATTTGGCTAATACACTCCTAACTTTTGACAACTGGAACTCATCATCTCTTCTTTCTCAAGAAGCATTTGATCACAGTGAAATCCCAGAATCAAAAAGCCAGAACAGTGGAGCCCTAAAGGACCTCAGCCATCACTCAGTTTAACTCCCTCATTTGACAGCTGATGAAATTGAGGCACAAAGAAGCAAAATGGCTTGTTCTATCACTTTTTACTAGCCCAAGTGAGACAGAAACCCAGCTTTCCTGACTCCCAAATTGGTCCCACTACTCCATGTTCTCTACCAACCTTCTAAAAGCTGGGAGAACTGAAAGAACAGCAGTGAGGTATGAAAAACATAACTCGGGGCGCCTGGGTGGCACAGCGGTTAAGCGTCTGCCTTCAGCTCAGGGCGTAATCCCGGCGTTCTGGGATCGGGCCCCACATCAGGCTCCTCTGCTATGAGCCTGCTTCTTCCTCTCCCACTCCCCCTGCTTGTGTTCCCTCTCTCACTGGCTGTCTCTATCTCTGTCAAATAAATAAATAAAATCTTTAAAAAAAAAAAAGAAAAAGAAAAACATAACTCAGCTAAGTAACACCAAGTGTGTCCGCATCCTAATCTCCAGAACCTGTGACTATTACCTTACAGGGAAAAAGGGACTTTGGAGACGTGAGTGAGGATCTCAAGATGGGGGCGGTTATCCTGGGTGAGCCCAATGCTTCATGGTGATCTAAGAGGAACACAGAGAAAGTCAGAGAAGAAGGGGGTACGATGATGAAAACAAAGATAAAGTGATACGCTTTGAAGATGGAGGGAGGGGCCACAAGCCAAGGAATACAGGTGGTCACCAGAAGCTAGAAAAGGCAAATAAACAGATTCCCCCCTCAGAGCCTCCCAAAGGAAATAGCCCCACTAACATTTTCATTTTAGGCTATAAAATTCATTTCAAACTTTTGACCTCCAGAACTAGAAGAGAAGTAATTTCTGTTCTTTCAAGCCACTAAGTCCACAGTAATTTGTTGCACTGATAATAGGGCACTAATCAAGATTTCGGTACCTAAAAGTGGGATGCTGCTGGGACAAATATCTAAAAATATGGAAGTGGATTTGCAATCTCATGATGGAGAGAAGCTGGAGAAGTTCTGAGGAGCATGACAGAAGAACTAGACTTCCATAAGCAGCCTGGTACCAGAAATATTGGCACTCCGTTAGTGAGGACTCAGAAGGAAGCAATAAGTGTGGAAGAGAAAAATCAATATTCCTTAGAGAATTCCTAAATCATTGTAAGCAGACTTTGTTATAAGTATAAATGTTAAAGATGCTAGTGAAAACTCAGAAGGAAATGAAGAACATGTCATTGGACACTGAAAGAAAGGTGGTCCTTCTTATTTAGAGACAGAAAGATTAGCTGAACTGTGTCCTATGGTGAGATGGAAAGCATTAACTTGAAAGCAATGAAGTTGGCTACGCAGATGAGGAGGTTTCTAAGCAAATACAGAGATGCAACCTGCTTTCTTCTTGCTGGTTATCATAGAATGCAAGAAGATAAATTGAAGAAAGAACTGTTATGGCAAAAAGAACCAAAGCTTGACAATTTGGGAAATTCTTGGCCTATTCAGATGAAAAAATATACTAAAATTAGGAGATACTGTCAAGGAAGGATGCTCTGGAGAGAAGGCCTAGGGTATAAGTGGACCAACCTTTGACTAGTGCCTCAGAAGGATCAAAAGATCAGAATATTTATTCACATAGGGAGCTCTCCAAAGAAATTAGGCATAGGAGTCATGAACCCCCTCAACCGTCTCAGCAGAAGCCAGAAACAGAGGTAGGATTATCCAGAAAAGATCTGTGGAATACTCTTGTCTCATGGAGTGAATCCCATGACACACCTGGGAGATCACAAGGTTTCTGTGCACGTCCTGTCAGCATAGAGCCACCTTAGACTGAAAGGAACCAAGAAAAGAGAAAATCAAAGAAGGCTGTCAGGTAACCAAAATTCTACAGACAGGAGACAGGCTGATAAAAGCATTCAGCTATAAACACGTGCTACTTTTCACATAAAAAAAAAGGAAGGATGACTCAGAGGGTGGAGCCTCAGGCCCCGAGGGTAGAGCTGTAGATCCAGAGGACAGATCTTTAAGTGACACAGCTTTATGCTCCCATCTTAAATCCTAATGGAGCTTGCCCTCCTGGATTTAAAAATTACTTGGGACTGGTAGAGGACTCCTTTTTCCTTTCACTTTCTTCCATTTTGAATGGGATGTCCAACACTGGTATTCTATGACTATTCCACCATTGTATTTTGGGAGCAGATAACTTATTTCTAGGCTCCCAGGTCCATAGATGGAAAGCCACTCTACCCCCAGAATGGACTGTACCCAGAGCCTCATCCCTAGCTATTGTGGATTACCCAGGTCATGAGATCTGGTGCTTTTGAGCTGCGACTGAGATGAGATTTAGGACTTAAAGCTGTAATGGCTGAGACTTTGGGGACCTTGAAATGAGATGAATTTAATTTTTATGTGGGGTTGACGTGAATCTTTGGGAGACAGAGAGAGAACATACTTGTAATGTCTCAGCCTACTCAGTTTGTGCTGATTGGTTACAGCAGCAATGGGACACTAATGTAGCAGGGAGAGAAGAAGAGATCACAGGAAGTCTCCACCACAAATGATCTCACTTATGGAGAGATCACAACCCTTCAAAGTAGCAGGGAATAATCTCTATCTTCTTGCTACCACTCTGGGCAGAGCCCCTGGACATGAAAAGGTCTTCAGGGAGCCTTCTGTGTTCCAATATCCCTGCAAAGCCCTTCCTTTTCTTGTGCCAGTCAAGTATTACTTGATATGCCAGAGAGAGGATAATTATATATTTTGACTAAAATTAGGAAGCATTAGACAACATATTTGGTGCTATTTTCAGGTGCAAGAGATCAGCTGAGTGATTCCAAAGCTAGGTATCCAAATGTTTAGATTTTCTAGACATTTCAAAAGTTTAAGGAACAAAAGGACATAATATTTTAAAATGACACTGCCCCAGAAAACCTGTGATATGTGCTCACCTTAGTATCTAAACAACAGAGAGAATGTGGTGATATATATAGGATCTCAGAATCATGGTTCACAAAATGCATGGTTCACAAAAATGCAGGCCCTGAAGACAAGACCCAAGCACAAAGATCAGCAAGACACACAGGGTCAAGTGCAACAGGCTAAAGCAAAATACTCCATCTCTATCTCCTGAGTAGCTGCTCAGTTCCTAGAGCTTCACGCACCATTTTCTCACAAGAACCCCTCAAGGGAGGCTACTGAAATGAACATTTAAGGAGATTAAACACATTTTCCCAGGTAAACTCATCAACAGGTAAGTGGCTGGGCTGGAACCCTAGAACACTTCCCACTCTGCCGTGCTGCCAAGTAACTGGATCCCATGATAACTGATCGGAGAACATCTGTGATGAGAGGACTTGGAAGGAGAGAAGCCTTTTGTATGGACATGGGATAAACAGACACTTCTGAAAGCAGCAGCAGAGAAAAATTCTTTTCATGAGGAAATAACCAAAAAAAAGTTGGGATACAACTGACATCCCTTAGCAGCATAAGGTTTGGTTAATTCAAAAATTGATGCATTCAACACTCAGTCAACAAATATTTATTTTACGGGCCAAGTGCTGAGCTAAGTACCAACCACAATTTAACACCCATGAGACAGTATCCCTTATCCCCAAAGAACTCACGGATGAAAAAGATAACTGATCAATTTATTTGACTATTTCTCCCATCCAAGTACCAACCTGGCCTGACCTGCTTGGCTTCCGAGATCAGACGAGACTGGGCATGTTTAGGGTGGTATGGCCATAGACTATTTGACTATTTCTTCTCAAAAACCTAACAGAGTTAATGAATGCCTCAAAAGTATCACTAACATAGTCTAAGGAAGAAAAAGGAATCAATCTATTTTCTTCCTTAAAAGAGTACAATTGACCTTGAAGGTTGATTCAGAATGCCAGAATGGGGTGAAAATAAAGTAGAAAAAGTGAGCTTGTTTTTTTAATGTCCTAGAAGTTTTCATTTTTCTCTTTAAAATGTGATTTTTAAAAGCTCTGTACCTCAGAATTGAGACAAGTGAAGAGATGTTGCAGGACCACTGCAAAATACGGTCAAAATAAAGAAGAATGATCCCAGGAGAGCTGTTGATCAACAGTGCAGCTGCTGTTTGAAGTGCTCAGCTCCTCACCACTTGAAGGATTCAAGCGAGGGACTGATCCACCGTCAGGGGTGGCGGCGGACGGATTCCTTCTCAGAGATGGGCAGCCAGAAAGGATACCTCCCAAGTCCTACCTTAGATTTCTAGGAGTCCTGGACCATCACCTCGTGGAAAGGGCTCAGCAGACCATCTGAAGTCATTTGGCTCAAACAACATTCGAAGAACGTTCATTTTGCCAGGACTCGCTTTCAAATCTAGTGCTAGAGGTCATCTTGTCACCAGAACTCTAGGTGACACAAGTGTTCCAAACAGAACTGAACTCATCCTTTACCTTGACTGGCCAGTCGCTAACCCCGCCAGCTGAACGGCAGAACCGGCTGACCCCGAAAGGCTTCTCCCAGCCCCATCTTTCCACAGTTCCACATCTCACTTCTCTGTCTGGCTGAGTAAATTACCACGAGAAATACCTCCCTCAAAGACCTATAATAAAAAGATTCAAGAGGACAACAGCGAAGTGGAACAGCATTCAGGAGAACTCGGGGATGGAAATTCCCCGTCGGCCTTAATGCTGGAGAATTTACTTTAGGATGTAAAAATAACACGTACTGCTATATTTCTTCACTTTATTTGCTCTCCTCTGCAGAGATTACGGCTGTGTGCGCAGCGTCATAAGAGTGGAGAAGGTCAGGTTGACAAAACTTCTTGGTGGGGAATAATCGTTAGCCCTCCAAATATATGTGCCTTGCAACTTCCAGGCCACAAAAGCAAACTCTGGTTTAGAAAATGCCAAGTCTCATCTCCAAGGAAACTCAATAACTTCCAAATGGCCCCACGAACACGTTTGTGTGGTTATAATAAGCCGTTAAAAACATTAAGGAATAATTCAGATTGAATGAGCTTTCAGGGTTGCAATTTTTTTTCTTCCTTTTGGCAAAGACAATATAAACCTCAGTGAGGAAAACGCCTGCTAAAGAAAACAGGAAAATGATAAAATTAGACCTGGTTGAACTTGCTTTTCATCCACCAACAACTTAAGAGAAACGATTATCCTGATGCAGCAAAAAAGATATCTCATAGCTTCTCTGTGAAAGAAAATGAACTTGCTCTCAGGCTGAAAATACTTTGGGATGGCTCTAAAGAATTGGATTCTTTTTGTGGGGAGCACTGTCCTCTCAGACCAAACACGAAAACAGTTCGCAAGTCTGGGCAGGATTCAAAGGAGACGGTGTGGGGGCACACAAGGATGCTATTCAACACATCGGTCCCCAGGCTGTATTTAAAAGCCAGAAATGAAAATGGTTTGAGGAGATTGTGAGCAAAGTTACTGCGTTCCCCGGGAATAACAGCCCATCCACAACGCCAGCTCTCAGACTGCAGTTCTAAGAAAGCCCAAACCCTCAAAGAATTCCGGCCCATCCCAGAATTCAGGCCCCGCTGCAGAATGTTACAACAGCTGGAACACCAAAGATCACCATCTTTCAGACCTCATATGAAGCCACAGCATGATAAACAAATTCAATAAAATTACGAATTGGCAAACTGTTTGCAACAAATGTTATTTCCCGGATAACAAGATGGATAACGTACATTCTGCAACATATGCGAGGAATTATTGAAAACAGATGTAAATGTTCTCAAACTCGAGTCTTTCTTTGGCACAAATCTGAATACGTTGATTTTACACTTTGCTTGACAGCAGCGCCCCCAAGTACCTCACACAGTAACCCTCACACTGAAGGGGGGACATTTCTGCAGCCCTCCCCTATCTCCTGATATTTGGGATGGAGATGGTGGGTATCTGTTCCAAAAGCCCTTCCGTAAGGCACCAAATAAAATTGAATCCCAAATGAAATAGCAAAGGCAAGGACGAACTGCCGACGGGGCCTAATAATTACCTTTAAATGACCCCAGCTCTGAAGGTCCTCTGCTAACACACCAGCTCTGTGAGGAAGGCTCATGACACCCCCTTTCCCCTCAGCTAAGTGCCACATGCATATTAGTCTTCTGTGTTTTCCTCTGGCACCGCTGCTGACTTGCCTATGTGGCAAAAGCAGCCATGTCACTGCAGCCTACCTGCCACACAATCAAGATTTTTCTAATTGTAAGGAAAACAGTCTCCTGAGCACGCACAAAAAACACGCAATGTGCAATCATCACATTTTGGAAATGGGGGCCCAGAGAGGTATTTTCCATGAAAAGTAATTTACATTTTTCAGCTACAAATGCATCTTTTCTTCTAAGAAGAATCATCTGTACAACAGATTTGTATCTGAAAATAGAAGGCCGGATTTATGCAAAAATGATCTCAAGGGATCATCGCAGAAACACAAAAAGTAATTTTCTGCCAAAATTATACAGAGCACTCACAGAGATGTTTTTCAAATATGACCACTAAACACATAAAATACACAAATGAAATGGAATTAATACAAACCAAGAGTTCTATAGCAATCTTAAATTAAAGAGTTTGGGGATGTCAGACAAAATATCAGAACAAGATTCTTGAGAGTTTAAAAATTACAGAAATGTCGAAGCCCATATATTTCACACTAAAAAGAATCTCTTCTGCGTTTCCAAGGATCAGCCTCTCCAGTTTATTTAAATATGCCGCAAGTACATTGGACAGTAAAGTTGATTCTCCAAAATTCCCAAACTGTGTTAATCTGCCCTAATACAAAACTGTTACTATCACCCACAGTAGAGACGAGTAAGTCGAGTCATAAAACTTTAAAGACAATAGTTTAAAAGAAAGAGCTCCACAGGCCCAGAATCGTAAAACAAATTATGAGTGTGAGCCAGCCTAGTGTCTTGAGGATGACCACGCCATTTGCAAATCAAGTAACAAAGGGATTAGAGGTCATTTCTAACTACTCTATTCCTTAAAAACCAGTAATTTCAAGTTCCTCTGTGCGCAAACCAAAACAGAAAGGTAGAACAGAAGGAGCTCTGGGCCAGGACTTGAGATACTTGGGTGCTTAGTACCAGCCCTGCACTTAACAAGCATTTAACTTTGGCGATCCCTTCTCCTGAGACGTCAGTTTCTTCCTCTGCGAAAGAACAAAGAGTTACACCAAAAAGTCTCCTAAGATTCCTTCTAGCTTCAGCATCTAATATGTGGCAGATGCATCACAGGAGGATTAAGCAACACTCACCCCTTAATTTTTGAGGAGGTCAAATCCCATCTACGTTATAAGAATGAACCAAGAATCACTTCTGAGGCCCCCCAAAGCCACATGGCACTTTTTCTTCTACTGGAAGATAGGAAGTAAGTTCCATTTTATAAGACTAGAAAGGGAGCAGGAGACAGAGAAAGTCCCATCTCTATTTGTCTTTACTTTGACGTTCCTCATGCAGCCTCTGTTTATGTGGGCTGTCAGCCTTTGATTTCCACTGTAGTTTGCAGCACGGGGGTCACTGGGTAACCTCTGCCTTCAAGAATCTTATGAGCTCTCAACCCCCAGGCCAACAGTGCCTATGTATCTGGCGGGCTTTCTCTGACAGTCTCCAGCACTTGGCAAGAGAAGATCGAAAAGATGCAGAATAATGTCAACTCGAATAGTAATCTGTTAGGTGAATGGTTCTCTTGCTTACTACACAAGAGTAGGTTATGGTTTCATATATCACGTTCAATGTGCAATAGATATTTTTTTCAACCATTCATATTAAACTGGTGTAAATGTTTTTATTCCTTGCCACATTTCTGGGTGGTAAGCTCAGGCTCTCCCAGGAATTTGTTTGCTTTAAAATGCCATGCATCTCCAGGCGGCCTTAGCTCATAAAAAATGGGCACGTCTTCTAAATGAATTTCCCCTTTTTTGCAGTTAATAACTAACCAACACAGCAGAAATACACCATGTGTGAAGCCCTGTTTACTATAGGTGGTAAATCACGTGCCTAACGTCCTGTAATTCATTCTGAATACTGTAACTCCATTCACTGCAACACATTTTGCTCTGTGCTGGGTGGCATTAACACCACCCCAAATTTGTGGTGAACCTGATTCAAATTCAGGGTCTTGTTCTAGGAAATGCACTTATTTGGGGGGAAGAAAGTGAAGAGGGCTTTTTAAGAAAGCATCAAGCCGATCTTCCCTCTGAAACAAAGACTTTGTTACCCTCCCATGGCCCTTGCTCACAGGTCAGCCTCAGGAGAAGGGTGTGATGTAAGCAAGGTCAACTCTGATAGCTCGTGCCATCTGTCCTTGTGTTCCATCTCTCCTTTCCAGTCTTTACTGTTCTCCAAAACATACACTTAGCCAGCTCAAGGTGTCTGCTGACAATGAAAGTGTTAACATTACGGACCCCCCCGAAATAGTTTCTTACTGATGCAGTTCTTAGATATAAATGCCTTTAGGATCCCCAATTGTTAAAGTATACTAAACTGCTCGTTAGGGCAGGTCCGTAAGCCTCTTTAGTCACTTCATATAGTTGTCCCTACTTACCAGCCATAAGTCGTATCTAACGGAAAACATTTAGAAACACAGGAGTCAGCCCCAATGTTTCCACACTCCTTCACTGGATGGTAAAGGGTTCCAATCCTGCCCTCCATCCACGGTCCATTTTCTGGCTCTACCGTCACTCTTTCTAGACTTCTCGTAACAGTGGGGTGGGGTTGAGGTTTACAACTTGTTTAGAGAGGAGAGGCTGGCAATAAAAGGGAGCACAAGCCTGAAGCACCTCTGAAACAGCCGGGGAACCTTTGGTTCTCTCTCCTTGCCTACAGGAGTGAATCATAGAGGAAGCACCAGGGCCTCCTGGATTGCTTTGAGGTCCTGCCATGTCTTCCAGAATACTTCCAACCAGAGTTCAGCAACCTTTTTCTGTAAAGATCCAGATAATAAATATTTTACCCTCTGTGAGCAATACAGTCTCCATTGCACCTAGTCACCTCTGCCATGGTAGCATGCAAACAGCCACAGACAACACATGGCTGTGTGCCAACAAAATTGTATTTATAAAAGCAGACGGTGGGCCATCGTGTAAACACGGATCTAGATGGGTGCTGTCCAGTAGAAAAATGAGCCATGCAGAGAATTCGAAATTTTCTAGTAGTCACAAAAAAAGGTAAAGAAAAACAGGTAAGTAACAGTTTTAATAGTATATTTTATTTAACCTAACAGATCACATTATCATTTCAGCATGTAATCAAAATAAAAGAGTATCGAGATATTTTGCATTCTCTTTTGACTAACTTTGGTGTGTATTTTACACTTATGGCACATTTCAATTTGCCACATTTCAAGTGATGAGTAGCATACATGGCTAGTGGCTACCATATTTGACAGTGCAGATCTAGGCCCGCCATTTTCCTGCCTGTTTTAGGCACCGTGGAAGAAACAGTCAGGGTCCTGATCACCAGAGCGCTACCTACATCATCTTTCCCAGAGACGAGTCCCATGTCGTCAGCAGAGCCACAGCTGCCAACACAATGACCAAACTTCACTAGAGAATGTTTAGAGGGAACATTTCCCATACTGGCACATCTCTATAAGAGGCCCTTTCTGTTAGTCAAAAAAGGCAAATTTAAAGGCATTTGAGGAGAGCGATTGAACACTAAAAGCATTTTCCCAAAAACAAAACCAAAAAAAAAAAAATCTTCTCACTTCTTTAATTTTGCTTTCTCTACCCTCCTACTCCTCGAAATCTCAAGTTACAGATTCAAAATGTTTTCCTATTGGATCTAGGGATAACCCCTTCCCAGTCCTGCCAATAGCAAACTCTTATTCTTAAAGCACCTCTTCAATTTTAACAAATGCTCAGGAAATGTCACTGGTGGTGACCTTTTCAGTACCAGGCCCCCCAAATAACACCATTTCCCCATCTATGCTCCTGTTGTTTAAACATAATCCTCCTCCCACAGACAAAGGTTTGTTTAGTAGGATGGAAGGAGGGAGGAAGTTGAGAGAGCTTTCACTACAATTTTTATTGTAATAAAAAGCCATCAAGACATTTGCTTTCCTTCCCTATGTTTTCAACTTACATGAGATTCTTTTTAAAAGCATTCTCTAAAATGTGCCTAAAGTAATCTTTTCCATAGGGAAACACAAACCCAACAAAACAGCCCTTTGTTTCAACTAACATTTAGCAAATAGAAAATAGCAATAGCTGGCAGTGTCTCAGGCTTGAGGAAGTTGGGGAGGCCAAACTAACTTTTCACATGGCCCCCACTTCACTCATGATGGGACCTGAACACCCACTAATGGACTTCAGCATGCCCTACAATGCCAGCCGCCATGACATCATGAGTACCAGAGCCAGCATTTATAAACGATCCTTCCCTGGGACTGGGGGGAGGAGGAGACCACAGAAGAAAACCAGGAGTTCTCCTCTATCCTGTGATGGGTCTGTAGTCTACCAGGCATGAAGACTGGAAAGATCACCGGCCCAGTAGTCAGGAAACTTCCATCCCTGCAAGTAGTCAAGAGTTGGCTTCATTGTCACTTGGCTGGGATGTTGGAGATGGGGGTGGGTACCTTTGGAGGACGGGGTGATGCTGGCCTAAAGCCTCTCTCAACCCTGAGATTTTGACTATAATTAGATAAGATTGAATCCCTCTAGACACTAACTAACCAGGTCACCCACATACCACTCAGTTTTGTCATCAGTAAATGAGAATGATACCACCTATCTAGAAGAACTGTTGCCCAGAGGAAAAACAAGACACTGCAGAGTACCCAGCATATATATAATCAATACTGGACATATGACAGTTATTATATATTATTATTATCTGTGAAATTAGGTGAGGTCTACAAGATGACCCACACAGGCTGGCTAGGGGAGACTCACAGCTGACCCCACAACCCCTACCCAGGCAGCCCCTGCTTTGCTAGCACAGTTTGCCTTCCTCTGCCTCATCTCCCCCAAAGCTAAGCTGTGGGCATGTGGTGAATCATGGCCAACAGGACATCCGGGGATGTTTTCTGGGGGACATTTTGAAAAAGGACCTCTCAAATGAAATGGGATGCACAGAAGGAAACCTCCTTCTCACTGCTCCAGCATGGCTTTGTTGTGACTATCTGTGATTCATAAAACCATCACACCCAGCTTGTGGCCATGAGGAAACAGGTGCTTACACCAAGCCAACATGCTAAGGTTGGCAGGGAAAAGATGTGAAGAGGTTTGGTCCTTGACGTCAGTCGCTAACCAATTCCTTAACTACTCAACTCAGCTTTACTCTTATGTGAGAGAAGAAAATATCCTCCGCTTAAGCCACTTTTTCTTAAGTTCTCTGTTACAGTAAACAGTAGTCTACCTACAAGAGCCCTCTAGTTCTACAATATTATGACTATAAATCCAACTTCCTAATCTCATCATTCTAACACCCTCCTGAAATTCAACTTGTCTTACCTTCCCAGACAGCCTTCTCTCATATACACCCCACACTCTCAGTCTTTGTGTCCTTACACATTCACTATTTCTACATGGAATACACTCTCTGAGCTTCGTCTATTCACCTCTTCCCCTTTCTTTAGGGCCAAATTCACAACCCAAGTACTCCGAAGTGCCTTTTCTGAACACTTTAAGCATATAATATTTCTTCCCCATTGATTTCTCTAGTTCTTATAGTTTGTGTCACATGGTTTATCATAAAATCATAGAATTACAGAACAAGGTTCATCTTGTCAAACCTGTTGGGTGAGAAGAGATTTTTTCAGATAACATTCTACAATAGAAATGATCAAGTTACTTCACATTAAATAAGTTTAGCATCAGGGAGTTTGCCATCTTACAAGAGTAGCTCATTGCCCTACTAGAACTTTCCTTACATTAAAACAAAATGTGACCCCTTGTAACTGCTAGGCATGGGTTCCCTTAGATCTTCTGGGTTGCGCTGTGGGCTCAAATCCCCCTCCAGAGCAGGAGTATCTCAAAGAGAGAGGCATTGCCTTATTCATATTCATGTCCCCAGCATTTAACACTGTGACTGTCACATCCTAGGCATTCAACACATGTTGCTGAATAAATGACAGATTTGATCCCACCACCATGGGGCCCAAAGTAGATCATGACTCAACATGGATCCAATTTTTCTCTTTACGGTTTGTAGAACTGGGACTTAGAGCTCATGTTTAATCTCTAATAGTTATGTGAAATAAAGACCCATAAGCTCAGGAACCATATTATGGCCATGACTCCCCATGAACATATGATAACAGAGAAATCTAATGGGATGGAGTGGGGGAAAAGCAAACATACTGAAAGAATGGAGAGGAGCTCTAAGAATCAAAAGCGCTGTGGCTCTAGAGTACTTTCAGGTTCTTGTCCCAGTGGCCTATAAGGCCTAAGTGCTTAGTCTTAGGGTTCCATAGATGACCCTATGCCAATTCCTGTTTTTCTGCTTAAGCAAGATTGAGGAGGTGTGTTACTTAAAACCAAAAGAGCCTTGGCCAAGGCCTTCAGCTAATTCGGTGTAAGAAGAGGTGTGAGTGTTTATGAAAACTGTGTCTGAAACAAACCAGCTGGAGGCAGAGGAGTGGAATGGATGAACTCCTACTCTTGCCCAGAACATATCAGAACAACTGAACAAATCACACCCCTTGGAGCTCCCCTGCCACACCACGACTCCTTTCCACCAGTGTAGGAAAACTGCCCCACACCTTTCCAAAGCAATAAACAGCTGAGCAGATCTGCAGTCATTCATCCCCCACTTCTCCCTGGAAAGTCTGCAACAACCACATCCATCGGGGGAGCCCCCAAAAGATCGGGCTTCTCTGAGTTCATGGCACAACTCAGCAGACACTATTCTTAATAAGGGCAACCCTCAGCCCAAGGGCAACTCTAGTCCTTACTTCCTTCTTATCTCCCCTGGAGTCACTGGCTTCCTTTCTGGTGACTTATGGGCTCTTTTGGAGTACCTAGCCTTATGAAACCTTTCAAGGGTGTTGCCAACCATAACACTAGTCAGCTAAAAGACCTAAAAATAAGTGACCACAATGGCAAAATGACGGGCAGCTGGAAACTCCTGGGACGGATGATGCCAACTGGTACCCCCTCCAACGATACCACATGGAGTATCATATGTTCCATCAAATCATAAAACTCCTTCTGATCTTGATTTACACATTCACTGTTGAGTATCTTTTCTAGACTCAAATCTCAGTTCATCTCCTTACCAACAGTATAATCTTGCGCAAGTGACTTAACATCTCAGCACCTGTGGGACCTCTCCTATAAGACGGAGATAATAGCAGTACTTTCATCACAGAATGTTAGCAATCACCAAGTGAATTCATACATATAAGGTACTAAGTTCCTGGAACATAGCACCGAATAAAGGTTAACGTTTATTAATGTTCATTATTCAGTCAAGATAGGCTAGATTATGCTGCAGTAACAAGCAAGTCTTAAATCTTAGTACCTTAAAACAACAAAGGGTTATTTCTCTCTCATTCTACTTGTCTAGTATGGGTTGGCTGGTGGGGAGCAGGCTGTGATCACTGTAGTCACTTAGGGATCCAAGCTAACAGAGTCTTACAGTGTTGGTCTCTCAATAAAAGCCTTTAGGGTTTCCCACAGCCTAAGGAAATGGCACTATTTACTGGGTCTTAAATGCTCCTATCTAAAAGTGACACAAGTCACTGCTCCTGCTGAACCACCGCAAAGCACACCGAATCTCAGGAGGGAAAGGAAGTGTAACTCTTCTATGCACACAGGATAGCAGCACTAGAAATACTGGTGAGCACTAGTAACATCAACCACAACTGTTACTATTACTCTATACCCCACCCTCTGACATCCATACTTTAATAAGTATGTCACACATTTACATAATTTTGATATGATCCCCTAATGTAACAAAATCACTGGTTTATGCTGGACATTTGGCTTTAATTTCTCTGCACATGTGTGTAAAGAAAAGAATTCGTTTTTGAGACTAAATCTAGCGAACATGAAAAATCCAGGTTGTTCAGCTCAGGGATTCTGTCAAACCAGTTGCTTGGTAGCAAGCAGAAAAAGCCACCTGGAAAATGGCCAAAACGGACCTGTTATTTGGTACTAATTTTTAATAATAGATTATTCTTTCTCTACTTGGAAATCCAGTGGACACAAGATTTTTTGTACCCACCACTTCTGTTTTTTGGAAGATATCACTACAAACAGAAAGAGCAATGCTAAGACACTCCTAGGAGCTCCAATAATATGCAACAATTTTCTTAAAACTGCAATAGAAAAAAATCAACTGAAACATGAAAATTTAAAGCCCTATTACCCGCATTTCGCTCTGAAACATCCCACTTCCCATCATTTCTAACACGCATCTTAAGTGTGCTAATTGGAAAGGCTCTGCCATGTATACAGCTCTGTTTTCAAGATGACAACTGCTTTGCTTTTATCACTGGGCTCAATACCAAGAGGGGAATCATTTTCAAAATTCAAAGCGTTTTGATCTGGCTTTGTCAACTGGCTGCCTGCGCTTGGTTGGTATCCTGTCTTAGAGAGAAAACATGAACGTTTCAGGTGGTGGGGCTGAGGCTAGGGAAAGCAAAGCACCCCTGAATGGCTGAGTGGGAAAAGAGTGTCCTAAGATTAAAAACAAAAGTCAAATAACACTAAAAGCCTGCCAAATTATTTCCTTCCCCCTTTCAGGGGGGAAAAAAAACACTAAAGATGCTACAAACATTCATTGAAAAGAGATCATTAACTAATAAATCCCAGAAAGGAACACTCAGGCAGCTAAGTCCCACCCAGGAAAAAAAGCTGGGAGACTTGTTCAGTTTATACTCGTCTCCTCTAAAATGACAAAAATCTTGGGCAGATGACAGTTGATGTGTGGTCTGGTGACTCAAGCTTATGAAGAACTCTCAAGAAAACAAGATTAACCCATGTTTCTGTTAGTCACCCACATTAAAGCCACATCTACCAGACACAAAAGCAGGGTCTTCGAGTTCAAGGGCCCAGAGCCCACAAGAAGGAAGCTCCTCACTTTCTATCCTGCAAAACTGGTGCTCCTACATGGTTCACGCATGTAGGACTAATGCTAAAGGAAGGATACCAAACATTCAGATAAAAAAAGCCATGCAAAATTAGGAATACCAGTGCTTCCCAATGGTGACAAAGAGATTAAGTAAGTATCTGTACTGGGGGCCACGTGCTTGCTTCGCTTTTCACCAGTGTTCAGTATGATGAAGATCCAGCATTTCAACCCAGCAGAGCTTTCTCTGGGATAATACCTAGAGGTCCTATTTTTGATCATCGCTTCAACACAACTGCTGGAACAAGCACAGGGTGTTTAGTGGAAGGTAGCCAACTTCTCAGCCCAAGGTTCACGAGGAGGGAAATTTGGACATCTGAAATTGTATGCAAACTTGGTCTATGAGATATCAAACACAAGCTAAAGAAAATCTATGTTTTATGGGGAATGTCAGTTTCCCAGACAGACCCGTGGAGTAAAGCATCTCTGTTCTAGATCCACCCGAGTGTATCACCCCCTCTCCAGATACAAACCCTAAGCCCTTCTGGAAAATTTAAAAAGGAGATCTAAGCTTGTTCTAACTTGGCAAGAATCCCTAAGTCTAAAGCAGTGGTTCTAAAGTTTTATTGGTTTCTGTGGCACTCACCCAGGGAGCTTTTCAAAATACAGACTCTCAGCTTCCCCACGAGGGATTCTGATTGAAGGCCCAGGTGACTGAGATGTAGGCCACCCAATGGCCACACTTCAAGAACCTCTGGTCTGGTGGTTTCACCCCAAGGATCAGGCACTGCAGGCAACTCTGAGTGGACCTCATTCGGAAGAGTGCCTCATGAAAACAGTAGCATCCCCAGAGCACTCCTTGGTGCTGTAAGCAGCTGCACTGTAATCTTCCCAGCATGCTAGACACACCCCTCTTTTGGGATCACCCCAACTCAGATTTGCCTGGCTCAGGCTCTTGGCTTTCCTTTTTCTACTAACATGATCCATGTTGTCCATGTCTGACATCCTCACCCGTCGGATGTCGTTCTAGAGAAGCCCAGCCTTACTCCAGGAGCCACAGTGACTCCTTCATGAAATCTCTGGATTCTCCCTAAGTCTCTGAAATTGACACAACCTGCACCCATGTGCTCAACCCAGTCATTTCTTATAAATCAGCTCTGCTCCCACCTGGGTTCCTTGTTCACCTGTAACAGAGCCAAAGAGAGATGGCATGATCATATAACCTAGTTACAGTGGAATGAAAATTGCCAAGTACTGGGGAATAGGTATGGGGGCAAGGTGTCCTGCTTGCGCCCAAACAAACAGAGCATACATCCCTGAATTTCAAGGTCTCATACTCAACTCTCAACTCAACTAGGAAACAGAAACTACACAGATAATCAGGCCACAACAGAAAGTGTGTGTGAATAATGGAAACAAACAAAATATAGATTCTAGAAGCTCTGTCAATAATCGCCGGCTGGATTCCCACTTCACCATTTAACTATAAATCCATACTCACTAAGGATTGTATCACAGATCATAAATACCTGTTTATATCATGTCACCACATTCAGAATTGCCCCAGAAAATCATTAACTGGCAAAGAAAGTTTGCAGTTCGGAAGATAGTGGTAATGAAATGCTCCTCTCTCTACAATTCCTACTCACGGTTGAAAGAGCAGAAAGAAATCTCGAAATATATATATATTTTAGCATGCAATCATAAATATCTACCACCCTCCCAAAGACACGTTGCACGTGCTAATTTATACCAGGCTGCTAACTTTTTGTTTCATGCTATATTGATGGGCTTGACAGTTTTTCGAAGAGTTTATAACTGCAGCAGTGTTGATCTTATTTAAAGAGAATATTAAATCAAATCCCTTGTCATCGGCATAAAATCTCCTATAGCATCAACAAAAGGCGGCAGTTTTTATTGATTCCCTGATACAAAAGACGTATGAGGTGGACTGATGCTGCTCTGCGCCCCCCCCCCCAAAAATCACAATTAAAGCCCCATGAAAACTATTAGTCATTGTAAAGGTCATCATTGACTTTTAATGGCATCCTAAAGGGAAACAATATGTTTCACTCGAACATCAAGGGCAGAAAGAATAAAATACTGTATTTCCAGGGTGGGTATAGCAAAGGGTATACTAAGAAGCCTTAAATAAATACTTGTTGTATCAAAAGGCAACCTAATAAAACATAATTCACACTGTTCAATTCACTGTCCACATTCATGATAAGGGAATTTCCAGGGGAACAGCTGATGAAAAATGTATGTGCACAACCAGATGTGCTCAGTCTTGCTGAATGAGCCAAAACAGGGACAGGATCTGCTTCGCGGCCAAGGGTTTTCACTCTTCCAGACCAGAGGAGGGACCACTGACAAACTGAGAGGGAGGAATGTGGGTGTGAGCTGCATTTGCCAAAAATGGGCAGGTCACTGCTCCCTTAGGACCTCAGCTCCCTCACCTGTAAGAGGACTGAGTCTGGCCTCTTTGACCCCTCTCGGATCAATGATAGCAAACAGACTTGCTCTTGCATGCTAACTCTTGACTAGTGGACTAACATCTCTCTAGGTCTCCGTTTGCTTCATCCTAAAAGGAGGGGAGTACTTTGTGGAGGGGGATTCGGAGTCAGCACTCAGGTGCAGTAGGCAAGAGGGACTTGGTGATGCAGTAACATGCTCCCCGGATGCTGGAGGGAGCATGGCAGCAGCTGAGCCAGCTCTTAGCCCAAAAATGCCAAAATTCTCTAACATTCACCTCGAGAACATCGTAAAGACAGCCTCATTTATCATCAATTGATTCATCCAAGAAAAATTCTTATGTCCTCAACCAAGGCTCCTACAAAGTTTAGACCTCAGCAGGGGTTGGCGATGGCACTTATCAGTAAAGGAGAAAAGTGCCATGAATAAAACCAGCAAGCCAACCATTTAAATTCCATCCTTGTTTGCTCACATTCTGGGGCCTTGGGAACTCTTCCAAAAATGTCCTATTCAGAAGGGAATATGTTATTTTCATCAACTATTTATTCAATAAGGAATTCCTAAGGACCTACTCAGTACAAAGAGCTGTATAAACCGGCATGAGGAAGCCATGGGGGGAGGGGTAGTATGCAGGAGGTAAGACCCTGGCCCTGGACTGAATCACCAGGCTTTGAAATCCAGCTACCCAGCTTCTGCACTTGCTAGTTGTGTGACCTTGGACAAGTTAATTAACCTCTCTGAGCCACAATATGTGAATCTGCAAGAAGAGTACAAGAGTATGTTCCCTCACTGGACTACTGCAAGTGATAGAAGAGGTAACCCTTGTGAAGTACTCATACCACACCTGTTTTAACCACATCCCATCTCTGCTCAGGCCACTCCTAGAAGCTCCACACTCACCTAGGCAGCGGCCCCCTCCTGATCATTTACAGGTTTCAAAGTTACTTCCAAGTCAGCACATCAGAACCCAATTTAAAATCTCCTCTCACACCTCACCACCACCAAAGCCCAAACAGACCAAAACCCAACTGCTCCTCAAAGTGCTCCCCACCTAAGTGAATGTCCTACCAACAACTGCCCATCTATTAGATGGCATCCTATGTAGCTGCTGTTTCTGAAGATCAAAAAATGGCAGAACATGGGCAATTTCATGAGTTCCAACCCAATGGTCCCAAGCCAGAAATCTAGATTTCCTCTTGGGCGTTGTTCGCTCCTTCAGTGCTGCTGGGTCAAGCCCTGCCAGTTGGGTCTCCTCAATGTATTTCCACTTAGCATTTCCATCTCCACCAGCACCATCCTGATTGAAATCCCCACCCTCTCACCTAGAGGGTTACAACACCCTTCAAACAGTCCCTCCACTCTCACTGCTACAACCACTCTGCCGTCTGTCTTGTACAATGCAGTTAGCATGACTTCACAAAACCCAAACCCGATTTTGCTAGCTTCCTGCTTAAAACACTTCAGTAGCTGTGTGGGGCTCATAAAACAAAGACCAGAAAGCTTCAGAGTTGTGCTTGGCCTTACATGTCACCTTCCCTACCTCCATGGCCTCATCACATCCCCCACCTGCTCTCTTGCACTCTAGACACAGTGACCTCCATCTGGTTTCTGAATGTGTCCAAGACCCTGTTCATGCTGTTCCCTCTGCCTGGAACCATCTTCCCATCCTATTCTGCCCTCACATCTCAGCACAAACATTGCTCCCTAATGGGCCAGCTTGATGGGAGTACGACCACTCAGTTGTACTTAGACCTGCTTACAAAGACCCCATATGCTTGATTTAATGTTCTGCTGTTGTTGTCACAAAAGTCTTAATTTGGAAGAAAAGACCCTGCATTTGCATATTGCACTGGACCATGCAGATTCTGTAACCAGTCCTGTCTTCAGGGAAGCCTTTATGGACTTTCCCAAATAATTCAAATGCCCCTTCACAATCCCTCACAGGGCCATGGACCTATACGTCTGTGCCACCTGCCACAGCCAACATTTTTACGTTGACTTGAGTGACTGTGATGGTTTGTCTTCCCCACTGGAATATAAGTTCCACGAATCCAGGGTCCATGTCTGATTTTTGATTACCACTTCATCCCTGACACCTAGCATACAACAGGCAATCAGTAAGAGCCGGCTAAATAAGCGTTTTTATTATTCTCATTGTCATTACTGTTATTACCCTGTGCCATTAAGGCTAAGAGCCAGCAGGGAAGACTCAAGAGCTACACAACATGGTAATGGATAAGAACAGAACACGCCCACCGAGACGGGAGGCTGCGGGGGGCTGGCACAAGTGGTGGCTCAGAGCACGAGTGCATCTAGGGGGCGGAGGGCAGGAGAAAGTGGTCCCTCCAATAGAACGAAATGGGAACTAATGGAGGGCGGAACATTCTGGCACATGGGGCTTCACTACAGAGCAGTCAGTCAAAACTGGGGAAACCCTTGAACCCAGGATAGGGAGCTTACACTTTTCTGAACTAAGTGTAGAGGCAATAACAGCAGTGTTTTAAGAAATTAGGGCAGTTCCCTATGAAGCCTTAAAAAGTGTGAACATCATTACTCAAATAATTGCATAAAGATGATTGTCTAACTATGTACAGGGGGGGAAAAACAAAGTTTGAGCACAGTGCAACACTTTCTTCTTTCCTGGCACCATATGTTAAAATGTGCCTAATAGAAATATGCCTTCATATTATATACAAATGCACGTTAAGCACACTATACTTTTCAAAGTGCTTTCAAACACACCGCATATAAATGGCTCTCAGCCACCTTTGACGCACTCCTCGTCAATTGATCAAGTGTTTGGTCATCTCAGCTGACATCTTCCAGCTGGTACTGCCCTAGAAAGACGTTTCCCAGATGAAAGACACATATGTATTTCTCCAGAAGGCAGGAACGTCTCATCTGCAGCTCCCTGCATCAAAGACCGATACTGGAAAAGGTGTTTATTCTACTCAGGGCTGTGGTTGTTACTGCTTAAATTCACCAAGACAAAGGTGAATTTTTCGAAAAATAAAAAGAATGCCCTTTAACAAATGAATAATTCACAAATGCCCACATACTGGGTGCCTCTTTAGCTGAACCCAATTGAGCAAAAATGCTCTTATTGTGATGTACGATAAGACCCAAATGTTCAAAAACTGCACTTAACTCCTTACTCAGAAACATGTCCACTCCCCAAAACGGGTAGCTACTTAATTTCAACTCGAAGACAGGAGGAAAAATGGCATACCTCTGTTTACACACTCCCTATTGAGAATCAACAACAATACAGACATATTATGTTTTCCATCCGAGGCAGATCAAAGAGCACCACAGTCCTGTGAAGCCTCAGCAGTATTCTGCTCCACTCCCACCGTCTCCTCTACGAATTCTCGTCATTACGTCAATCTAACCCCTGCCACTTCAGGCCACTGTTTGTCAAGCTGAATGAAAAGCACATTAGCTGGCATTTAGTGTGATGGTGCTCCTTTCTCCAACCTGCCTCCTTTAAAGTAAAAGTTTGTAGAACCTACGAAATTTTCTTTACAGCTCATTTGAGATGCATAAACAATCCCAGAGACAGAAAAGAACAAAAATAAGAATTTGCTGTTTCAAGGAGCTGGGCTGCTTGAGGGAAGCATTGAATTCCGGACCCCCTGTGGATGGTTCCGAGATGCAGGCCACTCTGCCCCTTCACTCACCAGGCAAGCCCGAGGCTGTGCCGGCCTTCCCTTGCTCTCTGATTTCCCGTGTCTCCTGTCTCCTCGGAAGGGCTCTACCCCTCTTGACAATCCCAGAGGGGGAATGGTGCTCCCCCCCCACCCCGGTACACCCCTCCCCCCACAAACCCGGCAATACGCTTACTGCTCGCTCCATCTTACACGCTCCCTCCACTCGCTGGGATTTGGAGCAGAGACAGCCACAGGACATACCTCTGGCTAAAGTCACCATGAATTGAGAGGTGAGAACATATGCTGCACATGCACTCCCCGAAAGGGAATCCAGAGCTCAAACAGGTAGAGGCCAGAAGCAGTTTGGGGAAAATCATATTACATGTCAACCGAAGCTTGTACTGCCCTAAAATTTACCAAGTGATAGTCTGCCGGCAGGAGATGTGCTGTGATGGGGGGAAAGATGGGCCCCGAAAAGAGAGGCATTTTAAAAGCCTGAGACACCAAACAGAAAAAAACCTATGGGGTCCAAGAATCCCAACGTGCATTCTTTCCTTTAATCCCCATTGTCTAAATAAATCAACTGCGGTTAAGATAGGGGACTTCCGGCACACAGCAGAACATCCATGTCCCATACCCACAAGTGAGCATTGCAGCCTGTGACTTGAAAGGGACAGTCAGGACTTCTAAGTTGAACCACCTGTCACATCAAGGATTGGGGGTTAAAAAGGGAACTTCAATAGGCAAGTTACCTTGATCAGTCACCCAGAATCTTCTGGTGACGCTGTGCTGCATTAACAATACATTAAGGTACAGAGGAGTCCTCACAGAGACATGTTTAGTAATTATTATAGAATGGAAGAAAATCCATAATCCTACCAGAAACTTCAAAGATCCTTCCCATATTTGCAGAGGAATGTCTCCCCTTACCCAGGGCCATCGACAGTTTGAGAACGAGTCCAGATCTAAAGAGACATGAACAATTAACACAAAATAAAGTATATGAGATTTCTTGAGGTTTTTGGGAACCTACTAAGTTGCTTGATTGATCTAATCTTCAGGGCAAAGTACCATGACCTCCAATCATAAGATAATGCATCCTCAAAGATAACAGAGACATCTTAAAACCTCTGTATTAAAAACAAAAAAGTCCCAGTTGGGGGGATACAGACTCAAATCAGAGTCTATAGTCTTGTGCATGGGTGAGCTTTCTCGCATCAAATTAGTTATGTCTTTGATATTCATACCTCTCCCTCCCTCTCATTCTGAACATCTGAACTACAAAAAAATGCCACACACAGAGGTTCATTAAGTAAGAATTGATGGTACCAGAGGTCACACAAGGTCTCTGGCTTCCAGGAAAGCAGCCTGTCTAGAATCAATGACCTCAAAAGCCCCTCCCGTCACAACATCAGCGGTCCAGCCCCTCAGGATCCGGACCCCCCGGCACAGCCCCAGTCACCCACCAACACCCAAGCCCAGTTCTCCTTGTGACTCTTGCTAGCTACCAGGCCAAATGCACTGCCAACTCAGGTGCCTAGAAATGTCTACTCTTCCTGGCTTGATCCAGATGTCCTATCCGTCCCTGCCATTAACTGTCTCACACTATAACACATGTTCACCTAAAGGTTTCTAGAGTCTTGTGTGAAGTAGGGAGTGAGGCATTTTCAATGAACACAAGCATACCTACTTCTTTCTGGCCAGTGAATTCCTTCAGGGAACCACGCAGAGGAACAACTCCACCTTCTCCAAGCCCCTAAATGGGGTAAGCCTCCGTATTTTTGCACTAAAAAGGATCCCTGGTTCATGTTACAGATGAGAAAACTGAGGTCCACAGAAGCTGCATAACCTGACCCTTGGCCTCGCAGAAAACCCGTCGCTAAACCAGCACTGGAAAAAGGTAGGTTCCCTGACTACTGAGAGCTCCTGAAGAACACGTGCCAACAGCATGAGTAAAATAGTAGTTGAAGCAGAAAGGAGTTTGTCTCACACTGGAGTGGGTTGCTTACCACACAAGGCCAGCCTTCACCACCTGTCGGCCAACTACACTTCCCCAGCGTCCCTGCCTGTGGCTCGTGAGAATCTCCACCAACCCCTCAGAAAACACTGCTCACGTGCGGGGACGCTGCCATCCTGCACAGAGAAATCGGCATCCTCAACCTTCAGCAGTAACCGAAGAAACTCAGACTGGCCATTACAAAGAACTAGCATTTTGTTAAGCCATCCATCCTCCCAGTTGCAAAAGTGCGCTTCTGCCTGCTCCAATTCTATGAACCACCTCTCCCCCAGACACACATGCACCAACAGGGAGCCCTCTCAGAGCAAGCCCCCGTGGCCCCAGTCCTCGGGAACAAGGGCACACACATCCTGGGGCTTTGAACGCGAGGAGACAGGAAAGTAGAAAGGAGGAATCCTCAGTAGAGGCTGGGAGGAAAATCGAACCCTTGAAAATTGCAAAGCAAAAGATGCCAAGAGAGATTCTTCACTGTCACAGCTGCTTACCATAGAAATCTCTCCTCATTTGGGGATGACATCGGCAGACCTGATTTTTTGTCACCAGTCATTCTGCACTTGCTTTAATTATGCAGCACACCAACAGAAATTTTCTTTCTGATCACATAAATCACACCGCTGTGACACGGGGCTCAATAGGCACGGCTGGAACAATGTGCTGAGAGCTATCGGCTCCATCGCTCAAGCCCACAAGGTGTATCATTTAGCCAAGAGTGATAATTAGACGCAGAATATACTGAAAACTGTCAATAGGCATGTCAATAGGAGAACTCTTAGCATCTAACACCCAGCGAATCAATGGTGTTTTTCAGCTATAAAATCAAGAAAATGATAGCTTTCAAATGAATGGTGGAAAGGAAACAGGAGCCTCCTTGGGGAGGAATAAAACAGCTCAATTTTCCCTTACTGAGTGCCTCTCCAACTACCTCACTCAATGGAAAAGGTCACAGAACATTACAGCAAAAGATCTCTGAAACAAGATGTACAACAGCGCTGGGACATGACATGCTGCCTGGGCACCCCACAAAGGCCTCGCTATCTTTGCCCTGACAGGAGCGGCAAGAGGGTCAGTAGATGGCAGACCAGAACCGGACGGGGAGGCCGAGCCAGGGGGAAGCAGCCCTGGGACCAAGCTGCAGGGGAAAGGGGGATGCCTATTCACACCGAAGGGAGACTGTGTGCAGGGCCAGAGGTGGGGAGGGTGTCTCGGCCCAAGCGCAGAGGAAGTGGGCACTTGAATGGGGTGCTGCTGAAAAGATAAGCTCTTAGCAACACTCAATTACATTTCACAATCAACACAAATATTAACACACAATACTTCCACGCTTCTCGCTATGTGCCACTCACTGCTCTAAGGAGGCCCCATGTATGAAAACATTTGATCCTCACAAGAGCTCAACGAGATAGGTAGCATGATCAATGCCAATTTACAGGTAAGGAAACTGAGGCACAGAGAGGTTAAGTAACTTGCCCACAGGCACACAGCTAGTAAGTGGCAGAGCCAAAATCTGCACCCAAGGAAGCTGCACTCTCACAGATCATGCTACGCTGTCTCTCGTGATGGCCAGGGAAGCACCCAGTTATACCTGCCTTTTCTCTTTTAACAAAAGTAGGTGGTAGGTAGAATGGATGAAAGGTGGAATGGTATTACATGTCCCTGGGCAAGTCTCCGTTTCTTTCTATGGCTGGGGTGGGGGTAGGGGGGGCATGAACATGAGTCCTATGGAGTATGTTACCGTATACTCAGCTCACTATGTGATCTTATGCTCTCATCTTCATTTTACAGATAAGTAAATCAAGTCTTGGAGATCACACAGCCTACAGGGCTGGATTAGAACCCAATGGGTCTCAGGTTGTACTCTCAATAACCACACTAAAACGAAGGCTGCAAGGAGGCTTGATGCATAGAGTGCTGGGAACCCTGACTAGTACACTTGATTAGTCCTCAATACATAATGGGGGGGGAGGGCAGGGGTAGGAAGGAGAGAAGGGAAACTAGAAGGCAGAAGCAAAAGGAGCTATGGAAAATATACACATTAAGGTACCCATCTAGACACATTGCAAATAACTTCAGCAATTAACAAATGAAGAAAATATACATAGTTGTTGAGTTCAATCTAATACACCATTTATTTAACTAACTATTGGTACTCCCTTTAGGGGCTCTTTATGTATTAAATTGGTGGGTTTTTTTTTTTAAATAATCAAAAAGACAGTAAGTCTAATTTCAAGTAACATTTATTAAACACTTACTATGTGCCAGGTTCTGGGCTTGGTTCTCTTATTTAATGGTGTTTAATATTCTTTGTTCTTAAAGCTATAATTTATATAAAACAACAACACCTTTTTGGTGGGATAAAGGAACTCTACCAAAGACACTGCCTTCAGTAAAATAAACCAACTGCCAGACCAAGGACAGAAATGGCAGCCTTATAATTAACTAATCATTAATGGACATTAGCCAGATGACATTTGCAGTGACTTATCCAGTGAGGTATGTGGCTATGTGCATACATAATCAAATATTTCACAACACTCAAAGCTTCATGCTAGGGCTGCCTTCCCTACTGAAGCTTCCTTCCCTCTCGTGTTTGTTTTTCTAGGTAGCAGGAGTCTACAAGCTTTGGTCCCTGCCAGGGCAAGAAGGAGATCCAGAACACAACTGATCAGGAGGCCAGCATCCTAACGGAGCACACAGCAACCTCTTAACAACCAATCGTGTTGGACCCAGATCAACCATCATCCTCTCTCACCAGTCACAACAGCTCTCCAACTGCTTTCCTCCCTGCTTTTCCTCTTGCCTTCCTAGAGTTCAAGACCTAAGATAGACCATGTTATTCCTCTATACAAAACCATCCAGTGCTTTCCATCTTAGCCAGAGCAAATGCCCAAGTGTCACTGGGACTTCAAAGGGCCCCCATGTGAAAACCACTCTGGTCCACAGGCCCACTAGGTGCTCCCCTGGCTCATTAACCACACTCCTATTCAGGGCTTCAGATTTGCTGTTCCCTCTGCCTGGAGGGCTCTTCCCTGAATGCTCCCATGACAGGCTTTTTCTCATTCTTCTGTTCTCAGTACAAACATATCCATCACCAGAGAGTTCCTACCTGAACATGCAACCTTAAGGAAAGGAGACACACAGACGCCCTCACTCGCTCTTGATTGCACTGAACTGTCTGCAGAATACCTATCACGAGTTGTTTCTTATTTAGTTTCTGCAGCCTCTGATTACAAAGTAAGCTTCAGGAGGTGGCAACTTTCTTTTACTGATGCTGAACTACAGCACCCAGACATGTGCCTCTTGCACAACAGCTTCTCAATCCACAGTTAATGAGTCTGAATGAATGAATGAATGAATGAATGAATGAATGAATCCCTATGTGCAATGAAAAAATAAAACTAAAAATCAATAATAAAATTAGTCACAAGTTGATCCACTTCATTCCAAGCATCTTCATGAGCACAGTTAGAGGTCCCCCCAATAAGCATGAAGGTCATTCCTATTAGAAAAACAGAGTAAGGTAAGACAAGGATTCAGCTGAAAAGCCATCCTCAGGGGAGGGGGGCTGCGTACACAAAATATCCCTAATCACCAAAACAAAACAAAAAACAAAAACAAAAACAAAAAAAAAACAGTGAAGAGAATAGCAGAAGCACATCCTTATTGCTAGCCCCATTTCCAGCATTACAGACAAATCTAAGAAAGCTCTTGGTGGGAGTTCCTGTCCCGATAACAATGAAGTAACTCGTATCAGACTAACTCTCCAACAGATAAACATTTTAAACTCTGAGAAAAATATAAGCAACAACTAATTGAAGGCACTGGAGAGGTACCAAAGCAGGCAGGAAATAGAGGAAATTCAATGACCTTTATAAAAGAAGGGACCCACATTAGGTAATGTCTCTGTTTAAATGGCTTCTCCTTTGTGGCCACTTCATAGTCTATACTGCACATAGCAGCCAGATCCCAAAAAGAAAGCTCTGAATTCACTGGCTTACACAGCCAGAGGTCAGAGTCGTCGAAGTAGTTGAGAGTTGTGAAGGGGGATCCCAGAACAGAGGGAATGACAGAGGTAGTAAATCTGTATACACTGTCTCACAGATCCTTAGCTTACTCCTCAAATAGAGATGCACAGACGAACTCCAAGTAGCTTGGCAGAATCTAACAGATAAAAGGCTCAAAAAAACCCACTACATAGTTCATAAGGTGCCATCATGGGGAGTCAGAGTTTGCAGGTTATATTTGACAAGGTAAAGGAGCATGGTAAGAACCCTAAGTTTTATATCAAAACTCCTAAAGAAAGATACCTTAAAAATACAGACTGTGCCTCAGGATTATGATTTTGCACTAAGACCAATAGCAAAATTAAAACAGAGCTGCCCTAATAAGTTTTACAAATAAGGCTCCCCAAGGCCAAGGTTATCAGCCAGCAATTTAACTGTAAAACTCAATCTAGAACAAAAGTCAGCAATTTTCAAAGGAAGATAACAGAATCCAGAATGCAATGTATTAACACAATGTCCTGTATACAAAGAAAATACTAGATATGTAAAAATATTACTTACAGTCAAGAAAACTCAAGCAAGAGAAACTGACCATGAGATAACCCAAATGTTTGAATAAAGACTTCAAATAAGCTATTATAAATATTTTCAAGGCGTTCAAGGAGTGTCATAATGAATAAACAAATGGTGGTATCTCAATATAAATTTTGAACTACAAAAAGAACCAAATGAAATTCTATAACAAAAGTAAAACATCTAAAATGAAAAACTCACTGAACGCTATTAACAGCAGACAGAAATATTAAGGGAAGGGTGGGGAAGGACTGTTCAACTTGAATAGAGATCAATAATATTTGGAGATCAGTAATATTTATTCAATATGAAGAATAGAAAGAAAAAAAGGTTAAAACAAATGGTCAGAGTCTCAAATAGAACAATACCAAGTGGTCTAATACATGTGTAATTGGAGCCCCAGAAGACAAGAAGAGAGAATGAGGTAAAAAACAGTATTCAAACAAATAATGGACAAATACTCCCCAAATTTAGGGGACAACAATAGCAAAGTGATCAAAAAGGCTTCATAATCTTGAAACTGGATAAACACAAAGGAAACCTTATCAATGCTCTGATAACAAGAAAATCTTGAAAATATCCAAAGAACAAAGACACATTAAGTTCAGGGAACAAAACAAGTGATGGCTGGCCTGTTAGAAACAATGGCTGTGAGAAGTCAAATGAAAAATATCTTCAAAACACAGAAAATAAACTCTATCAATCCAGAATTCCTTATGCCACAAAACTATCTTTCAAAAATGAAGACATACTATAGGTTTTTACTGACAAATGAACACAGAATTCATCACCAGCTGACATTTACTATACTAAATTATGCTTCTATTAACACTTATCAGAAGTGTTTCCACATGGAAACTTGTATCTACAGGAAGAATGAAGAGTATCTAAAGTGGTAAATACTTACACTATAATTTATATAAAAATTATTTTTGTCCTTATCTGTTTTTTTAATTTTTTTAAAGATTTTATTTATTTATTTGAGAGAGAGAGAGCACAAACAGGTGGTGCAGCAAGCAGAGAGAGAGGGAGAAGCACGCTCCCCGTGGAGCAGAGAGCCTGATGCGGGGCTCTATCCCAGGACCCCGAAATCATGACCTGAGCAGAAAGCATATGTTTAACCAACTGAACCACCCAGTGCCCCTGTCTTAATCTCTTTAAATGTAAGCTGACGGTTTAATACAAAAATTACAACAATGTATCACAGAGTTCATTCTATAGATGCAAAATGTATGACAAAATGGCACAAAAAATGTGGGGAAAGTAGAATGAAATCAAAGTGTTGCAAAGTTGTTACATTTATCTGAAGTTGTACAATGTTAACTCGAATAGACTGTAGGAATATAAAGCAAAATTGAGAATGCAAATTTTAATTTCTAGAGGAAACACAAAAATAATAGTTTAAAAGTTTTAAGATGAATTAAAATAAGATACTAGGAAGTATTCCATTTATCTAAAAAAAGGCGAATAAAAGAACAAAAGAAGTAAAAGCAGATAAAATATTTTACAAAATGGTACACTGAAGCCCAAACTTACCAATAATTTTATGAAATGTAATAGCTAAACTTATGAATAATTATATGAAATGTAATAGCTAAAAACTATGATTAAAAGGAAAACATCACAGGGCACCTGGGTGGCTCAATCTGTTAAGCATCTGCCTTAGGCTCAGGTCATGATCCCAGGGTCCTGCAATCGAACCCCACATTGGGCTCCCTGCTCCGTGGGGAGCCTACTTCTCCCTCTCCCTCTCCCTGCTGCTACCCCTGCTTGTGCTCTCTGTCAAATAAATAGGTAAAATCTTAAAAAAAAAAAAAAAAAAACGAAAAGATTACTGAACTGAATAAAAAATTAAGGCTCAACTGATGCTATCTACAAGAATGCCTTTCTAATACAAATACACAATAGGTTAGAAGTAAAAGTTTGAAAAAATATATACTGTGGAAAATGTAAGCATTAAAAAAAGGTCGTATGGCTACGTTAAGATCAGATAAAGTCAACTTTATACGACAGTCAAAAGAGATTTAAAGAGAGAGATTTCAGCCACTTTGGAAAACGGTATGGAGGTTCCTCAAAAAGTTAAAATTAGAGCTACCATATGACCCAGCAATTGCACTACTGGGTGTTTACCCCCCGAAGATACAGATATAGTGAAAAGAAGGGGCACATGCATCCCAATATTCATAGCAGCAATGTCCACAATAGCCAACCTGTGGAAGGAGCCAAGATGCCCTTCAACAGAGGAATGGATGAAGAAGATATGGTCCATATATACAATGGAATAAACAGAATATTACTCAGCCATCAGAAAGGATGAATACCCATCATTTGCATAGACATGGATGGAACTGGAAGGGATTATGATAAGTGAAGTAAGTCGAGCAGAGAAAGACAATTATCATATGGTTTCACTTATATGTGGAACATAAGGAATAGCATGGAGAACATTAAGAAAAGGAAGGCGAAGATGAAGGGGGGGAATCAGAGGGAGAGAAAAACCATGAGAGACTATGGACTCTGGGAAACAAACTGAGGGTTTCAGAGGGGAGAGGGGTGGGGAGGATGGATTAGCCCAGTGATGGGTATTAAGGAGGGCACTTATTGCGAGGAGCACGGGGTGTTATATACAAATAACGAATCACAAACAATGAATCGTGGAACACTACTTCAAAAACTAATGAAGTACTGTATGGTAACTAACATAACACAATAAAAATAAATTAAAAAAATAAAGAGAGATATTTCAAAAAGATTAAATGGTCAGAGCATCAGGAAGACATTTAGATCATAAATGTGTGTACACATAAATACAAAGCTTCAAAATAGAGGACACACAAACTAGAAAAATCTAAAAGAACAAACTGATATACTCACAATCACGGTTACAAAATTAACACTCATCTCTCAGTAACTGATGCAACCACTTGACAAAAGAAAATCCAGTAAGGATACAGATTTGAACACACTTACTAAACAAATGGTCTGATTAATATCTATAGAACACTATACTAAATAAGCATAGAATACACGTTATTTTCAGGTACACCAGATATATTCATAAAGATACACCATATGCTGTGCCATAAAATAAGTCTCAATAAATTATTCTCTAGAAGCAACATAATTAAGCTGGAATTCAATAAAAAACAAGATATCTGGAAAATCCAAAATACTTGAAAATTAAACAACACACTTCTAAAAAACCATGGATGAAAGAAGCAATTATAAGGAAAATTTGAAAATATTTTGAATGGCTTATTAATATGTAACAAAGCATAATATAATGAATGCAGCTGAAGTGGTGCTTAAGAATATTTATAGTTTGAAATGCTTATATTAGAATATAAAATGTTTAAAATCATGATCTAAGTTTCTGTATTAATAACCTAGAAAAAAATAGCAAAGTAAGCGAATAAAATTAAAAAGCAGATTAGCAAAAGAGAAACAAAATCCAAAACCTAATTCTTCTAAAACATCAATTGATAAACCCAGGAAAAACCTTCATGACTTTGAGTTAAGCAATGATTTCTTATATAGGACACCAAAAGCAACATCCATAAGAGCAAAAATTTAATAAACTGGACTTCATCAATATTAAAATTTTTCTATGTCAGAATATATCCTTGCAAAAAAATGAAAACACAAGACACCACCTGGGAGACAATATTTGCAAATTCTATATATCTGTTATAAAAACTGTATCCACAATAAGTAAGGAAGACTTACAACTCAATAAAAAGACAACACAATTTAAAAATGGGCAAAGGATCTGAATAGCTATTTCTCCAAAGAAGATACACGAATGGCCAATAAGTATATAAAAAATACTTTACATCAGCAGTTATTAGGGAAATGCAAATTAAACCACAATGAGAAACACAAATGCTCACTAAAATGGCTAAAGTCAAAAAGACAGACAGTGACAAACGTTGGAAGGATGTGGAAAAATTGCAGCTCTCATACACTGATACTGGTAATTGAAAATGGTGCAGCCATTTTAGAAAACAGTCTGGCAGTTTCTTAAAAAGTTAAACATAAATTTACCATACAACCAGGCAATTCTACTCCTAGGTATCTACCACTCAAGTGAATTAAATCATATGTCCATACAAAGACTTGTACATAAATATTTACAGCATCACTATTCATAATGGCCCCAAACAGGAAACAACCCAAATATCCATCAACTGATAAAACTAAATGGTGTCTATCCATGCAATGAAACACTACTGAGCAATAAAAAAGAACAGAGTACTGATACATGCCATGCATAGATGAATCCTAAAAATATTCTAAATGAAAGAAGCCAGACACAAAAGACTGAATATTATACGATTCCATCTGTATGAAATGTCTAGAAAAAGCAAATCAATAGAAACAGAAACTAGTTTATTTGTATTTAGAGCAGGAGGTTGGAAGAGGTAGTGATTATAAATGACTACGAGGAATTTTTTAAAAGGTGACAAGAGCATTCCAGTTCCAAGACTGGATTGTGGTGATGGAATATTAATGCAAAAATCCCTGAACTGTACACTTAAAATGGGTAATTTTAATGGGATGCAAATTATACTTCAATAAAGCTGCTAAAAAAATCCATAAACTACCAGCAAGACTGATCAAGAATACGAGAAAAAAGAACTCAGAGATGAAAATGGGCTATCCCTGAAGAGTCTACAGACATCAAAAGAAAATATTATGAATAACTCTATGACAAAAAATTCAACAATTTAGTTGGAACTGTACAAATTCCTCGGAAAAAAAAAAAACAGCTTAATGAAAATGACACAAGAAGAAATAGAAAATCTCAATAGCCTTCTATTTAAATAAATAAATTTATAATAATGTTTATTAACCAAAAACTATAAACAACCATCAAAAAGAAAATAAAGTATTATATATTCATACAATGGAAGAGACTTCTCATATTTACGACATGGGTAAAACTCAAACACTGTATTGAAAAACGGACACAAAAGGAGTACATACTATGTGATCCCATTTATATGAAGTCCATAAACAGGACAGTGGTCACCTATCGAGGGTATCAGGATTATCTCTCTGTAAAGGAGCAAAAGGTAAGTCTGAAATGATGGAAATGCCCTATATCTTGATTAAGGTGTTGTTACACAGTATACACATTTATTTAAATCATTGAACAGTACATATAAAATCTGTGCATTTCATCTCACACAAATTTTTTCTTCAACATTAAAAGAAAAGCTAAAATAATAAAATAAAATTTGCTTATTTTTTTAATAAGAAAATCTAGTTGGGTAGATTATTAGTTAAGATTAGCTCAATTAAACTGTGTTAACAAACAGCCCCCAAATATTAGTGCCTTAAGTAATTAGTGCCTGCTGGCCAAATGCAGCCTACTACCTATTTTTGAAAATAAAGCTTTACTGGAAGATAGTCATCCCCATTTGTTCACATATTTTCTATGTGTAACAGATTTGAGTCATTTTTGACACAGACCATATGGCCTGCAAACTAAAAGCCCAAAATATTTTCTACCTGGCCCTTTACAAAGCTTGCTTTTTTGATGCCTGGCTTTACACCATGAAGGCTTTTATCGCTCATGTTCCGTGTTAATCAGGAGTCACCTGGGCGTTCTGCTCTATAGCATCCTCGTTGTGGGAGCTGGCTGATGAAGCCGACTCTACCTGAAATGATGCTGGTCACTATGACAGGGAAATGAGCAAGCTCTGAAGGACCTTATACTAGCAATTAAATGATCTGCTTCCAAAGTAACACATCACTTTTTCTTACAACTCCTGAGCCAGCATTGTTCACATGACCCATCCACACAAGGGGACCAGAAAATACAGTCCTACCATTTGTTTATACATGTGCCTGGAAGTGGAAGAGAACTGGGATATTTGCCAAAGAGCACTAATGACTACCACAGTTAAACTGAGAATCAATCAGTCCAGATGTTTATTTGCAACAAACATATATAACCCCGCTGAAATACTGCCCTACTGGGTAGAAGTCCTAATCATAAAAATTCCGAAAGTGGCCCTGACCATTCCCTTTGGCTCCCATCCAACTGGTCAGAGCACTGCAGCACAGCCTGCTACCCTCCAGATGGATCTAAACTGCAAATCCGCCTAATCAGCACCTTCACATTTAGCATCCTTCAAGACAGGGTCCCTGTCCAAAAAAAAGTCAAGACTCTGTAACCTAGACTCAGCCAAACCTGAGACCCTCAGCCTCACCTCTTGTCTGCCACCAAGTCAATTGTGTCATGCTAGAATACAGCTTACTTTTGCCCAGGCATACCGTAACATCCATGTGTCTGGATTCCCACCCCGTACTTTTGCTCCTGTGGTTTCTGTGGTATAGAATACCCACTCTTGTTGCTCTCACCCTGTAACGCTCAACACAGTCATTATCTTGTCCACAGCACTTTCCGTGACCACAGTCAGAAAGAACTATGCTACTATTGCATCAGACCCAAAGTACCCAACTACCCAAACTGCTGATACTGCACCAGACCCAAAGTATCCCATCACAGGACTCACCACCATTGAGTTAAATGACAGCTAACTTAGCTAGTACTCCAAGGACCCTGGAATCATGACCTGAGCTGAAGGCTGATGCTTAACCAACTGAGCCATCCAGGCACCCCCACCCCCAAGGTTTATTCTTACCCACTCTGCTATCCTGCATCTCAACACTGAGAGCAGATAGGTCTGTGAGAGTGCAAGGAGCACAGTGGCAAAAAAATAAAATAAAATAAAAAACCAGCATCTCATTCCTCTGTATCCCCAGGGCCTGGATCATGGCTATTCAGGCAATAGTAGCTGCTTAATCAGGATTTGCTCAGATGAAATAAATGAGACCCATGATTCCCCGACCCAATCTTTCTGCTAAATAAAGTCCTCTTGAGTAGTGACATTTAGGAAGTGGACAGATAATTACCATATATACCTTTTCCTGGATCCCAGCCCTCCCTCTAGGGCCACTGGCCAACTCTAAAACAGAGAGGCAGGAAGGGCCCAAATTAAAGATCATTAGAAAATGAGCTACTCTAAGTTGGGACAAGCATCTATCCAATCATTCAGGAACGTTTACAGAGTCCTGACTCCTTGGAAACGTGAGAATTTGATTCCTCTGTGCAGAAAACAGCACAAAGCTTTCCTAAAAGTTTTTCTTCCTCACATAATTATGCTTTAAATTGTTAATAGCTATAATTATGGAAGATGGCATTGTTGTGCTTGTAATTTTTCCTATTCCCATTGGTATTTATTGATGATAAATGGCTTTATTAAAAAATAATGATAATTACCTTGTTTGGTTGTATATCAATATAGTTTCACTTTTTCTTTATTACCACTTATGGAATTTTATGGATTGCCAACATTTAGTTCTTTTATTGGTTTATTTTCTCTTGATGGTATAAACAGGGGGTGGAATTAACAATAATTTTATTCATTTCCTGATCCCCTCCCAATCGGCCCCAGCTCTGTTAAGAAAGCAATGTAGTACACCGTTCACATGGGGCTACAGGAAGTTATAATTTTTACTGCTATGTAATTCTAACAATTAGTTTCATACCCCAAAATTCTCATCTATGAACCAGTGCCTCACCAAACGGTAGAGAGTGAAAGGCTCTTCCCCCACCTTGCACCCCACAGAATCAGCACCAACAGCTCAAAACTAAACCCCTTTTGCGAGGAGCAAGGTTTAAAATCTAAATTAACTACAAGAATATCATAAAGGCAAACAGCTGGTCTCAGTGTTCCCCAGAAGAAAACCCATTTGGTTTACTAAATATCCTGGAGAACCAGAGCAGCAAAAGCCGCCTTCCCCACAGACAATGTCAGACAATGTCACGGTTCTTGAATGGTTCCCTTCAAAACAAACTCCTCCTGGACCTCGTCTGAGTTCTCTTTGGAGTCCTCAGCCCCAAGAAGGCTAAGACGACTACATACCCCTTTGTTTATCTGTGATCCTTCGCTGGGGAACAGCCCAGCTCATATTCTCTGCAAAACATAAACCAAATCAAATCAATGACCCAAATGTAAGCAGTCCATGACTCTTTGCAAACAGAGCATTTGGCAGTGTTTTCATAAGGAAGTCATGTCTGAGTCTTTAGTGCCAAGAAGAGGAACAGTATGAGCCCTCAAGGTACTTGACGTGTTAGTCTGACTGTGTTAGCAGGGAGAGGAGTGCAAGCGAAAGAATGTCATGTTTGGAATCAGACCCCATCCGTCCATCCAACCTTGGTCCACGTTCTTAACTTCTTTCCACCTCTCCTTTCTGCAAAAATGATTTCAGCAACACCTGCAACTCAGAATTGTGAGGATGAAATGCGTTAAACATCTGGCACGTATGTATTAAATATATATTAGCTCTTTTCCCTTCTTCTAGCCCGGTGGTTCTCACAGAGGCAATATTGCCCCCCTACCCTGCCCAGAGACATGTAGCAATGTCTGGAGGCATTTTTTTTTTTTGTGATCACAACTTGAAGAGGGCCACGCTACTGGCACCTCGAGGGCAAAGACCAGAGATGCTGTTGACCATCCTACAATGCACAGGACGGCTCCCACAACAAGAATTATCCAGCCCAAAACGTTAATAGTGCCAAGATTGAGAAATGTTGGTCTAGACCAGTGTGAAAGAATTATTTCATTATGGTTGTTTATTTTCCATAGAAGTCTCTTTAAATGAGCAAAGATGTACTGAGAACTTACCATGTGCAAAGCTCTATGCTAGGCACATCATTAACTATCTCATACATTTGGTTGCCTGCCATTCGCCCAAAGCAACTCCCACCATCAAATATTGTCCAACTCTATGAGCATCAAGCTTTGGCTTCCCCTTTCTTCTTGCTACTGCTCTCAGCGGCCCTGAAGTCAGACATGCTGTGTGTCAGAGCAAAGACCTGTATTAATCAACAATTCCAAATATAGCAACAGCAGTTTGAAAATCAAAGAATGGGCCTTGGGGACATCAATATTTGCATGTTCATAATAAATACTTAACTACACATCTGTGCAACGTTCAATACAGTTGGAGGAGAAGAAGAACATGTATGTTGATTTTTGTCAACTTCCACAACTCAAGCATCTGATGTGCTAAAGAAATGTAAAATGGAATAGTCATAAAAATAATTTTAAATACATTTATAATAAGCACTTATGAATTGGAGACATGCTTGATTTACTCTGAGGTTTTTCTAACCAATTAGCCTATACCTTCCCCTTGGGTCAGTGGTGTAATTTTCAATCTATGTATTAAACATCCACTGCTTTCCTATCTGATACTCACCTCGACAACTCAGAACGACCCTAGCTTTAACATTCGAGGCTCAGTTTCATGTTTTTATCCTTCTCTTTATATCTTGTGCATTTGGATGAGCGTACCCCTCTGTGTTGCAAAAGCCCCTGGTTACCATTTATCATGGGTTTACAACCTGCCAGGCTCTGCTCTAAGTGCTCCATAGTGATAGTCTCATTGCACTGTCCCAGAACCCCTACAGAGGCAGATGGTATCCCCCCATTTTACGGGGGAAAAAATGGAGGCCTACAGAGGTTAAGTAACTTGGCCAAGCCACACGGCTATGAAACGTTCAATGTTCACACTGTGTCTGGTTCCAAAATCCATGTTCTTCTCCACTACACTGTATTAGGAGGAAAGAAACCTCCACCTGGTGAGTGTTCTTTGTAAAGAGGTAAGCAGTGGGCACACCCTTTGACCCAACAAATCTACCTCAAAGAAACTGTTGTCCATAAACACTAGCTCATTTGCGGAAATATATATATGTATTTTTGCTTCTGCATAATTTGCCACTGCATAATTTGAAAAGCAGAAAAGAGTAAATGGCCTAAATGAGGGCGTAGACCCATGCTATGGAATGGGGGGATTCCACACAAAGTAGGGGGAACAAGGAGAAGAGGGCTTTGCTGACCCTTTATTCTTCTTTAACAGAATCCTGACTTTACTCTGAGTGGGTGACAATTCACCCAGCTGAACTATTGCTTTCCTCAGCCTGCCCAGCCAGGGATGGTTGCTTGGTGCTAAATGTTTAACAACCAGCTCAACTGTTAACACCGATTTCTACGGCATAAGTTTTTTCATTCTGGCCAACTTCAAGCTACCAAGTTGAGGTTAATTGGCTCACAGAAAAATTCCTGAGAATGTAACAACTGGTTCTCACAATCAAGGATGAGCCAGTTCTGGCCTAGAACTGGCTAGCAGTGAGATATACACAAATTTGTCCCTCCTTACAAGTGGAACAGATAACAAGTATGGGCTCTTTCTTTTCTTCTCCCTTCTTCCTCCTTCCTGCTGTAAATTTGGATGATAGGACTAGAACTCCAACAGCTACTCTGAACCATGAAGCAACTTAAAAAATGATGGCAGTACAGCAAGACAGAAGGTGCAGAAAGAAAGGAGAAAACTTATCCCTGTTAATATCATGAAGCTAACCTAAGAACTCTGGACCACCTACCTCTCGGCTTCTCTCATTGGAAAGAAAATAAAAGTCCTATCTCAAGCCACTGTTATTTTGATTTTCTGTTACATGCTATCCAACAAATATAGAAATCTTCAGTCTTTGCTTTCATATCTCTATTCCTTATACATTTTATAATAAAAATGTTTTATTCCAGTATTATTTTCAAATAAAAAGGCAAAAAAATTTTTTAATGAGTCAAATACTTAACAAGTATTTCCAAGTTGCCAACTCTTCCAACAGTATCCATGGATCACAGTGGGGGGAAAAAAGGAGACCAAGGGAAATCACAGGCCTGGCACACAAATCAACAATGTGGGCATGTCCTGGAAATGAAAGGGATAGACTGGAATCCAACCAAGTTCACAAACTGCCAAAAAAGATTTCTGGCCAAATAAGATTCAAAGGCCTCCTGAGATAAGCCTTGGGTGAAACACAGAACAGGTGATGGGGAAAGCACAGGATGTCCTGCCAGGCTCACGTCTCCAATCCAGGAAACTCCCGTGAAACCTGCCGACTAGAGAACGAGAACAGCAAGACTGCATCTCCTGCTCAAACCACAGGGGCTCCACAATTAAGATGTCCCAATGAAGGGGACCCCAGAGACTGGAGCAAGGAAGTAGAAGACAAAATATCAAGCCAAACATGGAAAGGAGCAAAACAATATGGGAGCCACTTGAGTCTCTAGTAGTGTCACAAAGAGGGCTGCAGACAGCAATGTGGTGGTTAGGAAAGATCCTGGGGAGAGCACAGACCAATCTATTAGGGTCCTTGTGGTCACATTCCTTAGATGGTCACAAAGATTACACTGAGAGTGACACGGTGCAAATCAATCATTGTGTGATTATTCTGCCTTGTCTTATACAAAACAACTGCCAAGTCCACTTAGGATGCATCTCTGTAGACCACATCAAGTCACTAGGCTCTACATGCATCCTGTGTGCCCAAGAGCGGGGTGTGCGCCGTGGAAGACATACTAAGCATGGGTTCCTGTTCTTGAAGACACTGACATCTAAAAGAAAAGTGAATTGTACACAGACAAAGATATCTAGAGAACCTCTATCTATGTTCACGCATAAGGTGTATACACAAACCTCACTCGTTAAAAATTCAGAGAAGATACATACCCAGAAGTAGGATTGCTGGATCATTTGGTAGTTCTATTTTTAATTTTTTAAGGAACTTCCATACTGTTTTCCAGAGTGGCTACACCAATTCATATTCCTACCAACAGTGCACAGGGGTTCCCTTTTCTCCACATCCTCACTAACATGTTATTGCTTGTCTTTTGGATAATAGCCATTCTGACAGGTGTGGGGTAGATAGCTCATTGTGGTTTTGATTTGCATGATTTGATGATTAGTAATGTTGAATACCTATGTCAATTATACCTCAATAAAGCTGGGATTTTTTTTTTTTTTAATATCAGAGAAGTAAAAGCAAAGAGGAATGGAAATATCACACAGAGAATACAGGTCAGAAAGACATAGGTCTTCAGCCAGGCTCTAAAGGATATCATTTCAGCCAGAAAAAAAGATTAGAAAGAAGGTATTGTATAATGGAAAAGAGCAAACAATGTGTGCTAAACAAATATATACGCAATGAATAATATGAAGAGTTAACTGAAGTGGCGAGGAAGAAAGGCATTCATGGATAATAATACTAAAGAGAAAAAGTGAGAATCGTTCATTCTTTCATTCACAAATTGAACAAATACTCATTAAATGTGTACTAATTAAGTGCCTGAGCACTTGTTCTAGGGCCCTGAATACCAAACTAAGGGCTCCTGGGCCAGAGGGAGCTCCCGAAGGCTAAGCGATGGATGACTTCTACACACTGGAATTGGTGAAAATCTACACTTTTCATACTGCCAAAAATGAGAAGATGTTGAGGAGACAGAGCCCAGATCTGAGGCTTCATCAGCTCATAACTGAAAACAGGTAACAACTAACTCAAGAGTAATAAGGCTGCCCCGTGTGCTAAGATCTCTCTTTTCCAGCATTTCACTATCAGTGGAGTCCCCTTAGTGCCCACCAATGTCCCAAACCTCCCAATGTCCACTGTGCCCATGAAGACAGAGTGCCTACCCAGTATATATTTATTCATGGATCCTGCTTCTTGTCTGCAAAGGTCTAAGCAGGGTTGGGCCAGAGTTGGTCAGTTGTCTAAGGGGCCAGAGAATCATAACCTAAGGCTAAGTGCATGACATGTGTCCCCTGGGAGGTGGTGACAGATTTTTCACAATGGTTGATGAAGCGGAGGGCAGGGGTCAGAGATGCTTACAGCGAGAAGCACGTAATGGATATTGGTATTTAAAACAGAAAGCAGCACTGGCTTTAAGTTAATGTTTCATATCCAATAAAGAAGGCTAAATATCTATCGTTTTGATAGATTGTTATAAATGAAACATTAGAGGGGCTCTTAACCACCTTGTTTCAGATCTTCATTACATGAAATTAATCTTGAGCAGAATATCATACCTAATATGGCTGATTCCCATTAAGTAGCCAGTTAGAAAACATAGGCTATGCTTTGTCTAATAAGGACACAATCAGGAAGGAGCCTAACAGGACAACGTCACCACTTCTGCAGTCCATCAGCACTGAAAGCCAGAGCAGCAGAGAATGTTTTCTAGAAATTCTCAAAGTGGCCATCATGTCCCTGGAGTAGATACAGAATAAATTCACAGAGTCTTCCCAGAAGCAACACAGTGACCAGGCTCAGTGCTTAACATAATATCATCAAAGAGTTGAGCTTGCAGAGATCTCAAGGCTCCACTCTTGGCCCACCAGGGAATGGGAATTTGCTGCCTCCAGACCCCTTGGTGGACTTCCACAGAATCATCAATGTTGATGAAAATATACTCTGAATTATCTAGTAGCAACTTCTCTCATTATGCAGAAAGAGACCAAAAGCTCAAAATGAAATGAATTCAGAATATAGGGAAAGAAAAGAACACAAAGCCCAAAAAACAACTAATCCCGTCAGGCAAAAAAACTGCCTGGGAAAAAAATGGAGAGAACTCAAATGTCTAAGAACAGAGCTACTCTTCTGGTAACACCAGTTAATTAATTCAGGTGCATGCTGCATATGTCACAGCCACTCCCACATGCCCATGCCATGTGCCCACTAGGTGACTGCAGGGGATTTGTACCATCAGGGAAGGCACATGGAGAACCTGGGTAAGCAGACATATTCCTTCACCTTTGCATTCAATATAGCAAGTAAAGACTATTTACCAGAAGACCCTACAAAACCTATTCCTCAACAAGTTAGTTAATCAATAAATTTTTTTAACTAAGCCAGAAAAAAAAAAAAATCCTCTTCTGTGTTAGTTCTGTCCCTAAGACCATCTCAATAAGGTTTCATTCCTACAGTGAAGAAATAATTGAGCAGAGCAAGACGGCTGGTCAGTTGTTCCCACAACATTTCTGATCCAGCTATCATATGGGTGTTCCTGTAAGCATCCTGGCTCTAAATCCCTCCAAAATGAAGCAAGTATTTCACCCCAGTATACCATCATCATGGGCTTCTAGATCTAAATATGTTTCTTCCTTTGATACTTTTGACCCACTTGATTTCAGCAGTATCTACCTTTCTCTCTTTTTTTTTTTTTTTTTTTTTTAAAGATTTTATTTTTTATTCAACAGAGATAGAGACAGCCAGCGAGAGAGGGAACACAAGCAGGGGAAGTGGGAGAGGAAGAAGCAGGCTCACAGCAGAGGAGCCCGATGTGGGGCTCGATCCCATAACGCCGGGATCACGCCCTGAGCCGAAGGCAGACGCCTAACCACTGTGCCACCCAGGCGCCCCATCAGTATCTACCTTTCTCAATCAACCAATCATTCATAGTCATCATAGTTAACAGGTACATTCCAGGCACTCTTCTACATGCATGGAGAGATATAAATATATGTAGAAAATCAATCATCCTAACACCATGAGATCGGTACTGGTACTGTCCCCATTTTAGAGGTGAGCAATCTGAGACTTAGGCAGACAACTACTATCCTGCCTGCAATTCCAGCAATTACATCGAAGACCTAGGATCTGAACCCAGCAATCTGGCTCTATCAGCCTTGCTTTTTCCATCTCAACACGAGATTGGATAGGCTTTACTCATCTACTCCAAAGTTGAATAATATGAATCCAGACATATTACCCAGAGAGTAAGAGAAAGAACTCTCAGCATTCTTGGCCACATTTCTCCCCCATTCCTTCTACCTCGCTCCCCAACTCCCAGTATGCAGCGATTAGGCATTTCTTCTGCCCCCAAAACATGTTTTTAATATGAAAATGGCCATAAGAAATTCCAGCAAGCACAGGAATGACCCAAAACAGGCAGTCGATTATTTATTGTTACCATGAGGTTGTGTCCTTGATAATGACACCTGAGCTGGGCTTCTAGATTTGGCTTCTAGATTTGTTTTGCTTGAGAAGAAAAAAAAAAGAGATTAGCATTTACGGAGCACTTCCTCACCATGCGCCATATAATACACTCGCTGCTTTCACCCACAACGTTCTCTTTAATGCCAGAAGGCGAACCCACCTAAGTAATGAATGGAATCTCCTTTTTAAAGACAAAGAAACAAAAAAAAATTAAAAAAAGAAAAAATGAAGACAAAGAAACAGACTCAGAAAGGTTAAGTCTCGTGGTCAAGGAGACTCACCTAGGAGTGATGGCATGGGGATTTAAGCCAAAACCTGATCTGAAACTGAGGCTATTTCTGCAACAGCATGCTGGTTGTAGATACTCTATCCTTTATAACCAGAAACCATTCTTAGATTTTTTTTTTCCCTCTGAGCAGTGAGTCTTTGCAGATTTACTGGTTGTTAAATGCTACTGACTCTAGCTAATTCCCAAATTAACTAGATTCCTTTCGGAGCTTGTAAAATGTGCTACACACTCAACTTCCGAATTTAGCCTGCAAGATGATGACCACAGCAGTAAGGATGGTGCAACTTTCTTGTTAGGACACCGCACGCCTAAAAGCCGCTTTTTAATTTCTACCTTCTTTTATGAGGACAACGTGAATGAGGACACACCTAGGATACTGCATATTAATTTCAACACAACTAATACCCAAAATGTCCCACCAATTTACTCTTCACTGACAATGTTAAAAGAAAATGATTTATGCAGATCAATCATCTTGCTCATCAAGTCCTACCCTGACAGCCAGCCTTCATCATTGCTATTTAAAAGGCACTGCTGACAGAAAAGACCGACTCTTTGATTAAGGGCCCTGTCTGGCTAACCTTTTATTTGAAGAATGATTGCCGCTGAGTGACAAATACTTTTCCATTCATTTCAAGGCAAAGATATTGACATTCAAATTCTTGATGGCTACACTGAGCAGATGCCACTGTTAGCAAGAGGCTTGGGAGCAACAGCAGGTATGCCGTGGCTCTGGGGGCAACCGGGAGGAAAGAATAAGACTGCAATGCACGGGCAGGCGCCGGCTAAAGCTTCTCCACAAGTGAAAGCAACGGTCTCTCAGCCAGATCCCCTTTCCTCAGTACTTATCAAAGAACATCTGTTTGTAGTTTGGGCCCAGTTCTCTTCTTAAAAGTGCCCTTGCATTACCTTGACCCTCCCTGGAACCGTGCAGGCAGAGAACTAAGAGCAAAAAGCAGCTCGCGGGCGTGCAGTTTCCAGCCCCGGGATGAAACCTCCCCCTCTCCACCCTGAGCTCCACGAGCCCAGCACACCTCATGCTAAAAGCACCGGCCTTCTTTCATCCTCACGGGACCTTCAGGGACCACATACAAAGTGCAAGAAGCATCTGAAAACTCACTTACAAAAAAACAAAACAGGAACATTTTATTCCATCTGCTAAGAAGAAAGAAGAGGAAAAAAAAATTACAAGAGTGAGCCAGGGAAGGGCAGAGAGAAACCGAGGGGCCAGAAGAGATAGAAACTGAGCTTCAGAAAGAAAAGGCGGTTTTTCTAATCCATTTAAGGTACATTTCTATCCTCGGTTAGTGCCACATATATATAATGTAAACATATGCCCACAGCAGGATTATTTTGCTTCTTTTTATTTCTTAAATGCAAAACATTACCTTCAAAGAGAAGTGGGGAAATTATGGATTAAGGTAGGCTACTTGTGACAAGAGCCATCACGAAGCCTCAAGATTAATCATTTTGAGAAACAAAATGAAATACTTCAGCAGGTCATCAGTGAGTCCTCTTCAATCTTCCTGAGATGTAATGTGCAGGTCTCACAAGGGCCAGGGTATCAAAAAACCTGTAGCTGTGATCCTTCAACAAATTCCCACAGCAGGAGAGGCGGGGGCGGGGGGGCAGCTGAGGCATGGACAGAACCTTCTCCTCGGTCATCCCAAGCCCAACAGGTGACCCAAGCAGCAGAGTCGAGGAGAGACAGAGAGAGAGAGACAAGGGCTTCAGAGAAAGAGAAAACCTGGCTCTGACTCTCATCTCTGCTGCTCAGTAGCTGAAGGATCTGGAGCAAGTTACTTCCCTTCCCCGGTCCTCTGTTATCCCATCTGCAGGACGGGGACGGTACTGACTACGCTGCAGAGTTATTTGTGGATATTAAGAAATACGCATTAAACAAAGCCACTTTCCTTTACCTAAACTCGCTTTCCCCTCCTTTCTTCTCCTCTTCTCATTTTTACTCACTTGCTTAGGCGTAGGGGAAATAACCCAAGATTTATAGTTACAAGGTTAAGCTACAACTCCTAGGACAGACACTTCCTATGTGCACAATTGCGTAAGCTTTGACCCAGTTACGTGTTGAAGCTCAAGTTCCTCAGCCTTAAACAGCAGCAGTCATGATGGTCCTACTTCCCTCACGGTGCTACAGTGAGAACATATGAGATAATATTAATGCTAAAGCACATTATATGTTTTACATCAATACAGAAATGTTTACTATTCCTACTGTTGTTCTCCAAAAATGGAATACTCCAACCCATTTTGATCTTTTTCCTTATTTATTTCTCCCATCTCTATTTCTCATGGCAAATAATAAATCATAACCAATTAATCAATAATCATAACATCATCTCCATCCCAAAGAACTTTTAGTGGTTGCTTCTGCAGCTGTCTGGAAGAAGTACCAGGTAGAACTGATGTTTCTTCCATAATAAAAATTTATTGGAGGTTATTATGAGCCAGGCACTGGGACCGGGAGGCAAATGAAAAATGCAAAATTCAGTCAAGTGGGGCAAACAGACAAATAAAGAAAAGATTTCACTATTGCTGCACAATATAAATTAAGTACGAAGGATGCTGAGGATGCCAATGAGGGAGGGTGTGACTCCCTGGGGAGTCAGGGAAGATTTCACTTCGAGAATACGAGAGAGCTAGGCCTTCAAGGGCAAGCAAGTCCTCACCAGGCAGAAAAGGAAGAAGAAGGTCATTCAGGGAAACAGAAGGCCAGGTACAAAGGCAAGGAGGCCCGAGAGAGACCACAGGCTCCTGCAGGGACAAGGGTAAGTTCAAGACATTCTATAGATTTAAGACTTAGTCCTTTAAGCAATGGGGAGTTTGAGCTTAAAACTGCTGTGATACGATCCATGGCTTAGAAACATGACTCTGATCAAAGGCCAGACACGCCACCATTCACTGGGCACCTACTCTGTGCAAGAAATGGAAGACAGAGATGAAGAAGACCACCCCAACACTCCCTCTGGGTGGGGAGCTAGACGTTCTTACTTGCTTTCATGTAATATCTGAAAGGCTGCCTAACTAGGGGCTGTGAGCCACTACGGCACCCCCCGCCCAGCCACCCACAACCCAGCACTACCTGGGGCTTCGGAACCTGCCCTTCATACCCAATTCACTAATATGGGATCCTCATTTTCTATTTGACCGTACTGTTCCATTTCTATGAACTCTGGTGTGACTGTGGATCACCCCCACATGTGTTCAGAGCTCCATCCTCTGGCTGTGGGTCTTCCTTCCTGGATGCTAGCCTCTTGCTGTCGTGCTTTGACTTGCAGCACCCTGCCGACAGCCTGGCTCCTGCATCTGTCTATAAACGTGGGTAGGTTTCTCTGCTGTCCTTGTCCCTTGCTCCCTGTACGTACTCCCAGTACAACTGTAGCAAAGGTGATGCTGTAAGTTCACCAAATCTTGTTTCACTATCCTCTTCCTAGGCACACAGAAAGACATTTGACAACCTCCCTGCTAAACTGGGTTCTGGTGAATACAGGAAAAAAGATACATAAGCCCTTCCTAGGCCTGGCCCTTAAGAACATTCTAGTATAGACCTTCTGTATTAGCTTCCCAGGATACTATAACAATCACCGCAAACTTGGTGGCTTAAAACAACAGGAATTTATTCTCCCACTTTGATGGATACCAGAAACGCAAAATCAAAGTGTCTGTAAGGCCACACTCTACCAAGGCTCCAGGGGAGAATCTTCCCATGCCTCTTCCAGCTCCTGGCAACTCCCAGTGCTCCTTGGCTTGTGGCTGCATCACTCCAAACTCTGCCTCTACCTCTGCAAGATCTCCCTCCCTCTGTGTGTCTTTGTCCAAATCTCATTTTCCTTTCTCTTATGAAGACACCAGTTTCGAGACTTTGTTCTCACTCTAAATCTAGGATGATTTAGGCTCCAACTCAAGGTCCTTAAGTCATTACACTGGCAAGGACCCTATTTCCAAATAAGGGCACACTGAGGATCCAGTTGGGAATGAATTCGGGAGGATCACTATTCAACTCACTACACTTCCCATGCAACCTTGAAGGCCTCACAATCCAGGAAGGGCGGTCACCAGATACCAGAACTAGAGCCCTGAATGATCATGTGAAGCAGAGTTTCTCCCAGCGCTAACCCTCACCCGGCACATAAGGTGAGCACGAAACAAAACGTCATGGTGTTAAGCCACTGAGATTTCAGGGTTAATTTGTTACAATAGCAGAGTCCGGCCTAGCTTGGCTACTACTCTAAGCCTCATACCCTTGCTCTGCAATCCAAACACTATTTATGGGCTCAAGGCTAATATGCCATGTTTTCATTTGGGTTCAGTTTTTGCTCAAAAGCCCTTTTAGGTTGCTCTTGCAGAATGTCCCAGGAATTTATCTCAGAGCTTTGCTTGGCCTGGATACGGGTGTTTGGGAGGTTTCCTGTTTTCCCTGGGTCGTGTCATTAGGCTTTTGCTGATAACATCGCTGTTTTCTCTACTGGTCTCAGAGGAGAATGTGGTAGCCAGTATGAGGTAGCTCTTGCTTTTATTGGGGTAGGGGACAGGGAGCAAAGGGATTGATGTGAATGTTTTCTGGCTCACTTTATCCAAAATGGAATCAAGAAAAATGGTAGCTAGTGTCCCTCTCTTACAGATGTGGAAAGAGCACAAGGTTTTAGAGTCATGCTGACCTAGGTTAAAATTGCCCAATGTTGCAAATTCAACAGCTATCATTCTTTGCTACTTTTTGTCTCAAAGCCGTAGTTCTCTTACCTTTTAAAAAGGAGGGTAAACATCCCCTTTTCCGCAGGGCGGCTGTGAAGATTACAGGTACTAGATATGTGATGAGTTCAGTGCTCCCATCATAGCAGTTACTAGATAAATGTTAACTCCCTTTGTTCCTATGGATAGACCAATTTATCCCCACTTAGGTCTTCCTCCCTTCTGGGGCAAGAGGAGCTAAGTTTGTGTAAAACCATGCTCTTCAGCACCGGTCTCGATGACCCCCAAGCATTTTCTACTTTTCCTCCAGTTCATCCTTTCAGATTCTATTAGTCTATTCCTCGGAACTGGCTTACAAGATAGTGGATAAACTGACTAATCTCTTTAAGCAGCTGAGTTTTGCTCTTAAACACTTCATGTGAGTTCGATACTCCAATTAGAATGAAAGCTCTGAAGGTAGGGACCATGGCTTCTCCCATGTCTGTAAACCTCATGGCAGTCAGCACCATTCCAAACTGCACACAGGTGCCTGGCCATACGCACCAACTACAAAGAACAGGGAGGATGGGACTAAGACAGGACTAAGACACAATTTGACCTCCAATAATGTGGATGACCACCAGTCAGTAGGCTAGCGTTAGAGTTAGCTGGTATACTCACAGGACAGAGGGAAGGTAGAAGTTGAAACACTGAAGAAATGGAGCAAAAGAAACAGGATTTGTCACCACTTGGAATTTGGTGGATCCTCCATAAATCAATCAACTGATGGTTGACTGATAGCCCTTCCCAGCTAGATTAGCAAAACTTACAGTCCTATAAAGGTATTATAATAAATTGTTATACATTGTATAGCATGTGTTATATAATGTATCTGTGTTACATACAAATTTGCAATACATACTTATAGCACTTGCTTTATACTGGACACTATTCTAAGTGCTTTACCTATATATTAATTCATTTAGTCTTCATAACTCCACAACATAGATGCCATTGTTATCACCATGTTATAATGAAGAAACAAACCCTGGGGGGCTTAACTGCCCCAAAGTCACAGAACTATTAAGTAGCCAGGCCAGGAGCCAGATTCTGACAGCTTGGCTCCAGAGGCCATGCCCTCAGCACTAGCCTACACAGCTTCTCAAATGGGAAAGCATAGGGGTAGAAGGAAATGGGACCCAATTCAAAATGGTACCTGAAAGAGAGGGCATACAATTTAAATGGATTCTGAAGAGCCAGCCCTTCAACCAAAGAAGCAGCTGCAAGATCAGGGAGCCGATGTGGCAGCTACAGATGCAAGGGGACAACCCTACAGGACAGATGGGAACAACCCACCATAACAGTAATAGGAGCCAGATGGAAGCAACCCCCTCAGTGGATACCTTTGGTTTGAGGTGGGACTAACTCCGGAATTAAGGCCCTGAAGAGTTGCACCATTTGGGGGCCCAGGAACACACAGTTCTAGCAGACTGAAGACAAAGGAGATAGAAGGAGCTGGGGAGAAGTTCCAGAAAGCTTGACAGGCCTGTTTTGAGCTTTGCATCTCCAATGTACAAACTGCTAGGGGCAAGAGACGGCCAGCTTTTCCACCAGCCCCATGAAGCTTGGTAACCATACCCTACATTTGTTGACCATTACCGAATAAATCATTTCAGTTTCCACCAGCTTTGGCCCTCCTCCACCATTAACAGAGAATAAACCGGGGCTCCCCACTCAAGGTTGTCATTAAAAGCAGAGAGGGTATTGGTGTTCTCCCCCAGGCTCTGCAGGCCCGGTGGGCAATGTCCCGTCCTCCCTCTCTAAGCACAGTGGAATGAGCACTATTTGACGGGTGATTCTTTCATCTCTGCAGCTTTGAAAACCTCAAACGTCATATCAAATCTACAACAAAGAACAGGGACTTCAGGGTTGACAGCACGGCCATAATTAAAGACGACCATCAGTAAGCTGCCATGTTAAACAATGCCATGTTATAACTGCTCCAAAACCAACTGTTTACCTTTCAGACATTTCTATGGAAAGGTTTAAACAGGTGCAGTTTGAATTGTTTTCATAAAGATAGGCAAACAGGAGATAGGAACTTTTCTTCTAAGACAGAGTGTAATGTACAGAACACTATTCCCTTGCTATGGTGTCCAACAGATTTACTCAGGGGAAATAGTCTCTGGTAACTGATAAGAATATGAATCCAAAAATAGCACTGCAAATATTACAGGGACATTGCCAAAGAAGAAATGGGAAACAATCCAAAAATTTTCATTCGAAGTTCCTTCTGGCCCGCAGACCTCAGTTCATCCTTCTGTAAAATAAGAAGGCTGCACTTCAAACTCATTTCCCTAATCCAAGTCCAACAGACATGAAAATTCAAGAGTGTTTTAGGAGTGGATCGGGGTCCCTCTTGCCCCATTATGCCCCCAGAAGATTCTTAGATCTTGGAGAACCACTGGATTGAATCATCTCCAGGAGTTCTCTCTAGGACCAAAATTCTAAGATTCTCAAGATAAAAAATGTTTTAAAGTGTAGCTTATTCCATTTTTGTTATTCCATTTTTTCTCCACATATTTTTTTCACTGTTCATCTCCTATATAACACTGAATGTGGTCTTAAGTCGATGAATTGTAAAGGAAGTTTTAAGTACTTTCTCTCCTCCTTAAGTCTTGGGTAGGGTTGATAATACCGATAGCAAATGGAAAGAGGTGACATGAAAACAAATTCTAAGAATCTGATTTAAAAACTGAACTCCTGGGGCGCCTGGGTAGCGCAGTCGTTAAAGAGTCTGCCTTCGGCTCAGGGCGTGATCCTGGCGATCCGGGATCGAGTCCCACATCAGGCTCCTCCGCTGGGAGCCTGCTTCTTCCTCTCCCACTCCCCCTGCTGTGTTCCCTCTCTCGCTGGCTGTCTCTCTGTCACATAAATAAATAAAATCTTTAAAAAAAAATAAAAATAAAAAATAAAAAAATAAAAATAAAAACTGAACTCCTGACCTGGGTTCTCAAAGCTGGCTCAGTGTCCCAGTTCCCAGACAGGTCTGAGGTGAGCAGAAGAAATGTGTTCCCCATGCTTCTCTTCTGCCTTGGAATTTATGCCAGCTTCCTGAGGCCTGCGTTTTCCACACTTCCAATTCTACCCGTATGCTGGAGACCCCTGGAGGTTTCTGGAGCTCCTGAAGAGTTAGTCTATTTAAAGACAGTCAGGAACTTTGTCTGTCTTGGATGATGCATAAAAATTGGGGGAACAAAAGGACAGTTCTGTGGAGCCACCAAGAGATCCTTTTGGATCTCCTGAGGCAGAGACCCCTCAGTGGGATTTGGGAGGTTTCCCCATGTGCAAGGGCTGCTCATCACTTCATGTGAACAGCTCACACACGGTCAGGGACCCCTGGGCAAGGATCACAGTGGCTGAGCTTAAGGCCCCACATGGGACACCATGACTCATGCTGATGAGTGGGAAATTTTCTCATACCTGACAACATGACACTGTTGAAATAAGTATAAAAAGCTGTGGCTCATTTCTTTGCAGAATAAAGATCATAACGTTTATAATAAGATGAAAATCTCTGATACTTGTTTGGGACAGACCCAAAGAATTGCAAAAGCTGCATTTGACCTCTTCCTATGAAAATCATTTGGACAATCCTTGACTGGATAGATCTGATCTCCTTGCTATCCCCACCCCCAGGGGGAGCTCCACAAAGTCTCCGAAGAGGAAAACCAAACCACAAAGTGTCTCACCTCTGTGAAGGGGGAGTTGATGTCCAGCTAGTGCCAACTGACTAGGACAGAGCCCACGAAAGTAGATAAAATTACCCTTCCTGGCTGAGGCTGGGCCACAAGGCCCCGCCCCCCTACCCCTTCCACCAATGCCGACATCATTCTCGAGACCCCCGTTTCCTTCTAGCCTGAAAAACTCCATTTTGAAAACAATGACCCTTTATGGAGGGCTTTCAACCCAGCTTAAGTTCTAAAAAATCAAATAGCCAATAAGTCTGAGCTAGAGAAAGCATCTCTCAAGAATCTGGGAAAACTGCCTTGGATGGTTTGTATTTAGCGGTATTATCTTCTCCTTCCACTTGTCAGATTTTGTCTTGCTGTTTTCAGAATGAAACAAGATATAAATAAAGAAAAAAAAAAGTGATCGAGATAGGCTCCTGAGCACTGGTTATTTTTTGAGCTGAGAAGCCACATGGCTTCCAAGCACAGTTACGTTACAGTAATATGCTTTGTCATACGTCTCCTAGACCCGTCTGCTTGTCTATAAAACAGTCTGCTCCTCATCTTTCGAAACTTGGCCTGGATACAGAACTTTTGACTTAAAATATCTAACAATATGTCATATCCCCAAGAAGATACATGACAGCTATTTCTAAGACACATAATATTATTAATTGTTTTTGAATGTAATTGAGCTGTAATGAACCTTAAAAGTATAAAAATGACATTTAACCATCAACAGTTCTTAAAACATTGTAAACACAGAAGAAATACTAACAAGTCCAACAGTACTCATAATTTCAAAATTATACCCTTTGAAGCCAAAATGACATTTAGAGAAACAGAAAGAACGTAAAAACTTAAAAATAAAATTGCCAGGCTTGAAAATATTAAACTTACCTTCTGATAAAAATTAAGTGTGAGCTAAATTATTTTTTATGTTTGCAGAACTGTCAAAGAGTGTGCTGTCTCCTTAAACTCTCTGAAGGGCGATGGCAGGAGGGTAGGGAGAGGGCCCGGAAGAGACAGACAACGCAGAGCAGAGGAACAAGAGCATTTACTTCAATTTCCTCCAAATCACTTAGAATTTACTGAGCACCTACTATGTGTTCATACTATACTATGTGTCATGGAGGATAAAAAAAAAAAAAAAAAGAAGATACAACCGAAGCCTTAAAGGAGCTTGCAAACTTGCTTATTTTTCAATTTTAAAATGACAAGACCTTCTTTGATTAAACGTCCAAATGAAAGTTCCATTACGTAAGTAACGTGTGGCGGTACATCAGGAAGAACTCAGTGTGACCCAGGGTGGCTAGAAAAGCCCCATGCAAGAGCTAGAATTTTAGCTGAATCTTGAAGACAGAGCCCTATTTAGAAAGATAGAAAGGCCAGAGTATTTACAGTAGGAAAAGCAGCTTCCATGATAGCCTCAAAGCTGACACCAACAGAACTTGCTGGAAAAAGGGTGAGCTGAAAGGAGTGGCCCAAAACTCTGCACTTCAGGTTACCCACAACTCAAGCGCGTGGAAAACATTCACCTGACTCCTTCCTCCCAACGGTTTCTCAGAGCCTTCTTCACTGGAGCCCCACCTCCCTGGGAATCCAGAGGCTCCCAATGTCCGTCTCTCACCAGGCTTGCTCCACTGAACCCACAAAGGAGGGACCCCACTCCCGACATAATATGAGTCAGAAACTTTCCTCCCCTGGCTCTAAGGACGGTGCTCATTTTCAGAACCACATTGGCTAGAACTGGAAGTAGTCACTCCCCTCGTGTATTGAAGACATTACGACCTTTCTGCTGTAGCTTCTTTGCACCATCCTACGGTCAGCGGTTCTCAACCAGGGGCACCTTGCCCCCTAAGGAACATCTGGTCTTATCTGGAAACATTGTTCACTTTGTTACAAATGACAGGAGGATGTGTTACCACTACCTAATGGGGACAGGCCAGGGATGCTGCAAAACATTCTACAACACATGGGACAGCCCCCACAACAAAGAACTTTCCAGCCCAAAATGTCAGTAATGGCAAGGTTGAGATGCAATGAATATCAACATTTACAATATCCTCTGAGCAAATTTATTCGAACAAGATGGAGAATTTTCTTTCTATCTTTTTTCTTAAACCTGACCTAGATTCATTGATTTCCAGAAGCCTCAGCCCAAATACCAAGGTGCTCTCGAGGGCAAAGCTGCTGGCCCCACACAGCCCTGATGAATGCCACCCCCTTGTCCTCACCCCGTAAGAGTTGTGCACTGAGGGGAACGTATACCCTGACAGTGAAATGGGTCCTCCACTCAGGCCGTTACACTCACACCTAAACCGAACTAGAAATGAGAAGATATCGAAAGCCAACACATTTTGTACCCTTTGTGCCTTTTCCGAAGCTAGATGCACTTTACCTTTTTAAATTTTAATAGGGAATAAATGCAATATTCAAATATTTGCTATTTGAGTACTTTCAGTTTTGAGTTTGTGCAGAGAAAAAAGTCCTTTGATTCATTCATCAATTGACCATTTATAAAATTGGTTCCCACTCAAATATCCCTTCCAAGGAGTGTGCAGCCCTGATGCCTGTTATCCACAACAATTTAAGCCTGTCTGTGGTCAAGGGCTATATAAGCCCTCAGTGCAAATCAAATGAAAAATGAAACAAACTTCTGCAAAAGGTGTGTGGTTTCATGAACTCAAGTAAAGTGATGTTGGATTAAGTGCTCACATTACACTCAAAACCATTTACTTTGCATCCTCAGCCCAACTGAAAAGGAGAAAAGGAAGAAAATAAGACAACTGGAATTTTATGACATTCATTTCGATATCGAAAGATTAAGAAAGGCTCATATAAAATTGATCAAGTCCTAATTTGGCAGAAATAAACAACTCTTATAACTATACTATAAAAGCAAATACCAAGTAAAAGATATTTGGTGCCAGAATGTAATTTCATCAGAAAAAATTAGGGGAAAAATTTAAAATAACAGTTAGATATTTTTGTTCTAAGAATTAGATCATAGTAGCAATTACAATTGAACCTGTTTTTGATACAAAATATATACATAATTTTGAGTTTCAGCTTTCGTGATTAAATCCCAAATCCCTTTCCCCAAAGTTACTCTTGCATTTTGCTTTCCATTTAAATTGATTCCCCTTAGGTGATCCTTTTCCCTTCATACATGGGTCTCCCCCTAAAGATCCAGACCCCCTGAAGCAAAAGCAAAACCACAGGACAGGCTAAATCCCTTTTCCAGCCCAACCTCATTGCCAAACTTGCTTCTCCCACAGTTGGTGATGCTTCCTAGAAGTGTCCGACAGCCTCCCCCACCTCAGTTTGACAACCACAAATGACTTCCAAAAAGTACAGACTAGAAGGTATAAAGAAAGTCTGAAAGTGGAAACCAAAGACCCTTCAAAACCCATTCCCAAATCCCATTGTTCTTAGAGTAAAATTCCACCTCCCAACCAGAGCCTATCAGCCCCAGAATAACCTGGCTCCTGCCTGCCCCTTCAACATCATCTTAAACCTCTTCCAAGTCTCTTTAGCCCTTCTACCTACCCAGCCACGTGGATCTCTGGGGCCCTCAGACCCACCAAGCGTCTGCACACCTGGTGGCCTTTGCACATGCTGCATCTTGCGTCTGCAATGTTCTTCCCAGTTCTTTCCATTCTAATCCATAAGTGTCAGCATAAATGTTCCCCCTTGAGAGAACCTTTCTCAGCAGCCTATTTAAAGTTCTCTCAATAGTCTGCGTTACTTAGATGTTGAAAAATTTTGTGAAATGGAAGAATAAATGGGTGGATGGTTGGATGGATGGATGGAGTTCATTTGCGTGGCAGAGTCAGTCAATATCTGCTGTCAATAGCCATTATTCCCTAAGGCCATTTTCCAAGCAATTGTTTCTCTCCCTTGGATCATTTGAGATTGAATCAGTGAATCCAGGGCTAGGAGGAAAGAGCCTGATTAAGGTCACTGCACCAACCCCCAGGGAGAGCTCCCTATCATCCATTTTCTCATGCTTTGTGTCAAGTCTTGCTTTCAGCTCCTCCAGTGGCAAGGCTTTTCTATGTCCCCATGGACATATCTATACACTCTCCCCATTGTGAAATTTGTCCTGATTTTCCCAGCCTAAATTCCTCTCTGCTTAACTTCACCCCATTACTCACAGCTGTCTCCCTCTGGACTACAGCAAATGACAACTCTGTGGAACTCACTTTCTCCTCTGGCTTCCCACAACTTCCCAATTCCACAGCCTACTCCTTGATGGACTAGCATGGCATGAGATCCATGTAAGAGTTTACACAAATGTTCTGAATTAAAACTTGGTCACCACCAGCTTCATCTCACCCAGCCCTCTCGCTCATCCATCATTCCCCTTGCCCCTTCCTCCCTCCCCAGCCTCCACAAGGCCAATCTGGTTTTCTTTTCCCATTACACAATTCTTTCAGAATACAGTTCTATGCTTGAATATAAATGGCAAGTTTCTGTAAGGCTGCTCAAGAAGCTATTGATGATGGTGGCTTCCGGGGGGTGGAGGGTTGTGGGGGACAAGACTTATATTTATTGCTGATACCTTTTTGTGTTATTTGCCTTTTTAACTGTAAGCATACACCATTACTTTTTAAATTGTGGTGAAACACAGAGAGCATAAAATTTACCATCTTAATCATTTTTAAGTGTACAGTTCAGTGGTATTAAGCACATTCACATTGTCAGGCCACCACCACCACACCATAGATACAACTTCTTTCATGGAACATTTTTAAACTACATGTTTAAAAATGCGGTTCTTGATCAAGTAGGTAGACAAGACAAAGGACAGAACAGGAAGGAGGGTGCTACACCTGGTGTGAGCCATAGAAAACAAATATCACTGTCACTTGGTCATTTTTGATATGTTAAAAAGTTACAACTACAGGGTGGCAGGTACTCTGTACAAATAAGGGGAGAAAAGGAATGAAATACAAAAAAAAATCTAAAATATGGCTTTACCCCCACACACATACTTATAATAATGACGGACCAAAATAAGTATGTGCGTTCTCAGTCAAGTATAGAGAACAGACATCTTAACAAAACAGAATTATGGCTATCGCAGCAGTTTGTGAAAAAAATTATTAGCTTTATTACTGCAAAAGTAGTTTGAATAGGAGTCTTCCAGCTGTTAAATCTGATCATCAGAACACTGCCAATTTTCTCTGCCACATAGTCTTTTTGTGCAGTGGGGAACTTGTTGCAATTAAGGGATTTTCTCACTTAATAATTCTCCGATTTGGAAGGTTTTTCGTGTAAGCAACAATCCAAGTAGTGGTATCATACTCAGCTCCTTTTATATAATTTCATAACTTGCTGGAAGTGGCAAAGACTGCCACAGAAGAGGATGGTGATTTTCTGCGTCTCTAGTAGCTGTACTCAAAGTTAAATGTTCCCAATCTGACAGCATGAAGGCTGAAGCAAACCTCTGATTGCAATTTCTGCCATCAAAACTCCCTCAAAGCCCATATGTTTCGCAGGACAGGCATGCTGTGCCTGTCCCTGGTGGGTTGCAGCTTCCATGAAGCCTGATTTCTCTCTGGGGTAAGTATTCTTTCAACACGGGTATCTCAGTTCTGAGCTGCAGGTGCTAGCTGAATCAAGAAAGGCTGGAAGAGCTCTAGGAGATGAGTTGGTTTCGTAATTCAGGGGAAAAAATCCTCCCTAAAATGCTTTTAGTTTGCGACTCAACACAATGAACCCTACACGTTTGTTCCAATTCTCCTTCCAGCTCCCCACCCCACACACTTGTTTTGTGCTATAACACAGTTGCTTTTTACACTTACACACACACACACACACACACACACACACACACACATCCCCAGAGAGCCACCTGGTTATCAGACTTGAGTACTCTGACTTAAGAGTCATCTTTTCCAGGTTGAGAGAGCTAAATTTAATAGAAGAGAAGCTGAGACTGAGGGGCCACAATCCGAGAATAGGAAAAAAAAAAAAAAAAAAAAAACTTAGAGAAATATCTTCGTGTCTGATGTTAGCTCAAGACTCTGAAAATGGTATGTGAACAGAAGTGAAAAATCATAGCATGCTATGAAGAATAAAATACTAGACTAGGATCTGGGATCTTTACATCCACATCCCAACTTCAATGTTTACTAACTGGGTGTCTTTTCTTCAGTAAGTTGCCACCTGAAAGTTCTTTAACCTATAAAATAGGGTATTACCCATCCAATGTGCAAGATTCTTATGGTAATAAAGGCACAGTGGATAGGGTACTAAGGATATCTGCACAATAATTTGCCCCTTTTCTGTCATTTAGAGACAGAAAAATATGTCAAGAAACCTAAAGCAAGAAGCTTATGAAGTCCATCAATGGGGGTAAAAGGGGCTGCCCCTTCAATACTGATGTCAATCCAGCTTCCATGATTAGTAAGATGCCAACAACAGGACCATCAGGTGCTGTATTAGACTCCCACGCCGGCCATAACAAGCTACCACAAACTTGATTGCTCAAAGAACAGAATTTTTTTTTTCCTCCCACAGTTATGGAGGCTGAAAACCTGAAATCAGTATCACTGAGTCAAAATCAAGATGTTAGCTGGGCTCTACTCACACCAGAGGCTCTAGAGGAGAATCTGCTGGATGCTTCCTCCAGCTCTGGATAACTATAACACTCCCTAGCCTGTGGAGTCCAACCTCCACATCGCTCCAATCTTCAAGGCCAGAATCTTCACATCTGCTGTCTTCACGTTACCTTCTCCTCTGTGTGGGGGTCAAATCTCCCTCTGCCGCCTTCCTAAGGATACATGTGATTGCGATTAGGACCTATCCAGATAACCCAGGATAATCTCCCCATCTCAAGGACCTGGATTTAATCACATCTGCAAAGAGTGCCATACAAGGTGACACCTACAGGTTCTAGGAATTGGGACATGACATCTTTTAGGGGGCCATTTTAAGGACTACCAGAGGTACCAAAGACACCAAGTGCAAATTGATCAGGAAAATAAGCTAACCAAACAACTTCTTAAAATTTCAAATCATCCCTGCTTTGGGCCTAATTTACACTGGTGAATGAGTGAATGAAACCCATCTTCTTGGCAACACTAAGACAGAGTCATTAAATGGAAATGAATTTGGTTTAAGGAAAAAAACCCACAAAGACTGAGCCCAGCAGAGCACCTGAGCAGGTGTGCAAGAGCCTTGACAAGGCAATGGAAAAGCATCTGAATCCCAGGGAGGAGCTTGGAAGAATGAAACCGAAAAGCTTCCCTCTCCTTTCCCACCTGAGCTAAGAGCCATCCCCATGGACAGCCCACATGGGAAACGAGCAAGCCTGTCTTTCATTCTGCCAGTTCATTCTTTCACCCCTTTAAACAAATGTTTATCGATCACATACTATGCACCGGGTGCTGCATACTTCCTCCAGTGAGGCCCATGCACGAGTGAGTTAAGTCAATTCAAGGCAGCAACTGTCTACAGAGGACCCACTATGTGTCAGACACATTGGTGAATGTGACCACATCTATTCCTGCCCTGAACTCCCTTTGCAAAAGTAAGTTGGTGATATTTCCAAGAAAGTGGCCTGTATCCTCTGAGGTAGACACTCAACCCTCCAGATAATCGATCCTGCTGAAGGTCGGTGCAGAAGCCCAGGGCAACTCAGACAAGCCCCAGCCTTGGGGGGACATATTTTAGGATATGGTGTAGTACCTGGAGCCACCATTCTCTACTCCCTCCTCACCTTGTCAACCTCACATAATGGATTCTGAGAGCTCCTCCTGTCTATCTGATTACATACTCCATGCTTCCCACAGGAGGGTTGCATGATTAAGTGGCATTCAATCTTCTCTGCTGGGTGATGTCAGGCTCAGCGGCATCACCACACAGAGTGGGCACCCCGGCGGCTGGAGGGGGAGCAATTCCCAGCAAGTGAAGAATGGGGATGCAGGGGCGGAAGAGGAGAGGGGAAGGCGGCTCCTTTTCATTCTGCACGTGAGCTTCTCTGGGTCCCATAAATTCCTCTGCCCCGTATATTTCACTCAGCTGTCTAAATGAGGTTTGCTCATATAGCCACCACTGTGCAGAATCAATCATGCCCTTCTGCACAGAATGTTAATTGTGTGCCCCATAAAAAAAAAAGAGAAAAAAAGAAAAGAAAAGAAAGAAAGAAAGAAAAAGGAAGGAAGGAAGGAAGAAAAAAAGGAAGGAAAAAAATTGGAGCACACTGCAGAGAGGCCTTAGAAAGAATTCAAAACCATTTTTTTTTAATTCACAATACTTTTTAAATTGCCATGTGCAGTAAAGAGTCACAAACCCAAGCACGGTCCAGCTGCAATCCAGGTGCCTTTTCCAAGGCTGGGGAGAGAAATATTAAGAAACCTCTTTGCACTTCCATCAATTGTTCCACACAACACTTGCACAGTCAGCTGCTGAGCTTCCCAAATAAAGGAGCTCTGAGCACTCCACACAAGTAGTGTCCTCGGTTAACTCCACACAAAATAGCCCATTCAAATTAACCTGGGCTACAAATCTCGGTTTGTATCTGACAGGGATTGACTCATCTCAGAGGTAGAAAAGGAGAAGAAAAACAACTAACAAAGAGTACTCCCCTCCTCCCTTCCCTTATCCCCAAGAGCAGTAAACACATGGGCTGGCTATTACCAAAGTAAATTAAGTAGATGAGTGACAGCTAAAAAAAGTCTTTAGCAAGTCACCATCTAAGTGCCTGGGACCCAACAGACATGTCTGCTTCAGCTGATCCTCTATTTTTCATTCTACAGAGGTTACATTATTAAACTACAGATCATGAGATCATATGCTTCAAGAGCACAGACATGCTTTGAAAAGACACACACACATGCACACACACCACACGTCTCTGCACGAAGGGCAAAGAGCTGACTCTACAACCACAGTCTTCAAGGATCCCATTGTTTCCTAACGGACCGGATGGACACCGTGACAAGCACACTGCCTTCCACCACCAATTTTGGGAACATGTGAGAAATACGGTATGCTGCTTGCTGGTATGTGGTCCGAGATGACTCATAAATCTTCCTTTATCTCCTTCGTGGTGTTAGCAGAAAAGGATGAGTTGCTTTTTTCCATCTCATTCTCCCGTCTATCTGTCTGTTAGCCGTGCCCTTGAGCAAAGATTACTGATGCCCTGCCTTTGATATATGACACATCACCCACAGCAGCTTTTCATCAAGTGAATTAACCTGGAAAAATGCAAACCCACCTGCCAGTTGCTTCCAAACTTTGCACAATTCCTTTGTGTACTTCCTCTCTCATGTGCATCAGGCAGGAAGGCAGCAAGGGCAAGCTAAAGAAATGTGGAAAATTAAGAGAATCTAAACCTGGGGGCTCTGTGAAATAACTCACTTGCTCAAATAGGCTGCTTTTGCATAAAGACTTGGGGGCGGGGGCTGTTAAATGAAGAAATCAGCTAAGCCACAGTTTAGAAAGCTTTGCACCTGAGCTGGAAAACGCCATTTTTCCCCCAGCCGTTTACTCTGTGTGGCTGGAATAATGACAAGAGCCTTGGCAGCCGTTGATGACATGGTTACAGAAACTATTTGGTGATTTCCAATCGATAATCTAGACGGGCTGGGGAGGAGTGAGGAGTAGGAAGGAACAGACAGACAGGAGAAAGAGAGAGGGAGAAAGTGAGAGGCCAAGGCAGGGAGGAGAGAAAGCTGAAGAGAAGGGAAAGCAAGCATGAAATGAATCTGGATTCTTCTGCCAGCCCCTCCCGCAACTAGGGCTTTATGCAACCAGATTCATTGACAAGCAGTTCCTGAAGCCTCCTCGTCATCATGAAAGAGTAAATGAACACAGCACGATGGACACCTTGAAGGAACTCAGTCCACAGGTTCAAACAGAAGGCACTGTGGAAACCATCAGTGGCACCCCTGCATCGCTCAGCTAGAGAGAGCGGGGGTTCAGAGAGACCCCCTTGACCCATCCAAGGTCAGACAGCTAAGCAAAGTGGGAATAAGGTTGGATATCAAGTTTCCAAACTCCAGCACTCTATCCAATACAACACACTGCTCCCAACCTGACTTAGACCCGACCCCACCCCAGCCCACACCTCCCCCCTCAAAAAGCTGTTCAAACTGACTTGCAATTGAATAAAACTCATTGCATGGGGGAATAAGAAAGGTTTTGAAGCTGGAACAAAGGTAGACTCTGTGTCTCTTGTTTACCCAAGTAGTAAACGTTTTCCTCGCACTCATCCTTGATTCTGATAATAAGGCAGTTATTCTTTTCAAGGTGACACCCACTGTGTGTGACTACGTGAAGCCTTGTGATGAGATCTTCCTGTAATATATTCTTTAAAAAAAAAAAAAAAACTAAAACCCAAAGAACCCAAACTATCAATCATAATTTTTTTGCCCATATTCTAATTTTAAGGGAAAGTTACAAAGACTGGGTTTGCTGTTTTAAGGACATTATTTTTTAAAAAATCTGTCTTTGGGTGGTCCTGGGCTCAGTATACAGGCAGTCCAATCTCCTACACCTACATTTATATTTCTGGCCCACACGAACAGATTTCCTGAAATGGCTCTGAAATCTTTCATTGTCAAGGAAAGATTAAATTTTATTATCCACTATACTTCCTAAGGAAACAAAGGACATCACTGGATTTTAGAAAGACTTTTCACAAATAAAACCTGAAATCAAAGTGGTGTCTTGTAGGCATCGGTTAGTCAGAAAATTCAATTACACAAGACGCCCTGTTTCCTGAGCATTCTGGTGAAATTTGAAAAAAAGCAATGAGAAAGGGATAATGTATGCACACCCATTGACTGATTAAAACAAAAGAGATCTCAGTCCCCTCCGGGAGTCAGTTCGTTTCCTGATAGGAAGAAATGAAGCTTCCCTTCTGCCTGGTCAAACTAACATTTCCCCATAAAATGATGCTCAAAGAGTGATAGGAAGTAGATGAAGACATGATACTGGAGTGTCGGATCAACCTGATTATGAGTGAAACCATATACAGCTGTCACCAAAACAACACTTAGGAAGGGCTTACTATGTGCTGGGTATACTAAAACCTTTACCCGCATTGTACCATTTAAAGTCCCCAACAACCCTCTCAGGCAGGTACTCACTCGTGTTAGCCCCATTTCACAGATTAGGAAACTATGTTTCTGGTCAGGTTAGTACCTTGTGCAGGCACTGCAGCTGGTAAGTAGGGGAGCCAAGATTTAAACCCGGAAGACCCGTCTCTAAAGCCTACAACGTTTTACAGGGCGAACGTGACCCAGGTTTCTGGGCCAGCATCCCGCTCACATGCCTGGGCACTGCACATCTCCATTTTCAAGAAAAACAGGACATGGTTCTGAAACCTGCCCAGTGTCAAAAACTAACAATGCCTAAGCCCTCATGTTGTCGCTGTGCCCTACTCACCTGCCACTCTCTGTTGGGGAGATAAAACCTTGATCGCCTTGAAAAAAGTATGCCAAAACCTCCAGGGATTAATTTCATTCTCTTTAAAGCTACATTCTCATAATATATCTTCTTCTCAGATAGTCCTCCATTTTTTTTATTGTGGTAAAATATACACACCATAAGACTTACCACTACAATCATTTTTAAATGTACAGTTCGGTGGGATTCAATACATTCTCACTGTTGTACAGCCAACCCCACCATCCGTTCTCAGAACTTTCTCACTGTCCCAGACAGACTCTGTCCCCGCTGAAGAGAAACTCCCCATTCCTCCCCCTCCACCACCACCACTTGTAGCTGCCTTTCTACTTTCTGTCTCTATGAATTTGACTATTCTAGATACTTCATATGAGTGCAATCATACAAAATTTGTCCTTCCCTGTCTGGCTTCTTTCACTTAGTATGATGTGTTCAAGGTTCATCCATATTGAAACAAGCATCAGAATTTCTTTTCTTAAATGCTCAACATCATTATCAGGGAAATACAAATCAAACCCACAATGAGATACCACCTCACACCGGTCAGAATGGCTAAAATTAACAAGTCAGGAAACAACAGATGTTGGGGAGGATGCAGAGAAAAGGGAACCTTCCTACACTGTTGGTGGGAATGTAAGCTGGTGCAGCCACTCTGGAAAACAGTATGGAGGTTCCTCAAAAAGTTGAAAATAGAGCTACCCTAGGACCCAGCAATTGCACTAGTGGGTATTTACCCCAAAGATACAAATGTAGTCATCCAAAGGGGCACCTGCACCCCAATGTTTATAGCAGCAATGTCCACAATAGCCAAACTATGGAAAGAGCCCAGATGTCCATCAACAGATGAATGGATAAAGAAGATATGGTACGTACACACACACACACACACACACACACACACACACACACACACACAGTGGAATATTATGCATCCATCAAAAATGAAATCTTGCCATTTGCAACAATGCGGATGGAACTAGAGGGTATTATGCTAAGTGAAATAAGTCAATCAGAGAAAGACAATTATCATATGCTCTCACTGATATGTGGAATTTAAGAAACAAAACAGGATCATAGGGGAAGAGAGGAAAAAATAAAACAAGATGAAACCAGAGAGGGAGACAAACCATAAGAGACTCTTAATCATAGGAAACAAACTGAGGGTTGCTGGAGGGGAGGAGGGTGGAGGGATGGGGTAACTGGGTGATGGACACTGGGGATGGTATGTGATGTAATGAGCACTGGGTATTATATAAGACTGATGAACCACAGACCTGTACCTCTGAAACCAATAATATATGTTAATTAATTGAATTTAAATTTTAAAAAGATTTCTTTTTAAGGCTGGATCATATTTTCCATTGGGTGTACATACATACCATATTTATCCATTCAATGGTGGATGGACACTTGGATTGTCTCTACCTTCTGGCTACTGTGATTAATGTTTCTATGTACATACATGTATAAGTATTTGTCCATCTCTGTTTTCAATTCTTTTGAGTATATACTTAAAAGTGGTATTGCTGGGGGCGCCTGGGTGGCACAGCGGTTAAGTGTCTGCCTTCAGCTCAGGGCGTGATCCCGGCATTATGGGATCGAGCCCCACATCGGGCTCCTCTGCTGTGGGCCTGCTTCTTCCTCTCCCACTCCCCCTGCTTGTGTTCCCTCTCTCGCTGGCTGTCTCTATCTCTGTCGAATAAATAAATAAAATCTTAAAAAAAAAAAAGTGGTATTGCTGAATCATATGGTAATTCTATGTTTAACTTTTTGAGGACCCCTCCTTCGATTTCTGAAAACATTTCTCTGTAGAAGGCGAGTTCCCAATGGACAAGCGCCTTATCCTAGGAACCACTGGATCCTAGGGCCCAAAATAGTAAGATTTCTCACTGAATTCTCAACAGCTGTGTTTATAAATGCATAAATGAATCAAATCAAATTCTAGTTCTCTGGAATGAGGGCAAGGCAGGACAGTACCTACTTATGGAATCCCTCCTCCCCATGGAGCCGCCAATGTGACTCAATTGAACACTACCTTCCCACTCCCTGATTTTCCCTACTGCAAACGCACCCAAGCACATGGATGCCTTGATGCTAAAGAACATCAAAATAATCCAAGGCAAACACCAAGAGGGTTGAAAAGAAATCATTAAAGCATCAGCTGTTTCACTGATGGATCTGAGGTCCTTATCCACCACCCTCATCCTTCTATATCCACCCCACGAGGAGTGAGGAGCAAGCAAATCAGAAGAGATTTCTTTAAACGTTGTCCTTGCTGAGCTTTCTATCATAGAATATGAGGACAGGGGGTGGGGAGGGTTTGCTTCCACCACGATATGAATATCAATACCTCCATTAGTTCATTAATATATCAAGAAGGTATTTTTCAACACATTAAATTCAATTTCAAAAAAAGAATGAACCGATGCAGTCAAACACACATGACCAAAATCCACAGTGGCATTCCCCAGCTGCTCTTTCCAGCCATGCTCACTCCCATCTTGGGGGTGCAGGCATCCATTACTCGGCTAATTGGCAGGCCTGACTTCAGAAGGGGAAACTCCAGCCAGTCGTCTGGGCATTTCATGACTTAAGTGCACACTGACTTGAACAATATTAATGGGGCTCCAAATTTTAACTACTGATGGCTTTCAGTAGGAATTTACATTTCTATCCTCCCGGGGCCCACAAATCACTAAATTCTCACCTGTGGTGAAGACAGCCACGAGGGGGAATTGGTTTCAAAGACGGAAGGCAGTGATAATACATGCATTGCACCTTCCTATGAGCAAATACACATAATTGTCTTTTCCCCCCTTTTTCTACATTAAATTCTCAACTCTTTACTACATCTTTTAATGAAAGCAGTGACTGAAAAATATAAACATGGATACATAATTCCCAATGAATTGGTCTCAGTGTAACTTGTAAAAACTGGATTAATGGTACAAAGCATGTACTTTATAAAAATAGCCTGTAGAAAAAAGCATTAAGCAATTACAACTCCAGCTCTGAAGGCTCCAATATTATAGGGTAATATTTCCTTAATGTTAGACTTCATTAACCCTAAGATAATCTCTCATAAATTTTGCTGATTTTTAAAGAGAAAAAAATAAATTATGTTTATTAAACTCCTGAATATGTTTATGAAAACAAGACATAATCTAGTGCCATAAACTTCTTGTCTTTATCTGAATGATCAAGGAGCTCATAAATAAAATATCACATAACAAAGTGAGTGTTAAAATTCATTACTGTAATAGCTATGTTCATGATCTATTTCATTAACACTCGTCCTCTCCTTGGATAAATGGGCTTCTTAGCCTACGAGAGGAAAGCCATTTACAAGACAAAATACTAAGCCGCTTTTTCTCATTTTCCCTTATCTCTTCTATTCCTAACTTTCTAAATTAATTCCTCTCTTAAATCTTATTGTTCCTTCCAGTGTAACTCACAGCACATTAGAGAGAGTGCAGAGCAATAGCAGCAAAGAAATGGGTCTATAGAGTATAAGTTAATTAGGGATCTAAGTGACTGGTGATGAGATTTGATGACATGGAGCCCCAAAGTGAATTTAGAAGCTTATCTTCTTAAAATATTTGAGAATGAAACACAAATAATAGAACTGCAAGAAATATTCAGTATATCAAGCAATCTACATGAGCTTAATAACTAAACTCCATTTCCTGTTTAGCTATATAGTGCAGCACCGCCGGCTGTTTCCACACACAGAATTTTCTAACCTTTATCTTCAGCGATTTTGCAAGCGATTTTATTTTTATAGATGTGTGTGCACACAAACAGTCAGATAGAAAGGTGAATGCTTTCCCAGGAGTTACCAAAAACAGTAGATATGTCTATATGGGACTCTAAACCCACCAGTGAAAATGTACCAACTCCATCGCCAAGTGGGTTTCCCAGCGAGGAAAACCAGGGCAAAGCAACAACGGTTCTGTGTCCTACCTTGACAATTTGTTTCATCTTAATTCAACAGAGTCCTAGGATGCTGTATCCTCTACCCAGATAATAAGCAGAGGATGCTGTTTATGATAATGGCAGAAATTAAAACAGAATTTTACAACCGCTGAGCTGAAAGAAGGCAAAAATCCCCACACGAATATTAAACAGTGTAAATAAAAAAGAATCCACTTGTTTTTATTCCAAACTACATACCAATTTATCTGCCACTGATTCCGTGTAAAGCCCACACTCGCGAAGCTCTACATGTAGGGCGACAAGGAAAGTAATAACTGAACTCAATAAGCATTTACGGAGCATCCTCCCCAGTGAGGCATGAGGGGCAGGTGAAGAAGGACGCAGTGCCCTCAGGAAGCTTCCATTTTGTGGCTACGGTGTGATCGGCGATTCGGCACGCTGTGAGACAGACGGTGCCCCGTGCCGTACCAGAGTGATAACAGAGTGCAGGGAGTGAGCAGTGCTGACCAGGCTCCAACCAGGGCTTTCAGGATGAGAGGACATTGAGCTGGGTCTACAAGGACAGACAAGACTCCGACCGCCTCAGATCCCAGGACGTGGTCATGGTTCCTTAAAGCAGGCAGCAGACTGGCCATGAGAACTTAATTTCTTTTTTTTTTTAATTTTTAATGATTTTTTATTATATTATGTTAGTCATCATACAGTACATCCCCGGTTTCCGATGTAAGGCTCGATGATTCATTAGTTGTGTATAACACCCAGTGCACCATGCAATACGTGCCCTCCTTACTACCCATCACCGGTCTATCCCATTCCCCCACCCCCCTCCCCTCTGAGGCCCTCAGTTTGTTTCTCATAGTCCATAGTCTCTCATGTTTCATTCCCCCTTCTGATTACCCCCCCTTTCTTTATCCCTTTCTTCCCCTACCGATCATCCTAGATATTCCATGCTCATGGATCGGAAGAATTAACATAGTTAAAATGTCCATGCTACCCAGAGCAATCTACACTTTCAATGCTATCCCGATCAAAATACCGAGGACATTTTTCAAAGAACTAGAACAAATAGTCCTTAAATTTGTATGGAAATAGAAAAGGCCCCGAATCTCCAAGGAACTGTTGAAAAGGAAAAACAAAGCTGGGGGCATCACAATGCCGGATTTCGAGCTGTACTACAAAGCTGTGATCACAAAGACAGCATGGTACTGGCACAAAAACAGACACATAGACCAATGGAACAGAATAGAGAGCCCAGAAATGGACCCTTGGCTCTTTGGGCACCTAATATTTGACAAAGCAGGAGAAAACATCCGGTGGGAAAAAGACAGTCTCTTCAATAAATGGTGCTGGGAAAATTGGACAGCTACATGCAAAAGAATGAAACTTGACCACTCTCTCACACCATACACAAAAATAAACTCCAAATGGATGAAAGACCTCGATGTGAGACAGGAATCCATCAAAATTCTAGAGGAGAACATAGGCAGCAACCTCTACGACATTGGCCAAAGCAACCTTTTTCATGATACATCCCCAAAGGCAAGAGAAACAAAAGATAAAATGAATTTATGGGACTTCATCAAGATTAAAAGTTTCTGCACAGCCAAGGAAACAGTCAGAAAAACTAAGAGGCAGCCCATGGAATGGGAGAATATATTTGCAAATGACACTACAGATAAAGGACTGGTATCCAAGATCTACAAAGAACTTCTCAAACTCAATACACGAGAAACAAATAAACAAATCAAAAAATGGGCAGAAGATATGAACAGACACTTTTCCAATGAAGACATACAAATGGCTAACAGACACATGAAAAAATGTTCAAAATCATTAGCCATCAAGGAAATTCAAATCAAAACCACACTGAGATACCACCTTACGCCAGTTAGAATGGCAAAAATAGACAAGGTAAGAAACAACAATTGTTGGAGAGGATGTGGAGAAAGGGGATCCCTCCTACATTATTGGTGGGAATGCAAGTTGGTACAGCCACTCTGGAAAACAGTGTGGAGGTCCCTTAAAAAGTTAAAAATGGAGGGGCGCCTGGGTGGCACAGCAGTTAAGCGTCTGCCTTCGGCTCAGGGCGTGATTCCGGCATTATGGGATCGAGCCCCACATCAGGCTCTTCTGCTATGAGCCTGCTTCTTCCTCTCCCACTCCCCCTGCTTGTGTTCCCTCTCTCGCTGGCTGTCTCTATCCTGTCAAATAAATAAATAAAATCTTTAAAAAAAAAAAAAAGTTAAAAATTGAGCTACCCTATGATCCAGCCATTGCAATACTGGGTGTTTACCCCAAAGATACAGACGTAGTAAAGAGAAGGGCCATATGCACCCCAATGTTCATAGCAGCAATGTCCACAATAGCTAAATCGTGGAAGGAGCCGAGATGCCCCCCAACAGATGACTGGATTAAGAAGTTGTGGTCCATATATACAATGGAATATTACTCAGCTATCAGAAAGAACGATTACCAACGTTTGCAGCAACACGGATGGGACTGGAGGAGATAATGCTAAGTGAAATAAGTCAAGCAGAGAAAGACAACTATCATATGATTTCTCTCATCTATGGAACATAAGAACGAGAACTTAATTTCTAATGCCACAAACATATCAGGCACCAGGAGGGAGCCCCACCTTGCCCTTCAAGAGAGGCTGGGAGCGTTCACGTGTGGGAGGGAACAGCAAGTCGCCAGGAACAGCACTCCTGATGCGCCACACCATTCACCCCAGAAACAACTGGTAATTAAGGATGTGTCCCTGGCTCATGTGCTGCACATGAACTCAGTAAGAGAACTCCCTCGCAAAAACGAGATCTACAAACCTAGGTCTGAGTAAAGCACTTGGCTTGAAATAAAAATACCTGATGATTACTGAGCACCTCCCATGTCTCAGGCACTGCTCTAAGTACTGTACACACCATATTCACTCCTTTAATCCTCAAAACAGCTCTAGTAGTGCCTCCACTGTACACACAAAAAAATGGAGCTCAAAGAGGTTAAGCGATTTGCCCAACTTCACATAGCTAATATGCAGCAAGGCTCGGGTTTAAGTGACAAGTGGGCTGATACCAGAAACCCCCAGTCCTGACAATCATACGTGGCAGAGATTGCTGTGTGCTCATCAAAATCCATTTCCTCTACCTCGTGGGCGCACCACTGGAAGAGCGTCCCCGGCCTCCTTGTAGTTAGGTGTGACCACGTGACGGAGTTCTAGCCAATGGATGTGGGAACGGACATTCGCCATCTCCAAGCCTGGCCCATCAAAACCTTCCTGTATAGTCCTCCACATTCTTTTTTCCCCTGCTGTGTGCTGGTGCGGTGGAAAGCATCCAGAGAATCCTGAGGTCCCTTGGAAGAGGATGTGGAAAGGAGGGGAAATGGAGTGCCAATAGGATTTTACATGACTGTCAAGAGATAAACATCTATTGTGTTAAGACCTAGAAATCTGGTTACAGCATTTAGCCAACGTGACACAAATCTGCCTTCCAAATCATCCCTATGGTCTCACCCTCTAAATGATGATAAAAGAGGTTTTGGGGCACCTGGGTGGCTCAGTTGTTAGGCGTCTGCCTTCGGCTCAGGGCGTAAATCCTGGAGTCCTGGGATCGAGCCCCACATCAGGCTCCTCCACTGGGAGCCTGCTTCTTCCTCTCCCACTCCCCCTGCTTGTGTTCCCTCTCTCGCTGGCTGTCTCTATCTCTGTCAAATGAATAAATAAAATCTTAAAAAAAAAAAAAAGAGGTTTTGAAGTCATCACCAAAAATGTGGCAGTCTAGCAAAGTGATGAAGAATATAGTCTAGGGGCACCTGGGTGGCTCAGCAGTTAAATGTTTTCTTTCAGCTCAGGTCATGATCTCAGGGTCCTAGGATCAAGCCCCACATCAGGCTCCCTGCTCAGGGGAGAGTCTGCTTCTCCCTTTCCCTCTGCACCTGCCCCTGCTTGTGCACTCTAATAAATAAAAATAAAATATTTAAAAAGAAAGAAGAAAGAAAGAAAGAAAGAAAGAAAGAAAGAAAGAAAGAAAGAAAGAAAGGAAGGAAGAAAGAAAAAATCGTCTAGAATCGGTTGAAACAGAATTGGAATCCAGTCCCTCCAATTTACTAGCTATATGATCTTGGGCAAGCTACTGAACAGTTCTGTGCCTCAGAGTCCCAGATAGAATAGCTACCCCATAGGATTGTTGCAAGGCTTTAGGGAAAACATGCATGTAAAGGACTTAGAACAGTGATGGGCACATAGAAAGCATCCACTAATACTATACTCATTATTGTTAATTAAGTCTTGCACAAAATGAACATCTGTATCAGTTAGGATGTGTAGCTGTACAAAACAAAGAACCAAACACTAAAATATCAAAGACCTAAATAAGACAGAAGTGTATTTCTCTGATCCCCGGTAGATGACCAAAGATAGGCAATCCAGAGCTGGTATGGCAGCTGCAAGAAGTTATCAGGGACACAGGCTCCTTCCGACTCTGTGCTCCTCTATCCCTAGCATGTAGCCCTAGTCCTCATGGTTGAATATAAATGCTGGCATTCCAGCCATCACAACCAGCTCCACGAAGAATGGGAGGCAACACACCAACACACAAAACCCCTCACCTTTTTAAGAAAACATTCTGAAAGCCACATACAATACTTTCATTTACGCCACATGGCCACACCTAGCAGCCTGTTGCAAGGAAGGGTGGCAGCACGCACAGTTAAAAAGCAGAAAGTCTGTCTGTAAAAGGGCAGAGAGAACAGATGTGGAATGAAATCAGAAATTCTGCCCCAGCACAAGAATCAGTAAAGAAAGCAAGCTACACTTCCACTCTTCATCCAAAGATCTGATAAACTTTCAAGAAAAAAAAAAAAAAACCTCCTTTAAAAAGTAATTACCTAGTACATACCACTGCATTTTCTACTCTTGCCTTTCTACAATCCATTTTCCACACACAGCAGCCAGAATGATATGTTAAAAATGTAAGCCATGCCCCCACTTAAAACCCTCCAAAGGCTTCCCACTGCAAATCGAGTTAAGGAGTATGGATTTTATTTGTAACAGAAGGTCCCACCTGGTCTGGCCCTGTGCACCACTCTGACCCCCCCGGCTGCCCCCCGCATGCCATGGCTGTCTGTTCCCCACAGCAAAGCCTGGCTGGCTTTTGCTGCTGCTCCACTGGCGCCTCAAACATGCCAGCTTGCACCTGCCTAGAGACTTGCACTGCCTATTCTCTTTCTATCTCGCTTCTCCCTGATCTTCCCGACTGGCTGCTTCTTGTCACTCAGATATCAGCTGTAAACAGCACCTTATCAGAGCCTTCCCTGACGCCCCAGTCACACCCTACCTCACACATAGCACATCATCCTACTTTCACTCTCAGCAAAGCACTCGTCACTATTTGATATTTTTCTTGCTTACATATTTGTCTGTTTCCTTATTAGAATGCATATTCCCATTAGAGGAATGTCCATCATATTCACTGTTCAAAAAACTTCCCCAAACCCACCCACTGCAACTCCTAATTATCATCTAAGTTGACATTCCCTCATCGCACAAATATTTACTGAACACCTGCCATGTGCCAGGCACAACGACCTGGTGATGTGATTCAGCCCCAACCAAAGCCCGTTCTTATTACATAAGCTGACCATACAGACACTTCTGTTTCAGGGATGGTTATTTAATTATAGACTTTTCTTGCCTGAGACTCCGAGCACAATAAAATGATGTTCAAGGAGTCCAAAAAAGTACCATACTTAATCTTTAACAGTGTATGGAGGGAGGGAGAAGAGATGGTTTTTATGGCATCCTAAGACCCCTAAGTGAACAGCAGCTAGAAATTTTAAAAATTTGCCCATGAGGTTCAGGAACATATGCTTTCCCTGGACATAATCCACTTTATTTATTTATTTATTTATTTTTATCCTGAGAGAATAGATCTGTACCCGCAGATGTCCTCACAGGAAATCCAAGGAGTACAACTGCAGGAAACACTATCCAGCAACAGTCTATGGCTCCCACACACTCCGGCTGGATGTGCAGATGAAGTCGAAACATGCAGAAGATGCACGGAAGTCGTGATGGAAAGAGAGGAGGAAGGGGCATAGGGGAGGAAAAAAGTGCATGCCAGCTGGAGGAGGGGAAATGAGAAAAGGGAGAAGGAAGGAAAACAAATCAAAGAAAGAACAGCTATTAAAAATGCTGAGTTGAAAATGTTTCAGATGGCCTCTGACATCTAATAAGTCATCTGTCTTTCTCAATACAGAAAAGTCATTACTTACTAGTGAGCTAATACCAGCAACTGTGACAAGTAAAAACAACAAAGCCCATAAAAATATAAAAGTTCACCCCTTGCAGTTAGGCGGGAAAAAAAAAAGAATGTATTCAATTTTTCAGATGAAAAACATTTGAACTGACTGAATTTATTGTAATGCAACTTGTATTATATGTTGGGAAAATGAAAAGGGAAAAAAATAGCCACTGTTCAGCCCGTCTTCAACTTTTCCTTGGAAAACAGAATACAATACATTTTTTGAGAGCATGAACTCTTCATAGAAACCAGTCATAAAACATCAACTTGGCATTCTGGCTACAGGCCATCCATTCTCATAAAAGAGGCATGAATTAAGAGCACCTCTGCCTGGCCCACAAAGACCCCTATAGTACCACCTCCTCAGAGGGCAGACCCTGTGCCTTAAGTGCAGCATGAGGGATGCAGGTCAGATAGAGGAAGAACTTGAGAGCCCTCAGGCTAACCAGAGGTATGGGAGGAGTCTTCTTCCCTGGGAGAGGCTATAAGCGATCGTGTTCATAAGCAGACCAGGCGAGATGACAGCACAAGGATGTCATCAAAAGCAAAAGGCAAGCTTTGCCTTCCCATAGCCCTAAATGTCATGACCATCCCAGGACTCATCTTTGATTCTTCTTTCATTCCTACAGTCAATCTACCAACAGGCACTGATGTATTTCAAACAGTGGTGTTGGGAAAATTGGACAGCCACATGAAAAGGAATGAAACTGGACCATTTCCTTACACCATACACAAAAATAGACTTAATATGGAGGAAAGACCTCAGTGTGAGACAGGAATCCATCAAAATCCTTGAGGAGAACCAGGCAGCAACCTCTTCGACCTCGGCCGCAGCAATTTCATCCTAGACACATCACCAAAGGCAAGGGAAGCAAGGGCAAAAGTGAACTATTGGGACTTCATCAAGATAAAAAGCTTTTGCACAGCAAAGGAAACAGTCGACAAAACCAAAAGACAACCGACAGAATGGGAGAAGATTATTTGTAAATGACATATCAGATAAAGGCTAGTATCCAAAATCCATAAAGAACTTATCAAACTCCACACCCAAAGAACACATAATCCAATCAAGAAATGGGCAGAAGACATGAACAGACATTTCTGCAAAGATGACATACAAATGGCCAACAGACACCTAAAAAAGTGCTCAACGTCACTCGGCATCAGGGAAATATAAAATCAAACCCACAATGAGATATCACCTCACACTGGCCAGAATGGCTAAAATTAACAATTCAGGAAATGACAGATGTTGGCAAGGTTGCAGAGAAAGGGGAACCCTCCTACACTGTTGGTGGGAATGCAAGCTGGTGTAGCCACTCTGGAAAACAGTATGGAGGTTCCTCAAAAAGTTGAAAATAGAGCTACCCTAGGACCCAGCAATTGTACTAGTGGGTATTTACCCCAAAGATACAAATGCGGTGATCTGATGGGGCACCAGCACCTCAATATTTATAGCAGCAACGTCCACAATAGCCCAACTATGGAAAGAGCCCAGACGTCCATTGACATATGAATGGATAAAGAAGATGTGGTATACACACACACACACACACACACACACACACACACACACACACACACTGGAATATTAAGCAGCCATCAAAAAAATGAAATCTTGCCATTTGCAACAACGTGAATGGAACTAGTGGGTATTATGCTAAATGAAATAAGTCAATCAGAGAAAGACAATTATCATATGATCTCATGGATATGTGGAATTTGATAAACAAGGCAGAGGATCATAGAAGAAGAGAGGAAAAAATGAAACAAAGAAACCAGAGAGGGAGACAAACCATAAGAGATTCTTAATCTCAGAAAACAAACTGAGGGTTGCTGGAGTGAAGGAGGGTGGGAGGCATGGGATGGCTGGGTGATGGACATTGGGGAGGGTATGTGTTGTGGTGAGCACTGTGCATTGTGTAAGACTGAAGAATCACAGACCTGTACCCCTGAAACAAGTAATACATTATGTTAATGAAAACAAAAAGAAAAAATATAACCTGAATCTCTCTACTTCCTTGCACCTTTACTGCTCACTCCCTAGGTCATACTGCCACATCTATCTTCAGAGGCCACCACAATCACTTTCTAACTGGACCCCCAGCTTCTATTCTTGCTGGCTGAATTTCCAACCAGTAGCCAGTGTGGTTTTCAAAAACACAAATCAGATTCCATCATCTCACTATTTAAAACCCATCACTGGCTTTATTGGTTTCCCATCACACTTTGAATCAAATCCAAACTCCTTCATAGGCTCAATATCTCCACAGTTGGCTCTGGCCTCCTCCTCCTCTATCAAAATTCTACTCCCACATTCCCAGCCAGCCCCACCAATCTCCTTTGTCTCCCTTGAATTTGCCTGGACCTTTGCACCTGCCATTCCGTCTACCTGGACAAGCTCTCCTGAGCTTCTCAGAGTTGTATGCTTACCATTCCACGACCTCATCAAGAGCTGCCTTTTTTAAGAGGGCCTTTCCTGGCCAGTGTATCAAAACAAAAAAGGGCCTCTTCCTCCAAGTCACTTTCAATTCCATCACCTACTTATTAGAGCCATAGGAAATTGTCTCATGTGAAACCTTTTTTTTTTTTTTTTAATTTACCATCATCCTTCCCAACAGGATGGTAAGTTCCCCAAGTATAATGTCGTCATCAGCCTCATCCACAGGTACATTTTCAACTGGTCCAACAAGTGCCTGGCATATAGATGGTGGTCAATAAATGCCTGCAGGGTAAATGGATCAGTGACATGAAAGGGTCATAAAGATGAATGGGCTTCTTGAGACTCTAGAGAGTCTCAACTCACAACTCCACCTATTTCACATATGGAAGAACAGAGACATAGCAAAGTCAACCCAACTTCAGCCATGGTGAACACACAGCATGGTACTCCTATCCTATGCCACGTGTGCCCTTCCCCTTCTACCCAGGCCTGGGAGCCTGTATCAGGTAATCCCAGACCACTCCAAAGAGGCAAGGAACAACATAAGGAGGAGGAGGAAGACTGCCAAGGTAAGGCAGGTACAGATACACAGCAGCTGAAAGTGGCTACCCATGATACCATTCAGACCGAAACTGGTCTCAGAATTGTGGGAGTGAATGGACGCAAGGCAAACCACAGAAGCAACAAACTCTACACTAAAAAGCACATCAGAAAAAACAAGTCCATTGTTTTAACACATGTCTAACATGATCCGGGAAGGTCAACACTAACAAAATGTTTACAGCAAGACATAAAAACACACCCAAGGTAAGGTCTCTGGCCCTACCTGGCCCAGTTGCTTAACCTCCCTGGGCCTCATTAAGGATTAAATCAGTCTGGCCCAGACTTGATGTCATTAGCGTACATTTTCATAACTTTACTATTCTCGAGTATACCACATATACTATTTACTGAATATTTTAATGTCAACAAATTGATTTCTAGAAGAAATAGTATATCATCTCCACAAGAAAAGTATCACTTGCCAATGACCCACAGAATATACACACCCACAGGTAAGAGGAAAACAAAATCCCATTATTCAATCCTACCTAGCTTCTCTTTAAGTGCTGAAGAGTCTGAGCCTGAGACTCATCTTTATTTAAAGAAACAATCTGTCGAGCATTAGGAAGGTATGAAAGAGAGACCAGCACCAAACTGGTGCTTTTTCCTAGATGTCACCCAAAGGATTGAAAGAGAATTGAAAAGGGAGTAACACTCTCACAGCATGAGTCCATGCTGGCCCATGCCTTGTTTGTTTACTATCTCAAACCATCGTCCATGACACATATGCCACTTTGGGAAATCCTGGTTTGAGCACAGAATCCTGAAGGCCTCCACTAATGTTCTACCACCCTATGACTGAGGATCAGTGTGTGTGACCCACATGATGAGAGAAGCAATGGATTTAGTAATGCTGACGGGGCTGAAAGAGAATTTCCTAGGAGTAAATGAGAAACAAAGATCATTGTAGAGGATGGGGGGAGGAGGATAATGGTGATGATAATGACCACTGTAATAGCAACTAACATTTATTTGGTGCTTACTGTGGGCAAGGGGTCATGCTCAGGAATTTGATCTTCACATCTTTTCTTCGAGGTGGGTGAGATTCCTTTTTAATAGCTTAATTAAGGTACAAGGGATACACACCAAAAAAAAAAAAAAAAGTAAAAGAAAAACAACGCACATGTGGAATGTATATAATTTGATGAGTTTGGATATATTCTTACACCATGATACTATCACAATGATCAAGATAACAGACATATCCATTACCTCCAAAAGTTTCCTTGTGTCCACTTTTTTCTGAGGTAAGTACAATCATATTCCTATATTAAAGATGAAGAAATTTAAAGTTAGCTAAGAAAACAAAATGTTTATTATTTTGATGTAAGATAGCTGAGGTTATTTAAATGTTGGCCAAACTTTTGTCCATGACCCACAATAAAACAGTAGGTTAAACCACATTCAATCCCCAATATCTGTCTGTGTCTTTCCTATAGAAATGGCCACTGCATATGTCCAATGTATTTTATTGTATTTTATTTTGGGACTCAGTACACAAAATAAACACACACACACACACACACACATATATATAAATATACACAAAATTCAAACATTCTGATATGAATATATCCGTATGTGTGTACGTGTCTGGATACACACATAAATGTATATATCTCATAGAAAAGTTGTGTAAACCAGTATTTATCCTAATTATGTTCCATAATTAAATCTCTTAATGGCCGTATTTTATTTTAGAAGACAGAAGTTATATTGACCATTTCGAAAACTGAACTCTGATATTTTCTACTCTGTTCTATTTTTTATAATGTTGGTTACAACCCACTAAATTGATTTTAGAGATCACTAATGGGATGCAACTCCCAGCCTGAAAAATACTGAATCAAAGGAACTCTAACCATCATCAAGGAGATCACAGAATCACCTTCAGCTAGGTGATGGCTGGCATTTCATGCCATCTCCTCAAGTTAGAAAGCTGTGAGAAGCACTGGGGCTGGCCTGCCATGTTTGTTGAATAAACAGAATTTCTTTATTTAGACTCCAAGGTTAACTATCATGCTAAATACTGTATCATAAGTTTAGTTGTATAAAGGCAATATAAGGAAAAGCAACTTTGATAGATGTCTTTTTTCCTCCAATTACTTAAATATTTAAATAAGAGGCTTTTGTTGTTAAGTATGAAAATGATACCAAATGATAGTTTGAAAAACTGAAGGTTGTTTCCTGTGGGCAAAGGATTGAGAGCTAAAAAGGAGTAGGACATGAAGTGGGGCTGCTAGTTTTTTATCCCAAATCTTAAGCCTAACAATGTCCTTTGACTCTAAATGGCATTCGTGTTTTACACGGGGGAAAACAAAATTATATAATTTACAAAATCCAATCTTAGAAACAATTGAGTGTAGTAAACACTAGTTTGGGATTCTGAAGACCTGCGAGCCTGGGAAAGCCGACTTCTTGGATAAGGGTCAGACCCTGAAGCTTCCTCGACATCTACAATTTTAGGACTGCATGACCATAATATATCTGGTGGTGATTTTCAGAATCATTTTAATGAAAGGATATGGCATTCCAAGATCACCCAAATGGTAAAAGCTCCCAATCTGGCACATTAAAACTCGGAGCAAGCCAAGGGCCCTCACCACACAGCAACTCAAGTAATTCCAGTGTATCCCTTCAGAGAACCCACTCAATTGTGTTATTTCTTCTCAAGCCTGGTCCCTATCACATTTCATAAGTTATAATTTTATGTATCACGTTACTTTTTTCATGTTAACCAAGCACCTTTCTTGGAGTTTCTTTCTTGAGTGCTTTCAATGTAGACGCAAAATTTATTTGAATAACACCGTAATTAAATCTCTTAGCGGCTGTATTTTATTTTAGAAAATAGGGATTATATTGAACTTTTTTTTATTGAATTGTCAGTTTTATCTTAACTGTGGCTTAACCCTCTAATCTAATTATTTCTTCTAAACCTACTTTACAGCTAATAAAAGAAAGTTATGAAAAATTAAATTACATAATAAAGCATGTAGCAGGTGTAGCTATCATAAGACTCTCAGATTGAAAAACTAGCATGAAATAATTTACACTGTTGAAAAGCTGGGGGTTCTTTACTCATATTATAAAAAACATTAAATAAAATGAAGAAACCTTTTTAAATGAACTAGTAAATCAGGCTACTCTAATTCCTGTGTATACCTTTAGAAAGATTAAATCATCATAATGTTATGCCCACTTTTCAATCACAGTAGAATCAATCCTACAAGACTGACTGGTAAGGTCCCTGCTAAAAGGTTTTGTAAAAGAACTACTCCCACTTCCCTCTTAACTCACTTTCAAAGCATTTCGTTTTCAACTTTAAAAAAAAAAAAAAGAAATTCTTATTTCATCCTTGTTTTCCCCTAAATGCTTTATTTTCCATTAAGGCCATGTCAAAATTTACTCTTCCAAAAGTAGGGTGCCCATGCCCTACAAAACACCTGCACAGATAAATATTGTGAAAATGACTACTCTGATGAAATTAAATGCATTCAGGTAATTCTTCTTGGCCATAGGAATCCATTAAACAATACCTTAGTTCTAGGATCATCAAAATCTCCAACAAATATTTGTAAGACTCAGCAAATAGGGACACCCTTGCCGCAGGTCAGCAGAAGCTACAAAAGTGTACGCGTGTGCCTCCCTCATTTACACTTGGATTTTCCTGAATCCTGAACTCAAAGCTCTGATCTTAGCCAAGACAGGAGATAATCCTGTCTTCATAGTAGTTTGGCCAAAAAGAATTTTAAGTAGTCTTACCAATTACCCATTCAGTGAAGTGAACAAAGACCACCAAATTAGTTGCAAGGAGAATTCAGTGAGTTGGGATTGTGTTGTCTGGGTTTGCTTAGGCCAAACACCTCTTCCAGTATGAAATTAAATCACTTCTTTAATGATCTCTCAGCTAACTCTGGTGGAACACTTACTCTGTATAAAACATGGCATAGAGGGGGCGCCTGGATGGATCAGTCGTTTAAGCATCTGCCTTCAGCTCAGGTCATGATCCCAGGGTCCTGGGACCCAGCGCTGCTCAGTAGGGAGCCTGCTTCTCCCTCTTCCTGCCCCCATCCCCAACTGCCCCACTTGTGCTCTCACTCTCTCTCTCAAATAAATAAATAAAATCTTAAAACAAACAAACAAAAAACCATGGCATGGCATTAGGTAAAATGAAAGACATAAAAAGCATTAAACAATGCCCCTGTTTTCAAGGGAGAATTGTTCATCTATCTGGTGGTGAGACACAGATATGAAGAGAGGCCTAATTAAGTCTAGGGCAGAGAGATCTGGCAAACAACCACCTAAGTGATCAAGGTTAACCAGACCAGTGAGAAGCCAAGTTCACATCATGACCCCTCCAGATAAGTTGATAATAATTCCTGTATGGTATTTTCCCCAAAACCCATAACCCCAATATAATCCTAAGAAAACAAATCGGACAAACCCAAGTTGAGAGACAAAATACCGGAGCGTACACCTTGAAACTGTCAAGGTCATGAAAAACAAGGCTGAACAGTCACAGACCAGAGGAGACCAACAAGACAGGACACCTAAATGCGGTGTGGTGACCGGGACCCTGGACTGGAGGCTAGCCCAGAAAAAGAACATTAATGGAAAGAGTGATGGAACCCAAATAAAGTCTGGAGTTTTAGTTAATAACGTTACAATGTCAATTTCTTAAATTTGACAAAAATACCATGGTGATATGAAATCATAATAGGGGAAATGGAAACTGGGCTGGGGTATAGAAAAAGTCTGTACCATGCTTGAAACTGTTCTGTAAATCTAAAATTTTAACAAAGTAAAATGTTTCAAAAACCCAATACGTACTGTATACACACATACGTAACAGTGAGAAAGAAACTGAATAAAATATGTAAGTGGTACAGAGGTTTTCTAAAGATTACATTTAGGTTGAATTTGATGAAATTGCCAATATTTCCCCTTTTTTAAAAGATTTTATATATTTATTTATTTGAGAGAGAGAGAGAGAGGCAGAGGGAGAAGCAGGCTCCCCACCAAGCAAGGAGCCTGACATGGGACCCAATCCCAGCACCCTGGCATCATGACCTGAGCTGAAGGCAGACGCTTAACTGACTAAGCCACCCAGGCACCCCCTTTCTGACCTATTAAATAGCATTTTCAAATAATTCAATCTAATAAATGGCTATGGGCTGGGAAGAACTCATGATGAAATGGAGCTTATTTATTCTAGATATGGAAGGAACTGAAAGGAGAAGGGGACAGTATGAGCTGAGGTGGGAACATACACGATGTGGTCAAAGACAAGGGAGAAACCCGCCCATGAGTTTAGGCCAGGAAGTGGCAGAAGATTCTTCGTCAGAGGAAGGACACTGAGCAGGGCCGTACATTTTAATACATAAAAAAGATCCGGCTGGGGGCGCCTGGGTGGCTTAGTCCATTGAGCATCCAACTCTTGATTTTGGCTCACGTCATCATCTTAGGGTCGTGGGATCAAGTCCTGCTCCCTCTCCCTCTGCTCCTTCCCCTGCTCCCACTCTCTCTCTCAAATAAATAAACAAGTAACTTTAAAAGGAAGGAAGGAAGGAAGGAAGGAAGGAAGGAAGGAAGGAAGGAAGGACGGATGGACCTGGCCTCCAAGCAACGAGGAATGTCCTCTGGAAAGGACTGCAGCCCCTCGTGACATTGACATGTGAGCTATTCCTACTACATCAAGGGCCTCATTTTCCAACCCAGAGTCAAATTCTAGCACAGTGGAAAGATCGCTACCACACCAAGTGCCAGAAGAAGTCCTAACTCTAGCTCTGCCACTGAGGGGGTAAGATACCCTGAACAAGCCTCTTACTCTGTCTCCACCTCAGATTCCTACCACAGACAGAAGCGGAGGTGGAGGGGTCACTCTGTAAGGCCTCCTCCAACTCTAGAATACTAACTCCAACATGGACTATATTTCCTGGCTCTCGGAAGCAACATGTGGTTCACTCAAGTCGAATGATGCAAGATCCGTGAAAGAAAAAACACTGAGAATAAAAGGGCTATGTTTTTATACACAAGAGTCTATTCTTTTATGATACATGTCTAGACCCCTCTAAATATTTAAACAACAATACTATACCAGTATGAAAACTCCCTAAATCAGGCTCTGTGGTTAAGGAGGATATATGAACAGATGTGATCTTATTAAGGCCCTAATGTAACTCACAAACAATTTGTCATATCTGACGGGTATTGTTAAATTATGTCCACCTGCCAGAGGCAACCAGAGAAATTACCATCCGCCTTTACTCGGCTTCTACTCAAAATTCCCTAAAAAGCTCCTGTAGATGTGTCTAGGATATGTATTTTTTAAAGCAGTAACCTAATTGTCACCAGCACATAACAGCCAATGTCTCACAATTCCTTTTCATGTATATTTTATTATGGGTCCAACTGTTTCAACACCCTAGTGGTTCAACTTTAATGTAGCTCAGGAAACCCCCTAAGTAATATCACAAAATGCTTAACATCTGTGAAACTTGGACCCAAAAATGTTCCAATTTTTTCTTTGGTTTGGGAGGGGGAAACGGGGAGGTGGGGGGGGCGGGAGGGGGCGCTGCGCTGGCCAGGGTTTTCATTAACAATCATGTTCGAGCTCACAGTTTTTCTTGATCACCTCGCAGGCAGGAAGAATGTTTCGAGTTTACCTTACTAAATGTTCAGAATCATTTCAAACTGCAAGCACCATGCTTGCTTAGAGTCTGTTTAAAATGAACCCATTTCCTTTCCTTTCTCTAAATATTTGCCTCCTCTCCCCTTCTTGCATTACAGTATTTTAATTAAGTGAAACAATGAAAAGAGAGAGGGGGAAAAATGAAGTGTGAAGCATGGGGCGCATTTCCCAAGCTATTTCAAAACTTTGCAGAGCTCTCTGGCCTCCAGTGGTGTTTGAAATATTCTTCATCCCACTAAGGAAAGGATGAAAAATTGATCTCCTCCAAACTTCAAATACTGCATATTTCCACAACTGCAGACTGCAGGAAAGAAAGGCAGGCTTAGGAGTTACCAGACCAAACAGGAAGCAGTTCTCAGAGGACCCACGGCTCATCCCAGGCAACTCCACCGGCAGAGTGTGCACACAGAGCCGCTCAGAGAATAAACACGGCTCCACTTCTGAGAGAAATCAAAGCAAATCTTAGAAAAACTGAACATGGAGTCAAACCTCAGTAATTCGGATTAACTAAGGGGAAGGTCAGGTTGGTTCAGGACAAAGCCTTGATAGTAAAGGAGGGGGTTTTGGGGGTTTTTTTCTTTTTTTTTTTTTTCAAAATCCAACAGCATTCGTTGCAATGTTCACCCCAACCCTTCCGTTCAGCTTCATGTCTTAGCAGCCTCCTCTGAGCTCCCCGTCTCCGCTGTGCTGCCCCAGTGTGCTCTTCACTAGTCTCCATGCAGACCATAACTTCCTCCATCCCGATCCTCCCCGCCTTTGCCTGCAATGCCCCATTCCCCACTGTCTACTTGGTAAACTTCCCAATTTTCAAGACCCCACCTCAAATGTCAGCTCCCAAACAGAATGAATAGCACGGATCCCACAGCACGTTGGGCACATCTAGAATATAGCAAAGTGGTTCTCCCCCTGGCTGAGTGGTATCAAAATCATCTGGCAAACTTTGCCATAAACCCCAACCCCTGCAGCCCATCTCTAGCAATTCTGAGGGAGTAGGTCTGAGGTACTGCCTGAGCAATGGGATCACTTTCCAAGCATCCCAGGTGATGGTTATGTGCAGTCCTGTAAGCTGCAAACCTTCTGTACAGAACTCATCACGTGGTTTAGAATGAGTTACCCATACCCCAAAGACAGAGAACCCTTAAAAAGGCCTGCTGTAGACAGGGACAGAGAACGTGAATCCTTCAAGAGGCTTCTTTAAGAGTAAGGAATTTGCTGTGATTTCAAAGCTTTTGTCCGCATGAGGCTCACCATCAGCACTCATTTCTTTTCCACCGTGTGCCTCCCACCCACCTCCACAAGGGGTAACACGCCTACTCGAAAGTGGGGAGGACCTGCTGCTCCAGCTCCACTTGACTTCCCATTGTTTCCCCAACACAGTAGGCACTTTGCCACCTGCATGTCCTTGCCCGTCTTCTCCATCTGGTCCAACTGCATGCCTTGGTCAAGGCCTGAAAATCATTTCCCCTCTTGAAGCCTTCTTCTCCCCACTCCAGTTCCCAGAGATTTGCTTTCCCCACTCAACTCCACTTAACTTAGCACCTGTCCTCAAGTGCCTTGATTGGTGAATGATCTCATAGGATGCATATGAAAAGCTTCGTTGTGGAGAGAGTAAGGAACAAGTATCTTACAGAGATTTTCACTTCCTGCTCCTAAGGCTGGACGTACAGCAGGCACTGCATGTGTATTTGTTGCTAGAACCCACCCAGAGTTGGCCTTTTTCTTTCCAGGCCAGGATGCGGGACAAGAAAAGAAAGGTAAGGACTAAGACCAGCACTGCTCTAGAAAATCCACACCATAAACATTACACCAAATACTCCCATGCTAGAAAGAATTCTACTCTGACCTCCATAACCTTTGCCCAGTGGTACTGCTTCTATGATTCCATTATACTACATGGCAAAAAAGGCTTTTGCAGATATAGTTAAGGATACTAATCAATTGGCTTTGAGTCACAGAGAATTATCTGGTTGAGCCATATATAATCACATGAGCCCTTTTTTAAAAGTAGAGATTTTCTCTGACTGGTAGCAAAAATGGAGATAGTGCACGGTCTGCTCGAAGATGGGGGGCCCATAAGGAAAGGGTCTAACAGTGTCCTCCAGAAGCTGGGAGTGAAACCTAGAAAATAACCAACAAGAAAACAGGTATCAGTCCTACAAAGGTAAGAAGCTTAGTTCTACCAATGCTCTGAAGGAGCTTGGAAGTGGATTCTTCCCAGACCCATGAGATGAGAATGCACCTCAACTGATTTCAGCCTTTATAAGTAAGACCCTAAGTAGAGAACCCAGACAAGCCTGCCTGGATTCACCAACCTACAGACAGTAATTGGGTACTGTTTCAACCACGAAGAGTGCAGTAGTCTGTTGGAGAGCAATCCCCAGCCTTCTCCCTCAAACCAGTCAAACAAGGAAAGTCCCTCCTGTCAATTAATAAACATATCTTAACTTACTTATTCTGATTAACATAGATTCCATGTACATATGAATGACAGACTTCTGAAAGAGTAAAAGGTACTAGACCAAGGCAAGGTACCCTCACTATACCTCTCAAAATCCACGCCTCCATTCTATTCTTCTATTAAGAAGTGTAGCAAAATGTCATAATGGTCTCCATAGTAAGTGCTACTAATGAGAGAGTCATTCATGACTTACTAGAAATTGAGTGACACCCTGTGTCATCTGTTTCCAATGCTATTTACTTCGCACAGTTTGTCACTGACCAACAGAACTCTGGATTCTTAGCCGAAACTCCACGAGCCTGATTATCTGGAGAGTACACAATCAAGCACAGGATAAATATTCCTTGTCTCCGTGTAGGGATAAGGGAACCTGAGTGCTCACGCTTTCTTATGAAGCTAATAATCCTACTGCTTCTCCCTGCCCCCCACCTCGCCTGCTGACAGGCAAGAGGCAAGTGGTCACAGAGGGGCTTTTGGTGCAACATTCTCTATATCCACTCTCCTGGGGTCTCCCTAAACGCACACATCACGTAGGGCTCTCTCTCAAGGGCCATATGAAGTTGGCCTCAACCATGTAGCCAAGGCTGGGGGAGGATGAGAGCCATGACTGCCCCTCTCCACCAGCCTGCCATGCTTACGGATGATGCCACCGGCACACACGTGCTTTCCTAGCAGCCATTCCTGAAGTCACCTGCCAGGCCACTGCCCCTCAGCTGAAGGCTCCCATTTGTCTGCGTCAGCATCTGTCTGAACATCGCATTTCCATCATCTACAGAGGAAACTGATGTTGACGGCACAGCAAAGGAATGTAACTACAGCCTATTCTAAAAGCACGCATTTATTTTATTTTATTTTATTTTAGAAATGTATGCATTATGTATGGCTGTACATAAACGTTTTTATAGAGCCTCTTAAATGATTTACCATGAGGTAGGTGTTGATTATAATCTCTGCTTATTTAAGAGAGCCTTGTTTACCCCCATAGTAGTTAATACATCGAGACATGTTTCAACTAACAGTGACACCAGTAAACAAAAGTTACTGATCTACCTCGTGAGTTATAAAACTTGTAACATGTTGTAAACAGTTCTGTCATTTTACTTAGCATATTGCATTGTGTGAGCCGCCTTATTTATCTAGTGGTAAATCTTTATGTATCAAAAATGCTACAGAAGGCACAACAGATAAATTACAGACAGACACTAACATCTGACTAGTTAATCAAACAAATAGGACATGTAACAAAGAGAAAAGCTATAAATATTGACAACAAGCTGCTTCAGTCACAAAAACATTCAATACTTCAGTTCTCAAGTGTGAGTTTTATATCAGTCCCCTGGAAACAGTTTGTATCCTCCAATAAATTTTTACAGTTGATTCACCTGCCTGATACCCCTCAGCCATTTCCTTCAGAAGCTGTCAAACCCGCCAACGATAATATATGGCCCGACCAACAAGAACAGCTGTAGCCATTCTCTCTGCAGGTTCTTGCACCCTGTTCTGCATAAAATAATACATCAAGATTAATTGATTTCCCGTCAGTCTCACAGAACAGAAAATTAATTTTCATGTAGCTATTTTCCCCAGCATATGAATTTTGTACATGGCAAGTAATTTAAGTTTTTAATTATTCATGAGCAAGGAGGGGGTGGGGAGAAACATGATAAAGTAAGCTTGCAAAAACCCCAAGGCCAATCCCTGGGCCTGGGTTTGTGCTGAGGCAACAATAGCATTCGCTAATGCCCATATAAATAATATATGTATTAACATACATCTTAGTACAACACCAATTTCTCTCACTCTGACCCAAGACTACCAGGTCACCCCGCGGTACTTTGTCAAAGTCGCTGCGCTGGTTACATGTGACATGCTGTGGGGAAACACAGAACATGTCAGCCATATTGAATTGACCTCTGCCTGCCTCTCGGCGGCGGCCACACAGCCCAGGCATGATAGGAGGTAATTTAACGGTCAGTGTGTGAGTGGGACCAAGCAAAAGTTGCTAATCAGCCAGGTGCTACCTCAGCAAGTCTTCCATTTGCAGGTGCCACTGACTTGTGAACAAGAAAAATGTAACCAGAAAATATAAAGAAAGCATTTGACTCACTCAGGCCTCATCTTTCACAGACTCTCAGCAGACCAGCACGAGAAAAACTGTGTCCTCGGAAAGGAAAAAACCACAACGTGAGCACCTCTGGCAATCAAGTATATTTGCTAAAAGGCGAGCTAAAACGCTCCCACAGTACCTCCTTAAAAATTTCATTGGCATACTTCATACAAACTGCAAGACAGGCAAATGTGCACAGCCTGCCTCAAGTCACGCTTGGTTTAACCCCGTTAGGACCAGACCTAAAGCACCTCACACAGCGCTCTCCAGCACGGAGGAAACCGGCCACCAGAGTCAAGGATGTTCAGTCACTCGTTATTTACTGATGGCTTCTGCCCTGAATATTAAGGTTTCTTGTGAAATCAGGAGGTCACTATAAATAATTCATCTTCCACCAGTTACGCGATAAGACCCCACCAGTATAAGGAAGAGTGGATAAGACAGAGGAGAGAATCTGATCAAATCACCAAACTCATATGGGGCAAGAGGAGTCCAAAAGCGAGATGAGGAAAGAGAGCCCTCTCTCAACCCCGTCAGTGGCAGAGGAAGAACATTAACCAAGGATTTCTGAGAGGAGAACTTGTCTTGGGTAACTTGAATAAGCAGCTCTGATTTGGGGCATGCCCCGTACCACACTACCCCCCGCCCCCGACCCCTGACTCCAACCAGCAAAGGCCCCACTAGCAGGGGGAGTCCTTTGGTAGGGAGGAGACAAGCTGAGAAGGTCAAAAATAAAAATGAAAGGAACTCAAGTCAAAACAAAGAAACATTTTTTACCCGGGGGGCGGCCGGGGTAGAGGTAGAGGTAAGGGGTGCTTGGTTGGGGGAAGTGGTTGGGTTTGATGAATCCGATGAAATATTAATAAAGACACAAAAATGGAAATTCCTATGAACATCCTTTTTCAACAGCTGATACTAATGGACACTCGAACCAAAACCAGAGAAATCGAGAAATTGCTTCTCTGCTTAAAGTAGCCATGCCTCACGCTGGAGAGCAGAGCAAAATTGTGCTTGCTTTATTTCCACCCTAAAACCTGTTTCCCAGTAACCAGTAAAACCTGTAAGAACTCACTTCACCCAGAAATCTGGCACTCACGTAACGGCAGAGAGCAGGTTGTTTTAATAGTTTCAGAACAGGCCTTCAGGATTCTATTTCTATTACCTTGATGGCCCCAAACAAAGGGGTCACACGATACATCATGTCAGGAAGCTAATTATTAGCACCAAAGACCAGCTAGTCAACTTAGGCTCAGTTAAAATTAAAAGGAGGGGAGGCATTCTCCATTGTTTCATGTGGCATATTTGTGAAGGGAGGGTCAGTGAGGTTTGCCGAAGTCTTTGTACCTCTGGGTTTAAAAACAAAACAAAAACAGGATAAGGAAATTACATCCAGCATTGAGACCCCAACAACAAAGGCCTCGCTCAGCCGCTACCAGACAAAACCAGATCGTGGTGCCCCAACAGGGTCCAGTGCCAAATAACATGTTCGGGCCCCCCTGACCTCCTTGAGATGCCCGTGGCCACATTCCTGGGATGGCCTCCCAACACTCCTGCCCAGCCGTGTTCGGGTGAAACCGCAAGGCCCAGGGAATGCCAGGGAAATTCTCAGCTAATTATTTCTCACTCCCAAACATACTTGACACACTTCTCACTTTGCTAAGAGTTCTGCTGGACTAGTAGATTTAAAAGGGTTGACGAAGCAAAGCCGCTGCGGGGAAGAGCTGCTCCCGTCAGGACACTGTGGGTTTGGTGTGCCCGTGACTGGCGGTGGAGCTCCAGGAACGCAACGGAAGGAGTCGATCCAAAGAAACAACTCTGGCCATCAGGTGTGTGTAGCCATCCATGCTCCCCTGCGCAGCCCCGCTTTCCTCGCACCCCCAAGAGCACGGCAGCTGCCATCTGCATGGTAACAAAGAGGCGCTTCAGATTCTACCTGTGTTTGTAGGTTTTCTTCATCTGATGGGGAGGAGGAGGTGTGCTTTATCTCATTTTGAAAATAATCCCATCAAGAACATAAATGAACTCATTATGCACACCGTAAAAATATATATGTGTGTTGGCAATTCTGTAACTAAAAACGTAAAAAACTTCTTGAAGTCGATGCTGCTAGTGGCATAGCTTAAAGGTCTTTGTTTCTGTAAATTCAATTGAGTGTTTCTATTTCCAAGTCTGGCAAGAGGTTCTAATTATTGTTAGAAGCCTAATTAGCATTTAGTATTACATTACAACAACTGCAGCAAAATTGTACCCATTCTCCAATAAACAGTATTCACAGTATGCAATCAAGCCGCTGTACCGAGCAATGAGAATTAATAGCACCGCACGACAATGGTAAATCCTCCATCTCCCGCTGTGTGTGTTTAATAATTTTTCACTCCTTCCAGATTGTTCCCATCAAGCACAATTCCCAAGGTCCTAATCAACCACCCTCCCCATCAATACTACACAGAGATCTGAGCACTGAAAATTATCTGCAATTTCAAAAAGTGCTTTGTTGCATTATTAGGCCACTGACCTAAGAGGTAATGGGTAAATAGTTTCTGAAAAATGTCCAAAGCACAACATAAATTAAAGCTTATAGTCTTGCCTGCTGTTCTCACCATAGCTATAACTGCGAACTATTACGGTTTTTACACAATATTCCTAACTATAATTTTACACCATAATATTGGTGCAAAGCGCCAAATGTTCCACTTTCACGTGCCTTCATTTACTAAACAAGAAGGAGAGTTTGGGGAGGAAGCTGACATATTTGGTCCTTTAGAATTACCCTTGGCTGCCTTCCCTCCTACTGCCTTTCCCCTTTGCTCACTGCCCCCCATACAAAAAAAAAAAAAAATGTTTCTAATTAACATGTAAGCATTTTACAGTGGGCAGAGGTAAAAGACATTTATAAACAGTACCAGTCAGGCTTTCTGCACCTCACGCACACATGGGTGAGCCCGGGAAATTAGGATATGATGCTTCTGATGGACTCGAGGGTGGACTAGGTAATCTCAGAGGAAGGAGTAGTTTATGGTGCCTTCTGTTGCCTGGTGACAAGTGTAACAGTGCCACACAAGCCTAAAGCAGGAGAAGAAACACTGTTTTCAACAATCTGAAAAGCATTCTTGGGGCTAATATGAAAAGAAGTTTTTGACCAAGGAAAACAGAGCATAGAGCCTCAGATCGTAGCATAATGCAGGAACAAGCCTTCCAGAGTGGCTAACCCAGAGGCAACACACAGCACATCACAGCAATCCCCACTGAGAATACACACCAGCACTAATCTAGGAGTTTGGGTTGGTTACTGTTGTTGTTGTTGATTATTTGTTTCTTTTACATGGGAGCAAAGAGACAAGGGACTTCTGACCCCTCAACCCAACCTAACCAAGTAAACATCTGAGGGCCTTTCCTAAGCAAAGCTAAACGCTAGATTAACCTGTGGTTGGCCACACTCTACCAATAAAAATATTTTTTTTTATTTTACCACTATACATCACACCCTTCAAAACAAAAGTCTTTCACAACATTGGTAGATGAATGTCGTCAATTTCTCAAGACGAACGACTTACAGAATACTATACCAAGTTCTCTCCAGTATCATTGTAATATTCTACTCCTTGGTCATACAGTCATTTATTAATCCATTCAACAAATAGTGATTGAGTGCCTACCACTGTTCCAGGCACTTCGAATACACTGTTGAACAAAGTGCAAAGATTTCTGCTCTTCCAGCATGAGGTAAGCAGATCATCTCCAATTATCCTAATAAATAAGTAAATTATATCTTATGTTGGAAGGCACCAAGCCGTAACAGGAACTGATAATAAAAAAAGAAAAAGAGCAGTGTGAGATCAGGAGCTTCCCAGAGCAGAAAGTGCAATATTCAATCAGGCGGCCAGGGTAGGCCTCTACCAGAAAGTAATATTTGAGCGAAGACTTTATTTTTTTTTTTTAATAATGATTTTTTATTATATTATGTTAGTCACCATACAGTACATCCCCGGTTTTGAGCGAAGACTTTAAAAAGAAAAATGTTTGATGAATGTCTTAAACCTCTTCAATCTCTTCTAATTTCAGGCACTCCCTCCCCCAGGCTATTTTCTGATACCACGGGCTGCTGGGTGGGTTCGTATCCACTGAGGGGCCAGGCTACCTGCAGGAAGGTAGGTGCCGCTGTAGGTAAACCCCTCTCTCCTGCTCACCTTGGTGTCCCCAACAGCGAGCACCATGTCTAGTCAAGTGCAGATACTGAACATTCACTGAGTAAATGAGCACAGTGAATTCAGTGAATTGACAGTAACTCGTTTAGTTTCAGAACCTCAAGTAATACCCCGAATATTGGGATCATGAAGGCCTTATGAGTAACAAATTCTTTTCCCCCCAGCTGTATGGAGATATAACTGACATAACATTGTAAAAATGTAAAGCGTACAATATGGTTTGACATAAGTATATATTGTGAAATGATTACTACAATAAGGTTAATACACCCATCACCTCACATAGTCAGAATCTGTGTGTATGCTAAGAACTTTTAATACCTACTCTCAGCAACTTTCAAATATACAAAACAGTACAGTTAGCTATAGTCACCGTGCTGTACATGATGTCCTCAGGACTTATTCATTTTATAAATGGAAGTTTGTACCTTTTCTAGTTTTTACCATTCCCACCACCTGACCCCTAGCAAAGCACAAGTATACTCTGTTTCTCTGATTTTGGTTTTTTAGATTCTACTATAAGCGAGATCATACAGTATTTGTCTTTCCCTGTCTGACTTATTCATACTAAGATCCATCCGTGTCATCACAAATGACAAGATTACCTTTTTCATGGCCGCATAATATTCACAGATAGATTGAGCTATAGATAGATCTATAGACAGATACAGGTAGATAGATGAAGCAGATAACCTGACATTTTCCTTATCCATTCACCTCTATGGACACTGAGGTTGCTTGCATGTCTTGGCTATTGTAGATAATGTTTCAGTGAATACAGGGGAACAGATCTCAAGACAGTGATTTCATCTCCTTTGGATACGTATGCAGAAGTGGAATTGCTAGATCACAGATTAGTTCTATTTTTTAATTTCTCAGGAAACTGTACTCTTTTCCACAGTGGCTACACCAGTTTACATTCCCACCAACAGTGAACAAGGGTTTCCTTTTCTCCATATCCTCACCAACATTTGTTAGCTCTTATCTTTTTGATGATGCCCATTCTAACAGATGTGGGATGATATCTCATTGCAGTTTTGATTTGTATTTCCCTAATGGTTAGTGACGTTGAGCACTTTTTCATGTACCTGTTGGCCATCCGAATATTATCTTTGGAAAAATGTCTATTCAGGTCCTTTGCCCATTTTTTAAATGAATCATTTGGGTTTTTTACTATTGAGTTGTAGGAATTCCTTATATATTTTAGATATTAACCCCTTATCAGATACATGGTTTATAAACATTTTCTCCCATTTCCTAGGTTACTTTTTCATTTTGCTGATCATTTCCGTTTGGAGTCCAAAAGGGGAAAAAAAGCTTTATAGTTTGGTATAATCCCATTTTTTGAGTTTTGCTTTTGTTGGCTGAGCTTGTGGTGTCATATCCATGAAATCATTGCCAAGACCAATGTTAAGGATGTTTTTCCCTATGTTTTCTTTAGGAGTTTCATGGTTTCAGAGCTTAAGTCTTTAATCAATTTCAAGTTAAATTTTGTGAGTGGTGTAAGACCAGGATCCAGTTTCATTCTTTTGCATGTGAATAACCAGTTTTCCCAATACCATTTACTAAAAAGACTATATTTTCCTCATTGAGTATTTTGGATCCCTTGTCAGATATTAGTGACCACATACACATGGGTTTATATCTGGACTCTTCATTCTGTTCCACTGGTCTATGTGCCTGTTTTTATTCCAGTACCATACTATTTCAATCACTATTGCTTTATCAGAAAGTGTGATGTCTCCAGCTTTAGTGTTCTTTCTCAGGATTCCTTTGGCTATTCAATCTTCTGTGGTTCTATATGAATTTGGGGATTATTTCCATTTCTGTGAAAATACCACTGGAATTTTTATAAGAATGCACTGAATCTATAAATGGTTTTGGATAGCATGGACATCTTCAGAATATTAATTCTTCTATGAACACAGGATATCCTTCCATTTATTACCATCTTTTCTCTTGTGTCTTTCAGTTGTTAGTGTACAGATATTATACCTGCTTAAATTTATTCCTATGTATTTTACTGATTTTCATGCTATTGCAAATAGGTTTTACTTCTTTTTCAGTGTTGTTAATGTATAGAAACACAGCTGATTTTTATATGTTGATTTTGTATTCTGTTTTGTTTACTACCTAATTCAGTTTCCTAGTGAAGTCTTTAGGATTTTCTATATATGATGTCATCTGCAATCAGAGACCATGTTAATCATGCCTTTCTGATTAAGATGCCATTTATTTCACTTTCTTACCTGATTGCTCCAGCTAGGATTTCCATTACTATGTTAAATAGGAGTGGTGAGAATGGGCACACTTGTCTTGTTCCTGATCTTAGAGGAAACATTTTCAACCTTTCACTATTGATTATGGTATTAGCTGTGTGCCTGTCCTATAGTCCTTTTTTATGTTGAGGTGCACAACCTCCATACCCAATTGTTCAGAGATTTTATTATGATTGCATGTTGAATTTTGTCAAATGTTTTTCCTGCCCTAAATGAAATGATCATAAATTTTAATCTTTCATTCTATTAATGTGATATGACATTGATTCATTTGAGTATATTGAACCATCCTTGCATTCCAGGGGTGACTCTCACTTGATCATGGTGTATTATCTTTTTAATGTGTTGTTAAATTTCATTTGCCAATCTTTTGTTGAGGATATTTGCATCTGTATTCATTAGAGATATTGGTCTGTAGTTTTCTTGTGCTGTCCTTAACTAGGTAAGGACAGGTATTAGGTAATGCTAGCCTAGTAAAAAAGAGTTTGAGAGTGTTACTTCCTCTTCATTTTTTTTTTTTTGGAAGAGTTTGAAGAAGAATGGCATTAATTCTTCTTTAAACATTTAAATTCACCAGTGATACCTAATCTGGCCATGGGTTTTTGTTGGGAGATTTTTGACTACTGATTCAATTTCCTTACTTGTTTTTTGGTCTATCCAGATTTTCCATTTCTTCAAGATTCTGTCTTGGTAGGTGGTGTGTTTCTAGGAATTTATCCATTTCTTCTGAGTTGCACAATTTGGTTGGTGTATAATGGTTCATCATGGTCTTCTATGTTCTTTTGTCTTTCTGTGGTATCAGTTGTAATGTCTCCTCTTTCATTATTAATTTTATTGATTTGGGTCATCTCTTTTTCTATGCCTAACTAAAGGTTTGTCTATTTTGTTTATCTTTTCTAAGAACCAACTCTTAGTTTCATTAATCTTTTCTATTTCATTTATTTCTGCTCTAATCCGTTTTTCCTTCCTTCTGCTAACTTTGGGCTTAGCTTGTTCTTTTTCTAGCTCCTTGTGTTTAAAGTTAAGTTGTTTGACTGACTAACATAATATAATAAAAAATCATTAAAAAAATAAATAAATAAATAAATAAAAATAAAGTTAAGTTGTTTGAGACTTTTGTTTCTTGTGGTAAGCATTTGTCACTATGAACTTCCCTGCTACAACTACTTTTCTTGCATCCCATAAATTTTTGCTATATTGTGTTTCCATTTTCATTTTCCATTTTGTCTCAAGATTTTTTTTTTATTTCCCTTTTGATTTCTTCTTTGATCCACTGGTTGTTCAGGTTTCCAGCTTCCCTCCTGTTACGTGATTTCTAGTTTCATATGACTATGCTCAGAAAATATACTGAATATAATTTCTATTTTCCTGAATTTGATGAGACTTGCTTTCTGGCCTAACATATGATCCGTCCTAGAAAATGTTCCACATTCACTTGAAAAAAAAAAATGTGTATTCTGCTGCTGTTGAATGCAATGTTATGTATATGTCTATAAAGTCCATTTGGTCTACAGTATTATTCAGATACACTGTTTCCTTACAGATTCTTCGTCTGGATGATCTGTCCGTTGTTGAGAGTGGGGTATTCAAGACTACAACTTGTATTGTTATTTCTTCTTTTATTTCTGTTAGTATTTGCTTTATATATTTAGGTACTCTAGAGTTTGGTGTATAAATATTTTTATTGTTATACCTTCTTGATGAACTGAACCCTTCATCACTATACAATGACCCTCTTTGTCTCTTTTGACCATTTCAGCTTTAAGTCTACTTTGTCTAAGTATAGGAGGCCCTGCTTTTTTCTGGTTACCATTTGCCTGAAGTAGCTTCTCCCATCCCTTCACTCTCAGTCTATGTGTACTTAAAGCTAAAGTGAGTTTCTCGTAAGCAGCATGCCATTGGATTTTGTTTTTCTATCCATTTAGCCATCCTATGACTTTTGAAGAATTCAATCCATTTACATTTAAAGTAATTAACAGGAAAGGACTTACAACTTATTTGGTTATTGTTTCTGACTATTTTACAGATCCTTTATTCCTTGCTTCCTTTATTTCTGCCTGCCTTTGTGATTTTATGACTGGTGGTGGTATGCTTTGATTCCATCATAATCTTGTGTATCTGCCCCAGGCTTTTCCTTTATCGTTACCATAGTTTTATAGAAAGTATCTTATATTTATAAGAGTAACAAATGCTTAGTGCTGAAGGGAAATGAAAGATCTTCCAGTCTCAACACTGAGGAAACTAAGACCTAGGGCACAAGCGATACTTCCAGGACTACAGTCCAGCTCTTCTGAATACTCATTCTGTGACTTTTCACTCTTCACCAGAGACCAGACAACATGGCAGGGCATTGCCGAGGTTGACAGCTCTCCCTTATCCCTCCAAGGTGGCCCTGGCAGTTGTTTTCTCTGTCCCCATGTGTATGATCTTATTCTTTTTCAATAACCATGAGGTATTTTCTCCTTTCGGCTCAGTCCCATTATTTTCAATTGTTTTTTCTTATTCCTCCAAGTTCTTCTCATCTGGGCCCACCAAACATAACATCTGACACAAGTAGCAAAGTGGGAGGTGACAGAATACCTCAGCTCTCGCAGTCAGATGAAGAATGAGCCATCTATCTCAAGCTCCCCAACTAACTTGTGAATCCAGAAACCATCTCCCTTGTGTATCCTAGACACTAGAAAGAGCTGCAGGAGGCCCAGGCAAAGGTAACAACCTTCAAAGTAAAGAGTTCAGGAGGGTCTCCCTCTTAAACATAAAAAATAAAAAAATAAAAAAAACCCTCCTTCTATTTCCAAGGAAAGTAGAATATTAAAATGAAAGCCCATTTCTGCACCTCCCTTAGGCGTCATGACCCATCTCCTACTTTGGAACAACAAATCCAAGGGTATACAGAGATCTCTAGTCATCCCCAACATCCTTATCCTCCTCCACCTCCTGTGACCCTACTTAAAGATACAGGACATTAAAAGAGCCTGTTTCATAAGTGAAAACTGTTTCCCTCCTCACTACTAACTCCTAAGGAAAGAATTTCCCTTGCCCTTTTCTTTCTAGCAAAGGCAAGGCAAGAAGAACTAAATTTCAAGATAAGAAACCAACACACGACCCCTCATTCTGCCTCAAACACAGGCCACATTATCATCTCAATAAAATGTCCCATTAGTTTTTGTTCACTCTGTATGAGAAAACAGTCAAACTGTGGCACTCAAACAGAAAAGCCAAGAGAGCTTGCTCATGAAGTGAGGGTAAGGAGATGAAAGAACATGTTTCACATATAAGATGGAAACCGTTAACTTGACACTGACAGATAAGCATGACAAATATGACAATGACAAACGTGAATCATATATACCCCTTCCCAGTTCTCATTCACACAAGAGAAAATTATACAGTCTAGCTGGCCTCTCTTAGATGGTAAAACACAGGAATCAATTCATAACAACTATAGGAACACTAACAGTAACAGCAGCTACCTTTTATTAAGAGCTTACCACTGTGCTAAGTGCCTTCCATGCATGTTCTCTTTAAAGTTGGGAACTTGGCAGTGGCCTGACCATGGCTGTCATAATCCATGTGAGCACAGGCAGTTCATCAAAGTGTAGCCCAAGTATTCACTTTAATCCCTTCCTGAGAGACTCTCATACATACTGAAATTTGAGACCACTGGGTATTATGAACACTGGTCCAAATCTAAGATGATACTTGCGCCTGTAATTCAGGAAGCATGAGCTTGTCCCTAAATTGGAAGCCACGAAGCATTAGTTTTCCAGTCCATTTCTCTTATCACCAGCAGCACCATTCTCACACCAGAGCTCGAGGAGCCCCGTTCCCTGAGCTGCCTCAGCCTTTTTCAGGCTGTATCCCTCCACATGAGCTAGGAAGTCCTCAGGACCCAGGAGCATGCCACAGTGTACCCTCCACCTTCGATGATCTATTCTGGGTATCCAGAGCCCTGAAGCTCCCTGCCCAAAGGGGCCCAGAGCCTACTTCCAGGGGTAGAACATCCCTGGTCCACCCAGTAAACCAGTGTGCCCAACTCTAATTTTCAAGATGGCTATTCATGACACGTTGAGGATGGATGTGTGGTATAGACATGCAGGCACATCCTGACACGTATGCAAGGGGCTCTTTATAGGACAAGACACAGCCAGGGGTAGAAAATGAAGGCGGGTGGGCCAAGGACCCGGGGCAGGCTTTCTCTATGCTACCATGTTCCAGCTTCATCTCCCAAGGACGTAGAGCATTCTACTTTGAAATCTGGAATTTTAGGTCATCAATGCAAATATATTTGGCATGGTAAGAAGACAGCATATTTTATTTATCATGTTCAGTTTGATTTATAACTTTAAATATTTAGACATTTGGTATGTGGGCTTCCATTTGTACTCTTGCCCAAAATCTATAAATGTTACAGATAAACCGGATCACTGCCCCGATGTTTCTTCCCATGGTTTAGTATTCCGTATCAAGTAGTGCTTCCTTTTCAAACATGCGCATGCCTCCCTTTAAGCAAAACCAATAGTTGAGTATCCCGATTTACACCAAAGACACATTTGTGAGTAAGTGCTCCATTTACTAAAGGATCCCATTATTCAGCAAACTCCCCTGATGCATTTGGATGGACCAACTGATAAAAATTTATTACACACACACACACACAATCTAACAAATTTATCTTTTCACGTGTAAAGTAAAGGCATTAGGGGAAAAAAACTTAAACACCATCCCCTTTACTATTATTTGATTTCACAGTTAATACTTAGTCACTCTAGAAAAATTAGAAAAAGCAGATAAACCAAAGGAATGGCATAAGAATCGTCTCCTACAGTACTTGGCAAGATGAGCACTATTAGCTTGAAGAGCACCGTTACTTCAGATTTCTTCAGTATCATCATGTGCATTTGAAAATACAGAGATAGAGACGGTTAATTTTCTAAGAATTATGTCATACCAGGACTACAAGTAATTATTCATTACCACCCATGTGCCAGGCATGGCAAGTCCAAGGTTAATAAAGATATGGTTTCTGCCCTATTAGATAGAGCTCGTGCTGTAATTGAAGAGACCAACATATAAACCAATAATTACATTACAGTAAGAAAAATTCCTTACCAGAAATCTATAAAAGAGACTATAAAGGACTCTACAGAGAGTCCAGTGATGAGAATGACTCTTTCTGCCTGGGAAGTGAGTTCAGGGTTTTCACAGCACTGATATTCAAACTCTGGGCTTCCTATTCTCATTCAATAAGTGTTTATTGAACACTTATCGTTGGCCATGCACCATTTTAAGTACTGGGTAGAACACAACAAAGTTCTCCCTTCACAGAGCTTACATAGACTAACAAATATACAAGTAAATAGATAAAGCAGGGTCATACCTTCCCCTTGACTGATATACAGTGGGTACCCAATAAATGGTTGTTGAATGAATAAAGGAATAAAGGTAAATGATGAGCACACCTCTTTGCACTTCCATTTCAAAGGCAGACGTTGTCCTTGAAGTTGGCATAGCAGACAGTTTTGAAGTTTCAAAACACAACCTGGTATGCCTGCTCTGTTTCACTTAAAAATATGAATCCAATAGGCTTAATCCAAACTCTCTAGCTCTGAATTGGGTTACCGTGTGTTGTATCTGATTTGTATTTCCATCAGTATCAACCCAAGCATCCTTAGACACCAGCAATGTACATGATTTATAGCAAGTCAGTCAAGGCAAAGCCTATAGCTTCCCTTCACATTTTGACGTTATCAGATTACTTCAGAAGCTGGCAGCAGCTACCATCAGTAACAGGCTGTCAGTGTAAATAAATCACTCTCTCAAAAAATAACTGCTAAAAAGTATAGATTAGTATGAGCGGAGGTGGGCTTGGACTTTTTTCTTCATTTTCCCCTTCCCAACAAGACTCCTGTACATTTAATTTTATACAGAAAAAAAGAAGGGAATTCATTTTCTGTCTCTTAAGGGAAAAAAAAAAAAAAGGTTCCAGGCTTAAGATCTGTGTAAGAAACTCAACTTTTAAAAGCAAAGTTTGTGGCTCTTGTGTATAAATCATAAGACAATCAATTTGCCATCACCTAGAGAAGCCCAAGATATAGGGAAGAACTAGCAAGTTTTGGGAAGAGCAACCCATGCAAAGCCAATTTAATTTCCTCCTATGATGGAGTCACAGGCTGTGGACCACAGCAGGACGCTCGGTCTGGTCCCACATGATGGGACATCAAATAGCTAGAAAACCTAACCTTAGTAGTTCTCAGAGGGCTGGAGCACCTCACCCCGATGGGATGGCCAATGTCTGCACTGCCCGGGGTGGGGAGGGACAAGTCATCACCAGCCTGAAGGGGTGAATAGTGGGGCCATGGCCACTGTGCAAAAGCAGCACACAACTGTCCTTGGAGACACTAAATAGGACAGGTGTGCAGAAATGAGGGAGGCATAAACAGCGTTAAGTCCATGAGACAAATTCTAGAAAGGCCCCAAAACAAGATAAATCATGGTGAATAAAACAAAGATAGTGCTATTCTATAGAAAAAATTGAGTGCATATCATCCCCAAAAGAAAAAGGCCTACGTCACTAAATTCTGTCATGGCCAGTGATTGTGTGGGTCTCAGTGGCTTTCAGGCAGAATACGAAAGGAAGTTTTCAGTGATGTGTTATGAGAAAGTTAGGATAACACAGGAATGGGTTAAAAGCAGCCAGATGCGCAAGACTGAGGATTCATCCCATCACTTCATTTGGTGTGTGTCAATCTATAGTGTCCAAACCCTGTTCAATCACTGTATGCTACAGAGCGATGTCACAGAGAGTCCACAGAAGCTACCACCATACATGCCATGGTTTGTAATGACTTAGTTTCTTTGCCTGCCCCCCTCCAAGAAACTAAACACTATTTGGTCTCTGTGGCCACACTTAAATAACTAAGGGTGGTTGAGCAGTTAACACTATCTCACACCAAAAGTTCCCATTCCAGGACCTCTACCACTGAGAAGTCTGGATAAAATGGCCAACACTCTCACACTGGCCAAAGGACAGATCAGAAATTCCTGAGAGGACAATGAAGAACGAACCTGGGGACTTGTCGACAAATCTGTCTTATTTGGTGGGTACGCCCCACTCTGCCAGAGCATCATTAAATGAACCTTCCTTCTGACTTCAAAGGACATATGGAACTACCCGGCTTTTCTAGTTGACTAATACACTTTAAACATATTAACTTATTCATTAACTCATTCAAAAATGATTTGATCACCTACTAATTCTGTGCCTGATTCTCTGCTAACTGTCCTGCCTTCATTGGCATTTACTGTCTAGTGAGAGAAATAATTATTTGAGTTGTTACAATAAAATGCAACCAATGTTAGGATGGCAGAAGAGAGATGGCTAAGGGAACTCAAAGCAAAGGAACCAGACCTAATGGGGAAATCAGGAAAGACTTCCCAGAAGAAGCAACATTTTAGTTTAGACCCAAAGGGTGATAAATCAGTGTCATCTAGAGGGAGCAATATACGCAGAGGTTCAGAGGTGAGAAAGTAGGTTGAACTCAGACACAGTGAGAGGAACTCAGCATGGCTTGGTATACCAAGGATAGGGGAAGGGTGGCAAGACCACAACCATCCTACACACACACACACACACACACACACACACACACACACTTCCTCTCTCTCTCTCTCCTACTTTTCCACCCACCCAAAATTCACATTTCACTCCCATTAGCCACCATCTCGCTACAGCCCTTTCTCCACACGGGCTTAATGCCTCCTAGCCCCAGAAACACAGCACACCCATGTGCATGTTGCAACACCTGGCACTCTTTCCTAAGGCTCTGATCAAGACTCACAGTCCCTGCCCTGTTATCCACTCCCCCTGCACCCTCTCTTCTAAGCTGTTATAGCTCCTCCATCCCGACTCACAGGGTAACTTAGCCTTCTTCATGTATTAACGTTCACCACTCATTCAAGTTTCAGATTAGTCTTCTCTGCCTTTCTTAAGCACCTGAACCATGTTTTCAAGTTCCTAACATCATTGTGTCATCACCCTACACAAACACAAACACAAACACACACACACACACACACACACACAGCACTGCTTCAAGCACAGAAAGAACTAGGCACGTAATAAATGTTCAAAAACTTCCAAGAATTTTTTTTAATGACTAGTGGTAATGTCTTATGAAAGGTTACATGCACAGGGGCACCCGGCTGGCTCAGCCAGTTAAGCATCTGACTCTTGACTTTAGCTCAGGTCATGATCTCACGGTTCTGAGATTGAACCCTGCGCTGGGCTCCATGTTCAGTATGGAGCCTGCTGGAGATTCTCTCTCTCCCTTTTCCTCTGCCCCTCTCATGGCTCACGCACGCTCCCCACCCTCAAAATAAATAGATAAAGTCTTTAAAAAAAAAAAGGTTATATATTCAGTCTCTATCACTTTTCAGTATTATGGGTGATTGTTATTTGGGGGTCCTTCTCTAAGGTGGCTACAGATGCTGTATATTTAGAAGTAAGATTGTATAGTCTGGGATCATGGAAAAAAGCACAAGCTTTGGAGTCGAACCGACATTTTTCTCCAGGTCTCACTGACTGCTTATGTGTGTCTTCTGGCAAGTTATTTAACCCCTCGAAACCTCAGTTTCCTCATCTGTGAAATTGGGATAACATCCTCAGAGGGTTATTATAAAAATTAAATGAAATACTGTATATAAGTCATTGTCTGGCTTACTGTAAACAAAAAATATTCAAAAAAATATATTCTCTTTCCCTTTTCCCCTTCATTAAGGGGCCAAAAAAAAAAAAATCAAAGATGGCCTTAATGCAAATTTGAGTCAAGTGTTTCCCCAAAAAAACCCCAGATAACTCCAGGAAACAAACCCATCTATGATGCAGGCTGAAATGTAAGACATATCTTCTGGCAGACAACATTAGCATTTTTAGTGGAGACAGGTATACAACAATAAAATTAAATTAGAAGAGCTTCACACCATCACTAGAAATGTCCTTTTTCAATTCCACAAAATAAAAATAGAAAAGAAATTAACTGAGGGAAACAGAAACACCCACAGATTATCATCTTCTTTTGTGATGTAAAATAACTTGCTAAAATCATATTTGAAGATTTTTTTTGCACTGTCACGTTAAAGAATGTGCTTGCTGGTTAAAATAAGCATTCGCAAAATGTACATCGGGTGGGCATATAATACACATTTTTTAAAGGTAGCGAAAATAAAAGCAAGCTATCATCATACACATATCTTACTGAAAATAAAGCCTGTGACCTTTCCAAATGAAGACAAGAATATAACTCTTCTCCAGGATTTCTAATATGATGCCCTAACACTCATATTTCCCCCAACAGATATTTTGTTTTCAACTCTCAGGCTGTCGAGGTAGCACTCATCACATTCCTTATTTGTCTTCCGTGGTCAGCTGAGCTCAGCTACCCAAACACACATACAGACACTCAGCGGACAAATCTGTCATGCTGACCTTTTATATCTCCCACGCTTTTTAACTGATCGAGATTCCATCCCACAGAAACATGCACACAACATCACCACACAAGAGAGAAATCAGGTAAAGGGTGGCAAAGATAAATATCAGAGAAGCAAGCTAGAACCTGAATGCAGGGGACATTGTTCACCGACTTATTCAAGGGAGGAAGGCTAGTTGAAAGTTAGTGAAGCAGGCAGTACACAATGCAAAATTAACCGGTGACCTTTACCTGAACATCAAAGGTCAAAGCAATTTGTAAGGTAGCACTTACCAGGCGCCGTGTGCTGGCCTATGCGTGAACTAGAACCCTGTATAATCGAACACTGAGAAAACCAACAGAATGAAAATGTTTTCCACATCTGAAAACAACTCTAAATGAAAAATGACTATGAGTGTGTCATTATACCCACAACTGGCTCCCCAATTTGCTAATATAGGGAGTTACAGAGGTCTCAAAAATCCTGGAACCCAACAAGCAATTTGCCTCCTACTCCCCAGCAGGCTTATCTTCTCGGGCTACATAAGCTTTCATTCTATGAAACCCCACGATCTTCCAAAGGAGGGCTAAGGAGCTATATTGGTCATATTTAAAATACTCTGGAAACTCCTGTATCATGACAAGTTTTACCCACTATATTTTCCCTCCACATGAGATGAGAGCTTCCCTCCCAGTAGGGGCCTTGGTCATGAGAAATGAGTGTTTTTCCCTTTTGCCAGTAAGAAGTCTTAAGACCTGGTGTAAAAACCATTCAGGCATAACAACTTATAGCCCAGCGGGCGCACTGATTAGCTAGGTTCCATAACCATAAAGTCAACAATAATCTACCTACATGCCCTTTCTGCAGGTGTTTGACCTACGAATGCTAAGTCAGTCAGCAACAGTTCAGCCGAAATTACATTGGAGAGCATAATGCGTAAACATGAACGCTCCAGCTTGTCCTTAACTATACCACTGGGACTCCAGACCTGCGAAATAATCCATTACCCCCACTCGCCAACAACCCCACTGCAACTTTTTTTCCTTCTTCGTATGAATTTTCCCCACTATAACTGCATTCATGCTCCCTATGTCTCCCCTGCTAACGCGGCCCTTCCTGCTTTTGTGTCTTCTCCACACCGGTTATCCTTTATACCAAAGAGGAGAGAACTATTCCTCCTCCATAGTGCACCAACTTGAAGTTGATTTTTTCAGTAATGTTGACTGATCACACTACACTGTCTACACTCTCTTCACAGTCCCCCTGCAGATATTAGCCACACATTGGAAACCCAAGTCCCTAGAGTATAGGACCACAGCACAGGGCATACCTATATACACACACAACATACACATGCACTTTTTTTTTCCCAACTTGTAAAGGGAGAAATATTCAACTATGACCACTCATTCAATAGCTCTAGTCTGAAAGTCTAGAAATGTTCCCTAAGTTTTGTTAAAATAAGAAAAGCTTTAATAATCAAGCAAAAACCCTTTCACCCAGACAAGGGTAGATACAGTCCTTGGATATTACTATTAAAATATCCTGTGTGTGTGGTTTTTTTTTTTTAATGGTTTGGAATTTAGACCAAGTTAAACAGAAACGACCAGAAGGACAGTGCATCTCTTAGATTCTACTAGGAAGGACTAGGAATCCAAATGTACCCTTAAGAAAAGCCATTACCTCCTCTGAAAGCAGCAGGTATGAGGCCTAATGGCCTGTCATAATGAAGGGTCAAGTATCTGACACTGGGACTAACACCACTGTGTGACACAGAGTGATTTACACAACCCCCACTCAAAAAAGGTGTAGGAAGTTTGATGATTCATAAAATCATAAATTATAAATCAATTACTAGAGATGGAGAGATTGATTTATCCCCAGGCCCATTCATTCCCAAGGTGTGAGACCCTTTTACGGGACCCCTTGAGCAAAAGGAGACAAAGAAGAGAAAGGCCCCTCAGGCCACTTCTGCCGTCCCAGCCTTGCCTTGCAAATCTATGGCTCCTATAAGTCTCATTTCAACCCAGTAATGCCCACCTCAAGAGATAAGCACTGGGTCAGAGGAATAAATTGAAAGAAGACAGACGTGGTGCTGATCTTTAGGAAAAAGGGGCCTGGATTTTCCCAGTTCCCCAAATCCGGGTGAAAATGGAAAAAATCCTATTAAATATTTAGGACATTGAGCCAGACAGCTTTGCACATCCCCACATGCAGAAACACCTACATACATAACCAACATTTTTAGGACTTGTCAGACATGATTTATGAATAATGTTTTTCTAAAAAGTTCATCAAATATGCTGTGTCCCTAAATTTCTATAGCACAGGAGTAGCTTTTTTCATTCTTTAAAAAAAGTCCGTGTGCTTACTCTATATTTGAGATGATGAAAGTAAAACCATCTATTTTGGCAGAGCCCTGGGTTCCGTTCCGGAGACAGGCATTCACAGACAGGTGCACTCAAGCAATACACATTCAGAAGGAAATTCTACCCCAATCACAGAGCTGAGTGAGCCCCACACTTGTCCACTTTGGGGCTCCATTCCCTGAAACCAGCAGTACAAAGACAGCTGACAGTACCCTACCCCTGAACTTCTTCAAATTACTTGTCCAGTGGCTCAGAACAACACTGAGAACCACTTATCTTCACCCTCGCACAGAGATTCTTAGGTGAGAGTATTATAATCCCCAATTTAGAGAAGGGGCAATGGAGATCCAAAGTGAGTCAGTTCACAAGAGCTGTCAGGAGATAGGTCGAGGGGTGATTCCAACCACGATCCAGGCCTCCTGCCTCCAAGTGCCAGGCTTTCTTCACTGCACCATGCTGTTGTTTAAGTCAATGAAAATATCAATATTTCTCAGGCTGCATAGCTGAAGAGATAAATCTCTCCTACCATACCTCAGATAAATTTTAAAACTAAGAGAATAAACGGCAATGCAAATACTACTATTAGATATTTATTATGTTGCAAAGCTTGAAAACAGTCAGGAAAATGGAAAAGTTACTTTTTTCCTACACAAATTTGTTAATGGGTGGCATAATGGGGAGCCCTGTTTGCTGGCACTCTGTGAAACGTCTACAAATTGCCTCTGCAAAGCATTATAGGTTGTCAGACTAATGTAGTTGAAGATAATTTGGCCTTTCAGTGAATTGAACCTCACAGCACGATTATACTCCACAACCAAGTAGAGTGTCACAATTATTCTTTCATGCTGAATTACCATATAATGTCATGAGTCTACCTGTCATAAGTCCTGTAGCCTAGTTTGAATTTTTTCCCCCTAAATCTATGGTTCATGGCAAAAATATATTTATACATATATATATCTATGTATACATAGATATATATATATATATATTTTGCTTCTAATGGAAATCTGATTGTTTTTATCAACAATAGATTTCATAGCAAATCAAAGGATATGCTTGGACAAACAATCCGATACTCAAGGTTAAAAAACACACAAATAATAAATTGCTGGTGTGTCATGTTCAATTTTTACTACGGCATTACACTGCAATAACCATAACAGGATCTAAATTGTTGTCAGAACATTAAACAAACCCCCATACTTCACAAAGGCATCCTGTCTGAGTAATTCATACAACGGAAACAACTATCAAATTTTCCACTGTCCCACCGCTACACCATACATCAGTGCAATTTTATGTATTTGGACAATTCGTTGAATAAATTACTTCCATCCTGCCTGCTCTTGCCACTTCTGTTAAGAGTCATATCAGTTTTAATTGTCTTTCTGTCTATACGGAGCCACTGTTTTTCTGGCCTTTTCCTGTGCTATTTCCTGAGCACCAAAATAAACTACGAACACCCATCAGAGCTGGGCGCCAGGGACACACGGCTACAAGAAGGGGGTGTCCTGCCGGAGATCAAGAGTTTCTTCCCTCTCCCTTTACAAAACAGTGGCTGAATGTGTGTTTGGGAGCCTAACGATTCACGATGTGGGGTGGGAACATGGTGTCTACTCAAAATCATAGCTGTAACTAAAAGCTAAAGGTACTCACCATCCCACATTCTACTGTTTCCACTTGGTTGTTTACTTTCTTGGTTCATTACCACATCTAGCCTGGCAAAGGAAATGGGCTCAGCCAATCAATGCCCCCAGGTCCTCTCGGAGTCTGAATCTAGATGGAGTCAACCCAGCTCATCAGCCAGGTCATGGCAAAGCCCACAAAGTGTTTCCCTTTGGATTATTGCTCCCAAGCAAATGACAAGCCCACCTTTCTAGGTTGGATAATGTGCAGAGGCTCATGCCAAAAAAGTATAGTTGTAGAACAAGTAACACCATAAAGGGCACAAATAAACTTTGTCTATATGGTGTGGAGTTAATGACTTACCATCGTGTTTCCCCACACTTTTTTTTTTTAAAGATTTTTATTTATTTATTTGACAGAGACAGCCAGCAAGAGAGGGAACAGAAGCAGGGGGAGTGGGAGAGGAAGAAGCAGGCTCCTAGCGGAGGAGCCTGATGTGGGGCTCAATCCCAGAGCACCGGGATCACGCCCTGAGCCAAAGGCAGATGCTTAAGGACTGCGCCACCCAGGCGCCCCTCTCCACACCTTTATAGTGAACTAAACTGACACCAACCAAAAGGAATCGGTCAATCCAACTGTTTCCTAAATGAGATCTTCTTGGGTTTGCCTACAGTTCAGCACATGTATTTGCACAACCAAAGTCAACCTGCCAGGTCAGATAATTTCACGGAAAGAGATGAGTAAAGGCTCCTAGGGACCCCAAACTAACTGGGGTGCTGTTTTAAAATTATCCCATCACCTATGGCACCATAGCCAAATAAATAACCACACACTGAAAGCTCATCACACTGGCTATTTGAAGCCTGATGCTGCCAAAGAAACTATTTAATGCTGAGCTACTTTGAACTGGCTCCAAAACAGATCCACTGGATACTAAACACTGCCCTACAATACGGTGTTGGGTGGCCTGGTTTTGCTTCTCAGGGTGGTGTAACAACAGAAGGAAGCCCCATTCAGAGAGGTTACCCTGGACCTGGTACCCCCATGTTAACTTGGTAGCCTTGCTGGGTAGTAGAAAGTAACTCCTTATTTATAATCCCAAAAGCAATAATAAACACAAAACTATGATTTACTCTGAACCTTCCTATTATTAAAACACTTTGTCTTATAGTTTTATTGATTTACAATCTGTCCTACTTACTTTTTTAGCATCTGAAAACAATCAAGGCACAAAGCTGCAAAATGTTTGGACATTAATTGTTAGGAGACAGCATTTTATTCCAGGCGAGGGGTTTGAGGCCTCGACAGCGATGCATTCTGGTACCGGAATGATTTATGGTCTTGTAGCAATAACGATGCACCAGGGCCATTAACATATTGGCAGGCCCTAGGATGGATTAGTGGCATTGATTATTTCATGGGCCACTGATACCCATTTGTTACGAGGAGCTCAAAGATGGCCTCTCCCTAACTGAAATCTTTTTATGAGCAGACAGCATTTTAAGTATTAGGAACCTGGGATTTGGGCCATTTTTTATAATCTTGCTGTCGCCTCACCTTAGTATGCAACCAAAAAAAAAAAAATGTCAAAAATTAAAGTTCATTCTTCACCACCAGCCTTAATTCCTCAACTCGTCATAACCATGTCTTCTTTAAAAATTAATGATTGCCAGCATTTAGCCACTGGTTGTTGCTATGAAGATCTATGCAAAAAGCAAGGATCCCTATAGAGTGTGTGATATATGGAATACTCTTTATTACTACAATAAAACTTACTGACATTTCAATACTTCTGCAAATAGCATTATAGTATCAATCTTCTGAATTAGGTTGAAAATTAAGTTGTAAATTAAAAGAAAGTGTACTTTGGAATACAACATGATATGTCACCTAGAGAAGGACCTTTGTGCATAACTGAGCTGAGCTGGGAACAGATAGATGAGCCCAGGGCCTCGGCAGTGCTGCTCGCATTCTAAAGATCTAGGTTACACCAGAAGAATTCATCCAGAAATCCTGATGCCCCGTCTCTAGGGACATTTTCTTTCATGGTAAAAAGTCAAGGGATTTGACAACAGCCTTTTATGAATACAATGAAACCCCCAGTCTTAATATATTTTTCTCCTTTGCCATATTCTTACCATACATTTCAAATAGGGCACATAGAATAATAAACACCTTATAAAACACAGAAATCATACATCCATTATGCTTATAATGTGTATATACATATATAAAAATGGTTACTTTCTCTGTCTCACCAAATACAAAATTACTCTCATCCCCACCCACTCCCAGCCTGGTCTTCAAAGATGCTCAGAGCAAAGAGCCATCCAGGACACTAAATGACAACTCCCATAGGTAGGACAGCTTTGAAACTGTTCGGTTTGAGGGCTAACGTCACATGCTGTAAATCGTAGAAAGCCTCAGGTCGGAGCCAACACAAAATGGTGATGCAAAAGACGACTGACTTCCAAATACATATTTGTTGAAAAGCGTCTTAAATCATTTCTACCCATCTTCCCCGGCATTCTCCGTACCCATAAGATGTGACAACAGAGTTAAAACAGAGCCATTCTTTGAAACATCTTGATGAAAATTCAAATTAACCCCAGCCCATGATCACTTCCCATACTTCCTTGCCTGTTTCTTTAGGCTAGAAGCTCTTTCAAGTTGGTGTCTACTTCTCTTAGATCCTACCACCCACACCCCTCACATCTTCAGAGGTCTACACGGTCCGGGCCAGAGCAAGTGAAGAGCGCACTCTGCTCCCTTGGTGGTGACAGGCAGTGATGAGAAGGATTCTGAGGCAGAGTTTTGACTAAATAGAAAGAGATGCCATGATCAGCCACGTGGGCTGAGAATACGGGAGTGGAAGGGATGTTCCAAATGAGGATATCTGTGACTGAATTCGGAAGTCAACATGCTTTCTGTAGCTAACCAGAAGACCGCTCAGTTACGCTGGATAAAGACTAATGCTTTCAAAGTATTTCCACTCACAGAATGGGCCTAAGGAAACAAAGCATCTTCTCCACGAGAGTTGTAACACAGACCACAAATCAGAGGGTTTCAGAGTGAAAACAATCAAGAGGTGGCCTAATCCAAGTCTTTTATTTCATAGGTGGAGAAGCCAAGACATGTTGTTAAGTGACTCACATGAGGTCACACCAGTAGCAGTCTCCTGCACGCATGCTCTCCCCACAACACCACAACACTTCCTTTGTGTGCCCTCTTGCATGCTGCTTATTCTTCCTTCCTTCCCGTGTATATAATTTTCATATTTTACTAAGGTTTGATGTACTGCTGCAGACTTCTCAGACACTGGATTATATGATAAGACATAAACTCAATCATCTATATTACTGCAAATTTAGGGAAACAATCTTGGAGTATGATGTATAGTAATTCAGGGTTAAGTAGAAAACAACACAAAGAATTTGCCACTTGTGAATTTTCGCATTTTATTTTAAATAGACAAGAAAGATATCGTAAATGTGTACTTGAATGCAAAGAGGTGCTTCGGGCTCTAGCCTCTAACTTATGAGGCCTTTGTATAAACTACCCAACATTAAAATACACAGGGAAAAGAACTGCTCAAAACTCTTAAACCAGCTCCAACCATAACCAGCTTATAAATCAACTGGTTAAGTGGACTTTCCACTTCCCACAGGAATTAAAGTTCTCACTCTTTACAGCTCTCCATGATAGAGTTCTTGAGTAGCCTGAATAGGTCATGGACTCCCCAGGATAACAAGGAGATGAAATAAGACTAAGGGGGACCACCTTCATTATGTCAGCCAGAAATCCCACAAGACTGTGCGCAACCCTACTTTCTCCTCAACATCCAGACACAGACTTTCAGCAGGATTCAAACTCCCTGCCTCTAGGGAGAATAATACACAACTACCTATAAGAGAGGGAGCTTCTTTCCCACATAAAAGTTTAAAAAAAAATTAAATCCTCTCTGGAGAAATACTCCACAACTTGAAAACAACCCTGGGTCACCACTACAAAACTTAACAAGTGAAATGTAGGTCTAACTTAATTTGAACAAGCTGAAATGTCAACCTCTTCCTTTTTATTTACTTCCTAGTTAAGATGGAGAGCAGCTGCTTACCTGCTCACATAAAACCACCATGGTTCACCAGAAGAGTATCATTCAAGCTTCTCTTCTCTAGGCAAATAGCGCCAACCCCGTAACGCTCTTCAGATATATCAGTTTGCAAATGATTGTTATCTCTACAGTTCCTCTGGACTTTCGCCAAATTTTCATAAACTCAGTAGTCCAGATGGCATTGCGGGGCTGGGTGTTAATTGAAGAACAGCTTAACTGTTTGGACATGTTATGCATCTATTACCCAATTGTCAATCTTGTAATGTTTGCTGTATGACTATATCTTTGGGGAAATGAATGCCAAATGAAAATTTGCTCTATTTCTCTTTTTATTCTCTTAGGGCTCTTTCTGATGATTTGTTAACCAAAATTAACAACCAAGACCCAGGATAGGAGTAAATGGTTATTGACCGAGATACTTGTCCTCTTTGAAATATTTATCTTTTTGTCTGCAACAACCATTCATAAACATCAGTGTTCACAAGTACAGTTACAAAGGGCACACAACGATGGAAAGGATTCTCAACATATATTATTCTGTTTCTAAATTTCACTTTTAACTTGTTATATGCTTTTACTAAATACCTACTCTATTTTTACAGTAAAACGTTATTAATTCACCTAAGACATTGGAAGTTTTGAAAAATATTGGACTTGGGACACGTGGGTGGCTCAGTCAGTTAGGCAGCTGACTCTTGGTTTTGGTTCAGGTCGTGATCTCAGGGTCCTGGGATCAAGTCCTGCATTAGGCTCCTCACTCAGCTGGGAGCCTGACTGAGGATTCTCTCTCTCTCGCTCCATCTGCCCCTCCCCACCCCCTTGCTGGCTCTCTTTCTCTTTCTCTTGCTCTCTAAAATGAAAAAATAAATATTTAAAAAGAAAAATACTGAAGGTGAATTTCGTCCCATTTCTGATGGAGAACCAATCAGGCTCATGACATGTGCTTAGTAAATTATATGTTGACTAAATTAATAGTTCATTGCAAGATTTCTGTCAATTCTTCACCCTCCCTGTACCTAAGCCCTCTGCCATGTGATTTTGTAGTCCCTACGACTGGAGTATTTATCCCTAATCCGCTGATGATGCTTTTGACTGCAAGATTCCATTATACCCACGGAATATGGATTGAACCCACAATGGGCCAGTTCTGAGTCTAAACTTCAAGGCATCACATATTTCCCCTACCCTCTGTGAGCCTCCAACATCTGAAATCAGAAGAGCTAGCCTGGAAAGTCCACTGCTCCCAGGCAAAACAGAGACGCACGAAGGAGAGCAGCACAGCCAACACACAGACCGACACATGAAGCAGAACTTTGTCCATCTGCAAACCTTTGAGGGTGGTAATTACTGCTCATCACTGAGTGCCACTAGATGTCGGAGGATTTTTTTTAAGAGCAGCATTGTTGTGGCAACTGATACACAACAAATGGTGCAAAGAAGACTGTAGGGTCAGGTTTGCCCACCTTGAGAAAAATCATCCATTTATACAGGAAAAAAATTAAAAAGCTAATTCCAATGTTTTGTTGTTGTTGTTGTTCATTTAACACATCCTCTAAGAATCCTTCACTAGCTACGGACTACATTTTGAGGCAATAAAATTTCTCAAAAATCTAAAAATTAATTTTTTGTCCAATAACCAGGACAAACCTTGGTCCCAAGTATCCCAACTACTTAGGTTTTACCCAGTGGTCGGAGAAGAACTATGGAGAAGAACTAAATAAGGAATGAAGGTCACTTTCATAATCCCCATCAGAGGAATTGCTAGCAGATGCCTATTTCAATGAACACTGCTGGTCCTTAAAATGAACATACGTTCTCTGTTTGGAAGGGCAGGCTGGCCAATCTGTAGGTTCTGCAGTGAGACTGAACAGCTAACTGAAGTTGTCAAGTTAGCCAGATGAGGCATCTCTGACCACTCATCATCCCCCACAGTCCCCCCAACGGCTTTCTGTCCCATGGATGTCACATCAAGAGGACAATGAGGCCGAGCATGCCCAGAGAGATCAACTGCAGCAGGGAGTTCTCTTCCAAAAGCATTTCCATGTGCCACCAACGTGGCCTCCGCAGCATGGCAATAAGAGCCATGCCATTAAAGGCAAGTTTGCATTTTATGTGCTCAAGCCTTCTGTGGCAGGATCCCACGATTCCCCAGGAAACCTGATTTACCATCCCATCGCCCCTCTGCAAATGGAACTGATGGAGACCTTATCCGCGAGTCACTGAGTCCTCAGGTATAACTGCAGATTTACAATGCCTACAAAGTCATTCTGTCATACTCATGTCTTCTCAGCATGCCCCTGAAAGGGACTCCCTAAGGCTTCAGCTGAGTACCATTTACTCCTCCCCCCACCACCAAACAAAAAAAGATTCTCCTCCTGGGAGCCCACTTTTCCTTACCCCAGAGTTCACAAGCCAGGAAGCCCTATATGGATCTGATGACTGCTAGTAAAGACAAGGCAGTCACGTGTAGGAAAGCTCACTTGTGGGGTGGCTGACAAGGTCTTACAGGGAGAAGTTGTATGGGAAAAGAGAGAAAAGAAAAAGTGTACTCTGAGTCATGTTGGTGAGATTTTTCACAGCTAATCACACACAAGAATGATTCACTACTCACTCTGCTCTGCTCACTCATTTTTCATATCATACTTTTCACTGCCCCATCAGCCTGTTCCACCAAGGTCAAATGAAGGGAATGATAGCATGTACACCAGACTGAGATTTATTATAAACGGAGTCATTCACCTTTTATGTGGAGCAAATGGGCTCCTGAAATCACCATTTATGAAGATGGACCTGAGCAACAGTCATGTGAGGAGACAGCAGGGGAGAGAGACTCAGTCCAAATGGCACTGTGGAATTCCCATGGTCCCCTTTCCCATACACAGAATACAGACTGATGCCACCCATTAGCTTGAACTTAAGCGTATACAAGACTTTGAATCAAGGTCAGAGCTGAAGTTATGTCTTTGTTCTATTTTACATAGCGTTGGAGAGGGTCTTCCAGAGAAGGCAACATTTGAGCAGATCTTAAATGAAATGCATCAGACAAAGAACACTGTTCCAAGATTTTTATAAAAGTTACTTGAATAATAAGGTTTTATTATATAACCGAAGTTCAAAGATAAGATGCTTTCCAGGGTTAATTCACCAATCATGATATCACCAAGGACCCAAGTACTTTCATCTTTCTGCTCTGCCACCTTCAATTCAAAACTCCTCCTCACGGAGCTAGGATGGATGCTACAGGCATCACATGTAGATACAACCACACCCAGAGAATGGGTTCTCTCTCTATTACAGAGGAAAACTTTCCCAGAAGTCCCCAACATACAGACCACACCTCGTGATCACTGACAGTAAGAGGATCACATGCCTGTGCCCAAACTAATCACAGGAGACTGGGGAGGAAATACTTCCCATGATTCCACAACATGAAGGTCTTGAAGGTCCTTCAATGACATGAAGCATTAACTATACAAACAGGGCTCTGAGTACAAGCATAAGGCAGAACGGAGGTGATTACTGGGAATAGGTTCTACACCTACCCTCAGGATTTTGTACTCACATTTCCCCCTACTTTTCTGTCTCCATAGCATCCTTCCTCACATCTCTGAGGTCTCAGCTCAAATGTTAAGTTATGCAAGAGACCTTCTCTACGCACTCCATCTCAAAGAATGTACACTTACACTCATCATTCTCTACTCTCTACTTTAGTCTTCTTCATCGTGCTTACCAGCACCAGATGTGTGTGTATGTATTTGCTTACCATTGGTCTTCCCCCTCCAAAAGCTTCAGGCACATAATAGCACTCAAATATTTATGGAATGAATGAAGAAAAGGAATTCACTGGTATGTCTCACCCTTAGTCTTAATCCTCTAGTGTTTGCCATGCCAGCAAACAGTTCTCCTTGCTCTTCTCTATTTTCCTGCCCCCATATTTTTGTTCACACTATCCTCCTCCTGCAACATCCTTTCCACTTTTCCTCTGCTTCTTTAAATCCTGTCTTTAAGAGCCAGCTCAAATTCCACTTCTTTCATAAAGCCTGTCATGATGATCCAAACCCCACATGATCTCCGAAGAGTACTTTCAATTTGCAAAGCTCATGTTACTCCTTTCACAGTGTTTCCCTTGAACCCAAAACTGGAGCTGTATGTAGCCTTAGATCTTGACTCACTCAACACGAGTTTTATAACTGAGGAGACAGAGTCCCAGAATTGCTTCAACCTGCCCGGTAATGGACCAGTAGAACATGTACTAAGATTGACAGTCCCTCTTTCACAATTAGCCAGCACTAAAATTTGTACAATATTCTCCAGTTGGCAATTTTTTATTTTTGCTGCATAACTGGGTGTTTGGGGAAAACGAATGGCAAATAAATATGCAACTCTGCGCTAATAAGCACAAATAGACACTCTGTCAGCCCCAAAAACATGGATTAAGGTTCACCTGAATGAGAGAAAGCTTCCTTACCCTTATTCTTTCATGAGTCTGCACTCACTGGTGGAACGGAGCATGATAGTGGGGCTGCCAGTAAAGAGAAATACAAAATGCCGGGGGATAGAGAACTATGAAAGAGCTCAGTTACTTGACATTTCTAAGCCTCAGTATCCTCATCTATGAGAGGAATGAAATTAGACTAGATCAACTAACCAGCAGGACTTGCTTTAAAAAAAAAAAAAAAAAACAAGCTGATGTCAAACCCAAAAAGCATAACTACTTTGGTTGTAGCAGGTATTGCTGACATCCTTACCCTCTGAACATCTTGCTTATCCCCAACAATAGTTTCTTCACCACTGGATGGCTTCATCTTTGGGGATGTCTCTCCTAGCAGTGCGATATGATAGTTCTAAAATAGATGATCATGGTACTAATAGTACTAAGAATACTGAAAGACTGCAGTGACTTATAGAACAATTTATACTCTCTACAGCCCCAGAAAGTTTTTTTTTTTAAAGATTTTATTTATTTATATGACAGAGAGACAGGCAGCGAGAGAGGGAACACAGCAGGGGGAGTGGGAGAGGAAGAAGCAGGCTCATAGCGGAGGAGCCCGATGTGGGACTCGATCCCGGTACGCCGGGATCACGCCCTGAGCCGAAGGCAGACGCTTTAACGACTGCGCTACCCAGGCGCCCCAGAAAGAAGTTATTAATATGGGGCAGACACTGGTCTTCTGAAACCATGATAAATCAAGTGTTCATAAACCAGGAATGGGTAGATGGACGAATGGATGGGAGGGAGGGAGGAAAGGCAATCTAACTTTTATTAATTTTAAAAAGAATAATCAAATTATCATCAATTGCTAATTAGACCAAAGTTAATCACAGTTATATAGGAAACAAATGTAAGTAGCCTAGATGCCCAACAATAAGAGAACTGGCAAAGAAAACTGGACCAAATACCCTGTGTCTCCACTAGTCACCTTGTTTCAGAAGAATTATTAAGGGCAGGAGAATATGCTAAAAATATACACTGATACATAAAAAAGGTCCAAAAAAGAGTAGGGAGTGATCCAAGTTTCCAAAAATGTAATGTGTACATGTTTTTTTTCTAAAAAGACTGAACGATACAGAACAAAATATTAACAGTGGTAACTTCTGGGTAGTGGGATTACTGGTATTTTTTTTCCTTCAGAATTTTCCTATTTTTTTTCAAACTTCCTACAATAAGCATGTATTTCATTTATGATAAGAAAAAGGTTGAAATAAATTAAGAAGTAGAAAATAAAACCGAGTGAACATTCTGTGTTTCTTACCCATCCCACTTAAAACCTCAAAAGTCTAAGGGATTTGGAGTGATGTACCAGAACCACCCAAATTGACCCCAAAAGAATAAGAAGGGGAAAGGTGAAATCTCTCTGGACCCCATGTCAGTATCCTTGGCATGGATCTCACCCCTTCTGACTATCAGAATTTGTAAGGAGAGGGGCCTCCGACACCTGTACTCTGCTTCTGGGAAGCACAGGTACAGTGATTCTTATGAGATGTGCTGGCAAATAGGATGTACAGATCAGGGAAGCTATGATAAATAAAGGCAAAAAAAAAAAAAAAAAAAAAAAACAGTTCCTAATCTGCCTCCACAAATCAGGGACCCACATGTGAGAAGAGGTACCATTCTTTTCTCGAAATTCTCCTGCGATTGCCTTTGAGATCCCAGGTTTCCATACTACAAAGACCAGAATTCTCTGTGACCTGTTACACTGAAGTGTATCTCTGGGCCATGTGTGAGCCAGCCTTAGTAAACTTAATTTTATCACTTGTCAAATTTTTCAACCTTTGAAAAATTACTCAATACCAGAATTAATGTATGATAATAACATCCAAGCGGTTAGCCAGCTCCGAACTCAGATTATCCCCAAACGATGCTGGATATCCACCTGAGGGTGGCGGGGCTGCCAGGCTGCCAGAGCCTTTAGTCTGCATGAGGAACGTGGGTGTGAGCATGAGGGCAAATCCACTTTTCAATACCGGCAGAGTGATAGATAATCTATGCCATACCTGAAAATATGTCTCATGGATCTCCATGCAATAGACAATGTATTAATTTCATTTTTTTTTAAACTCCCATTCATCATTTGTAGCAAGCCAACAGTCCTTCTCCCAAGACCTTGCTTTAATTGTGAAGGCAGCTGATATTGCATTCTGGGCCAACATTTCTCAGAACTATGTTGCTACCTCAGACATTTAGCTCCATGTGGAATCTGAGAAGAGAACTAAGTATAGTCTGGAGGGCTGTCAAAGAAAGACATCTCCTCAAAACCAGGTGTGTGCACATTAAGCCAGCACCCTTAAGGGTTTGTTTGTTTGCTTGTTTGTTTGTTTAATAGAGAGAGGAAAAAAATCAGAAACTCTTCATCTTTCCGGGCCATTTCTCTGAGGGGAGAGGGAGGAAGGGGTGGGGAGGGGAAGAAGGAAAAAACAAACTTTATTTTTGGATGGAAAATGTATAAAGGATGTATTAGACCCATCAGCATCAATTCTGAAATACAAAGTTTCTTTCAGTGTATTCCAAAATGAGAAAGAGATATTCCAAGCTCCATGAAGTCCCAGGTTCCTTGAAAGTGCCAAAAATACAATGACTCATTTAGAAACCATCACACTTAAGGCTGGATAGAATTAAGTTGGCGATAAGTTACCTTTTCACTTTCTGACAACATGTGTGTGTGTGTGTTTATGTTTCTCTTTTAGAATCTTAATTCTTATCCAAGACTCCTCAATCAACTGGTCTCAGAAAATCACTTTATTCATACAATGAAACAAAATCCTAAATGTATATTTGAGTATGGCACTCAATTATAATAATTTGATTTACCTTCTATTGCTTCATACAAGCACTGACTGTATTTAAAAAGAAAAAAAAATTCAAATAGGTTTTGGACCATACTCCACACTGTTCTTTTCTATAACCATTCCATAAATAGTAAACCTATTGTACCATACCCAAAACTATACATTTTTCTCGGGGCGGGGGGGGAAGATAAGATTCACCTCTTTTTCTGACCCAATTAATTTTTTGTTTTTTTTTTTTAATTTAATTGTAGTAATACTTAACATGAGATCTACCCTCTTAAATTCTTTCTTTGCCTAATATAATATATTGGGGTTTGGGTTAAAGCATATCTCCTACCTTAAAGTAAAATGTTACCAGCATTAAATATTGAGTCACTCATTAACATATGGACTGGATAAAGGTAGAAAGACACTAAGTTTTTCCTGCACAAAGGAGGCAAGCATTATCATGGCTATCACACTCTTTCATGAAGCAACAATAGATCTCCTTCTAGAAACATCATTTTCAAAAGGAGCAGGTAAATATTATTATTTACTACACTAAGGCAACAATAACTGATTAAAGCAAATTTAGTGGAAACATTAAAATAATGGCAGGGGAAGAAAATTTATTCTGCAGAAACACTGTGTGAACTTATTGGAAATAATCAGCCGCTCAGTTTGAATTAAATGAGTGAGAGTGAATGTGGGGCGGGGGGGGGGGGGGGCAGTGTAGAGGGAGGTTGAAAGAGAAAGCCTGGCACACACTAGCTGGAATCTGCTAGCTTCCCTCCGCTGTGGCGGCTAGGAAAATCTGCAAAGATGCAAACAATCCTTGGGTGTTCAGTTAGCAGTGAGTAAATTGCTGTGGGATCTAAGGGCGGGCATACTTTAGCAGGCAATTCCTCTCTGTCTTTCATTCTGTTTGTCTGTGTTAAATTCCCCCTCTGCCCTCATCCATTCTCACATCCAGTTGCCTGCTTTGTCCATCCATCAATCCCCTCACTTTGTCAGTGCTGACTTCATCCCGGCTCTCACAGCCGTGTTGCAGCCATCCCGAGGCCGCGGGGGAGCCCCCCCCCCCCCACCGCCTGCCGCAACCTGCCTGCTTGCCGATCTGCTGACAGAGGACCCAGTCAGCCGCTTGTCGTTTTCTATTGCTCGGGCCAGAAAAACACTAATACTCAACCTGATTCCTATCGTCCTGCTTTTCACCTTTTCTATTGAAGAGGATGGAAGAGAGAAAGACACAAGGAAAGAGAAACAAGGCGGGGGGGGGGGGGGATAGGGGTAGCAGGGGTTGGCGGGGAATGGAGAGAGATGTTTGCTGAATTTTCTAGAACAATTTGCACACCAGTCAGGTGGAGGCTCAATCCAGCTTCCTGTACCACACATCAATAGAAATCACAGGGAGAAAATGTAGCACTAATTAAGGGTTGATAAGCTGTAGTCAACCGCAGGTTAGGAGGGAAGAAAAACAGCAGACTACCCAGGTCTGTGCAAGCCCAGCCCTACACAGCACTTTCACCACCAGTTTAGGAGGAAAATTTTGCAGTTTTTTCTTTTTTCTAAGTTTTACCTTCAAAATCAAACAGATATGCTGGGAGAAAAATATTAGATGATTGTTCTTATTCAAAAGATCATTTGCAAAACATTTCATGGAGGGGGGAGCTTACTAAAGAGGAAAATAGTTACCTAGCAACAAAACTATTTTAAAACATTCTTCAGTGTACTGCCTGATTGTGTGCTCTTAATTCAAAGATGTATAATTCTGAGCACCTGCCGAATTATTAAAATATTTCTTCCCTGAATTCTAAACTCCTCTTTTTCTCCCCCCTGAACAGGGCAAACTTCACAATAAGCATAATCAGTATGATAAAAAAAAAACTTTTCAATGCTACACATTTCTTTAAATTTTACTCTTAGGGTGGAAAGCCGAATTTCACTTGAAATATGAGCAATTAAATTATTAAAACTATTTATACAACTGTGCTTAAAATGACTTTAAAATAAAGCAGCTCAGTGGGGTAGGTTTTTCTGTAAGTGCTGATAATCGTAACTAGCATTTGGGAGGTCTGGCTACCTGCAAGGCATTTTCATGAATGTTATTCGATCCTCATGCCACACCATCCTCCAGGGATTGGTCCAGGGATTTTTGGAGCTGAGAAAGAGGAAACTCAGCAATTCAATAACTTTCCCCAAATCGTCCCACTGCTAAGTAAGGGCATAAGAATTCAAACACAGCTATTGGAATTCCAACTCTTCGCCCAACAGATGAGTGCATCCGGTCACCTGGCCCTAAAGCTTCTTTGTGATTAAAGAAAAAAAACCTGAAAGATCTCCTGGGACAAAAATGACTTAACTGAACCCATTTCTCTATCTAAAGTGTGACCACAAAACACTGGGATTGGTGTTGGAGTATAGCACCCCCAATTCTTATCTGGGGAGACTATTCACTTTCGTATTGACTGAAACGGACAACCTGTGTGAACAAACCAAGAGAAGTTTCCTGAAGAAATGCTAGTGACTTAGGAATAAATGTGTTGCCTTTCCGGGCACCGACTTTGAAGAGCTAAGCACTCGCTCGCATGTTTTAAGTTTTGGTGCGTGTTAGGAAATCAATGGCAGCATCCTGTGACCCACCACACCTCGTATCTAGAAAGATTTGGGAGGGGAAGACTTGCAGGCACAGCATGAAGAGAAAAGAGGACTGGAAAGCCAGCAAAGCCTCCCTGCTCTCCAGTCTCCACTCAGGACTACCACCACACACCCAATCCAGAACCCTCACCCACAGCTCGTTCCCCGTTCCTTTTGTTTTCTCAAACCCACATGCTCAGATGGGCTTTGGCTGGGACACAAGAGACCAGGGAAAGGGGAGAGGGAAAAAGAGGCAGTGGCACAAAGTCTCCTCTGCGTTGCTACTATACACATCAGACATCTCTAATTAGACAGCAACAAAATTTTATTAATAGGATGGACATTATAGAATGAGCTTGTTATAAATGGGCCCTGTCAGGGCCTTATTCAGCTACCAAATGAGTATTCTCAGTTCAGTGCTCTCATCTGAGGCATCACGCCTAGTGCTGGATAACAAATGATTGCTATTAACCGTATTGTTAGTAATGATGGCTGAAAACAAACAAAAACCCATAAATAACAGTCTACAGAAAAATTAACCCATAAACTTGATAGATACCCAGCTGAGAAATAATAAATGACACTTTGGGGCCTGCTGGGAGAAGCTAGTGGTTTTTGTTTTCCTCTCTGTCATTAACACATTTTCTGTGCTAAAAATTAGATTCTGATATATAATTATCAACGCTCCCAGATATTAATTCTGCTATCGCTCCCTCGGTTTCTCTTCTGGCTGGGCTATAATGTTATTCACAGATTACTCTGCGAAAACACACCCAACACTTAACAGAACAGGTCAAAGTGACAAGTGGCTTCTGCTGACAACACCAACCTGCATCGTCTTTTTAACCAGGGACACAAAACAAATTTCTCATATTAATTAACTAGGGTTTCCTTCCAGCCACAACAGGCCCGTACAATGTGATGGGAGCTAAGCAAATTCCCTACTTCTCTAATGAAGGCGGCCAAGGGAAGCGAGGAGTGACAAAATTATCTTGCATTTATGGCATTCGAATCCACATTCATTAATGTCTTTCAGGGAGGAGACAGGCTTCAAAACAACTTTCCAACAGCAGAGCAGCTCTCACCTTGAGCCCCTTCCTCTCACAGGGCTCCGTGGAAGGGCAAGGACATGCACCCACAGATAACATGTGAGCAAGAGACCTTCCCTGAAAGGAGCCAGAATTTCAGCCACAGAGTCCAAATTAGCACTGTCCCTGAAAAAAAAAAAACGTAAACTTCCCAAATGCCATGACTTCCACACAATTAATTGACCTTGACTGGAATACGATCTCCCTGTCAGTGGCTTGTATTTGCCAGGAACTACCAAGAGGAGTGAAATTCACCAGGCTCCTCCATGGCCTGACCCATACCCTGTAAGCAGACAAGACACACACACACACACACACACACACACACACACACACACACACAAACACACAGTACTCTCATGCACATATGTAAAGTCCTTATCGCCAGTTTGGGAATCTACTCTATGAATTTCTTCTGCTATCTCTCTGAAAGCTTAAAATTCAAGGAAAATAACTGGAGGAAACTTTTTTTTTTTAATCAAAAAGATGAAGGTGCCCAACTTAAAGAATATATATTTAATTGTTATGTTTGATTAAAATTAAGATAACGAAATTTGAGAAAACTAAACTGAGGCCAGCAGAGTTGGGGCGGGGGGAAAGATCCATACAAATAGGCCAGTGCAAATAAGTGAATGAATTAGCAGATACATCCTCCACTTCCCAAGCCTAGCCTTCTGCTAGGGGAGAAAAGAGGCAGCAACTTCCTAGTCCTAAACAAATGCCTTCAAATACAGCTCTTTCACCAGTTAGGGGAACTAAACATAAGAACAGGAAAATTATTTAAAATTAGGCAATATGACCAAGTCTCTCAAACACAGAAGCAAACATGGAGGGAGGGCAGGGATGAATGCAAGAGGCAGAGAAGAGACAGCGTAGGTGACTATCAAGAGAACTGAAGCCGCTGTGTGAAAAGCTGGGGGTGAAAATAGTTGAGGTGCTTTAACCCCATATTTAGAAAACCTTCCTAATTCCCAGCAGTTGTGGGATGTTCCCTTTCTCCTTGCAAGCTCCATCAAGGAACCTGAGCTGGCCACGATGTAAATAATATTTTTAAGATGGGATTTTTTTTTTTTAAATAAGCAAATGATCTCCCATCTCCCGTGCCTCGTTGTTAACCCTCGCGCCTCGTGCCTGTGATCACGCTGCCTTGATGACAAGAGCCTACGCTGCAAATCCCTCACCCTCCTTGCACTCCATTTTCTCAGTATCTGGCATTGCGATATTAAATAACTATAAAACTAGAAAGCCAAAATAACTAAATCACCTGGCAGCCAATTTCTGAGAGTTAAACCACAAACCCGGAAAATGGTGGAGTGTGTTGAAATAATGTAAAGGAAACCCATAAATTCAAACTTTATGTTCTGTAAAGAACAAATATGAAAAAGGCATCAAAATAATGAAAGATTGTTTATGTATTCTGGCATGAAATGGGAATGTGTTATGAGAGAGAGAGCAGTGGTGGAGACAGATCGACGGAGCTGACAGTGTGGTATTCATCCTGCACGGTGCAGCAGACGCCCCGCTAGTGGCAGTAGACAGCACAATAAATCAAGGGCTCTCGAAGCTGTACCTACAGCTTATTACATCCAAGATGACAAATAAATAATAATCCCTGTCAGAGCGGCCCTTTGCTCAAGGATTGAGCCTGAAACCTTTGGCTCATCACTCCTCATCTTAAGTGAAAACACTAGAACTAGGGAATTGGAGGCCACGGTTTGCTAAGCTCATGAAACACAAAACAAGCGGGACCCGGGAACTAGGACTGCACAAGAAAGGTCAAGAAGGAAGGAAGGATAAACATTTAAATAATCCTGACCGAGAGGGGGCAAAGCAGTGGAATGAATGCAGGTTAACGTGCCCTAATCATCAGGGGGTAAAACAACAACAACAACAACAACAACAACAACAACACCTGACACCGATGCCTTGTCCCCACCCCTAACACGGAGAAATTCCAGGCTTCACCTGCAACGCAGACCGGGGCAGGCAAAGAGGCAGGGTTGTAGAGTAGAGGCACCAGAAGCCAAACACCAGTGGCCACCAGCCTCCCAACCCCTCACCACCCCATTCGCCTTCCCGCCTTATTTAAAACGCAGCCAACTCGTGGAACCCCATCCTCCCCGTGTAGCGACTCCAGTTCCCTCGCAGCCTCAAAGAAGAGGCGCAACGGCGCTGACCGGGGCCAAGGCAGGAAGAAGCCGGAGTCCCAGAGCCATTGCTGCTTCCCAGCGTGGTGGCTGAGTCACCTCCTCTCACGTGCATCACTCGCCGGCTCCTCGACATAGGGATGACAGAACCCTGCCTCCAAATTCGCCTGGCATCCACGGCCATTACGACCTTGAACTCCTCTCTGAACTTGGAGCTTTCCTGTTTCCCTCTTATTCCCGAGTGGTTAGGTGGAAGGTTTTCCAGACCATCCCTCTGTCTGGGTCAACTCTACAGCTACAGTTCCCAGTCCGGCTTTCCAAGCAAGGCCATCTCTTGTCCCTTCCTGACACACGCCCATCCCCTCACTGCCTTCAGGAAAGCACAGACACAGTAGAATCTGATAGGGCCAAAAGGGTTTGGGCTCCAGCTCCCCCAGAAGACAGAGACAGACACAGACACAGACACACACACACACACCCATCTTCACTCCTGAATATGCTGCTGGCTGCTATTCAGCCAGTACACCGCAAATCCCCGCCACCTCTGGGCATGAAAACAAAATTACGTTTTGTCATTTGAGAGAAGTGCATCAAGATGGCTCTGCCAGGGGCGCCTGGGTAGCGCAGTCGTTAAGCGTCTGCCTTCGGCTCAGGGCGTGATGCCGGCGTTCCGGGATCGAGTCCCACATCGAGCTCCTCTGCTGGGAGCCTGCTTCTTCCTCTCCCACTCCCCTGCTGTGTTCCCTCTCTCGCTGGCTGTCTCTCTGTCACACGAATAAAATAAAATCCTTAAAAAAAAAAAAAAAAAAAAGATGGCTCTGCCAAAGGGCACGGGAAACATTACAAAGACCTAAGTCCTAGTGGCTAAAGTAAGCCTCTGATGTTACAAAGGGGAAATGGCCACCATTTTCTGCTCATCCTAGAGTACAGTGGGGTGCCCCTAGTGCTTCACCTACCCACCCTTAAGACAAAGACTACATAGCAGACGAGTGGGCACCGGCTTTGGTCAGGTGGACCTGAGTTCAAATTCTGACTCCACACAGGTTGGAAGACCTCAGGCAGGTCACTTAACCTTGCTGACTTTCCGTTTCCTCATCTGGAAAAAAACAGCGAACGCTACTAATTCCCAACCCACAGGATTGTTCTGAGATTCGGTGAGATCAATGTGCTTGATAGTTCATGACAGATTCTGGCTGCCCAGCAGAGGCCAGTCCTTATTCCAGTTTGATTTTTTTCCTGATTTTCTGTCTTCTACTAAAGCATGTCTTCTACTTTAAATGAATGGTATCATCTACATGACTTTAGATCCTCACGAACCTTCAAAATATCCAAAATTCTCTACAGAAACACAAGTTTCTTATAAAAATCATTTGAGACTAAAGCATATACATAGCCCAGAACGTGGAAGAAATTTATCTGAGGCTTTTAAGAGGCTTTGGGCTATAAGTAGGTAAGTGATACAATAAAATGCAATCACCTCAACCCAATAATTCTATACCTGGGACTCGATTCCTAAGAAAATAAACCAAAATATGGAAAATTCATATGCACAAAGACATACATAATACTGTTATTATGGGTGGGGGAGAAGCAGACAAATCAACCCATAGTGAGATGTAAAAATATGTTTAAAATTATTTTTTAAATTATGGAATGCTTGCTTGATGAAATAATATACAGACTTCAAAAATGAAGATCATGAAGACCGTGAAGCAACATGGCAAAATGCATATTATTTAATGTAACATGAAAAAGGCTGAACATAAAATTGACACTTGGCTCTCATTTTAACTATGCAGCATTATGCCTCTGGAAAAAGACAACCAATACACACACGTAATAATAGTTGTGCCAATTTGGCAGAATCAGAGGTTTTTATATGCTTTCATTTTTTTCAAACTTTCTATGATTATGTTTCACAATACTTTTTGAATTTAAAAAACAATTTTAAAAATTCAAAAGAAGGTCAATGAATTGGAAATCTGGGAGCAAAAGCTGCAGACACCAAAATTTTTTAGGCTCCCACTGCTTCCTGCCATCCAAGACACCATGGTGGGGATCTCTTGTGAGCTGATGGGCAAAAGATGGAACAAAAGTGTTTTTGAAAGGTTGCCCTCCTACACCAACCCCTCATCTGCCTTTTCCAGTTAGACCCCACATGTGATACCCTTCCAGCCAGTCCTTTCCCATCACCCATGTACACTTCTGGCCTCATTGATGCAGTCACTCAGACACTCCTGTTTAATGAAAAAACATCAGTCTTCGAAGTCTGAGGGTTTGGAATCCCTCCTGCAGCCCCTTATAACATCTTGTTATCACGCACTTAATGTTCCAAAGAACTATTTCAAAAGTGAGCTGGAAACAAGACAAGGAGGGGAGATGGGAAAAAAATCAAGAAAAAGTTGTCCTCTAACTATCCTAAGCCCTGAGCCCCTTTCCTTGGCCAGCATACAATTTCTAGTCCTTGGATTTTCCTCCTTTCTTATCCCATGAACTAAGTGGGGGAAACTGTCAAGTTGGAGATTAATACCTTAACTTTCCATCAACATTCCAACTCACACAACTTGGTGATACTTTGTAGATTGGGGTTTTGTTACAAGAAGACAGCTGAGGACTCTGCCCTTTCATGAAAACAAGGAAAAGAGAAAGTAACACTGGGGTCTTCTTCTGTGATAAGTCCTTCAATAGACACCTTAACTCAGCTGCAACAAATTCATGAGACGACTGGACCCGCCCCAGCCCGCAGCAGCTCTCCTTCTGTCATCTAGGTGAGGGCATTCTCTTCAGAATGCGTGTCTATGCAGTCTAATACAGAAACCCTTTACTTATGGCAGTTCGAATTTCAGGTCCTAATTTATTCTCCATGTATTCTCCTACCTCTCTTCCTCACTGCTTCCTGGAAGGCGCACCTAGTCCAGTCAACCGGTTTAGTTTACAGTTCCTTACCTTTAACCCAGAAAGGTAAGGAGCCTGTCTGTGACAGAAGTTCCTGTCAGGGCTGGGACTGGCACTTGGGCTGCTGGTCTTTCCAACACACCATGTTTGCTGCTTCCAATTACTAGTTTCCACATAGCAGAAAAGGTAACACCCTCCCAGTATCTTGTAAGAAAGTGCGACAGACAGTCCTATATGGTCCACATGAGACCAGGACTCTCTCACTACTCCTGAAAAAGAACTGTCTCTCTAAACTGAGGTTCATCCCATGGTCAACAAATGGTCGCCGTGAACCTTTGGTGGGATAGAGGAGGGTGCCACATAAGGCCAAATTCTTAAAGCATGACATGGTCCAAGATTAATTTTTAAGACATGTAATTGGAGATATGTTTGGGTTCACTGGCTTAAAATGAGTTAACTTAGCAAAAGACACAAGTAAACAATAATGCAATCATTCAATACAATATCACTGTCTAAAGATTCTTTTTAAATATAAACATGGCAATTCTGCTCATACATATTACATACATTTGCAACAATACAGAAAAGCTGAAAGGTGGTTATTGTTGAATTGAAAAAGTCCCAGAATCCCACTAAGAAAATACTGCGAGACAATAATGCATAGTTCAGGTGCACACTATAACTGACTTAAATTATTATGGATGTACTTCATACTTAATTACCTTTCTAAAATATGTCGGGGTATTTTGTCATGAACTCTGCAGAGTTGGCTGTACCTCTACTAAATACTGCTCTGAAATGCAAACCCTTCGCTAATGTTTTTATTTGAATAACTTATTACCCAATATAGCAAGCATCAACACATTTTATAGAACCAGAACTTGGCTCTCTGAAATTCCTCCTACCCTAATGCCAGTCACTGTTGGGAGCATTTAGTTATAAATTGTCTTTCAATAAAAGTAAAAGCTCCCAAAACAACAAAATGAAAAGACACAGCAGCTTAAATCAAGGGAAGTCAATTTCCACATGCCGATCCTAAATATTTCATGGCCCTATTTTATTCTGACATTTGTAGATGACTAAAGTGTTACAAAGGAAATAAAATGCTGATTAAAGAGTTCACTGTCATAAAGGTTACTGAATTGTAAATGGCCCTCTCCATCTTCCTGTTAATAGGTACCCAGCTGTAAACATCATGAAGGATGTGACGGGAGGGCGGCTTCCCTCCTTTAGGAGCTGTATATACATTAATCACTGAATCACCAAGCCATGCTTAATTGCAAGCTGTATATCACACAAATCCATGGTAAGTAGAAGGAAACTCATTATTGCTGCTTCATAACTGCTGGGTACTTCTCATTTTAACCTCCTCACACCTGGGACACTTTGTTGCTTTATAACAGGCATGCAGAAAAGGTACCACACCACTAATTACAGCCCACACTGGCACCTCCACCTCAGCTCCCTGAAAGAGAAAACGGAACAGTCTAGAGCCGCAGCCATCCCAGGCTTCTGCCTCATTGCCACTAAGTGAGTTTTTATATGTGGCTTCCCGCGCTCCCCTCCCCTGTTCCCTTCCTGGAGACAACATGTTGAAATCCATTACTCCTTGAGAGTTTACAGAACTCTTTAAATGATAAAGAAAAAAAAAACCTGCAGTATATTTTGCTTTGACAAAATTATTGATTTAAATCCCATACAATAGCACAATACTATTTAAAGGTCAACCCAAGAAAAATGAGTTTACACCCGAACAGAGCTGAGCTTATCTGTCATGAAAGTGTAATGATGTGTTTATTCCCTCACTAGGGTGTATATATTTTTCAGGAAGATATAACAGTCTACTTGCAGGTGAAATCTGCTCTTAAATGGGAATTTCAGAAGATATTTACATTTCAGATGGTGGAGCTGATATCTGAAGCCCTGAGACCCATTTCTGTACTTACTAGTCAGGTGAGTATTTATTTTCATCACCTAAAAATTATTCTTCTCACTCCCAGGTCAAAAACGAGACATCTACTTGAAAACTATAACCACAACTCATATGGGAATCTTTCAAGAAGGCTAAGGTTGCAAGCAGAATGCAAAGGTTGCCATGATAACAGCCTCTTCTCGTGTTTTGGTTTCTCTTTCCCATTTCAAAAAGACAGCAATAAAAGGCTCTAAGTTCATTATTTCTAGAAACATTTGTTATTAATGCATCTATATATTTGTCTTTTTTTTCTTTTCAAAAGGCCAACTGATGTACGATTAACCCCAAAACTACCCCCATTGCCCTTCCTTACTTGACCTCCAAAGGTACTCAGATCTGGGCCTCACTGGGATGGAGTAAAGGGGATGAGGCCTGATACCCGACAACCAGGTCACAGCCCCTAAAGCAAACCTGCCCCGCGGCCTCTCCACTGAGCTCCAGTATTTACTATTTATTAGGAGCCAGGTACAATGCTGGTTATGAGGGTATAAAGCACAGTACCTTCTGTCTTGAAAAGCTTCATTCATTCATCTGGTAAATGGACTGAGCACCTATCATGTGCCTGGTACTGTGCAGTGACTTCTCAGAGACTATAGTCTTACAGGGCCCACAGACACTGAATACACAAATACAAGAGAAATAAATATCCCCAAAGTGGACTTTCAGTATGCTAGTGCTGCATATAGCAAGGGAAGCCAAACTAGTCAATATGGTTCAAGGAGGGCCTTCCTTATTTGACCAGAGACTTGAAGGATGGGAAGGTGTCAACTACATGGAACTGGAGAGGACAGGTGAAGGCAGTGGGAAGGGCATGTGCAAGGGCTCCAAGACAAGACAGAATCTTCTGCAGAGAACAGAGTTGCCTGTGACATAGGATTTGACTGAAGGGCAGGAGGGAGAAGAAAATCTTGCCAACAGTAAGAGTCCTGAACCTAAGGGAAACCACCAGAAGGTATCCAGCCTGGGAGTGCCATCGACCAAAGACAATATGGAAACCAGATCAGAGGTGAGCACACGTTACTGTTGAAATTCCTCTCCAGAGAATATTAACAATGACAATGGGGATCAATGCCAGTGACCTGAAGAACAGCAAAGAAACTACCCTACTACTCCATCAGCACCAGTGCACAAGAAGCACATTTCCAAGAACCAGCCTTTATTCTCGTGTTGTAAAGACTGAGCCAACTAGACTCATGATTCAGCTAGTAGAGGCTTCTTCCCTTTCCACAGGTGTAATCCGACAGGTCTAGGGTTTACGACAGCTCTGAAATTCTTATTACCTACCTTCAGCACCCACCAGTTCACTGGTTATTTTCCTGTCATTATTAGCTCTATCAAAACATGAGCTGGAAGAGCGATCACTTCCAAATCCAGGCAGCATACTGCTAATACTTGCAGTGAAAGCTGCTTTTGTGTCTTTGGTCAGAAACAAGAACAAAGCTATTGACCAAAACTCAGTCTGAAGGTTGTCAAAATTTTATTTATCCAGACATCTCCTTGTTCCCCACCATCATGGGTGTTGGTATTTTGGTTGTCTAAAAATCAGCTAGTGTATGAATTTTACTTCCTTCCAACACTCCTTACAGGGAAGAGGAGTTGGTGTTCATGAATCTTCTATTGTTCTATTGTTGGCAGATCCTCAAAGCCTCTCACATTCAGGGAAAAGCTACTTGCCTTGTTGGGTGAACTGCAAGAAGACTGAGCACAGTCCTACAGCCCATCCCACCATAACTGCCCCCACAACCCCTTACCACCATCTGCCACCATCACCCCCCACCACAGTCAACACAGTCACACCCAGGGCAAGAATCTCCTGCTTTCTCAGGGAATCCTTGGCATTGCAGTTCCCACTCCTCCCCACCCCAACCCAATGCTGGGATGAGTCAACCCTACATGTTCGCCACTAAGTCTCACTTGTACCCTTCATGAAATTGTGGAACAGATGCTCTAACAAGCATACTTCTTCACAAAATAATGGCAAAGGGGGAAGATCACCTGCTTTGGAATCAAGCCCACCTGGGCCTACAGCTAAGCCCCACCGTCAGTGATGCTTTCTAGGCCTACTGCTTAGGGATCTTCCAACTTCATTATCCACCCATCCGTCCATTCACTGAATAGTTATTGGATGCCTACCATGTTCCAAGACTTTCACATTTATCTTGTTTAATCATGACAGTCATCGCTTAGAGCAAGTGCCCCACGAATTTGTTTTATCATGCACCCCAACATATATTGATTTATTTATAAATTATACACACCACCTTACCAATGTATTCATAAAACATATATTAAAATAGGCACTTTAAGTGTAGGAAAGAAAACAAAGATTGTAAATGCAATTTTACTCATCAGTGATGTCAAATCCTCTTTGAGCTTACCAAAAAACAGGTAACTATAACTTTATATATTAATGTTTTCATTACAGAGATGTTATATATTGGATGCCTCATTTTTTAAAATATGGGCTTAACACTTTGTAAAAGGCCAACTTAAAAGTTTGGTTCTAATTTCAGTTTAACACGATTTTAATAAATGAATCACACATTTTAAAAGGTACTTAAATATATGTATCGATTTCTTGTGGCTACTGTAACAAATTACCACAAACTTGGTGAATTAAAAAAAAAAAATGCAGAAACTTATCCTCTTGGAGTTCTGGTACCCAGAAGTAGCGCTGGACCAAACCCAAGGTGTTAGTGCAGCCACACTCCCCTCAGAGGCACTAGGAGAGAATCTGTTCCTTACCTCTCCAAGGCTCAGAAGTTTGGTGGCATTCCTTAACTTGTGACCATACCACTCCAATCTCTGCTTCTCTGGGCACCATGCTTTTTCCTCTTATGTCTGTCAGGTCTTCTTCTGCCTCTCTTACAAAGACACCTGTGATTATATTTAAGGCTCCCCAAGATAATCCGGGATAATCTCCTCATCGCGAAATTCTTGATTTAATCACATTTGCAAAGACTACCTTTTTCCATGGAAGGTTACTATTCACAGGTTCCAGGGAGTAGGATATGATATTATGCAAGGGGGGGGGCATTATTCAGTACCACAGTACATATGGAAGAAATTCATCAGTGGTAGAGTTCATTAAATCATGAAACTCTTTCTCAATCTTATACACCAGTCTTGCTCAGATGGTTGTTTAAATTCAGTGGGTAAATTTCCACATTCCCTTGATGTCAAGTACCCAAAATGTGTTGCAATTTTATTTTTCACCAATGAATTCAAAACGCACTGAAATCCTTCTTCTTGGGAAGGCTTTTTAAATAGTTAGAAAATTCATTTTCCAGTTTTTTTTAAATGTGCAGGGATGAGCATTTTTATAGATAACATACCAGCCACAGTTGGCAGCAAGGAGCTCATAGGATGATGGAAGTCTTTCCAAAAATCTGTTTTCAAATGTCCTCTCCATAGCATTAGTTTCTTTCATTAAGCATTTCTCAACTGCATTTTTTGCCAAACATATCTGTTAGGATTTATATTTCTGCCAGACATTAGGAAAGAAAAAATTTAAAAAGCTTGAATTTTCATAAGAGAAAAATGGAGAACTTGTACTTATTTAAAAAAAAAAAAAAAAAACTTCCAAGTTCTTTCTCGTGACATGGTCAAGGAATCTCTGTTGGAACCAAAGATTTTTCTACTCAATCCCCAACTTATAATCAAGCAAGTATAATGTGAGGGTTCTGTTACTTGAGGATTTTTTAAATAAAATGAATCACATCACTGATATCCTACAACCAGAGTCAAATTTGCAAAACGCTAAAGACAAAAAAAGAGGGGAAGCTATTACTATGAAATGCTCCTCAAAGAGAATCCCCAGGTGGCCTCTGGACTAGCCCCCCCACTGTGTGTGGCAGGTGCTCTTGGGGGAGACACCTGCACCAGGTGAGCGCTCCAGTTCAGTCTGAATATTAAATATCGACCCAGCTTATTTCTTTTTTTTACATTATAAAAATTAGGAACAAAATTCTAACACTCTTCTAGCATGCCAGTGGTTCTTACATGTTCTGTGGACACAAGCTCCTTTCTCTAAAAACTGTTCCCTGAGCTATGGGTGAGCGTTCTTATTATAATGATGGGGACAAGAAGCTGACAAAGGCTGAGGGAGTTGCTTAAAGCAGCACCGACAGGAGGAATCAGAGCCCGGGTTTGATCCAATGTTCTGATTCTGTGTCTGGCTCATATTCCACTGCTCTGTAATTCCTCCCTTCAAAACTGGAGTGGGAAAGGTGAGGAACGCAGCCCAGCAGGGTGGTTCAGCCCAACTGGCGGGTTGACCAGTTGTGTGAGGGTTTGGCTTCGGCCCCATCATACCCCAGCTATGTGACCTCAGGTACACGAGATTCTACACCGCCGTTTTCTCCTTTTCAAAATGGGGCTAATAAGAGTATCTCTTCCAGGGGTTGATAGTAAGGAGCAAATGAACTAATTCATATAAAGCACATTAGAGAGCAACAAGCATAGTAAGCGAAAGCAAGCCCTCAGATGTTAGCCGTGCGACAATACCTATTTCAGAAGGCTGTTTTATAAAGCTAGTGACAAACACATATACGTAGACAGGTGTGTGTACACACACACACGAGAGAGAAAAGGTTCAGGGGAGGTAGACACATGCACCCGACATATAACAGGTACTCAGTGGTTAGTTTTCCTTGAGCTTTTATTAATTTTGAATGAAATATGAGGGTTACATATTTGCCATCAAGCTGATAAGGGTCCTCTATGGGCAAGAAAGCACCTTTCTGATACCACATAGGCAGACCACCCTCTGCGTCATTTCCCACAGATATATGCCATTTAAGAATCCAAGGATGGGGCGCCTGGGGGCAGAGTTGGTTAAGCATCTGACTCTTGATTTTGGCTCAGGTCCTGATCTCAGGGTCGTGAGATGGAGCCTGGTGCCCAGCTCCGTGTTCTGCGTGGAGTCTGCTTGAAACTTTCCCTCTCCCCCTGCCCTTGCCCCCACTTCTTCTCTCTAAAATGAATAAATCTTTTAAAAAAATATTTAGGAATCCAAGGCCAAAACCTCAGGCTTTGAGTTATAACACACGCCCTGCTGATAATGCTTATGCCTGTAATTTGGGGTATAATAAAGCAATTAATACTCTCCAGGTTGAAAGGTCCAACCTGGGTCTATAGTGAAAATCATTTGAAAAGTACAACCTGTTATGTGTTAACAATGGCTAATCTTGTTTTCTGTTCCTGTCTCAAAAACCTTAAGTCTACCTACCTGGCCTCAATGACCAAAGCAGAAACTTGAACTAAAAAAAAAAATACATAAATAAATAAAAATAAACCAGGAGAAATGCCAACCAAAACTTTGTCTTCTGACTCAACTGACCATCACAACTAAGGAAAACAGGCCACTGCCCAGACCAAATCACAATTTCCCTCACATTCTCCAAGTAGGGGCGATACACATAAATCAATGCACATTTCATCCTGTGGAGTTCCTCTTGGTCTGACCTCCTCCCATAAAGACCTAAGACCCCATCACTGTCTCAACACTACCCTATGCACCCTGCGTCCTATTTGATAAAAGCATTCAAATTCTGGTACTTGAAACAAAAATCAAGTGAAACTGTAGCTTCATAACCAAGTATCATCCACAGGAAAATGATAGGATGGTGACCACAGAGTCTGGAAAGGGGAAGCCAGGAAGCTAAGCAGTCCCAGAATGTCCGGATAAGGGAAAATGAGACTAAGCACAATGCCAAGGCAGGACTTGTATGCCAACACAATCAGGGTTAGCAGCAAGATGTAGAAGAACCTCGAGACTCCCAAGATTACAGGTAAGAGAGAGGAAAGAAATTACATTGAGGGGGTGCTTGGGTGGCTCAGTCGTTAAGCATCTGCCTTCCCCGCGTCCTGGGATCGAGCCCCGCATCGGGCTCCCTGCTCAGCAGGAAGCCTGCTTCTCCCTCTCTCATTCCCCCTGCTTGTGTTCCCTCTCTCTCTGCTTCTCTGTAAAATAAATAAATAAAATCTTTAAAAAATAATAAAAAAAATAAAAAATTAAAAAAAAAATTACATTGAATTCAGCTTAAGAAACCTTCATTGGCATCCCTGTTTTGCTCCCCTCCAATGCTGTAACCTTGGGAAAATTATTTCCCTCCTCTGGACCTTTATGCCCTCCTCTATAAAAGTGAGAGAGTTGAATCAGCTCATTTTTTTAGAGACTTTCCACTGAATTATTCGAGACTCTTCAGTCATCATCAATCTGTGTACTCTTAAGGCCAATAACACTTTTCTTACATTCAGAGAAGTTTTTTAATTTAATAACTATCTGTTGGGCATAACAAATCAATCTTGTTAGAGCTGTTTACCAAGGATGACTAGTCTACCCTCTTTGGATCCCCAGGTAAGAACGGAGCTTTGTGATTAGTTCTGCCAAGGAGCTGTGGTACATTTACTGGCCAGCGCAAAATATCTCAGAACTCTTGCCCTTTGGCTCAGTGTCCAGCAGCGTTCAAGGTGTCAACTGCTCTGCCATCTTAAGTCCCTGTGTGACTAAAATGACTAGTGCCCTTCTGCCAACCTACCACGTACATGGAGCACAGCAAGAAATACATCCTTACCGTCTTACACCTTTGAGACTCCGGAGTTGTTACCGCAGCCTAACGTAGCCAGCCCTAACTGCTCCAAGAAGTAGTCTGAAATTAAAATCACTATTATTATTATTCCTCTATTACTGCTTGTAACTATGGCCTATAATATGTTTTTACAACTGTTTGTATTTCTCAAGGTAAATCAGGTACCATATACCTGAAGCTAATGACTCACTTTCCAAGGCATATGGCCATTACTCCAACTTCTCAAGGGCTCTCCTGTAAAGAACAATGACCATCTCCAGTAAGAATAAAGAAGGTGAAAACAGAGCAATCACACTTTGGCTGCATTCAGTATCAAGAAAAGCTTCATTTCTTAAGGAAAAAAAAAATCAGGCTACAGAGGAATAGGACACAATATCTTTTTTTTAAAAATGGCTCTTTGTAGGTAATGTGTTATTGCAGGCTAGGACAGATATATCTTGCCCACAGAAAGCAAGTGAAAGGAGCCACCTTTCATGGGGCTCTGAATGTGAATTACAGAAGACTTCAGGTCAATTAACGACTATGAAGAGAGGGGTACAGTTATCAAGGATGAGTTTACGAGGACTTGTTGGAAGAGAAAGGGGCAAAGAAAGAACAAAGACATGCAGCATATAGATTTAAAAAAAAAAAGCTCTGGGGCATCAGAAATGTAGAAGCATATAAATGCATATGAGATTTAAGAAGCAAAAAAGCTAGATGGTTAAAAAAAATCTAACTTTCAAAAGGGACAAGAAAAAAAGGGTAAAATAAAAGCAATTGTATTTTAATCAATTGATAATTTGCTATCTGAGGCCTCTGGGGAAATAGCGTGAAGAATTTTAATAGGTAAAATACTTAAGAAAACTATGATTTTCTCCTATAGGTATCTCTGGCTATAGGTATCTCTGGCTTTAAAATGAGCAAGACAACACCTCCCATCTTGTTGGTTAATCACAGAGCTGCTGTTTGACAGAGACACAGTCAGCGTGACCTCGACTCTCATCTACTCAATAGCCACCCCTCGGGTACCAGATCACAGGCCTGACTTACAACAGGCAAACGGTGGGCAAACTCCCACCCTGTATGCAGATGCTGTGGTTCTCGCCGATGGGAGGACGTGCCGCTGAATTAGCAGTCAGACAGTGACTGTCATTGGTAATAACTTCTTATTATGTCAAGGAATTTACATGCAGATCAATGTGAGCAGCGTGCACTTGCTTATCCCCACCATAAATCACAATCGATCGGCACACCAGCTCCTCGCCACAATTAGGAGCTATAGACAGGGCTGCAATATTATCTTAAAATACTGTGTCACCACCCTCCATAGAACAGCTGGCATCCACAAAACTCGCGCTCTGCTGCTCTTACTCTTGGTGACACTGCTGCTGTTGTTATTTGGGGTGAGAAGTGGGGGAGATAAGTGAATAAAATGTCCCTGTGTGCAATGTCTACTTGAGAGATTCCCTGTACCCTATTAGAGATTTAAAAAATGGGAATTCCTCCATATCCATATTGAATTCCTGTGTGCAAATGCGAAAGTTGGCAACATGCTGCTCTTAATCTGATTTATGCACCAATTTATTTTATACATTAGGCACACTGTATGCAGGCTGACTGATGCATAAAAATTTCATGCAAAAAAGGACTCACTCCCGTACAACTGCCTTTCAGTTATTATTACCTCGTGTGGTTCCCATCCTACAGTGGGTAGGACAAACGACTCCATATACCAAATGCGTTTTGCCCACTATACAAACATTTTGATCTGTTTCTATTTCCCCTCAGCTCCAACTCCAGAGAGCTAAAAACGCTGTATCTTAACTTTCTGAAATCCTTTAATGCTACAAAACACCCACTTATGCAGAGAACTTCTCTCCATGTTCACTCTTTAACTGTGCATTATAAACACACAAACATGCACAACAGAGGCAAACAAACAGAGACAGACACATACCCATGACACACCTGGGTATTTCTGGTTTTTTTTTTTTTTTTGGTTCAACATTGTTTTTCTCTACCTATCATAACCACCATGCATTTTGCATTACTTTTCTAATTACCTTCCCAGGGATACGTTGCCCAGGATATTAGTAACAGCAAAAATGCAAACAAACAAAAAAGCTTTTGGGGTAGGGTTTTAGTTAAGGAAAAACCAGCTAGAAAAAGCATCTTTCTGTATTTTCCTTTTATTAGAAGTCTCCTTTCATCCAAGAAATATGGGGCCTGAAATAAATTGTACCATCCTGCTTTTTTTTATTCAAATCCTTGCCAGAGCTAGGCAGTATGCTAATGAAAACAGGTTGATAAATGACTCCCTGATATTTTCCAGACATTTTTCTCTCAGAAGTGCTCTAAACTGATGTAGCTCAAAGAGAATAAGGCGCATTAAGTCATTATATCAATTTTTGTTACCCAGATACTTCAGTCCCAGTTAAGCGCTGACAGCCAATATAAAACAAGGCAAGGGCATCATACGACTCCATCGATCAAATCTTGTCGTAGATAGATTGCCTATTACACAAATAGAACTAGCGGATTCAGTTTGTAGTTTTATGCTCTCCAATTAAAGGATAACAGGGTACTTTCCCATAAATCTGCTAATTGCAACTGAATTAATTTAACAAATTTCTCCAAGCACACAGGAAAAAGCGACTGGTTAAGCTAATGTAAACTAGCACAGGTTGTCACAAAGAGGCTCCCATAACATCCTTTTGCTATACCTTGATTGGGCAAGGTGTCACAAGTATTTAGCTACATTGTGGTTCTCTGGCAACAGACAGCTGACAAGCATAAAACATTGCACAAATAGGAGATAATTTATTTGTGGTACTTTTTTCTCTCCCTCACTCCCCACTCTCCCCCCACCCGCAGGAGGAAATAACTCCCTCTTTGCATCTAATTAATGTTTCTCTCCAAGTGAAGCTGTTTTTCTAAATCAGAATTACACCAGCCAAAGCACTATATTACGGAAAGGGGTCCCTCCGCGCCACTCAGGCAACAGTAGGAGTGATGGGCAAAAACCAGAACAGCTGCCTACTGCATTTCAAAGGAGGAAATAGCTCAGGGCTCAACCGAGCAGGGCGAATACAACACTGGGCACCCACTCTCACAAGTTCAAATACACAGGTAACCGTAGTAGCCCAGGTGCCAGAATCAAAGCGGGGCGATCCCAAGCCATAAAACAATGCATCGCGGTTGAATTCGTCAATTGCTGTGCTCAGCATTCTGGAGACGAAGTTGTAATGACTGCACAGGCACAGTGGCATTCCAGCGACGCTCGTGTGCCCCTTTTACCTCTCCGCCACTCCTCCTCATGCCTCCGTCGGGGATTCGGGCGGACTGGCAACACCCACAAGGGCCTCAGACAGTGAAAGCTAGGGGACTCGCAGGGGAGCAAGGGGTGAGGAACAGAAAGGGTATTTTCCAGATTGGGTGAAATAGGTCAGATTTTAAGTATCTAGTCCCATCGTACCCATATTTTTAGACTGGATGTTTTCAATGTGAGCTTGCAAAAATATCGCTGCCATATCCACACTTGACAGGCACCACCTCCTACGTAAAGGGGATCGATTTAAGGTCTAGAAGGGGTGATGGAGCCCAGAGATGAGCAAGGAGAAGCCATGGAGCCCATGGAGAAGGGGGAAGGTCAAGGCAACAATAACCACAATGATGGACCTTGTCAGTTCCAACTAAGGTCGGGCATCTCCAGCACCACTCCCCTCTCTTGTGATCAGAGCTTCATGCTGCCTTCCTACAGAAGCCGATTCCTTTTTACGGGGAGAAAAAAATCTCAAAGTAGACCTGCTTTTCCAAAGCATTTCTCATACCCTGTTTATCCATTTATGCTTCTGCTGATAGAATGACGCTCTGCCACATCACCTCAGTGGGGACAGTAAGCTGTCTGAAGACAAAAACCACATGCATTCTGGACTGTGGGCCAAGAGCAGTAGCAACAATGCGTGCTGCCTCTGGGTGTACAATGTACACACGACTTTGAACTGGCTCAGTCACCTGGCCAAGAGGCAGCAGGGTTCTGCAAAGGGAGAGAGGATGTGGGTTAAGTCCAGGCAGAAAAGTTTAAGGTGTTAAATCCTACATACTATTAGTTTGCCACTTGGTAACTAATCAGAAAAGTCATACACACACCAAAAAAAAAAAAAAAGAAAAGAAAAGAAAAGAATCTCTGAGTAATAAATATTTATGTAAGATACTGGATGAAAGTCATGACACCTGGGTTACAGTCCCAACTTAGCCATTAACTAGTTGTAGGATACTGGGATCACACATAAGCATCTCTTCCTCACCCATAAAAGAAGGCTATCAGAGTACATCTCAGCATTAGATCTGATGGAGGCGGGAGATCTAGCCACTGTTTTTCAAAAAGCAGCTGCACGTGGAATGGAACTCCAGAGTGCTTCCAGCGTTTGTTAACAGAATGCAACACATCAGAGCACACTGCACAGAGTAAGGGTAAGTATGGGTTTGTGACGCTTCTCACTCAGTTGTGTACATATACATGCGTGTGTGGACTGTAATGGGAACTATATTCTTCAAGGTCGCAGTCGAAAAATTTTTTAAATTCGAAGCCACTGAACCAGTCCCACACAAAGACTGAGCCCGAAGACCCTGTGTTTCTCTGATCACACGTTCGCATGCAGAGCCAGCCGGCGGCAAGGGTGGGAGAACTGGCGGGCAGAAGCCTGCTCTCCCAACAGCAGCGCATCAGTCACTTGTGATGACAATGAGACGGGAAACCCCTCATCTTGGGAAAGTCGCCTGGGTGCAGAGAACGAAGGGAATCCTTTCGCAAAGGGCCCCAGCGAAGCCCTCCTCCCAGCTGGCTTGAGGAGCATACCAGTTCAGAATGAGAGGGCTTGGGTCTGCCGCCCACACACTCCCCCAGAAGCCTGAACACCAGGCACCCCAGAAACGTGCAGAACTCCCACCAGAGGGAGAGAGATCACATCTTCCGGCGGCAAAGGCTGGCTCTCCTATCAATTGTGGAACAAATATTCCATAGAACACTTTATGATTCATATGCATGCAGACACAATAGCACGGCCTTGTTTCCCGCCACGGACCTGAGAGAGGACAAACTGGAGGAGAAGCATGCCAGCGTGAAAAAGTCAGCTGGCCACCCCCTTGAGAATCCACATAGGATGAAGCAGGATCTGAGTAATTCCCCAAACCCTCCACCTCTCCAGCTATGCCGAGCCTCCCGCTCAACTACTATTTTTACTGTGCCTCGTTATGAGTTACGATCTGGTGTGCTGGTTGGAAGGAAATCTAAAATAAGAAGTGATTTCATACTACAAACATGTTATGTTGAGTCAAAGCTTCTAGAGGGAAAATATGCCTTTAGCTAAAATATTTGCGATTATTTGAATACCTCCAAATGAAAATGGCTTAAGGCTCACGCCACCTGGTTTACAGAAGATGTGGAAGATACACTATGAAAATAAACAACAACAGAAGAACCATTAATGAGGAAAGTAAATAAAGGTCGAGGAACTAACCAGGTAACCAGCCAACAAATATTTATTGAGCACCTGCTGTGTGCCAGGTACTGCACATTAGAATGCAAGGTGAACAGAGCACATAGAGTCCCTTCTCTCCAGAGTTTACAGTCTGGTTGCAGAGAGAGCTGCTGTTTAAGTTTTATAGATAAACAAACACCATGAAAGAAAAACAAAAATAATGAGGGGCTCTTACTTAGCTGGGGGGCTTAGGGACCGTCTGCCTAAACAAGTGTCATATTGAAGCTGAGCCCTGAAGGGTGAATACAAGAGCGGAGCAGGCAGAGGGCGAGAGGATGACACCAGGCACACCCCAGTACTCAGGCCCCCCACCCCAGGCTGCATCACCCCCACCCACTCACATACACCCAAGGGCTGCAATCACACAGCCCGCTCAATCGCGCTGGACTTCACTCCTCCCTAAGCCCTCTCTTTCACACCTCCCTGCCCACCATTCCTTCGGTGCACAGAGAATTCTTCTGTGCAGCGTCCTGCTTTCCAGCCTTCTCAGGTTCAAATGCCAGCACTGTGCCTTCACACCTATGTGACCTTAAAGTTCTTCATCTCTCCGCATCTCAAAGTCCTCATCTATAAAACACAGGCGACCATGGGCCCTACAGCTCATGTGTCTGGTACAAGGATTAAATGAGGTGATATAGGTAAGGGATTAAAGACCTGGCACAGAGGAAGCAGCCAAGAAACGGGAACCACTGGTGGTGTTTTGTTTCTTACTGTGACTGCTGTGGCTCCTTTTCATTGTTGTTTTCTGTATTCCAAACTGCCCTTCTACTGTAAAGCTATCCAGACTCCCTCTAGCCAATAGACCCCCCCTTGTAAGTACACCACACAGCCCTCAATCATAGCCTTTATCACATGATGCTGAAATTATTTACATATCTCTTTGTTCCCTGGATCAAAGCCAGAAGTCGAGTCTTATTTATCTTGCTTCCCTGGTGTGTGAAGATCAACAAGCTCTCCACGAACACACTGGAAGATAGATGGATGAATGAGCTGATACTGGGTGGCCAGATGGATGGGGCAGGCCAGGAAACTCACCTTGGCCCTCTCTCTTTCTCTAAGGAGGTATCCCTCCAAGTACTTGAGCAAATGGGTTGAAATCCTCTTAGCCATTTAGTGACCTCTGGCTTGAAATGCTACTGTCCATGTTTACCATCATTTGAAAGGCACCTGGGGGAGTAAACCTGTCCATCAGAGGCCAGGAGAACCCTCTAAACTTTCAAATCCTCAAGGAAAAGAAATGTCTTTTCTCAAAACACTTCTAAATATAGTGAGGCACATTTTAAGCCTCTAGCTAAAAAGCCTGAAAGCATCTTTCTATTTATTGGTATCGTTATGTGTATAGTAACATTCCCAGAAGCAGGGCATGACTGCACTAGCTTTATGTCTGGCAAAATCAGTGTCTGTATTATCTGAACTCAAAAAGACTATAAAATTAAATTTAAGTGACTCACTTAACTAGCAGAAGGAGAAAAGATCCAATTTTAAAACTGAAAAAAGAAAAAAGAAATAATTGCTGCTGTTTGGTGGGAGTTTATTATGTAAATAAGTAGAGGGCATGTCAACAAATACAGATGCCCAAACACATTTGCACGGTAATGAGGAACAACTTGAGATAGAGTGGGAAACATGTTCTCTTTGGTGGGATCAGAGATAACATCTCCTCTGACACTCCAGGCTGCTTTCAGCATCCTCACAGAGCTGAGAGGCTGGACTCCACTGGGTTCAAACCCTGATATGCCATGAATCCTTTTCATGGCAGGACATGGGGAGCATTAACCCAAAAAAAATCTCTTTGTCACATTCTTCCCTTTACATCTCAACATGGCAGGTTCTGAAGTCTTTGGAAAATGTCTTAGCTCTAATTAAAGGAAGAATTTATAACGTCTCCACAGAGTTGAAAGCAAGATCGGACCAGAGGGAAGAAGAACTGACGGCAGGTTGTAATACAGCCTTCAATAAGCTTCTGCATTCTAATGCTACTTTGTAAGCACTAGGTGAAGTCTACAGTAAACCCCAAGCCATGGCTTTTCTCATTTTTTAAGTCTTAGGAAGTTGGGCTAAAGAACTTTCTCACAACTTTCCTACAGCAAAATCTAAAGTTAAAGTCAGGGCCTCCTACAAAATGGACCCAGCGGTAAAAATGATTTTGATGACAGTTACTGGAAAGAGGAGGAGGACACAGGTAAAAGATAACTCCTCCTATCACATGCCTAGATTCTAGGTCTGAGAGAGATCCTTTGACCTAACTCAGCCTGAAGATTCTAATTTTAAAAGATTCTCAAGGAAATTCCACAGTCCTTCGTGTGAATATATTTTCATATTTCTCTCACTGGTTGGTCATTTTGGGGGTGGGTGGGGACATTGATAATCCCTCACACTACTGTCTAGTTAATATTTTTTTAAGATTTATTTATTTATTTACTGAGAGAGAGTGTGTATATGTGTGTGTGTGTATGTGTATGTGCATGCGTGTGTGTGTGTGTGTGTGTGTGTGTGTGTGTATGAGCAGGGGAGGAGCAGAGGGAGAGCGAAAGAGAGAATCCTCAAGGAGACTCCCCACTGAGTGTGGAGCCTGATGTGGGTTTCTATTCCAGGACACTGAGATCATGACCTGAGCCGAAATCCAGAGTCGGCTGCTTAACTGACTGAACCACCCAGGCACACTTGTCCAGTTAATAATATTAATAATAAAGTATTTTTGGCCAAACTGGAATGGGAATGGCAAAACTTCCCACCCTTGGGCACAGGTAATACCGGAACTAATCTCTAAAGATCTTTCAAGGGACGCCTGGATGGCTCAGTTGGTGAAGCGTCTGCCTTCGGCTCAGCTCATGATCCCAGGGTCCTGGGATTGAGTCCCGCCTTGGGCTCCTTGCTCAGTGGGGAGCCTGCTTCTCCCTCTGCCCCTCCCCCTGCTCGTGCTCGCTAGCACGTGTGCTCTCTCTCTCTCTCTCTAAAATAAAATCTTTTAAAAAACAAAAAATTTTTAGATTTAAAAAATAAAGATCTTTCAAGGATCCCCTTAAAAATATGTGCAGATCTACCTCAGTCAAGAATCAGACCCATGAAAATCTATGAAAGGGGGTGGGGGACACATTCCAGAATTGCACTGAATTCCCTGCTTGCTACAGACCCCATCGGAGGTAGCTCCATGAGGGGAGGAACCGAGTTACAAGCACCTTGGAATCCTCACACTCAGCATTGTGTCTGGCATATATGATGTATGTGATTACTCTTGCAAAAATGAAAGAAGACCTTTCTTAGGTATCTGCCCAGCCAAGACACCCAGAGCAGACCTCTTCCACATGCCCAAGTCCACCGTGATGATAAATTTCAGAAAGACACAAGGCCCACCTCAGCCAGCTTTCACGCGGGGTAAAGGAGAAGAAATGAACACCACCTAGAAACCTCATCTGACACCCAAAACAGAGTGCATAACATTTTAGTCTCCATTAATTTGGATATACAGTATTTCTCTCTGATTACTATAGTGTGCAATGTTCTTATAAGGTTATGAACTGGTTTTGCATCGTTCCGTTGCTGAAATTTAATACTGCACTAAGTGTGATATATCTCGGCCATGATTAATCCTGCTTGGTTCTGCAGGAAGTTTCTATAAAAACCAGCTTGAAATACAGGACTCTTAAAGCCCTTGCCAAATCTGCAAGATGTGATATTAACACGGCTCCCATCCAGGCAAGCATGTCTAACTTATGCTGAGACCATCTACATGTTTCCCTTTGTGCTCCTCGAGCAACTAGCTATTTATCCTATCACCGAAGCTGAGAAAATGTGGCGAGTGCTGCCCTGGCCTGGTTTACAACAGCATTATTAATACTGCTCAACAACAAAGTAAAATTACAGATAAAATCTGAATAGGCCCATTATTGGTTTTAGAGGGAGTTAAATAAGCTATATAATTTCTTTGGGCCTGCAGAAAGCTCAGCCCCGCAACGACAGGAGAAGAAATGTACACGGCGGCCAACTAGCCACCAGAGCTCAGCGACATGTAAATCCCCTCCTCGAACATCGTGAATTAAAGCAGATGAAAGTTTTAAAATGTCAGGCGAGTCCCTGGGGATGGATATGCTTTATGTTTTTTATACAGTGAACATTAATTTCAAATGGAAAGGGAAAGCAGTCCTCTATCTCCAGCCATTTGCTCCAGTTTTTCTTACGTTCCATGTGTCCACTTTTAACAGACCAGACTCAGGGGAATTGATGCCGCGCTGAGTCAAACAGTCAGGCTCAAGGTAAAAGCAAAGTCCTTGTGAGAAAGAAAATAAAAATTCACCACCCACTTCCCAGAAGCAGCCCTAATACGGAACATCTGACTTGGAGTCTGACAACAGACGTCCAAAGCCTACCTCCTCTCTTTCTCAGGTGTTTGACCTTCGCAAAACCTGGCTTCTCTGACCATTACCCTTCTTCACAGGGTTATCAGGGAAACTGGATAGTACTTGCATATATGCTATGTGATATATACTATCTATATGTGCACGCTTGTATATCTACACACTTACATATGTATGTGTGTATATATATTTGTGTTTATCACACATACACACACACACACACATATTCAGGTTGTTGCTTTAACTCCTAATAGCTTTTCCTTCTATTTAACTTCTGTCATGCATTCCCAGTTTAACTGTTCTACAAAAGAAACAAGACTGTCATTCATTATTCATTCATTCATTCATACAAACATACATACATACATACATACATACATACAATACATACTGAGGGGCTATTACATGCTAAGTCCTTTGGGATCCAACAGAAAACAAAACGTCCTCTAGAACTTCACAGGCTACAGTAGTGGTCTCTCCCTCAGTTGAATCTTAAGTGAAATTCAGAAGCCTTGTTTCCCAGTTCAGGTCAAGAAATCAGTTTGATACCATGATGATGATGACAAATAAGTGGTCGAAGATTTATGAGGCCAGAGGCCCATGATAATGTGGATTATTGTCCAGCAAACTGCCATTCCCTTCCTTTCCCACTACGGGCACAGTTTACCTCTCTGTCCCACTGACACTGGTCTAGACCACGACACTTGCTCAGGCCAATGAAATTTAGCAGTGCGATGAAACAGAGACTCTAGGTGTGCTCCCATCACACAGCAGTTTGGCTTGGCTCATGCATTCCACCGATGCACCACCATGAGAACATGCTTCGGGAAGCCTCTACTGTGTCAGCCTAGGTCCCAGAACAAACACTCATGGAGCCGACCTGAAGCCAGCACAAAGCCTGGGATCAAGGCCACTATCCTACTGCATAGAGCAAAGCCACCCAGTCTAGATCAGCCAAACCACAGTCAACCTGCACAGTGTGAACAAAAAGATAAATGGGGCGGTTTCTTATGTAGCAATATTGTGGAAATAGCTGACCAATGTAAGGTCTAAGCAGGATCCCAACCAGAAAACAATTGCCTCATCAAAAGCAATTTGGCATAACTTAACCACTGAAGCATTAAAATGAGATTATGGTACAAAACATGCTTTTCATGGTCAAATCAATCATTCTGTCTCAACTCCTCTGTGCTTGGTTTCAGCTCTCTGTGTTGAAGGAAATTAACACAAAATAAGTTGATCTTGATGAGTAGGATTCAAATCAATAATGTTAATTGGGCTCCTGAGCATAAGATAAAATGACTTCAAATCAACAAAAGGTTAATATAACTTTCCCTTCATGCAGCACTACCTATGATAAATCTATAGTGGTCTGAAATTTCCAATTTCATTAACACATTTAACATGCTAAAAAGACAGGAATGTTCTCCTTACATAATATTTTCTGTGCCCACCAGCAGGTTAACTCGCTATTGCAAAGCATATCCAATTATGTAATTAAGTTATACCTAAATAAGCGAGGGATATACTCAGTGGTGAAGACTTACTTTAAACTTTAATTTTATTATTGTCTTCATGCTTTACCTACTTCCCCCTCTCAAGGGCAGTTTATAGAATTACTGGGTATTTTCTTTTACAGCATATTTCATACTAGGTGACCTTATTATCTAGCAAAGAAAAAAAAATTTCTAGCAAAGAAAAAAAATCATTCAACATTCTTATCGTGCATATACAATATGTAGGGAGATGTGAGATGAGCTGCTGTAAATGGAAAGAGATTTTAAAAAAACAACAGTATTGCAAAGTCCTTGTCCTCAAGGGACTTTCAGTCTGTTATGACTTATAAAGGACTAGATACGCAACAAAATACACACCATAAATGAGTCAAATTCACTGGACAATTCTTGGCTATTTCTCTCTTACCCATCTCCCCTTTTCTTTTCCTAACATCTTCCTAGATTTCCCTAAATTCTTTTGGGTGCAACGGACTCCATTCTCCTGTCCCAGAATGGAGGCCAACTGCCTTAATCTTATCAGCAGAATCCCATCCCCCCCAGCCTGCCACAGTAACCAGTGTCAGGATAGGCTAGAACCCTTGCTTAGTCCACGCAGTCTGCTATAACAAATTACCATAGACTAGGCTTAAATGACAAACATTTCTTTCTCCCAGTTCTGGAGGCTGGAAGCCCAAGATCAGGGTATGTCATGGTCCGATTCTGAGGTTCTGGTGCAGACTGCCGACTTCTGATTATATATCCTCACGGGGCAGTGCTCTCTGGGGTCCCTTTTGTAAGGACACTAATCTCATTCTTGAGGGCTCCACCCTCAAAACCAAATTATTTCCCAAAAGCCCCAACTCCTAATACTATCACATTAGGGGTTGAGATTTCCACATATGAATTTAGGGAAGACACAAACATTCAGTTCACTGCAGACACCATTTAGAACTGTCAAGCCAGTGAAACTCAATTTGGAGAATTTTGTTTGGGCCCCAAAGGAACTGAACTCTCCTGCTAGATTTGAACAAGGATATACATACTCTTAACTATCTGCACTCACCTCACAACAGGCCAACACCTTCGTGGAGGAAGAGCCCCTGAGAAGCAGAACAATTAGATCTCATCAGACTCTGTTTCTGGCTCATGCGTTACCTGAAACCAGCGCTGCCATGAGAACCAACACTGACCCTTTCTGCTTTTAAGATAGTTTGAGGAGCTGTTTTTCTTTTTTTTCCTGTGATTTGCCACTAAAAACATCTAAACAACAGAACATGCACCAGAGCTCCAAAGAAGGAGAAATTATTGGGGCGCCTGGGTGGCTCAGTTGTTAAGCGTCTGCCTTCGGCTCAGGGAGTGATCCCAGGTTCCTGGGATCGAGCCCCACATCAGGCTCCCTGCTCTGCTGGGAGCCTGCTTCTCCCTCTCCCACTCCCCCTGCTTGTGTTCCCTCCCTCGCTGGCTGTCTCTCTCTGTCAAATAAATAAATAAAATCTTAAAAAAAAAAAAAGGAGAAATTATTGTGTACTGGAAAAATCTAAATAAAATCCAAAGAGGAAGCAGGGTTTCTCCTGGACCAGAAAAATGGATAAACTCTAAATTACTGGGAAGAGGGGGAGTGGTGATAGGATAGAATGAAAAAATAAAGCAAACCTACCAGGCTAGATCATGCCATCAGAATGGGAGCTTGTGATCCTGATGATGTTGATGATGTTGTCGTTAATGGAATGCCACACATGGGTATATGAGCCACCGAAAACACTACACATGTTACTGTCTTGTTTAATCCTCACAAATATCCTAGGAGACATGCATGACCATCCCCAGAATACAGGTGGGAAAAGGGGGCCCAGAGAAGTTTTGTGACTTATGCAATGTCACAAAGGATTGGTTTAGCCTCCCACAGAACTGGGCAAGAATGCTGGGTATGCCACTTGCTGTGTCATCTTTGGCAAGTTACTCCAAACTCTCTGAGACTCAGTTTCTTCAAATTAGGTATAACAGGAATGCCTACTCACCAAAGTTGTGAGAATGAAGATAATGCATTTAAAAGTGCTTAGCTTCCTGCCTAGCACAATGAATATGATCCACAAACATCACTCATTATTTTTGCCACATTTTTGTAAAATGTCTACATTTTAGACTTACAACAATCAGAGAGGAGAGTCAGGACCAGTGGGTAACTATGGAAGCTTTGGGCTCAAACATGTAGTGCTTTCTTGAGATATAACAGATTGATAATGAACTTCCAATTCTGGAGGTTTCCACTCAGAAAAGGAAGATTCTCTGCTTAAGGACACCGTAAAAGGGGCTGAGCATTAGAAGCGATTTTAAGAATGCGGTCCCAAGGATTCTTCCATCACTGAGACTTATCAACCCTATGAGAGACCACTGTCCTGCCAGCTTAATTTCCAGTGTATCCCAAAACCAAGGATAGATAACCAGATCCTCCACCCACATCTTTCTAGTCCTCAGTCCTTAACAAGACTTGCAATCACTTACACATTAAAGAACTGTGATACAAATTTGACCGGACTCACTACACCCGCACTATCCTCCAATACTGTGAAAAGCTAATTTCAGCTGTCACTTACTGGAAGTAAAATGACAAATATCTGTAATATCTGTCAGGTTATGAACGCTTTAAGAAGAGTTATGCAGCTGTCAACATTTTGATGACAAGAGGAAAGTAAACGAAGAACAGAAACAGCACGTCTGTGGAGTACCCGGTTGCCAAACTTCTCTGTGACTTATATTAATAAAAATCAAATTACCTCCATAAAAAATGCAAACAACAAGGGCTTCTAGAGAAAACCAACAGAGGCAAATCTGTTAATAATGTTGCCAATGCAATAGATGAGATCATCAGAATTAGCTTCAACACTTCAGTAGAAAGTGACTAATTCCATTAAGGGATGTGAAGTCTTTACTAAATTTCTCTCCACCATGATGGTATTGGAATAAATGTGTAAAACCCCAGGAACAGAGTAACCAATCTTACGGACAGCTTCTTGTCGTATTGGAAGAGTACATAAGTAGGTGACTACGCATCCCAGGTTGACTGCGAGAGCCCTGGTCTGTATCCATTATCTTGGTGTAATTATAAATAAAGCATGCTAGTTTGGATAATAAATTACTATGGTGTGTACACATGTATATTTTTATGTATATGTATGCAATTGTGTGTTCATGTACGCATGTGCCTGTATGTGTAATTCTGTATGCATGTGTGGGTTTGTGTACTTGTGTGGGTTTGTATATACATATGCGTGTATATGTACATATGAACATCCAGGCATAAGGGAATTCCTTTACTAGAGTTGTGCTTTGCAGGACAAACACTACATTTCACAACAAGGATTTCCATAGTTATAAAACACTGAGTTTTTGCCATCCAATTAAAACAAAATAAATAGGAGAGGCAAAAATAACTATATGTTTTATTCACATTTCTATAAACTGAATGCTACCAACAAATGACCTCTTTGGGAACACAGATGGGTGGCCCAATTTTTAGTTGAGGAGGAGGCTTTTTAACTTAGTAGGTAGTTGGCCTCAATATAAGACTCTTAGCCAAAATTCATGCTGTCAATCATTAAATGGTATCTGGTTTTCTAATATTACTGCTGCTTCTCCACTGTCAGAGAAGGATGAAACAACAAATACTAGCAATCAGTGTGAAAGTAAAGTTTCCTCTGTGGGTTTGAGCGAGCTATGTTTGCACATGGAGGCTGGCTAGTGTTGTCCTCAGGTCATATAACCATTTTTTCACATGCATTTTTTTTTTCGGTATCTAGTCTGTGCATTTTTAGGTATCTACTTTGTGCATTTTTCAGGATAATATACACTGTGGATTCACTCAACTGTGACTTTTTTTTTTAATGAAATAACTGAGAAAAGCCCAACCATTAAAAATGAATGGGCCTTATTTTTTATACCTTGATTCATCCCTAGTATGCTTTTTGACCTGGGACATCTGCACCTACATTTTCTTTTCAAACATTCATGAAAATTTTCCTCCATTCCTCTTTCAGATTCAAGAAATTAAACCAGACGGGAATTCTTATAGCCAGCGATGTCACTCTTTTAGGATATCTCCATACCAAGAATATCTAAGCCTCTTCTTGGTCTGTAAATTAAGTCATTAACAAATATACGCAGTTTGAAGGGAATGAAATGTTCTGCAACAAATCAAATTCCACGTAGCATAGGGCACTGGCACGATTCCCATGGAAATAAATAAATTTTGTGACAAACCAACTTCTTTTCTCCAACACATTCCAGAGATAGCATGCACTTTTTGGTGTTCCTCATAAATCTGAGAAAATTAAAAGTTAACATGCCATGATACTTTCATTACTAGCTCCAATGCAATAAATATTCAAATACCAGTAAGGTAGAGCTGGGATACTGCAGGAACAAAACCTCAAGGCTCTCACAGCTTGGGCTTTATGGAATAATAGGTGGCAGTGCACAAGCCAGTGAGGCCAAAGGTGGCAAATGAGAATGTGAAGGGCCACACTTTCCTCATGGGTGGAGATGTATTCATCGGATGCCTGGTTTAGAAGCCATTTTTTTATGTTAAAATTATAATGACACGAGTGTAGAGAATCCCTCCTTTGGGGAATTTACTTAAAAGAGACATCATTCAAAAAAATTAAAGATGAAAAAATTGGGGGAAAAATATTGGAAAAGAGGGTAAAAAAGAGAGTGGATAAACAGAGCAAATAGAGGTGTGGCCATTCACAGCCAAATATCATAATCAGCCAAGGAAAAAAAATACCCTTCGGGAGAAAATGGGAATTCAATGGATAGCCCCAAAAGAAATGTTGCCTTTGAAATGAGAAGGAAGGGTGAGTTGGTGCCTGCCCGTTGCAGGAAGCTGATGTGCTATGGCCAGGTGTGGAGAAGAAACAGTTCAGGGTAAAAGTGAAGTTCCCCCCCCCCCCAGGAACCATATTTTCAGATGGGAGCTAGAGATTATAACAATGTCAAAAAGTACTAGAATTAAAAGAAAACTCAGATCATTTTCATCCAAACTATCTTTAGTATTAGAAATTTGTCTTGCAACATCCCATTCAGCTTCTGTCTAGACACAGGTTAGTCCTGGCCACAGATTAAGAAGAATGTCCAGAAGTCTAAGCAATCTACTTCCTAGAATCAGAGAAGAAGGTACCTTCCTCAAGCCAAGTACCCAGAAATGGGGCCATGGAACTCGTGTAGGCACTAGTCAGAGATACAGTTAAGCCTGGAGTCAAAGCCTAAGATCCTTTCCCCAGAGACAGAACAAGTTTTTGAGGGGCTTTAAACTCTCCCACCATACCTACCAGTGACACCAACCAAAACCTTCCCCTGCCTAGAAGATTCCACATCAATGAACATTCAGAACACTTCAAAAGCCTTCCATCTTTGTATCATTCTCCAATTCAGCAGAGAGAATGGTGGGTTGCCATGGGCCATGGGCCATACTTTGGGAATCAGTGTTCTAAACTACAGAGGCAGGGGGGCAGGAAAAAAACACTGGGCCTGGATAATTTTGCTTAGATCAGACTTTGAAAAGTCTCTAAGGAAAAAACCCACACTCCCAAGGAGGCTTCCATAAAATGAAATGGAATGGCTGCCCTTCAAGAAAAACTGAGAACTAGAATGAGACCTTAAAAATCAGCTGGTATGATGAGTGGTTTTTCAAACTGTAGGTCATGATCAATGTGACCCTATGTGTGTTTGTGCTGGATTACAAAGTAAAATGTTTATTTGTATGAGATGTGTGGTTTTAAAAAAATGTCTGAACAACAGTTTCCTGGTGCAACCTTTTCATTTTATAAATGGGTTCCCTGCAAGCCAGGAAGAAGACATAACATGTCCAATGTGAGAGAACAAGATAAATTCAGGAAGAATAGACCCAGCATCTTAGAACGGCCCCACGCTGCCTCTGTCAAATTGACTCTAAAAAATCTTCTAAGCCACTCAGGCTGCCTATGCATCCTAGTCCAATGGACCTCTTGTCATAGTTTGAAATGTCCTTCCAGAGGCATACTTGGGGTCAAGTCCCTACCCGCTTGCACATAGGAATCCCCTTTAGCAGACGTTGCAAGTGACCAAGGTCTCAGCTTCTTTTAGGAAAGGATTTTGAAGAAACATCAATTCTTTTGGATCCACAGGCAACATTTCACAGCAGAGAAGAGCAATTAGTAAATGTACCAACTGAGATCCAGTTCACACTGCCACTTCCAGGGTTGAGTATGTATTTGCTCTAAGTAAAAGGCTTTACCTTCATTTGTGTCGGTTGTGCCTATAAAAATACTAGACTTTATTTGAATTCCATAGCTCCCTCTGAATTCTGCCCTACTGAGTTTAACAGGACCAACATAAGATCCCACCAGCATTGTCCAGGACTGAAAATTATAATCAATACACAAGCTTGCAACCAAACCAACACTGATTTACCCTTCACAACTACATGGAAAGGAAAAAGCTGTTGCACTGACTTGCCAGCCCTTCCCATAGAAAAAGAAGGTGTCCTCATTGTCCTCATGATCACGTGATAGAAACCATGATGAAACTTATACATGGCCAACGTAGCCCCAGGCTGTCCCATTCCTCCTGCTGCCCACCCGCTGATCCCACGCAGAAACTGGGTGCCTTAGCTTAGAAATTTCTGACCACAGATCCCCAACACCCAGCAGTTCCGCACCTCTGCAGAATTAATAAAAGCAAAGGCAAAAATCAAGGAAATCCTGACCCATAAGATTCCCTCCCCGCTTATCATAAAAGTATCCTCATTTGGGCAGAACCCCAGCACTGCAAGTGCTTCGAAGTGAACAGGAAGGGACAATTATCTGAGGCAGGGGGGCCTCTTTAAGGTTAACTTTATTTAAGACACAAGAGTCAAACAGCAACATTCAATCACTGGGTGAGGACACTTATTTAGAGATAATATTCTCTAAGGAAAAAAAGAAAAATGAAACTCTAGGTTCTCCATATATTTATATATCTGAACAAAGCCATGAGAAGAAACTTGCATGAGATGTAAGAAATTGGAGCTTTCAAACATGCTGTTTCCACCTTATCATTCTTATCTGTTATAAAAAAAATACAAACAGCTGCATTTAAAGATAAGGTGTTGTGTACGTTGCCCAGATGTTTCTGAAATCCGTTCCCTGTTGAACTTATCTCCCCACAACTAAAGACACCTCTAATCTTTTCTAATGGCTTAATCAAATGAAATAAATGGCCTGGCATAGCATCTTCTTTAAAACTTACGCTACGAGTTGTGTGCACATGTATGCATACCACGTGCACACGACACACAACAGTGGGGATATTTTTAAATATCTGTTCAAGGAAAAACTAGTACCAGCACTAAAGTATTATTCACATAATATATTTTCTCAAAGACAAGAAGCTGGAAAACAAGAGTTCCAAATCATGTTTCATTTTCCTAATCCTTAAATTTCTTACTTTCTTTACAGAAGGTGACAATTCCTTTCACTCATTACTTCAAACATTTATTCCATTCCTACTGTGTGTCCAGCAGTACGCTAAGAACAGAGTAGAGAAAATAAATAGGAAAATGATACGAATAGGAAGTCGGAGAATGGTTGGAGAGATAAAAGATGGAAAGTTGTAAAGAAGGGTTGTATAAAGGGTGAGGAAAGAGAATAAAGAAAGAATATTGACTATCTGTCCAATTGAGGTCCCAGCCCTTAGTAGCATCCCCAGACACAAAAGGTCAGAGTGCAGAGAAAAAATATTCTACACCCAATTTGTTATCCTTTTGTGAGCTGGCTTCACATTTCTGCTCCGCAATTTATCATTCTGGAACACAGAACTGAGAGTCAAAGGGCCCTTAGAGAATACATGGGTTTATATCCATGTTTTGCCCCAAGACTAGGGGCCACCAGAGAGCAGGGTCCAGGCCTAACAAGAGTCTCAGAACAGACCCTATCCCGTATAGGCACTGAGCATGGGCTTTCATCATTCAACAATTTGTATTTATTGAATAACACAGCCAAGATATAAAATACCAAATATTATGTCTGTTTTCTCAGCTGAAAAATGAAGGTTTTAAACCAGGTGACCTGCAAGGTCTTTTCTAGTTCTGACAGCCTATGCTGGCGAGGCTAAGCAATGCTCAGATTTCCCTTCATCCATACTTTCGGTGGGTGAGGAGGCTTGGATGACGACGCATGGCTCTACACGGTTTTACCTGCAACCCTACAACCCACTCGCAAGGTTCCATAAAGCACACCCTTAAATGAAACAGGTAATGCAGCAAATACACACCTTTTTTTTTTTTTTATGCATACGCGGGAAGCATGTGGCTTCTGTCAGGTTCCATACCACACACCAGAAGCAAAGAAGCAGAGAATGAAATGCACTATACTTACTTACTGCATCATTCTTATGATGGCATCATTTCTCCTCCTAAAACCAATTATAGTCTTTATAGACAAAAAGGCAAACAGTGTGTATTATCAGGCAACCCCCTGAGTGGAACTAGGAACCATCAAAAACCAACGGTAGAAAGAAAAAAATACAAGAAAGCATCATAGCAAAGAAGAGAACAGAAGTCCCCAGTGACTGGAGCTAATGGTTTCTACAGAAACCATACCTCAAAGGAGAAAACCAGCACCTTTAAAGGGGCCTGTCAGACAAGCCCAAAGAGCAATCATCTGAATCATTACTGTCACTTACCTACAAAATCTCAAAGGTACCATCCTCTATTTGCCAAGATGCCCCTCCTTCTGGGCTTGTCTAGGTAAACTATGGAGCTCTCGAAAGGCCACTCAGCTCGGAATAAAAACATTCTTCCCTGATGACCATACAAGAAAAGAAAATAACCTACTTTAAGATTATGCTAATAACGTTAGAACCCATTAATTTGAAATCCCTTTCCTAGACATGTGTTACTTTCAAGTTTCTTCTGGGTTTTTGTCCCGGAATAGCCTGAGGGAAATGGAGCCATCACAAATGAAATAAGGGGTCTACCTAACCCATAAAGGAAGAGAGTAGGTTAGAAAGTTCTTTCTTGTGAATAACAAAAAATTAACGAGAAGGAATCAAAGGGCAGCTGTGGAGTAGAGAAAGTCCTTTTTAAGACATGATTTACTTCTGAAACCTTTATAATCTCTTTATTGCACAAGAAGTACATGTAAAACCGTGTCCTCTTGAAAGAAAAGTGAGACAGGAATATTCAACGGAAGGTGCAGAGAACACTGGGTTTTTCTTACAGGTCTGTTTTGTAAAGCAAGGCACACCATATCTACAGGATCAAAGAACACTCAGTAAGAGGAGCTGTCATGGGAATCCTTGCAGACAACAACCAGAGTCATGACTAAGGATCCTGGCACACTTGAACACTAACTACCCTTCCGTGCATCAGGCAGCAGCCAAGTCCCTAAAGCTAAAGGACTGGACCGTCCGTAGGTATTGAGGCTACATGATGGGAACACAGAGTTTCAAGATACAATTCCCCCTGGCTTGTTTTTATGTGTGAAGATTCTGATAATAAATTTAAATTGAAAACTTTTTAAAAATATTAAAGGGCCACCGGGCGCCTGGGTGGCACAGCGGTTAAGCATCTGCCTTCGGCTCAGGGCGTGATCCCGGCGTTCTGGGATCGAGCCCCACATCAGGCTCCTCTGCTGTGAGCCTGCTTCTTCCTCTCTCACTCCCCCTGCTTGTGTTCCCTCTCTCGCTGACTGTCTCTATCTCTGTCAAATAAATAAATAAATAAATCTTTAAAAAAAAAAATATTAAAGGGCCAAAAATCTCCCCACTTCCTTCTTGTAGAATGGATTCAGGCTGGCTCTGATCTGGAACTCCTAGAAACCTCTTAACGTCCTAAGCCACCATCACCACCACGGTAACAGGACCAGGGGTAGCAAGTGTGCCCAATTAGGACCAAGCGGACTTGCTCCCCTAAGTATCTCACATCAAGTTCCCAAGTCTCCAGGGAAGAAAAGAGGTCATAGAGAGTTGGAACGTAACACGCTGATCTGTAGGGAAGAGAAGAGAAAGTGGAGGGGTCAAGAGAAGCAGAGATGCAAGTCCACAGACTTCCCGGCAAGCGAAGGAGTCCAGAGTCCTCACAGGCAGGCCGGGCTCACTAGCTTGTCCTCCGCCCCTGGCAGGAGGCAGAGGCAAGACCTTGGGGCTCCACGATGTGTTACTTTAGGCATTCTTATCTCTGCCCTCTGCCCTCCTGTTGAGCCGGATTTCAGATCTTTGCAAACAACACAAGCCTCAAGCTAAGATCAGAAGGGGAGGAGAACAATCCAGCGACCCAAGAGTATCAGGCTGGAGAAATCAGCACCTAAAAGCAGGGCTGCCTCCTCCCCCAGAGGCCTGCTGGGAGTCAGGATGAAGAGGAGGAATGAAGAAGGGGAGGAAGGCAGGCTCGTGGCAGCCCTTCCTCCCGCCAGAAACACTCCAGCACAGCCATACCTCGTACTTTTTATTCAAGCCTCACAATTTCTGGGCAGAACTTAACAAGGGAAATTTATGCAGCAAATGAACACGAAAAAGCTAGTAATGTTTTCCCATTTACCTTTTTTTTCAGTTTTATTGAGAAATAATGGACATCTATTTCTGTGTAAGTTTAAGGCATACCACGAGACGGTCTGATTTACATACATTGTATAATGATAACCGCAATAGGTCAGCTAACATCTACCCTCTCCATTTATTTTTAGAGACAAAAAAAAAAAATTTAGAAAGATTTGCTGTGGTAAAGGAAAGGAAGGGTGACAACAAAAGATCTTGAAGCTTTCTTCCTTCTGTGCTGCTTTGGACCCTGTGGCTTCTACAGAGAGAGACCCTGCACATTTCAAAGACACTTTGGAGCTTACAAAGTAAGCACGCATCCCAAGTTATTCCTTTTTGCTAATAAAGGAGATTTCTGTTTCCTGCCTAAAGGTCATTTATACCCTTGATATTCTGAGAACAAGTGGCCAGTGACCAAGTGGGGACATTACGGTGAGGTTTTATAAAGAGGCAAATATTGCTCCTACCATCATACCAGATCTGTAACATCAGACAATGTTTCATTAGCTAACAAGACATTTGCTTTCAATGAATGAAAACTATAATAAAGAGTTGCTATATTTTAAAAAGTAATGAATGTAATTTTTGCTCTATTTTATGTTGCTATAAAAAAGGGCCTTAAGTGTACTTCTCATCTGCTCCTCTTCTTTAACTACCATAATTTATGCAGATAAATGTTAGACGAATTACATCAAGAACACTATTCAGATTGCTACCCATGAAAGTACTTAGCTATCATTTTCTTTTTCTATTTATATGTCTTTGTATTACAAAAATCAAGTTACCAACATTAAAAATGATATATTGTCACCAAAAGTACTGAGGCATAACACTGAATAATAAATGATTAGTCTTTGAAGGTTAAAACCAAGTTTAAGAGATAGCAATGCTTTTGTTATGGCGGACCCTTTTCAAACTGCAGTTGATGGAGGGAAGCTTACAAGTGACAAAAACTGACACCCTGCTAATGCTATCAGCCTGCAGATTTACTGCAAAACTCTAAAGTACCGTCAAGGGCAGATCAATGTTTGTGATAATTCACAAAATAATTTGGCTTTACATAATAGGCATAACGTTAGGTGACTTAGAAATGCAACCCTTGGTGCCTAAATGCAAACATGGGGAGGTGGCTGGTGGCTTCTCCACCCTTCCCAGAACCTCAGCCTACCAGGGGTTCAGGTTGGAGGAGGAGAACAGCCTCCATCAAGGGGATTCTCACCATTCCCATTTCCTTATCCACCTACCTCAGAGAACCTCTACAGAGAACCTACCTCAGAGAACCTCATGGCGGGGGGGGGGGGGGGGGGGGGGAGGGGATCTATCCTCTGAGAAAGCATTGCTCCATCCTTCATTATTTCCAAGTACAGACCCCAACACCAACAGTGTGACAGAGTAAGAGCAAATCCATACCCTCAGAAATGGGAGTGATACCAGTTCATACATGAAAGGACCTGCCAAACCAAAGAGGTCTTTGTGGGGATCCCAAATGCCATATAAAGAGCTAAACAGGTGAAGCAGAGAATGCTAGCAGCTGACAGCATGTACTTATCAACAGTTTACACCAAAATGGAAGTCCTTCAGAGTTAATACATTGTTTAAGCCCTTACATGCCTTAAGAGATATTTACAAACTTGACCCACAATTTAATCCTGACCACATCGTGGGCAAGAAGGAATCTACTAGACTAATTCCATGAGGGTAGGGAGGAGAACACTTGGCATAGAGTAGCTGCTTATACCTATTTGTTGCATAAACTGGCAAAGCAGCAATTTCCAATGGATTTATTCGCAGGAGTTCCCACATTCCTACTACCCCAATCTTCACGCTGGAACACTTTAAGAAAGTTGAGGTAATCTATTTTATTAACGATATATTGTTAGATCACTAGTTAAAAGTTCATACTTAAATGAAGTTTAGTACAAAGGTTCCTTTTCCTTTGTAATTCATTTGTGGGGAAAAAATTTTATTGAGTGCCTAACTTTATGTAAGGCACTGTTCCTGGACTTTAGGATATAGTCACTAGAGGAAAAAAGTGGAGGGAAAACGGAAAACACACACACACACACACACACAGAGAGACAAAAAAAAAAAAAAAGCCATGAATTCATGATATTTACATTTGGGAACTAAATCTAAGAATAGCAATATAAATCCCTGACCCAATCAATAAATGTAAACTGATGGCCTGCAATGGACTGGCAGACCCGGGGTGCCGGTCCACCACCACTTCCTATGCCTGTGATCATGGCAGACCCTGATGATTGATTAGGGCACACTTGCAAGGAGGCAAGAGTGAGGGTCCTCAATACAACATCCCAGGCAGCCGCTTCCACTGAATCACAGCATGTGAACAAGATGTGTTTGCCAAGATACTATGCAAAGTAGAAAAAGCTGGAGACATAGATCCCGCCCACAACACGCTTCCAGTCTACTTGAGGAAAAGAGCCTTTCACAAAAACAGCAATACAGCCTGATACAAGGCATCGCAGGGGTTATTGCAAAGTAATTCAGACAAGAATGGTTCGGATCACAGGTAGGAGTGGAACTGCCAACACGCTACTCAAGTTTCAGCTCTGCAGCCCTTCTTCTGAAGCGGTTGCTCCTACAGCTCCAGGAGAGGCTCTAGAAGTTTTGTATTTAATGTTGATTTTAGAATTAACAAAGGGAATGGAGGGGACAGGTGCTGGTATTAGTGGTATAGTTTTTTAATGGACCAAGGATGGGCTTTCTTTTCAGTTATCTATTCGTAACAACCCGGCCCCAAGTTAGCATTAATGGCAAAAGCAAAATCCTACTTTAAAGACTGAACAGGAAAGACATGCTAATTAAAAACAAAAGTAGTAAGTTTCTTCATCTGTACTTAAAATAAGGACCTTGTACCAAATATCTATGGATTTCTCCCGCTCTCTGATTCTAAGCAATATAGGCTCTAAAGCTCCATTCACCAAAGTAAACACCCCTTCTGACAAAAAAGACAGTCCAGCAGGAGACCTTCACTTAAGTTAAAACCAAACCCCACTCAATAAAGGTATGCATTCAGTGTAATCTATATTCTTAAAAGTTCATTCTTAGTGGTATTATAAAATCATTAGATAAGGACAAATAATTGCCAAATATAGAACTGAAGTAGGGAAAATAGGGGCATAATAAATATTGCATTAATCCAATATATTTATTTCTACTGAAGGTTGTATTACATTATAGCACAAAACTAATAAAACATTCACTTCCCAGTTCTAGGTTTCTTGGAGAGCAAGGCATTACAGATTTCCACATCCATACATGCCACTCCTCCTCCTCTTCATCCCAGCCTCCTTCCAGAAAAGAGGCAGTTAACTAGAGTTAACATGCATAACTGATTGATCGAACCAGTACTTATTTCTCAAGCCAGGATCCATGGATATATCCTTGGGAATCTACAGACATGAGAAATTTATGTTTTTAGGTTTAGGTCTTAATAATAAGCTTAAAAAATAAGTCATTAATTGGCTTAATTAAAAGTAGAGGAAAAGAGAGGGGCTTAGATTCAGAGATGCTAAGAACTCTTTGGGCTCTGACATTTTAGGATTTAACTATACAGCTCCATTCCCAAGTGTGGGGCAAACAAGTAGAAAGAAGGGTAAAGAGTGTGGGTGTTTGGACTGTTTCAGGTCCCTAGAGTGGTCAGAATGGTCCCACCAATAATAATCAGAAATGCCCCTAACTGGAGCCTTAATCTCTATGTAAGATTTAAAAAAAAAAAAAAAAAGTCATTTCATTGCTGTACATACATAAATAAATCTGGATCATCTGCCTTAAAAAACACCATATCAGAGAGTACTGCTATGCAATCCTGCTGCCTGCTTGTGCACCTGTCTTATTCTTAATGTGCTGTTCAACAGGTTGGCCTAGCAGTATCAAAAGAACAAGCTACCAAAACACTGAACTCTTACTCGTTTCCTTATAGCTGGTAACTTCTTTCTTGCCCTGAAAATTCACAATTGAAAGATTTTTTTCATTTGCATTAGGTTTTAGTTTTCTCAAACTACTAAGTAAATTGTGACTGTATTGACTTGACACCATGAAAAGGATAATAAAAGTAACAATGTACCACAGGTCTATAGTCTCCTGTTTGAAATCTTTCTGGATTTTATATATTTATATATATACACATATATATTTATATATTTACACATACACTATATATATATTATATATACATACACAGACACATTCACACCCACACAGATAAATATCTGTATACCTCTGTGTATGCATATAAATTCAGTTTTTCAAAAATGTAGAAATGTAATATAGTTTATATGCTGCATATGAGCTAACAATCGTAGCAAGTGTTCACGTTTCTAAAGTGATAGATAGGGATATTCATACTATAAAAAATGTTCAAATAATGTAAAATCAGGACTCTCATACAAATATAAAATGAACACAGGTAAATTATTTAACAAAATTCATTAATGTATCAACCAGTAAGATGTACCAGTTCAAAGGAGAATTCCAAGTACCACACAAACAAAATCAGGAATGCTAAAATGAATTTACAAATAGATACAAAGCTGGTAACCACAGGGAAACAAACAGTTGCATAATACAGGACAATTCATTTGCATTTCTATGGGAAGGAATTATTTGTATTATTATCAGTTTCTTACAACTTAGTTTTACAAAATAACTGGAAGACAGCAACAAGCATAGATAATCCAAAAACATGCCTTAGAACACCCAGGAATTTTTGTTGCCAAAGTCTTTCACAATTTTTCCTAATATTACTAAGTGAGATAAAGATTATAGTTTCACATCACTTCAGGTCAGACTTAGTTCCAAGCTAGCCCACTACAAATTTATTTATAAACCTTCATTTTCAGAACTTTGGGATTTTTGTCAATTTCTCATGAAGATCAAAGTGTTTCTTACCCCTGTAACCACAGCAGCTTATGATGATTCCAGCATGAAGAACTGACATATAGTGGAGGCAAATGTTAACGAATGAGGACACTACCTCCTGCCAATGTCATGGCATGTTAGAATGGATAGAACACCAGTGTATACCGCACCAGCTGACTGGGTTGCAGCCCCACCTGTCACATTACTCAGCTCGGACAAATCACCTATCCTCTCTACGCCTTGTCTCCCCATCTGTAAATAGATCTCAATGGTCCCTTCATATTCTAAAAGGCCAGCATTCTACCACTGAAAGCGGAAACCTCAGAGACCATGACTTGGCACAAGAAGAAACTATTCCAGCAAATGTCAGATAAAGAACCTTCAGGTTCCTCTCCGTCAAATCCCAGTGCAAAGACCCATTATGTTATGGAGATTTTTTATTACATCCAAATATGCGTTCAACTCCAGCTCTAATAAATAGTACTTGGGTGACCCTGAGCAAGTTACTAAACCTCTCTGAGCCTCAATTTCCACGTCTGGAAATTGGAAATAACACTTAAGTCTCAAAGAGTTGCTGGGTCTGACTCCCCATACTTTCTCTTCTAGTGGTTCCATTTTCACATTTCCCTTCAAAATTACCATATACAGTGGATACTCTTAAGAATCTATTGTTGAGGGCTGCCTGGGTAACACAGTTGGTTAAGCACCTGACTCTTGATTTCGGCTCAGGTCATAACGTCAGGATCCTGAGATGGAGCACTGTGTCGGGGTCTGTGCTCAAGGGGGAGTCTGCTTGTGATTCTCTCTCTCTCTCCCACCCCCCTAGTCCCATCCCTACCCTCTCTAAAATAAATAAATCTTAAAAAAAAAAAAAGAATTTATGGTTGAATATGTTTTTTTTCCAGATATTCAGGTAGATTTTCAGTATGTATATCCCATTTCCTCAAAATCAAGTAGTACCGTGCCTTCAACTTTGTTTCACCTTGCCATAGTGTTGCAGGCATTTTTGCCTTTTCTCATTCCTTTACCCTGAAAGAACAAACTTCCCTGTCCCCTTCCCTTCCTAGTTTCTCCAATTTATCCTCCAAACCCCCGCTCAGGAATTCCTTCCTCCATGCATAGCTCCCTGATGCCCTTAAATTGGGTTAGTGTCCTTAGTGGAGCTCCTGTAAGCACCCTGTATCCCTTGCTTCCCAAACCCTCCCCCCATATCCTAGAACACAGTATGACATAGGTCCAAAACCACTAGGCTCTCTGTCAGAACATGAGTTTCTTCAGGCAAGTCAGAATACCACCCAAGTTTGTATCCGTAGTACCAAGCCTAGTGCCTGGCATACAGTTGGTGCTCAACATTCCTGCAGACCTGAATTCAATTCCATCTAGCATCTAATAAAGGGATTTGCCAAATATAAATGAATGAATGATGCTACCACATGACTGTACAAGAAAGTTTTTGTCACTTGGTGTTTGTCAATGTCAGTATAGGAAGGGGAGGTAGCACATGGTTTTGGAGTCCAGTGGGAAGGCTGGTAGAAAAAGAGGGGATACATAGGATCCAATGAGCTCATGGGCAGAACACGATCAGTGGTCTAGACTAAGCATAGGAACAGCTACATTAGCTAGAGTGGAGGCTGGACTAAGTCCCAGAAGTTAAAACAGCATTGGCCAAAGTATACTTTATGGATTATTAGAGACATAGGAAGGTCCCCGATTTAAAAAAAAAAAATCATGAGAATAGATCACCTGAATATATTCTATAGTTAAGACAAATATTGAATTTTGTTCTACTTGGAACTTCCACAACAGTCTTCACCATAGAATCCATCCTTCTTATAGCACTTATCACACCATGCTGGGACTATGGGTCAGAACTGAGCCCAGAGTTAGACCTACAAAGTTAACACAGCTAACAAATCTCAGCCATGCACTAAATGGCAGGCAGAGCCAAAAGACAAGACCCAAGACAAGAAAGCCAGAGACAGGACAAGATGGGCAAAGCCCAGGTCCAAAGCAGTTAAACTGGTATCATAGAGTACCCTTCTCTATAGACTGTGGGTATCTCAAGGCAGATGACCTGCTTAAGTTATCACTTTGTCTTTAGGGCTTGAACATGATAATCTGAACTGATATGGTTCCAGAGATATATAGCAGCTAGAGAATGAAAAAGGCCAAGCTGAGCAAAACAGACTTAAGGTTTACTTTGTGGTTCTCAACCCAGGATGAACATTAAAATTACCTGGGGTGCTACTTTAGAAACCTCAGATTTCCCTTGCTCCCACCCCAGACCAACTAAATTAGATACTGATAACCAAGAAATCCCTCTTTTCTAAGACAGAGGGCTTTCATAAGCTTCCTATAGCATCTTCTCCCATCATAGCAAATCTGACATCCACTAATGGAAGCAGCAGGGCCCTGGCCCAAAGACAGCAGGATCCTCATGAGGATTCAGCACACCCCCACCCCTGTCCCAAGAGTTCTCTATGAAAAGTGCCACTCTAGCCTTTCCCTAAAAATAGCTTGGCTTCCTTGGAGGGGTCAGATCCATGGCCTTCAAGAGAGAAAAGCATAAACACAACTCTTGCCAAACCAGGCTCTCAACACTTAAATCAGCTTGCTCTCAAGTCCGTACAAAGTTCCAAGATCAAGGAGAGGCTTCTATAAAGGGTTTAACAGCAGACCATGGTTATGCAAGACGTCCAGATCCAGTTCTCAAAATGCTTCATGTCCAGAGTTCTAATTAATTATTACTTTACCAGATGAAAGTGAGTTATGTACTTCTGTCATTTCGGCCAGGATTTTCTCCAGGCTGCCAAAAACACGAGCATACCCAAATACCAAAACTATGTAGGAAGGCTACAGAACGTCCTCACCAGAGACAAGACAGAATTTTCACTTCATAAATCAACAAGAAACTCTGAAAAGGCAGCCAGTTGAAAAGACAAGCTACACTGATGAAATATTTTCTTAATTCACCTCATTCAGGGTAATTGATTTTTTTTTTTTTACTTCACGAACAAGTAATTTTTAATGTAAATAATAAAGTCAGTTAACCGTGTACTCTTATTGCATGTGGAATGACAAAGTTTTTATCTGAATTAATTAGGTGATTTTTCACTAATACAGATTTGTTGCTTTTTCTTAAGACTTTGTTTTTAATCAAATCCCTTCTCGCCCTGACCCTCTCACCCCACTCTTAGATGAAATGGAAAGTAACAAAAGTTAGTTAAAATGTGTTTCCATGTATGTTTCTTTCCAAATGATTACAATAGCAAAACCCTTCGCATCAGTACAGAACCCACCCAGCTTCTGATGATGTAGTATGCAAAGCCCAGGCCCTTTTTAGAATGTGTTTTGGGGCACCTGGGTGGCTCAGTCGGTTAAGCATCTGCCTTTGGCTCAGGTCAAGGTCCTGGGGTCCTGGGATGGAGACCCATGTCAGGCTCCCTGCTCAGCGGGGAGTCTGCAGCTCCCCTCCCCTCACCCCTGCTCATGTTCTCTCTTGCTCTCTCTCTAAAATAAATATAATCTTTAAAAAAAAATGTGTTTCAAATTTATTTCATCCCTGTGTCATCACTGTGGGGAGCATCAACCAAAATTCTAACATGCACATTATTACCATACAACTTTGCACATCGTAGCTCCTGCTTTTAAGAGCAAAATTAACAACAGTGGGTAGAAACTCAAGCTGTTTTGCCGAAGAGGCTAAATTCCTCCCCTTTAAGAGAACAGCATTCAACCTGGCAAAAAGAACAGACCCTCAGTTTACATTCCCCCACCCATATTTCTTATCTCTAGGCTTCCCATCATAATCAGGAGGCAGAAAGAACAGAGTTGGGGGGGGGGGGGGCAAAATTACTTCCACATCCTGTAATTTGTCTGGTGTACTGGAACTGAGGACCCGTCTTATGAAATCCACACCACAATCTTTTTTTTATTTTTATCATTATTACTTGACATTGGAGCACTTTTTTTTTTCTGGAGTAAAATTTTTTCAGCCGTTTAAGTGATTTTTTTTACAAAGTTCAATGAAAAAGTAAAAAAATCCCAATTTCACTCTTTCCTCCACGTGAAAGGCCAATCTTTATATCATGTGTAACCTTTGCCCAGAGAAGGGTACCACGTGTGTGCATGTCCGTGTCACTTCAGCGAAACTCTGTTTCCATACACCAAAATCTTACTGATCTAGGCAAAGTGGGGGGGGGGGGGGAACCCATCACTATGTGTCATCCTCCTGGAGGTTATCCTCCCTCATGCTATCTTCAGGCTTGAAGGGAGGACCTTAGCTGTCCTCACTTGTGGGGCTCTGCACTACTCCAAGCTTGGTCCATGAGTCAGCAGCATCAGTGTCACATGGGAGCTTGTTAGGGACTCACACGCTCCAATTGCAGCCGGACCTTCTGAATCACAAATCTGCGCTTTAACAGGGTCCCCAACAGACACACATGCATAGCACGATGCGAGAAGCGTCGGTCTAGTAAAAACTCCCACTCAAGTAAATAGCATCTTCTCTCAGAAGTTCCCTCTGCCTCTGCTCAGATCCTCCCAGAGTCTAGGTGTGCAGGCCTGTAAATCCCTAGCAGAGGCCTTTATGGTTCTCGGCAGAGTAAAGCAGTCATTCCTCAAACCAGGCAGCAACTGAGGAAAAGCAGGGAGAAGCGCCGAGGGGTGGTGGCAGGAGCGGCCTCCCTCAGCCCGTGTGTCTCAACACAGCAGAGTCATTAATTAAGATACGCCCGGCTGCTGGCGAAGCAGTCACTCTGGCGTTGCCGGTCTGCTTGGGACTGGCGTGAGGTGTGAGAATCTGGGTAGCCTTCTCCATGGCTCTGCCCCGCTGGCGTTGATTGTGTATGATTAATGATTTAAAGGAATAAAAAGAGAAAGGTCAACTTCTGAGTTCAAGACAGAGCAGCTACATAGGGAGTAATTAAGATACTTGTGTAAGCATGATTAATAAGCACAAACTGGCACTCTGGGCAGTAAACAAGACACAAGCAGATGGTTAGCATGGAAAAGGGTTTTTTTTTTCCCCCTTTCCTAAAAGCAATTTTTCAGCAGCTTGAAACTTGGCTTGTGAATTCTTTTCCTCCCCTAAGTCTCAAAAAACTCATTATCTCCACATCCTTTAAAAAAAAAAAAAAAAAGCCAAAACCGTGGTGAACCCCTTTCAATGCTCACTCATTCTCTCTTTCAAAAAAGATACCTTATTATTTTATTTTTACAGATAACTAGAGTTTGCTTGTAAAATGGATGCAACTCATCTTTGTTTCTCGCTGCCTTTTATGTCAGGCGTCCCATGCATTGCCAAGCCTGACAAGGTGGTTCACTGCGGAGTCTTTTAACTCCCACCCACCACTTCTCTCCCCCCCCATCCTGTGATGGGCAGAACAGAGGCATCAAGGGTGGCATTTCTGGAGAGTGCTGGCAGGCAGGTGTCAGAGCCGTCCGGCAGGCGCCCCTCACGAACACTAATCAGCCCTGGTGTTCTTTTACAATCCATATCTAATTCGCAAGTTTCATTCTTTCTGAAAAACAATTACTAGGTTTTGAAGTTCATTGTGCATTTACTCAACTGTCTCTTCACATTAACGTAAAGTGGGAACAAGAGAAAATAGAGTCAGCAGGGAAGGGACATCAAAAGATGTTAAGAGTGGATGAAGGCTTTATTTTTAAGAGTAATATAATTACAGATGTGTGCAATATTTTACAATAAATGAAACACAAAAGGTGTATCCCTATACTTTCAAGATTGTGTGTGTGTGTGTGTGTGTGTGTGTGTGTGTAGAGGCAAAGAGAGACAGACAAAGAGACATAGGAGAGAAACATTCAGATGTACACATTCTTGTGGGGATGGGAAGAGAATAAAAGAGACAGATCATTTAGGACTTCGGAAAACAAAGATTCCCCCAGGATCAGATGAGTAAGGTATGCACCTCACCTGGCAAAGAGGAAAAAAAATAATTTATCAATGACAGAGCAGGTGGACTTAGTGAGGGAAGGAAAGGAAAGGAAAGGAAAGGAAAGGAAAGGAAAGGAAAGGAAAGGAAAGGAAAGGAAAGGAAAGGGAAGGGAAGGGAAGGGAAGGGAAGGGAAGGGAAGGGCAGAAAGAAAAAGAGAAAGATGCAGGGAGGGAAAGAAAGGCAAAGAGAGAACAAAGAGAAATGGGAAGTTGGCTCTTAAGCCAAAACTGGAAAGGGAATCAGCATACTTGATGAAGACAGTGCCATCAACCTGGAATCCTTCTCCCAAATTCCAGTTCTTGAACTTCCTAAAGCCCACAGTGAGTTACTAGCCCCTGGACCACTGTCACCCAATTGTGAGGATGACTGGCCCTTGACACCCACAGAAATGCACTTTGTACAGCAAGCTGCCACGCGTCTCCCCAGGCCAGTCTCAGCAGAGACCAGGTCTGTGCTCGCCACTTCCCAGCCAGTGCCAGGGGCCACCCACCCCCCCTCCTGCTCCCGGGACCAGCCCTGTCGACCTTGTCCATCCACCAACAGACAAAAATTCTGGCCTCAAACTTGAGTCCCCATCACTCAGCTTCTAAGTCCCCAGGACTGAAAAGCACCATGATAGGTGACCCCTGCACCTAGGCCAGCAAAGGGCCTCAAACAAGTGCCCACCTATATTCTCTTCTCCCTCAGCACCCAAAACAAAACAAAAACAAAAACAAAAACAAAAACAAAAACAAAAAAACCACCAAAGCTTTCCCCAATAGAAAATTGTAATATATTATCACCACGATGCTTGGCCTCATGCCCCGAGCCTTTTATTTTTTGTTTTATTCTAATCACCTTAGTAATTCTCAAATAGCACTTTCCAAAGGTGTTAGAAAAATAACTGAAAATGTTTGGAATACTCTATATTCCTCAAAGTAGAATGCGGTTCTTTTCTTTAGAAAGTTTCAGACCGTTGAAGAGCTAATGTGCTTTGTGAATTGTCCACAGGGGCATAAAGCACATCACTTCCCAAATTGACATGACTTTAAAAGCTGCCCTCTTCCCCAAGACTTGGGTTCCATGGAATACTCTTTGAGAAACACAGATCTCCATTTAAAAAATTCTTTGCTGTTTTAGAGTAGTAACTAATTCACACTCTATCTCTTCTTTCTCTAGCCTGAACATACCAACCTTACAAGATTTTCCTTCAGAGATCTATTTTCTACCCCTTGAATCATTTTTCCACCAGCCTGTCCCACCTCCCATTTTTTTTCCATACTCTCTTTGAACTCTGGTAAGCAACTCCAGAGCTCCAACAAGGATCTCATTCATGCAGCATGGAGCAAAAAAGACTTAGCACATCCTACTTCGTTTAATGCAGCTCCAGGTTATACTGGAGTTTTGCCTGGTCACCCCACATTATCTGCAAGTGCAAGCTGAGGTCTCTCTCCAGATAACTTGCATCCATAATTTTATTTGTTCCAAAGTTATTTAGAAGTTTCTGGAATAGGTACAAAAAAGTCTCAACACTGTGGAGGCAGAGAGAAGGGGAAGAAAGGAAATGCTCATATTTGGCAGGGTCCACACTCCCAGCTCACAAATACCCCTCTCAGCATGTACTGTTTAGAAAAAGGCTTATAAAACCACAGCACGGTATAGACACCAATGTTCTCTACAGTCCAAGCAAAGGACAGTAAGAAAAAAAAAAATCAAGAAAACAAGTACATGTTTCTTCTTTATTAGGATCCAACCTTAGTCTAAGACTCATTACCTTGCACCTAACTTGCTTAAACAAGCTCCCCAGTCTGCTTTCCTAATTCCCATCTCTTACCCTAGAACCAAATTTGAATGCATGTCAAACACTGCTTCCACTCTGTCCCTCCTCTACTCAAGCACACATTTCCCCTTCCCCACAATCCTAAGAGATAGGTACTGTTATTATCCCCTTTATATGCATCAGAAAACTGAAAAACAAAGAGGTAAACTCCCCAAGATCACACAGCTAGAAAGTGGGGGAGTCAGAATTTGAACACTGTGCCCTCTGGTTCTAGGGCCAATGCTTGCCTGGCCGCCATGGCTCTCTATTCCCTAGCCCTACTCAGCTGTTCAACAGTAGCTTCGCACTGTCCCAGCACACCGGTACCCACCATGCTTCCTCCCAACCGCCCCACTTACATTCCCTTCTCTATCTTCCCAGGATTTGTTCACATCCCACAACGTCTACGATCTGGCTGACCATTCTTTTTTTTTTTTTTTTTCAAGATTTATTTGAGAGAGAGTGTGTGTATTTATTTGAGAGAGAAAAAGTGTGTGCGTGTGAGCCGGGGGGGGGGGGGTGGGGGGCAACTGAGGGAAAGAGAGAATCCCAAGCAGACTCCCTGCTAAGGGTGGAGCCCGATGCCAGGCTCCATCTCACCACCCTGAAATCATGACCTGAGTTGAAATCAAGAGTCGGAAGCTTAACCAACTGAGCCACCTAGGTGTCCCCTTTCTGACCATTCTAAGGACCACTGTCCTTTCCTGTGAATTCTCCTAACATGTGGCCTATCTCACACAGCTTCAGGCTAAAGGACTTTATGGCTTGTATTTTTCACCAGTGTTTTTAGTGGTTACTTTATCTCCTCAACTAGATTAGAAACACCTTAAGGTTTCAAATAGCTGCTCACGGGGTGAATAAATAAATGGACAACTTTCTACTATTACACAGTGTGGCCCTTATTGGGCAGAATCTTTTTACTGCTACCCAGTATGTCTCTGGTACCAAGGCTGCCTCCAAACTTTTCTCCCATGCTCCTTTCCTCTCAAGCCTATGCCTCCATTTTATTGTCTCTTGGGCTGGCCCACAAATTGAAATAGAACATGATGCTTAATTTTACATCAACCAGTTAAGCTGCTTTAAACACTTCAATATTCCCCAAATGTAGTTAAATATATGAACTTGCACTTAGAGTTGTCAACAACGCATTGACAACTCGTTTTATAGCTGCATGTTAATCTACAATCTGTTTAATGCAATCCAATACATTATTCGGGATAGCGATATATAAATTTAAGTCTTAGAGCATGAAATATCATTTAGGATTAAGGCTCTAATCTCTTAACAGAGGAGATATTCACTCACAAAGGCAAGCAGCAAAGAAGGGTCCTTGCATATAAAAGGCATCATCATTGTTTCCTACGCTACAGGGAATGCCCCTTGTGGAGGGCAGGGTAAAAAGGGAGATAAAAGTAACCTTCCTGGGGCGCCTGGGTGGCACAGCGGTTAAGCGTCTGCCTTCGGCTCAGGGCGTGATCCCGGCATTATGGGATCAAGCCCCACATCAGGCTCTTCTGCTATGAGCCTGCTTCTTCCTCTCCCACTCCCCCTGCTTGTGTTCCCTCTCTCACTGGCTGTCTCTATCTCCGTCGAATAAATAAATAAAATATTTAAAAAAAAAAAAAAAGTAACCTTCCTTCCTGCCCCAAAGCAAAGACTCTCTCACTAAACCAGCCTCACAAAATAGTTAAAAATTCACTGACCCAAAGCACTGCTGTTGACTACCTCTTCTTCCTCCCCAAAGTCCTCAGGTAAGAGAATAGTAGCAATGGCAGTGGAGACTACCTCATAGAACGCAAACATATGAAGTAGGTACCCTTAATATTTCCACAGTGTCATTGAAGAAACTGAGGCAGAGCCAGGAAGGGACACTGCTGAGCCAAGCAGCCTGGCGGCAGAATCTGGTTTCTTCACCACTCTTTACTCTGCTAATCACCCCACACAAAAGATTAGTCATCAGGCTAACTTCCAAGCCCAAGACCGGAGACCACTACAAGTTCCTTGGGACAAAATAACTGTTCATTAAAGAAAACAACAAAAACTAAAAATAAAAAAGATAGTCACTGTCCTCAAAACGTTCACAGAAGAAATGAGGCCAATACTCAAAAAGAGATCAACAGAAGGCCATTAAAATGCTGAAAGAGGAATTACCGGAGAGGTCCCAGGAGGAGAGCTGTTGACTCTGAGGAGGCCAGGGTACAGACACACTAAGGGATGAGGGCAGGCGAAGGGGCCCCGGCTTCTCACTACATGTGGTCCAAGCACCCCCATTCAAGCCCCACAGAAAGAGCTAGCCTAAGAGTCAGCTACAAAATGTCACTTATCCACATGGGAAACACCGCACCGACAAATGAAGATGCCCCACGGCACATCGTTTTCAGGCAGGCACCCAACCACAGCCTGCTCCCTACATGCGGCACACAGACACTTCCTCTGAAAGCCTGTGTTGGTCACTCCGACAGGATGCATCTTTCCTCAGAGCCCAGCCCTGGCAGGAGCTCTGGTCCACTGTGACTAAATCCAATATACGGATACCATCTCGGATGGTCCGTGCCCGACCTGCCTGAAAACCCACAGACACACCCCGACTCCACCATGGCTGGAAGCCCTCGGGGACCTCAGAGACACGAACAGATGGCCTGCACACAGTCAAATGAGCAGTGGGCTGGCCTAGCAAGGTACCCGCCAAGCGAACCAACAATCCCACTGGGGTGGTCAGCCTCCGTGAACTGCCTCCATCACGACCTTTATGAACTTTGGGCTTCCCTGTTTGGAAGTGATATGTACTTCGGAAACGTCAAAATGCTTAGAAAAGTTTGGCGATAAAATGAATAGGCTGTTGGCTCTCCATACTGATATACCTGATTTCAGACTGTCAAAGTGCTTTTAGTTGTAATAGGAAATGTACAAAGTTAGCTTTGCTGGTTCTGACAACCACAAAAAAAAAAGATTTATCAGTTACATGTACCCGTTGAAGTGCCAAGGTTTCAAAGTTAAAATTGGTTCTAGCCAACTTCTAATATTAAAGTTTTTGGAATAACAAAAACATATAACTTTTCAGAGGGTTCTCATTGCCTTTGTGAGGAAAAGTTTTTGAAATCCAGTGCACTTGCCAGAAATGTTTGTTATTTTTATGCAATGATTTGAAAGAAGTCCCTGAAAACTAGAGCGAAGTTAATTTTACTGTTTAGTTTCTAAAACAGGAAAAGTGTCACATGACTTAAAATACTGTCATTGTGACTTTAAATCCCTGAGCTACAAGGATTTCCTTTCATTTCCCTCTCCTGTCTTCTCAAATACATGCTATTTCATTCTGGTTTTAATTGCTTCAAATATATGAAAGTCCCACTATTTTTTCTGAAAGCTCTCACACAGCCACTGTCAGGTAACTCACTTTGTCAAACTTTCCCTTAAGCTGCATTACTCTTTGGAGACACCGGTGTTCACATCTGTGCGCTGCACAAGGCGTGGCTTTATCTCCTGTGCTCAACTTACTCCAAGACAAGTAGTTACTAGCACATCTTCATGCCAGTAAATCTTTCAATGAAAGAATAAAGAGAAAGAAAGGAAGGGGAGGGGAGCGAAAAGGACAAAAGCCAAACAATGAAAGAGTCCAGGTATTAAGGAAAATGCAGATGATTCAGAATTTCCCAATTATAGAGCTGAAAGCTAAATCTGGTCACTTCTGCCTTCCCATTTGTCTTGAAGTTCCCTGAGTAAAACTCTACTTAGCAAATTTTAACATACTCCCAGATGAGAACTGCTGGCAGTTCCAGTTCAACTTCCATGAACTGAGTAGAATGATTAGCATTCTACTAGCACTCAGGTCCCTCCAGGACAACCCCATAAAGATGTGGTATCCCCACTGTAAAATAAGGCTCCTAGAGGTTGAAAATCTGACTATGGTCATACAGCTAGTAAGTGATAGAGCCAAGAATGGAACCCTTCTGCCACCTCTTGCTGAAACAATCTAATCCCAAATTACGACTGCCACTTAGCTAAGAGGGCAATCTTTCAGCCCAAGATCTGCTTCCCAGCTTCACCTTATCTGTGTCCCTTTGCCAAAGGAGGAGGACACATTCAGACAATGCCTTATCACAAACGGCAATCATGACTGCTGGTGGGACTTGTGGCCTTAGGAAGCAAAGGTCCCTCTGGAAGCCAGCCTGGGGACTTTCCTAAGCAAATCCTGGACAACTATAAACTGCTTAGCAGACACAGAGAAGGCTCCGTCAGAGAGCTGGGGACAAGAGGGTATATTCAGCAGATACCAAAAATTCGGAAAGGAATGCTAATGGCATTTTTTACAACGGTGTTTACATTTTAAGCCTGAGGTTCTGTGAGGCGGATGCACAAACACAGGATACCGGGCTCAAGTTGCAAGGAGTACGTTCTCACACACAAGCATAAAATACTTGGAGTTAGGAACTAAAACTAAAAAAAAAAAAAAAAACTAGGCTTTAAAAGATTAGCAATGAGTCTGCAGTAAGATGAAATTAGGTCTCAATGGGCCGGTAGTAAAGTGTATGTGCCCGTGCAGGTCTGTAGCTCTCCCTCTGCTAGCACATGCGAGGGGAACCCATGGAGGCTCTACGAATGCCCCCACAGTCCTATTTTTATCATTACATTTTCTTGTACACGACTGGGTATTTACACTGTCACCTTACAGTTCTCCCATACTCTCCACTTTTTCTTCAGCAAAGGGGCAAATTTAATTAATTTTAATTTAGATTTAATTGAGATTCCTCTTCTGTAAGACCTGACGAGAACTCTAGCTAGACAAGAGGGAGACAGGAACTGCAAAATTCAACTTTTCCCTCAAGAAAGCAGACTCTCACCCATCACCCTCAAGTGACAATTAGCAGTTTCTGCAGCACATTACATGAGCAGAACTAATAAGGCAAAGGAATCGAGGGCAGGCTTTTCCCTTCACGATCCTGTCTGAAGCTTAAAAGAAAGTCTGAAAACTAATGAATTCTGAATTCATGTCAGTTCAGTAGAGAGCAAAGTCTTTTATCTTCACCTGGAATAGGAATGAAAGAAGAAAAGCCCAACGGTTCAGCCATTTCCCCTAAAACATGCTCTGCTTCAGTCCTGTTCTTGGCTAAGAGAGTCTGGAGTCCATTGAAGCCGGAACAGGTATTAGAAATTGCCTAATGTGACCCACCTTGTTTTAAAAAGGAGCAAATGTGAGCTCAGAGAAGTGAAGCACCCTGCCCAGAGTCACAAAGCCAGTCTTCAGATCCAACATTCCTGGTCTTGAGACACCACTATGCTAGCAGAAGAGTCTTTACTCCAAATGTTAAGAATTTTTCCTCCAAGTGTTTATGAAATCCCAAATCAACATATGAAATACGTGTAAACTAAAGAGAGGCATTAATGGGCTTAGAAAGAAGTGATCAAAGGGGACCCCACTTCCACAGAATACCTCCTGAACAAATACAACGAACACATTTACACACCTATACACAAATACATGCCCCTACAACGCATGCCTGTAAGACCCAGATGCAGCATCTCCCACGGATTCCCTAAAAGGAAGTCACCAGAATAGTCTGCAAAAGAGCTGACTGCACATTCTATGAGAAAGAAAGTCCTAGGCCCAAAGATTAAAACAAAGTATAAGCAGCTCAAAATGCAAGAGGAAAGGCTTAATGCTTCACAGAACTACTCACAGACAAGTTTAAAGAAGCAGGTTATCAGACAAAATAGTTCTGCGGGGCACTGTGATGTAGTAAGGAAAACAGCTAGTTCCTAACTAAGTTTATCTGCTCTGACAGCTTCTGTCTTGGCCTGGCAGAGGTTGAGTGTCTACACAATGAACATAAAGATAACCTACGATGGCTACACATCCCCATCCATTTGCCAAAGGTCACTAAGGATTGAGCATTTTGCTTCAGTGCCTCCACTAATCCAAAGACATGCCAATCTGCTTACTGTTATACAACATCAGGAGGTTCGGATTTTACTTATCGAGGGATGTCGGACTCGCTTTGTCAGAACTTGGTGACTATTAGCACAAGGCTGAGTGACCATGGCTGCAATGAATTTTAAAAAACTACTTGGTTTTAGGATGCCCAGGAAAGAGGATGTGACTAAACAAGATGGCGGGAACTACTGTTGGACAACATTCCACTCTGAGAACATAAAAGCTGAACAGTGGAGCATTGAGAAATTAAATTCATGGCCTGGAAAACAAGCCAAGATTAAAAAATGTCATGTTGCTACAGTAGGTGCTCTTGAGAGTGGGGGAAAGATGTCAGAAACTGGATTGATTGCATTTTCATAGCAATGTTGTGTGATGGAGGTGGGGAAGGGTCAAGTGTATCAATACCCTTTAGTGCTTTGGGGGCACATACCATATCTTTCATCAAAACCCTATAGAATGTAAAAATCTGCCATCATTCAGCTCAAAATTTTCAGTGACCAGGGCCAACCAAAGGCCCTTCCCACAAGAGGCTAAGTAAGATTAGCTGGGTCCAATGCCTTCACTTGGGGCCACCAGGAGGTGCTGTTAGCAGCAACAGGGCTCTCAACTGGTGGACAACTTGGAAGGACAAAGGTTACTATGTTCCCTCCTCTGCTGCGGCTTTAAAATCTCCTTCTAACCCTGTCTAAACCAACATCCTTCCCAGTCCTCACAGATCCTGACGGGAGTTCATATTTTTCCTTGAATGTCCAAAAAGCAGGCATACATGAAATGACCTTGCTGTGAGAGGCCCCAAGACTCCTGTAGACAAACTTCTAACTCATCCTAATAAGACTGAAATTGGGAGAAAATCCTGAGTGGAAGAATACCCAAGGGCTCATAACAGTCTACATAGTCTTTAGGGGTTAACACTAACCTCACTCATGATCCCTTAGGACAACATTTTCTACCCACACCCGAGCTGGAAGGCAGATTTGTTCATGAGCCCAGGTTTAGGAGTTTGCTTGTGCTTACAGGTATGTCCTATCTTTCGCCATAGAGCAACATTTGGGTCAGTGGCACATTCAGCACAGAAACTCCACTGTGAAAATATCCACATGGCAAGGGAGAGGGAAGACATGGGGATTTCTAGGGATGAGGGGGGATTATGTCAAGAGAGAAAAAGATGGAGAAGATAAGGCAGAAAATAGCGAAGAGAACTTTTAGGGCTGAGTGGCTACTTTTTTCTCTTTTCACAACAGCGTAAAAAAGATACAAAGAAGCTGCCGTGTCCTGAGGAGAGAGAGCTGCCCTTTGATGCTGGGACAACCATCTATAATGCTGATTAGAGTTCTCTCTGGCCCAGTCTGCCCACCATGGGGGCTCATCCTCTGACCGCATTCTCACCTCTGGGGTGACCTCTTGTTTAGTCATAGGACTGTAGGAAGAAGGTTCATCTGAGGGTCAGAAAGATGGCAGCCCTCACACCCACAGGAAACCTAAGCCTTTCAGCCAGCAAAGGACCCTCCTTCCCTTTCTTTTAAGTTGTTGAAAGAGAAATCCAAATCTGTTTTGTCTTTTGTCTTCAAAAGTGCCAATACCTTTCTTGCTCTTCAGATGGGAGACAGAGAGGGACTCTGACCTGTTCCCAAAGTCACAGTCAAGATTAGAATGCAGGCCCCAACTCCCAATCCAGGGGGCTAAACTGTTCCACTCTGCTGTCACCCAGTCTCACGATGAAGGTGAGGGGAAGTCAATAACTTTACGGGGGGAACATAAAAAAAGACAGTTGGATTAGACAGGACAAAAGCCTGCTTTCCAAAGAAACCAACTATCATTCTACAGTCCAGTTCACTAGAAGGTCTGCAGCTTTCGACCACCCAGAACTTCTATTCTTCATCTGTAAAATGGGGACGTGTCCAGCTCCCAAATGAGACACAGCGTCAGGGAGTACCAACCCTAACACATGATCAGCACTGAATGAATCTTAGTTACCTGCTCCTTTCCTAGAGCAAATACTTTCTAACACACACACACACACACACACACACACACACACACACACACACACACATGAAACCGCCTTGTTTCTTAACTGTCAGATTTGCTGTGAGGTAATTGGCAGCTCCCTTTGATTTCAGGATTGTTCTGGATGTTTTGCATGAGGAGGCTCCAGAGTCTTCTTTGGGCTTGATGGCCAGATAATGAGACTTATCTTTCCGCTCACACCCCCACGTAGACCAGGACAGAGATCCACGTGGTCACATGTTTACATATGTGGAGCAGAAAATCTCAATGCAAATAATAAACTTCCTGTAAGAGCCCCCTGTCCAGTCTCTACTTAGACCAAGTACAACACAGACTGGACTATTTTTCCTGAGGCTTCTTTTCTTTGAATCTCAGGCAAATAACTGCTCCACCTACCAGCCTGAGTTATAGGGAAACGCACAGCACCCTGGCAAGCGGCAACACAGTAAAGCAGGAAGTGTCAAGTGTCAGGGACTTGAAGAGAACCCTGATTAAAACCCCAGCTCTGCCCCTTACTGTGATGGAGGGGCAAGTTCTCAAACGCTTGGCCTCCTGTCCCTCATCCATTCAATGAAGAGAACACCTGCCTAACAGGGTGGTTGTGAAGACTGAGTTAATATACATCCTGATGTAACAGTTACATGAAAAACAAAGTATCACGGTCAACATCAGCAGGCTCCTTGCTAAAGCCCAAAACCACAGCAGCTGGGCCACCCAGAGGGAAGTCGAGCTCCCTTTCTAAGAAGTCTAACATTTGGATAGACACCCTATCTTCAGACAAACAAAACCTCTGAGCCCAGGACTTATCTTCATTTTCCTGGCTCTCATGGCTTGGTGGGGAGAGAGATGAATGGCAGCAGAAAGGGGTGGGGTTGGGGGGGGGGGGTCAGAGAAACAGATCAATAGAAACTTAGACTGGATACCTTGGTCCCTCTTCAAGTCGGATTCCCACTTGCTGTGAGGCCCAGCTACGTCTTTGATCTTGGGTTCCACGAGATAATTCAGTATCTTTATAAACCCTCCACTTGTGCTCTGCTACTTTAAATTGGTTACTGGTTATATGCAATCAAGAGTCTAGTCCAAGACACAAATCCAGAACCCAAGCCTATATAGCATCACAAAATATTCTTGTCTCCACCTCATTTTACCTGCCTGCTTTCTGTGTCAAGTCAGCAAACACCAGTGGGCTGGCTGTGAACCATCAGACTTAGTCAATTCTTTCTTCAAGAGCATGCCTCTCCTCCTCCTGCCACTTCCCAGTCATTTCAGCCTCTTTTTCCTACAAGTCTTACCCTCCCTCCCTCTCTCCCCCCCCCCCCCACACACACCACTTCTGTCTTGCCTAATTATGCAAAGAGCCAACAACAACTTGCTGGCATTAGAAGCACGAATTGGCACGTCCCTTGTACCCAGTCCCCGGCCTGTGTGAGCCCTCATGGTCTCCTTCACAGAGCTGGAAACCACCCATAACTGCCTCATCACAGCCAAAGACTTTAGCAACAATAGAGCATTTAAGCCTTTAGGGTCTTTAAAAAAATAATTGAACACGGCTGCAAGCATTCCAGCTCAAAGTTGCACTTGGTGTGGCCTGCCCCGGGACACGTTTCTATGACTTGTTGCAGCTCGTGAAGTTGGGTGAGAAGAAGAGACAAGAGATGTGTCGGAAAAGCCTGGCAACAAGGACTGGGGAGATTCTGGGGGAAAGAGGCGTTGGGCAAACGTCATCTCCCTAATCTGCATGATGACTGCCGGCCAAGTTTGCTCTCAGAGCTGTGAGAAGGACCAATTAATTTATCAATCTGCACCTCTTTCTGCCATAACATATTTCTCTCTTGCCAACAAAAAATGTGTCCATTATCAGGCAGGTCCCTGTCCTCCTAAGCAGCCCATGTGGCTGTATAATTACACTTCTTTCCTTGACAACTTGCATGATTGTTTTCCTAACAGTATATTACTTCGTTAGTACTTTCCAATATACGTTATTTTTAAACTGTCACTTTTGCCCAACTCATCCCAATTCACACTCGTCTGTTTATCATAACAATCATTAATAACTGTCAGTCCACGCCATCATTGTAACGAACTCACTCCCTCATTAGCATGTTCTAGCATTTGTTCCGTAGAGGGGGCTGATTATTTTTTACAACAGGCCAAGCCAATTACTTTAGTGAAATGGAATCACATTAATCAAAACTTAACAAGGTGGCAAATTTAAAGATATCAGATTGCAAAAGACAGCATAACTAATATGTCAGTGTCAGGGGTAGCGTGTAGGTATGCACCAGCTGTACTAAATATATCTCTTCACAGAGGCCACATGAATTTTGACGTTTCATACGATCTGACAACTACCAAAGTGGTATTATAGGAGGCGAGAGCCCGGCGCTGCACGGCTCACGATGACTTTTGTAGATTCTGGCAAGGGCAGTGTGAGCAGGGAGGGAGGCAGAAGAGGGGCGAGGAAAATGGTGGCCATGCCTATCCAGGCTGGCAGACGGCAGTGGATCATGTCTCTCTGTGCCAAGGCATTTTCTTTTACACTTTAAACGATGATAGTCATCCATCACCGTCTGACAACTGCATCGAAACCAGCTGCAAAACATGCAAAGCCCAGCAGTCTAAAATATGCTGACACAACCAAGAGAAAAACAGATAAAAAAAAAATACGTATATATATTTATGTATATATTCCATAGGAAAAGGAAGTGGAGGAGGGGGAGGAGAAGAAGAAGGAATGGGGGTGGGGTGACTGCCAAGCCTTCAAGAGCAAAGTAAAGAAAACACCAGGGCGGCAAAGGAAGGGGAAGAAAAATAAAAGGGGGAGCCAAAGAAAAGAATGAAAAGAAGACAAAGAGCGAGACAAAGAAAAAGGGGCAAGTGATGAATGAGAAAGCGGGGAGGCAGGGAAGAAAGAAGAGAGAATGAACACAAGTCCCCGTCAGTAGCTCTCGGGGAAGAAGGCAATGTGAAGGTGGAGGCGCTCTTACAGGGAATGGATTCTGCCCCAGCAAGAGTTCCCAGCCCAGGCTCAGCAGTTTCACCATCCAGGGCCTCCGCCTGTCTTGCTTAGCCCCTGACGCTGGCCGCGGTGCAAGGCTCTCGGGCCTGCTCCCACCCCCTCCGTCAAGCTCTGCTCCAGTACCCCCCAGCCCGTGGGCTCCTAGGCACCCAGGGGATCAAGACTAACTGTTCAGTAAGGCGCATGCGGGCACCTCCACCAGCAGGCTGCTCCCAGCTCCTCAGGCGTGCCCCTCACCACCACCCACCCTCCTGTCCATGCTCTTCCACCACTCAGAGGATCGTTCCAATCTCTACCGTGACATTTACTGGCTGGGTGACCTTGAGTTATTTGACCTCTGTAAGCTCCCATTTCCTCATCTGTAACAATGGAGATGATATTACAGCTCATGATTTATCTTTTACAGTCAAATAAAAAACACATAAAAAGCACCTAGAAAGATGTTTGACACATGAGTGGGCCCCATTGTTAAGAGTGGTCCTGGGGGTAGAGACTATGTTTATCCACCTTTACAGTTGGTATCAAGTAAGCAAGCCCTGAAATTCTGCGGAAATGAGCTGGAGTAGCACCCTTCCTTGTAGTCCTCATTTATGGGATTACCTCCTTATCCTAGGATCTCTCCTGCCATTTATTTAATAAATTAGGAAATTGGTTGGCCACATGCAGAAGACAGAAGATGGGCAATAAGACCTTTTTGTGGGCCTTTCAAGGGTAAGCTAGATTGGAAAGACACCATGGTCCAGTATGAAACATATGGATGCTTCCTTGCCTGGCCCCACAACCCAGCTGGCCTAAGCACCTTGCTGTTATTATATGTAATGAAACCTATTTATTTACTCACTTACTCTGCAGAAGCCCAGAACCAGGTACACCGGGCTGGCAAAGGCCCTGTTGTATAATGTGATTAGATTCAGTTATATCACACAGTTCATGAAATTGTGCTATGATTCATTTTTACAACTTAAATAGCTATTTGGTTGGGTTGCCAGGTTGAACGTGATGAATGTGTATGATAAAACAGAACAAAGAGAGGGGCCAGTGTCTGTAAACCGAAACATTAGTCAGTGAATTAACCCTTTCCCTCCTTAATTGTGGTGCCTTCCTGGGGGCAGCTGCCCCACAGTCACCCTTCTTCAGATGTCATGTCTAGTGTCAGACCTATACCAATGCCAGAGGTGATAATTTAATCTCCCAGTAAGGAAAAAGCTTTCTCCAGAAGTGCACCATCCACTCCATCCCAATCCCTGTGTCAGCATAAAAGGATAAGCCACAAGCGTTCATGGGTCCTACTTCAAAACCCAATCATCTCCCAGATCCCCAACTTACACTCCAGTCCTAAAGCCTACATGTCAAACATTTAACTCATGCCCAAGTCAACATTCACGGCAATTCTGGTGAGACAGGAGCATGCCAACTAAATACCCACAAGTCACGAGAAAAACAAAGCTGGACTAAAAAAGAATCATTGTAGCATAAAATTTAGTTGAAATAGGAGGGAAAAAAACAGAACCTGCACCCCTCATATCAGTGTCCCTCACGTTGCCTAACAGATTATTTTAGATTGTACAAGGACACCTATCTAAAGTTATCCTAAAGTAGACTCTCAGAGCCAATCATCATTTTGTAAATTATCATTTTTTAAAGGCAACTGGATTTTTGTTTTAACGAAGCACAGAATTTCAATATTGCAAGACGTCTCCCCAATTAATTCTCACCCTGACCCGTTGTTAGTCATTCTCAGAAAAGAAACTTGAGTGTGGCAGATGTTCCAAAGATGGCTACAACATCTCTCCCACCCAATATGCTCTTCTAGAATGTGACCTTGCTATTTCCTTATCACATGGTAAACTAATCCCTCTTGCCTTGGATCTGGGCAGGCTCATGTTGCTTTCACAGATAGAGTACATGGAACACTGTGGGACACAGCTTCCACCTCAGCACTGGAACACTGATGCTTGCAGCCCGGAGCTGCCATGTAAAAAATCAACAAATAATACCCCCTGAAGCGGCCACACCACAAGGAAGCCAAGCCACACGAAGAGGCCATGTACAGGGCTCCATTCAGCAGTTCCAGTCGCCAAGTCATCCCAGACCAGATGCCAGACATGTGTCTGAATGAGCTTTCAGACGGATGACTCCAGCCCTAGCACCAACTCACTCCCAACTTTTGACTCTTTCCAATGGAAGCTCCAATCTTGTGGATCAAAGACAACCCATTTCACCCTGACCTGTTTCAATTCTTAATGCATGGAGTCCATGAACACATAATAAAATGGTTATTTCAAGTCTCTAGGTTCTGAGGTAACACAGTGACAGCTAACAGGAAGACTTGGGAAACCAGGGAAGCAAAGGCCAAGTCAAAACCAAATCCAGGTCTGCTGATTCTAGTTTAGTGCCATGTCTCCTTTACCACTGTTCCCCTGTGACATTTGCATGATACAGGTATACCTATGTCACACACATTGATTTACTCTAACAGTAAATAAGGTAGGAGCTGAGAAACAGTTGGCCATAATCTCATCAGATGCCTAGGGAGGAACACAGAGGTTCCACTGTCCTTGAAACTAGTCAAATCTCTCAAAAGACCAGACAACAGAAAACCTACATCCACCAGGAAGAGCAAAAACTTGGTATCTGGGCATCCAAATAGAAAATATATATATATATACACACACATACACACCACCCAGCAGTCACTGACATTCAGTGGCCCAATGATTTGTTCCCAAGTATAAAATTCCCTGAAAAGCAATCACTAGCCCAAATGGAGGCCTTTATATCACATCTCCCACACAGTCCATTTTGCTCCAAGCTTGGAGAGTATCAAACATCCCCCAACCTGGTCTTCTGGCCATTTGGATCGGTGATTCAAGTCAGGATACTCAGGGTGGCTCTGGCAGGGAAAAGTCTAGGCTCAGCAGATTTAGGATTTGAGACTAAGATTCAAACAGATGGAGACAGCTATATGACATCTGAGTCCTATTCTTCTTTGCACATATTTCCATGTGACCCTCCATGTGGTGGCACACTTTCATGTTTACCAGCCTCTTCTCTTCCCCTTAATGAATCTGTTAAGAATGCCAGGTTTCTTTACCACCTTCTTATTCAAGTGAACCTAATGTAATGGTCTTTCAAGAAGAGAGAGACTTGGATCAGCTCCTCCTGGGTGGATGAAGGACAAGCTTGGCTCATCAGGAAATACGAATATGATCTACTTTCTCCCCAAATTTGCCACAACTTTTTTCTGGGTCCAAAATGAAACCTCATGGTCTGACAAGAGATAGTTATCTTTTTTGAAGATTTATTTAACTCTTACAAAGGCACAGAAATTAAATCACAACCTAGCCATTTAATGAACTGTCTATTGAAAATAAAAACCAAAATTTTAAACTGCAAAATTAACTTTAAAATAAACTTTCAGGGGCGCCTGGGTGGTGCAGTCATTAAGCGTCTGCCTTCAGCTCAGGGCGTGATCCCGGCGTTATGGGATCGAGCCCCACATCAGGCTCCTCCGCTAGGAGCCTGCTTCTTCCTCTCCCACTCCCCTGCTGTGTTCCCTCTCTCGCTGGCTGTCTCTCTCTGTCAAATAAATAAATAAAAATCTAAATAAATAAATAAATAAATAAATAAATAAATAAATAAATAAAATAAACTTTCAAAACTTTAAAACAAACTTTAACAATACATGTACATGTATGTGACATATTTGCATATGCACATATCAATACATCATTTGCATGTTCAAAATCAAGACCATCTTGGACCATCTGAGATGTAAAACTTACCATACAGAATGTCATCTTCTGTGGGACACCTTCCCCAGGATATCAGAAAAAGACTGATGGATTCTCCATCATCTAACCCAAAATATAGAACTTCATGTTCTTCTTTCTTTAACCTCCCAACGGTACACTGACTCTTTCTCCTTCCTTAGACAATTCACCTCCTTTTCTTGAGCTCAAGTTTTTCATTTGTAACACACTCAGAGAGAGAAGGAAACTTGTCCAAGTTCACAATGCTTAGCAGGAACTTTGACCCAGGTCTCTCTCCACAGATTGTTCTTTTCACTTCTACTTCCTCATTTAACTGAATGCTTGTGTTCCGCTGCCCCGTGTCTTCCCCATTCCCACCTTAGAACGGCTGCGGCACCGTAGAGCCCAAGTGATGCTAAGCCTGGCAGAAGAACGGGCTGCCTCTGCCCATCAGTGCAAATGGCCTGGGCCCCAAAGTGAGACTCTCACTCAGACTCTCAAATACCAAACTGGCAAGGGAAGAAGACAAAAATACCCCCAAAAGATTTCAAACAAAACAACAAAACTTCCCTTTAAACTCAACACAGAAAGTCACTTGAGGACAGAGTGTGTAGGTCCCTAACATTCTCACCTTGCACCAGACATTCCCCAGCCTGACCACTGCGCTAACAGAGAAGCTGCAGATGTGCGAGGGGCCTCTAATTTATTTCCCTCCCTGATTTATTTTCCCCCTGCACATCACTTTGGTATGACAACAATGCATAATTCGATTACACGTGATATATAAAATCATTGCAGCTGTTCAGAAATATTCACAACAAGAGCATTTCAGATCCACACTCAGACACAGATACATACACACACACACACACACACACACACACACACAGACTTTGTAAATATCTTGTTAAAATCACACAGGGAGAGGAGAAAACAAAAAGCTCTTCTTCCTGATTAGGTATTTCCAGCATTTCTTGCCCCCATGCTTTGTCCGTAAGTACAGAATTAAAAGCACCTCCTTAAAAAAAAATTCAGAGGTGGTCTAATGGGGGGGGACATGCTTTTGGGGTGAAATGATGGCAATGCAACAGGAAAATGAGAGTGTGTATCATTTAATTTTACTTTAAGAGGCTGCTGTGAAACCGGGTGCATTTAATTCCCTTTTAAACGCCACGTAAAAGTTTCTCTCCCGCCTGCTCACTCTGTGGACTACATACCGTGCCTAAGATTAATCCCTCAGGAGTTTTTTATTTCCTATTCTGCCTATCTTTCATCTTCACCCCAGACTAAGCAGATGGATGTGAATTCAAAGTTTTCTGATCTTTAGCACAAGTTATGGAGGGTTATCTTTGGCTGTATATCTTTCCGCTGGCAGTGCTCCCTTGGTGATGAAGGATTAACCACCCCAGCTGTCTCTTCCCAGAATGATGCAGTGCCGTGCTCCTCAACACGACAGCATCACTTAATCTTAATGTCCGCTCTCCGAGCGCAGCCGCGCAGGACAAAGCCAATCAACATCAGATGCCACCAAGATGGACCTACTGCTTGGCCCTGGAGTCTCTCACCCTCTCACTCCTATTAATCAACATCATCCAACCCAATCCCAGAGTTCACTTCTCTCAAACCACAGTTAAACTAAGCTGGGGTCCATGTTAACCATCTGAAGCACGTGGCGGGAGGAGGGGTGGTGGGCGACAATCCATCGCGTCAGGAGCACAGCACGCGAAGCCGCATGGCTGACCGAGAAGTCCTCTGTCCGCCCACCTTCTCCCCCAGGTCAGCATCCATTCTGGAGCGCTCAACCTCTCTTCACATGCTGAAATTCACCCGTATGATGTAATAGAGACTACCTTGAATGAAACCTACCTGTCTTCCAGAGACCCCAAAAGATCTGAAGAGAGACATGCGCCCATTCACAACTGAATTCCATCAGCTCCTTTGCTCCCCCATCCCCGCCCTTCCCAGAAGCTTACACATGTAAAACGGGGCCTAACACTTCACTTATTTTTGCACAAAAGCACTTAGTCTCACAACAGATGGCACAAATGGAAAGTCTGACCCGACCAAAACTAAATGCCCTGCTTGTGTGACTGATACATCCATGAATACATTCAATCCTAATAAGTGTTCTATCTTCCTCCCTCCTTTTTTAAGTTTATGTATCACAGGTGGGGAAAGCAAAATGGTACTCTTGGTTTTTTTTTTTTCCTAGCTCCAAGCAATTATAGTAATGTACCTCCCTTTTCTTTCTTAAGGAAGGGAACAAAAAAAGTCAGCCCAGATCTCAAAGGCAAACGTAATAAAACAGTAAATTATTGCTAGAGTTTACTAAACAAATGCAACCTAGTTAAATTTGGAAAAATCTTCACTTTTGCTTACATTTGCAATTTTACTGCTGAACTACTGGTATTTCTTACTTATGCAACATTAAAATGTATAAGAAATCCTCTTGTGTGCTATATCCAGCATCTACTCTTGATTTATAATACCCAATTTAGGGGGGAAAAAACACAACTAAACCTGATTTAAATCACAGATTACTCTGTAAAACACAAGCAAGGAACTATTCCAAATCCTAAATGTAATTTAAACATATTTATATTTTACAGTGATATATTTTCCCCATTCCTTGTCTTACAACTGTAAACTTTCTATAATTATATAAGCAATTTCCCTAAGGTCACAACATTGATCATAGTTATAAATTGCTAAAGTACAACACACAGTGAACAGTAAAATATATGCTGGACATCACAAACAGTTTCATCAAATCAGGAATGGGGTGGGGGAAGAAGAGGGAGAAAAGAACAGAGATAGAGAAAGGGGAAAAAGTAAACAAATTTTCGGAGAAGTCATTATACACTGTCACATCCCTTCCTCAAAGCCATTTGGGACACAGGGTTTACAAATTGTCCTGAGAAGAGCTTGGTTTAATTTTTGATATTCTTAACCCTTTGCCATTTGAGAAGGTCAACTATAGAAGCCGCTCAGTTAAAGCACAAGTAAAAACCAGGAAGGGTTCTGCCATGAACAGTTCTCAAACTGTATTCCTAGGAACCCTGGGATTCCATGGGGGTATTCTCTGGATAAAGCAGGGGAGAATCAGGCTTCTCCTTCATTCTTTAACCAGAACAACTTCTCCATGATCGGTTACATCTCTTTGGGCTCACTGGAAGAAATCTCACTTGGAAAAACAGTTTTAAACATTGTAAAAAGAAAGCAATTTGGAAGCTACCACTCCCGATGCTGTCATAGTGAAGGATGAGATCCAAAAGAAGCTATTTGAGGGTCTCCAGTTGCCAGTGTGTCTGGTGTTTTAGGGTAACTTTTCTCTTAATGAAAAAGGATGCGGGTGCTCTCTGCACAGGATGCAAATGGGGTTGCTGTCAGTCGCCTCCAGCGCCCAGGGTTCCCGCCAGCCGGGCTGACAGGCTGGTCACCCCTGATGGTTAACAATGCCACACTCCACTCTGGGCAGCTGCCTATTAGGAAGACAGCTGAGACCCAGAGGGGAGGGAGAAATCAGTGTGTGACAGGCACTGCCTTGCTCAATGTAAAACAAACTTAAAAAGACCTGTGTTCTCCGAAAGCTTAGGAATGCAGCAGTTCCATTTTTTCCTTCAAAACATTTTCCAAGCAAGGCTAAGCATCTCTGTAGCTCAGGACCCTGCTTCAGCTCTCTGCGCAAACTACAGAGCTGTTAGTACAGGTCACACATGCTTTCCAGGACAATGGCCTTTGAGAGGGACCTCCTGAAGCAAACACTGTTCCCCATATTCCTTTCATTCTGTACCCCTTCTCTGCACTCGTTTCTGCTGCTTCTTCCTCTCCTCCTCTCTCCCTGTCTCCATTTTTCTACTTATTTCCTATCAATGGCTCCCACATAAACGGTATCTGCCTTCCTACAACATGACAGCTTTCCCCAACCAGATGGAATATGCATGATATTTAACGGCGCAGGCATGGAACAGTCAGAACAGAAGCTGGCTACAAAGAGTGAACAGCTGCACGCAAAGGTGGGCTGAGTCAATGTAAGTCTCGGCCCCCAACATCAGAACACAGAGAAAACTGTGCAGCTCACCAGTTAACTGTGCCAGCTTCACAGAGTTCAAATCTCCCCTCTACCAGCTTCCTCCTGTACAGTTTTACAGATTTAACTCAGAACCTGTCTCCTCTGTAAAATGGGCATAATAGTTCCTACCGATGAGCAGTAAATGAGTCAATGCAAGTAAAACTAAAATGTAGCATCAGCACTCAGTAGACGTGAGATAGTTATTTCTTCCCCGTGCTGTTCTTAGATTGTTGGCTATCTCCTGTTGTCGTTTAGATTGCCTGAATGTTTTATGGGTTCCCAATAAACAAGTGAAACAACAGAAAAGCCTTGCAGATTCTGGTCTTCCAAGACGGGGAGCTCTCCAGACCCTGGGCGGACTGTGGGGCAAGGGGGGGAGGGTTAAGTCTTGGAGCTACTGCAGATAATAAAGGTTGTGCTGCGGGGTTATCACCCAGAGACCCACGAGGGCTGACGGCTCTTCCTGGATTATTTATCACTTTAACAGCTTTAAAAAAAAAAAAAAAAGGTATCAATTTTTTTTTTTTAGATTTTTATTTATTTATATGACAGAGAGACAGCCAGCGAGAGAGGGAACACAAGCAGGGGGAGTGGAAGAGGAAGAAGCAGGCTCCCAGCGGAGGAGCCTGATGTGGGGCTCGGTCCCAGAATGCTGGGATCACGCCCTGAGCCGAAGGCAGACGCTCAACGACTGTGCCACCCAGGCGCCCCAAAAAGCTATCAATTTTAAAAATTATACACATCATTTTTATCAGAGCAAAGCTTAATACAATCGATGAAAAAAAACGAACACACCTGTAATCCTGTTGCCCACACGACGCTAATACAGCTAGTATTTCACTAAGAGCTTACTGTATGCCAGCATCGTGTGAAGTTTTTTTCTATTACCTATTTAATTCTTACAACTCTTTGATGTAGGTCATGAGTCTTAAGAGTAGCTAGGTCATTTGCTCAAGGTAACAGGATTACACTGTTTCTAAGTGACAGCGCCAGGATTTGAACCCAAGTCTGAATCCAAAGCTTGTATGCTCAACTCCACATAAGATTCCCTTCAGGAATCCTAAGCCTAGAAATAGGTAGACAGGTAGGCAGTTAGGTAGATGGGCAGACCCAAGGAACTCTCACTGAATTAAGTTTTACAAAGGATTAATCAATAGAAATACTTATATTTAAAATGTATTTGGCTCAGGTACAAAATCTTCAGTCCTATGAGCCTTAAATTTCTCTATTAAGATAGTTTCGGTATGGGGAAGTTTTACCAATCTCACACACAAGGACTTTCCACATGGCCTCTCAAAAATGAGTAAACACAGTGCAACACACCCACTACCACAACCCATGGGTTTCCCAGAAAGTAACAGAGCAATGCAGACCAAACATTAAAGAGAAATAGTGAGGGGGGGGGGGGGGAACAAAAACATGAACTTGACAATACACAGGGGCAGGAGAGTCTGCACAAATATTTTAATCAGAAAAAGCAGCTTGGGGCAACCTATTAAATGTCAAGAAGGGCCAACTCTTTTAATCCTTCAAATCAAATGCCTCTTGTTTCAACAATTCCTCTAACTGCAGAACCAGAAATGTTCCACTTGGGACCCATTCTTCACCTCTTTCCTTGTGGGTGCTGGTGGGGGCCTTCATTATGGACAAAAAGTAGGTTGACTGGGCACTTTTTTTTTTTTTTTAAGCCCAGAACCTTGAAATCTGTTCCTACAGGGAGAGCGGATACTCTCAAATCCCCCAGAAAAATGAACTGAAAGACTTTGAAAACAGAAACCATCCAGCAATTGACAGACTCAAAAGACATTAAATAGAGAGGAAGTGGGGGAACAAGGCCATAATCCAAGGTGAGAGGCCAGACCTGATCCTCGGGGACTTGGGCACAGTACCCCAGGACTCCAGTCTACCCTGGCCTGAGTCTGGCTCCTAAGACAGTTAAATAATCGTAACTGCTGGAAAAGAGCTCCTGAAAGAGAATGGAGATCCAGCCTGTCATTTATCAACTACTGAGTTTGTTAACCCAAAACACAAAGGGTCATCAGAGCCTGTATTCCCAGGTCCCCATTTCCTAGGAAACACCCCGGGGTAGCCCCAATTCCTCAGACACCCATAACAAAGCACACCTACGACTTCTCTCGTTTCTCTAAAAAAGGGTGGCAAGGGGTCTTAGCAACTCTTTGGAGACGGGTTTTCAGTTTGATAAATTTAAACTATTTGGGACCATCACCATTTTTGTCCTTAGTCTTCATCTTTTACCCTCTTCAGTAAGGTTTTATAGTTTTCACAAAAGTCCTGCATTATTTCTTGCTAAATTAATCTGTACACCTTGTTTCAGTTATTAATTCTAAATGAGATCCCTTCTTCCTCCCATTGTGCTATATGGATTTTTCTATCTATTTTGATGACTTTCTATAACTCTCATTAATTTAGTAGTTTTCAGTTGATTGTTGACTTTTCCAGCTTCACAATCACTTCCCTCAAAAACGGTATTTTTATCTCCTCCTTTTCGTTATAACAACTATTTCTATTTATTATCTTCCTGCATTAACTAAGGCAAAGACTGCAAACTCAAGAGCCCTCAGGGCCGGGCAGGTGAGATAACTGAGTGACCTGAGCCCGGGGAGGCCCTTGTGACCTAGACAATGAGCCCATGTGTCTAAAGGCAGGACTTGCCACTCTGCTCCAGCCCCATGTTACCTTCAGGAGCACAGGCCTCATCTTGCCAGATTCCTCAAGAAAAGCCCAAGATAAGGATTTTTCTGGTGAAGCCTCCAGTTTCTTTAAAGGTTCACAATTTTTAAAAATCTTTAAACATAGGCCAGGCCAGAACAGAGTGCCTGATGGTCAGATTCAGCCCCAGAGTGACCAAAACCTCTAGGTGAGATCCTCCAGGATTGAAGAAAATTATGAATTTAAATCGTAATAGAAATGGACATTCTTTATATCAGCCCTGACTTTCTCTAATATTGCACCCCTGAAGGATGTTTGCTTTTGACTTGAGGTAAAGAGTTTCCATCATGTTAAGTCTCTATATAATGCTAGTTTATCAGCATAAGCTAAAAATAGTTTATCAGAAATGAATTTTGAATTCTATTAAGATGATCTGGTTTTCTCCTTTGACCCTAATGTGATTATTTATATCATTAAATTTCCTAAGATTGGGAAAGGAAAAAAAAAAAAAGAAGAATGCTTAAAATATACTGTGGGAGAATCCACTATATGTGCTGTCAAAGAAAAAATGTAAACAGAGCTTTCTTAATTCTTTTTAACCCCTTGATTTTACTGTATTGGCTCAACCCTTAGTTGTGACTTGCTTTCTCACCCATATTCCAGCAACTTAAGCTAGTCTGTCAAAATCCTAGTCATAAAACTGCCACTGACATCATCTGTTTCAAAAAATTATTCACAACTGGATCCATCATCAGCTCAGTCTACACAACCAGTTTCAAATTCCAAAGCAATTCCACACCACAGTCTACATCTGTATTCCCAAATCCACTTTGATACAGTTTCCCAAGTCCACTTTGATACAGTTCAGTCTTTGGAAAGATGTTAGAATGACAAATTTTCTAGAAACAGGTTTTGCTGGGGGCGGGAGGTGAGGGGAGGCAGCTTTAAATAAAAAAGATGTAACAGGCTTAAGACAGAAAAGACATTCAGTGCATGAATGTAAAAGCATCACTAAACTTGGCTTACAAAATTGTTAATTATGTATTTGACAGTGAAATATCGCAAACAGCTGGGGCTAAAGGATACAAACTCACACCGGGAGTGGGTAGGAGTGGGAAATACATTCAGACTGGCAAACGCCATCGAAGAGGGTGTTTCAGCTCAACCTCTTCTACTGTCACAACTTTTACACCTATGTAACTTTTACACCTGCCTCCACCAAAATTCACAAGCCAACCTCCCAACTCCTATTTCTAAGGCTTCTACGTGCAGCCCCAGCTCTCCATTACAAATTCTCCTCCCCCATTGAGAAAGTCGGGCCATATGGTTTACAACCATCAGAGAGAACGAACCAGGCCAGAATCTAAAAGAATGTGCAAACCGAGGCTGTAAAAAGAAAAGCCATTCCTTTGAGAAATTTGGTCTTATTTTTTTTTTCAAAATATGTAAATAGTCACAATGCCTTGGGAGACTGCTCCAGAGAACTCCCAGCGCCTGACATCCCATCTCCCCTCAAACACGTGCTCAAGTGCTCACCACATCTTCTGCCAGGAATCCACTCTCCCGGGACTCCTCCCCCAACCCACAGGGAGGAGCCAAGTTCAGAAATACGCACAAGGAGTTGTTCTGAAAATTCTCACCAGCAGAGTCCATGACAAGACAAAGTCCAAACCTGACATCTTGAGCGGGGCGGGGGAGGGGGGAGGATTGGAATGACTGCCTGATCCTCTGACACTAGGAGGAAAAATTCTCAGGAAAAAAACAAAAAATCCCACTCTTTAGGGACCCCTTCAGCAGTCCTATGCTGTAAAAGACACAGGCTCCCCCTATACCGGATACAAAGACAACTTGGTTCCTGCCCCACAAGACATACCCGCTGGCAAAAAAAGAAAATCTTTCTTTAAATTCCCAGCACATTTTAACATTTGAGTGGGAGTTTGAAGGGTTGCAAGCTTAGAAAGTATAACATTTCTAGAACTATTTTAATATCCTAATAAATCTAACAGTGTATTAGTAAAGCCTTACCTAATAATTCGATATTGGCTAGCTAAGATGGTAAATTTCAAAGTCCAAAGTTAGAGCCTTCTAGGGAAAAAAAGGGAGGGTGAGTATCACAACAGTCTCTTCTTTTTAGATGGGATGATGGAACATCCTTACTTGCCTGCCTCCAAGTATTTTTATAAAATGCTGAGAACAACCAGATTGTAATTAAGCTTCTCTGAAAAGGACTGACTACCAGCAGACAGCCCAATTCCTGCCTGTAATAATCTCCCCCAAAAATTTCCACATCTTGGACAAAGATTTAAGAGGTTGATATTCCCTGACTATAGATCATATTGTCTCAAAGTGTGAGAGGCACCAGAAGAACTCACCTTTCAGGGGAAGGTACCAAGCTCACTCTTCTCTAGGATACTGACCACCTTCCACTAGAATGTAGAAGGGCAGAAGTGTTAAGGTTGCTGATGGGCAACAAAGGTCTTGGAATATTAAGAGCCAATAAAATAAAGAGAAGGGTCTACACAAGGACAGAACACATTATGGCATTCAACAATGATTACAAAACCAACCAAACAAAATCGTCATCCCAAGCAGCCTAAGAGCAGATTCCAGAATAAGGGGAACCAGTGTAGGGTGGGTCAGTGGAAACAGCCCTACCCTCCAGAAGACCATGGCACAACCACATCAATGCCAGTCGTAGGAGATCACTCTATTTTGCAAAATATAAAACTGTTTCATTGCAAATCTATGGAAACAATGTCACAGGGGCCAAGGGCTGTCACTTTGAGTCAAAGAAGGCCCATTTCAGTGTGGCGCTGATGGCCAGCGATGTCAAGGCAAATTACACCCCCACTTGCTGAGAGAGAAATCAAAGTCAGGAGAGAAATGTTCAGCTGGAGACACACCCACAGGAGTTCGGAAAGCCAGCACTCCTTCCAAGCCATGCTAATCTATCACAGGCTCAAACAAAGGATGTGTTTGTTCCCATCAAGAAATGGAAAGGACTGGTGATGGGACAGTCTGAAGGGAGTGTTAGCGAGCTCTTTGGAGGCCAAGACTTCACTCCTGCTCTCATGTAGGGGGGTGGGAAGGAGGGGGAGCCACACGGCTCACTGCCTAGTGAAACCTGAATATAAAAAGGGGAGTAATGAGCAGAAACAGAAAGGGATGGATGCCCAAAGAAAGAACTGGAGTCCTTACTCCAGATTGTACTGGGGTTCCAGGAGCTGCTTGAGTGAACTGGTAGGAGGTACAGACAGGATGCACGACTTGGATTAAGAGGTTATGAGATCTTCGGCATGTCACAAAATCCCTGGGCCACAGTTCAGTTATCACCAATGAGAAGATTCTGCAGTTACCTGGTGTCATGGCTAGCAATTTCTTCTCTAAGAAGGGGTCAGAAGGAAGATCAAAAGGTAAAATCAAGTTCAGACCCAGTTCTGAAGAGAAGAAAGGAAGAGATATTATGCAGATTTCAAATAAGTAAAAATCCCTTATACATTCATAGATATGAACCAAACATGAAGGACTGGGAGGGAAACAGACTCCATATACACAAATTGTGTGGATATCCATCTAGTCAAACCTAGGGATAAACTTCTAATGGGGGAAAAGAGCAAGTTCCTCAGGCTTCTTGACGTAGACCTAATAGTTATTTAAATTCTTGACTCCAAGAACAGAGGCTGTTCAAGTCTTTATTCAGCCTGGGACAGACGAAGAACAGTAAGTGTATGCCCATAATTTAAGAGGAAAAGGAAAAGACAGGCTACCAATCATTAAGTGTCTTCTGGGTGCTAAGTACTGCTATATGTGTGTGTGTTTATGAAGCCTAACATCGCCTAGCACGGAGCCTACTTAAAAAAAAAAAAAAAAAAAAAAGGTTTGAAAAGAAAAGTGAGATTATAAAATTTTCCGAACACACTCATCAACATTCATGACTACTGGATGTGACAGAGATTAAGCCACTGAGAGCCACTCGGAAGATTTCTTCTTGGGACTCTAGCATCTCTTCTGGAAATTCAGCATTACCAGGCCCTGGGGATCTCAGTCTGGGGAAATGCCTAGCCATTGCAAGATAACTATTCATGTTGTCCTTGCTTTCCAGAAACCCAATGATAGAGAAGACCTCTTAGTTTCTGCATCTCTCCCAAAAACCAGAGAAGTGAGACTGGCTCCTAAAACTATGATAGTCCTTGAAAGAGTAGGGAGGGCAAAGGATTCCCCCCACCACCACCACCAATCCCACCATTCCCATATATACAAGCCCATGTGCAATGCCATAGAACCGGCAGGTTCCACCTTAATAATGAGCCAGAGAATGGCCAGCCCAGTGAGGAGGAAGTGCGGCAGGAAGGGCCACGGGTCTGCCAACCCCACAAAAAGGGATCATCCTGGGCTCAGTCCTTCCATCAGGCAACTTTTAACTTGGAACATTAAAATGAAAAAGTGCCTTTGTTTAAAACCCTCCTGAAGTTTCTGATCACGATGATTTATGTAAATAAAATGTTAAATTAAAATGTAGGTGTTAATAAAATTACATATATGATGGAATGGCTGTTCTTTTTAAAACTGATCTGCAATAAATTTTCTAAATTCTGATTGCAGGTGATTCAGGCCTTGAAAGCTTTGCCAACAATAGCCAGCAGAGGTCTATTACTGAAGTGGTATTAATATAGCTATCATCACCAATTCAAAGCAGATAATAAAGGACTGACACATTTATTATCATTATTAATTAACAGTTTTCTGAGATGGAATTAAATCAATATGCTGCTCTGATATCATTTTAACTAGTTATGCAAATCAAACATTTAGAGCCCATGAACAGATATAAATGCCATTCAAAATTCACTTCACACTTATTACTGTAATATCAGAACTTTCAGGCTTTGCTAGTAAAAAAAAAAAAAGACTTAATGCTCATTTAATTACACTCAGACATAAAGCTTATGGAATGAAAGTTGAAATAGCTGATTAGTTAGGAAGTCGTAGTAAGGCTATAACACTCGGGATAGACAATGAGATAATAATGTGAAAACGTGGGGCTCTGCACAGAGTGGTACTGGCAGATCCTATTAAAAAGAACAATGACATGTGTAGGAGAATATGTTTTAAAATTATAAAGTTGAGGACCCTTTCTTAAGTCCAAAAAGGAAAAAGGGAGGGAGAGGAGAGAAAAAAGAGAAAAAGCGTGGGTTGGTGGGGGGGGACCTACAACTAGTCATTCATGTAATAGAAAACTACCAGGTTCAATTGCCCAACATTTCTTCTGAACTAGATCATGATGCTGACGGTAACGGCAGAGCTCTTTTCATGCAGAATGCTAACTCTACTTCCCTGCTTTTCTTATCTGATGAGCAGAGGTCTTCCTTCACACCCAGGACAGCTATCTAGAGAGTCAAAGGAAGTCAGAGTTCTCCGCTTCTGGGTTCAACAAGGGCAAGATAGGATGCAAGAGATCTGGCACTTAGTGATCTGGGTTACTCATTTGCAAAAGCAGCTGAGCCGTTGAAGATGGGCTGCACTAAAAATTCTACCAGAGGGACTGGAACAGCCGTCAACTCTGGCTCTGTGGACAACAGGGAGCCTGCTCCCTGTCTCGGGGGATTGAAGGCAGTGATGTCAAGAAGCAGTGTGCAAGGACTCAATGACTTTTCTGGATGCCTCCGCTACTCAGGTAACCTTCTGGAAACCAGCTGGCATGTCCACTGTCAGCACTACCGTAAAGAGGCAGGAGTTCTGATGGGCCAGGGCTCTGAGGTCAGGTCATGGACAAACTTAAGGACCAGAGAGGAGCAGCCAGACACTTTTTAAGTACTGCCCGGGCCCTGGCTTTGGCTTGCTGCCAGGTTTTATGAAAAGGACGGAAATGTTTCTACAGTGTTAGTCTGGGTAGTACCTCACGCTCTTCTTTTTTCTCCAAATCCTATTTCTATCTTCACGAGGAGGAGTGCACTTGACTTTCAGTGTGATCCATTTCAGAGCCAGAAAATGAATAGTACATATACCAACAGAAAATGTGGTGCCAGTGTTCTGCTGTGACCCAAAAGGAACAATATAAAAAGGAGAGAATGAAATGTTACTATCCTTTCTGGACCTTCCACCCCCAAACTCATTAGGATCTTAACATTTTTCATGTGTGTCTTAGAAATCTAAAGCTCAAGTCACAGACCAGTATCCATTGTTGAACTGCCATTTTCCATGGAATTTTACAAACAAACAAAAAAAAAATGTAAAGAGTTAAAACTTTGTCCACCAGGATTCTGCTGTGGGAGGGGGAAAACATACCTATCAGTTTGAGTAGTGGTGGGCAAGGGGCAATACACAGAGAAGAGACTGGAAGGTGTACAAGAAAATGCATAACAGTAGTCTACTCAGAGTAGTCTGGTAATGGGTGATATTTTATCATCTTCTTTGTGTTTGATTTATTTTCCCAATCTTACTATGTCCATTCTTCCCATGAAGAATATTTACTGAGAGCCAACCATTGGCCAGGCACTATATAGGATACTAGAAACTCGACCATCAAGACAGACAAGGTCTTGCCCTCTCAATGAGAGCAACCTGACATGGGAGGCAGAGAATTAAACAATCAATGGCACATGTGATGATCCTTTTTTTTTTACAGGGGAAAAAAAAAGGATTTACAAACCTGTTACTGCTACTTAATTAAGATTGTACACATCTTTCCTGGGTCTTGAATAAACTTGAAATCTCCCAGTTTGGAGTGTTCATATCTTCCCAAAATGGGATGCAAGCCCATAGCATGTGCCTGAAGCTTGAGAAATCACTACACTATCTACTTTTTAATGGTAGAGGTGGAAGACTTCTATCCATAGCCAAGATCCAAGCATCTAGATAAACTGCCTTGGTAGTTAGTTGAGCTGGACCTTCAACCCTCTCCATTCTCATGCTAACCAAGATTTTTACAGAATATTTCCCAGAGATAACAGACCTGAGGCCCTCTACATCACCTGTGGCCCTCAGTCCACTTTCTGTATTGACTGTCCTGGAACAGCCAGATTCCACAATTCCATCTGTGGACCAAACTTTCTCTGCTTCTGACTTTCCAACAGCCTAAAATATGGAACAAATTTGCCATAAATCATCCTCTTTAAATATATTAGATTTTCATTAAAAACTCATCTTTTTCTATATCTTCAAATATCTGGAGAATACAGAACTCAGATTACTGTTACGGTGGAGAAAGGCTTTAAGGAAAATCCCTATTTGCTGCCTCCAGTCTACTCCCTCCCTTTTAATTCACCTCTGGTTCCGGAATAATATGGAAATAATATTTGTATGATGACTAATCCATATATATATAGCTACATCTGAGGATGAATGTTAAGACCTCATAGGTAGGTAAAATACACAGATAACAAAATACAAGCTTATCCTAGTAGATAACTGTAAGTGGCTTTGGGAAAGGGTGTTTGCAACCATGAGGTCATGAACCAGTGGAGCCCCACTTCCCAAGGAGGTGAGCCCAGTAAGGGAAGCATCCAATCATGAGAAACCATTCCCTCAATTCAAGGAACAGTATCAGTGGCAGTAAATTAGGGACAAAGCCCAATGACTGAAGCAGTAACTAGGACAGCCACCCAAGATGGGACTGCAAAGAACCAGGCTGGGTTGTTGTGGGCAATGAAGAAGAGCGAACCCTCCAACCCCAGCCTGTTTGCCTCCCACATCGGTCAGCACAATCCAGTAACTCTCAGGCCACGCAGGCAGAATGCTGATACCTCTGCCACTGCAAAAACAACTGTATATTTCAGTGTAGATCGCCGCCCCCCCCCCCACAGCACCACCTTCTCTGGCTGTGGATACCTGGGGGAGCCAGGGAAGGCCATGGTCAGTTAAGGGCTCTCTGCCTCTCATTCCCTGTTTGTACTGTAACGTGCCAAGCAGTGGTTTTAAAGACAAATCTTTAGAACAAGAGCTAAGGTAAAAATATCCAAAACTTCATGGAGCCCACAGGGACAGACCATCCTCCCTAGCCATTTAGTAAGATGCTTCCCCCCCCAACCTCATGTGCGAGACCACAGTTCTTGTCTCCACACGCCATCTGTAGTCTCTCTCCTGGTCCTCCCTCTACCTAGTCTTCAACCCCACCGTCTCTGCCCAAGAACATTTGTTTGACCTCCTCAGCACTAGAAATCACTCCAGGTTAAAGGCAGCAAGAAAAACCTTCAGCTTGTCAAAGGACTGAGAAGAGAAGTAGTGGTGGTTATCAGATGGGATGGTCAAGGTCAACTGGTTCTCCTGCCTTTGGCGCTGCTCCGAGTGGTTGAGGTATGTCTGTACACAGACACAGAGGCAGGTGGGGAGGAGCTAAAACAGACCATCGCCTCCTCTTTAAGCTGTCTACAGGAAATAAAAGTACACCATATACTATAGAAAGGCACAGGATTTCTCTAAATTTCCTCTGTGAGGTTCTTCTGAAAGTTGGAACTTTGCTGGAGAAGGCAAAGGACGGGAAAAGATGGGAGGACAGAAGAGGAACCACTGAAGTCATTTACACAGAGGAGAGGGAGCAGATATGGGTGTTATTTTTTAAGCCTAGAAAAAGAAATGAAGCTATAGCAGGAGGTCCACAAGTTAGAAGTTTTCAGAAGCTGAGCAAAGTGGGGTATTCACTTGGTAAGGAACCAAGGAAGATTAAAACTACTTTTTTGAAGTAGCCGGCGCCTTCCCAACTCTGCCTCCAACCCCACCCTACCCTGATCCATTGCAACCCTGGTTGGACTCAGGAGCAAACCTCCTCCCAGAATACAGTGCTGCTTGTTGGATAAAAACATAGACCCCCCCCTACCAGTTGCACAAGTCACCTAAAAACTCTGTGCCTCAGTTTCCTCATCTTGAAAATGAGAATAGCAATAGTCCTACCTCAGAGGTTTGCTACCAAGATTAAATCCAGTTGGTACATGTAAAGGCTCAGAACAGTGCTTGTGTATGGCAAGCACTCAACACACCACTAATACCATCATCGTCAGCATCCCTGCCATCGCAGAAAGGTCCTTCCTACTAGACCTTTACCCTTCAGCAATGACCCCACCATCACTGCCAGTGTGCCCAGCGTCTGCAAAGCTTCCAGGGCTGGGAGGAGCTATGTAATCTTCTGACCAAACCCATGAACGTGCAAACGTCCATGAGTAAGACCACCTGAAAGCAATTTTGAGGACTCGGTCCTTCGACACTTTACATAACCAATTTATAATAATGGAGCGCTGTTTTCTCTTATGGCCCACCAGTCTCCTGGATTGTTATTAGTGCTGCCTTAGTTAGGAAGCTGCAATATGATCCTCTGACTAGAAATACTGGCATAATTTATTGCATTATTACTCCTCTGAACTGAAAGCAATTAATTACCTGGAGCAGGATGCACAAGTGAAAATTTATCAGAGGGAAGTGATGAAAAATGTGCCCACTGCTTTAAAATAATAGGTGCTTAATGGTTTTTTTGTTTGCTGGCTAATCTCAGGCATCTTATAAACAACTCCAGCTCAGTTATCAGTTGTGATTTCTGCCCCTGCCCCCTCCTTTTTTGCCCCCTTATATTATTCTATCATCCCATATCTTCCCTTGAGGACAGGAAGAAACATTTAAGATACTCACTTAAAAGCAGAAGGGAGACTCCATTCCTCTTCTGCATGGTACAATTATTGATATAACATGAAAATACATGATAAAATATATTTGTGTGTTTATCACCCATGTTGGTAACACAAACGTATCTGCCTGACTGATGTTTCTTTCTCTCTATCACAGCATTTTATTTTAAAACTTCTGAAACTCAGACTGGATGAAAAGACATTCTATGGGACATGCGTATGTTAACTATTGTCTCCAGCACCTCGTAAGTGACTTTCATAAAACCTACATCTCAAAATCCTCAAATTCAGTCTCCGAGAATGTTTTCCACCAAGCACTTTCCTCGTCTTTCTCCTATTACCATCATCGACCGAGACCCAGAAAGAAAGAGGAAACAGGGCCAATAATTGTGTTATTGTATTTATAAATTTCATGCACATGTGAAAGATAGGAATAGGGCTAAATTCATCATATTTGTTCCTACTTTTCAGTATTATTCACATCTGTATGATTCCGTAATTGTTTCTTCTATAAAGTTATTGGAGTAATTTTGCTCCGTATATTCCCGATCAATTCCCCCTCTCAAGGGCACAGTTGAAAAGTGATATTTGAAAACGGCCTCTGATAGATTGCATGGTTAGTCAGCAGCAGAGACAAACAACCTAATCCAGCACAAATTAGTTCAGCTGCCAGCAACAGTTTTATACAAAGATGTAAATTATGTTGTCAAAATCGGTCGGTTTCTAGCTTGCTGCTCAGCTAACAAGAAACCACTTTGGCTGATAAAGATGAACACTAAGCTTCCCTCTCTTACAAATTTGCAAATCTGCCATTTCAGCATTCTGTTAGCCACAAACAAACAGCCAGCTATAATTGCTTCTTTTCTTCCATGGTGGTATTTTTCCCCCCTCGGGCTGTTCCTTCCAGGCTGCTCTTGAAAACAACAACAACAACAACAAAGCCCAAAAGCACCACAACAATAAACACCAGCAACCTTCAGACAGGAACTGGGGGAAAAGCTGGCTCTGCACGCTCCCATTCCTCTCTCCGCATCACGTCCCTCCCCACAGGGCCACCAGCCCGGACCAGTCACCCAAGCCGCTGGCTACAGTGCAGACCCTGACAATGTCACTCCCCCGTACTGCTATGGAAAGCACTGCGAGGGCTGGGACAATTCTTGGCTTAAATGGAAATGGAAATATTCTTACAGCTTTGAACAAGGATTGTCTTTGACAGTAGCCCATCCATTCTTCTTTATTTTACAAGCTCCCATTGCGGGGAACGGAGGGGAGCAGAGCACACTTTCAAAGGGCCTAAGCGGAGAGCTCCACCAGGCTGCGTGTGCTCAATTGGAATCAGATAGATCTTACGCTGGACTGAAAATAATAATGCATTATAACAGTAATTATATCCAACATAAGTCAAATAAATAAATTATAAATTACAATTACCCTTTAAAGTTGCTAGTCTCACTGTTTGCTTTACAATTAACTGCAGGTGCTTCTGCATGCTTTATTATGGTCCCAAAGTTATATATTTGAAAGAATGGTACAGATGATTCCTGTTTATTTGTTAAATTAAAGCATTGTTGGTAAAATTACGGCTTAATTAATATTATGGGTACTGTATAACAAAATAGTTTACCTTGTACATAATTTATTTCCACATGCATATCTCAGCCCAGACCCATTACAGCTCTAAGGCAGCTAAAATAAAATATTCCTCCTTTGCTGGCATTTTTCTAAATAGCAGTTCACTAAATCAATATTATTCACTTGGTATTTTTAAAAGCAGTGTATCTTAATAATTACACAGCATTAGAGTAGGCAATAATTTTACTTGCTAAGCATATTAAATTTAGCAAACCATCAGTCAAATAGTTTGTTCTTTCTCAGAATGGGTAAGCAGTGAGTGAGTTTGGAATCATGTTCCTTTGGTATAAATGTCACACACAGTTTAAGAATGTGTCTGTGACTCCCTAAGCCAGCCCAGTACTATATATCTTTATTAGTTTCAGTGGTCAGTGCAGTGACCAGTTGTTTATTCTCATTACTCAAGACAAGGTGAGCCACTCAGTAGTGGCTGCAATCAGAGCTAAAAACATATGACTTTGCAAAAAGTAAAAACTGTAGACAAGACTACCTGCACAAAGGCCTGCACGCCTGCTTATAACGGGGGGCTTGGGGGAAGGAAAGAAGATAATTCAACCCAACACACACCATTTTGGGTGCAGAAGCATTTGATCTGTCTTGGCCCTCTTGTCTTCAAGATCCCTTGCATCTTTTCATTGTTCTTAAGTCATTGTAAAACATCATTAGTTTCATATCTATCTTGTCTGTGTTCATGTCTGCATTTAGTCTTTCTCAAGCTCACACAAAACACTTTATGAACCTTCTCTCTTCCTACACCATCACCCCTGAAAAAAACAAATCCCCCTAAAAAAGTCAAACTCCATTCTCTCTTACACACACACACACACACACACACACAGATTTTTTCAGAAAATCAATTCATTCACTGCACAAAACCAAAGCAGGCAAATTTTGCCTGAGCTGTAGGCAATTGCCAGAACTATCACGTCAACATTTGATTGATGCAGTGGCCCCTGGATTATGTGTTTTAGGTAAATGGCCAAAACCACTTTACAATCATGGAGCAGAGAAGCAGAGAGAAGTGAAGATCAGCAACCAGCGCCAGGAAATGGCGTCTCCACCTGCAAAGAAGAACAGGAGCCCATCCCTTCTTCATCTTCCTCATTCCCTCTCTTTCTAGTCAGAGGCAGCCCAGACTTTTCCTTCCAGGGGCCTCAACAGATGCCGCACCAGAATCAGGCACCAGCAGAACCTCAGAGAAGCCTCTCCCTCCACCTACTATGGCCAAAGTTCTAAGACAGACAGACACACACACACACACACACACACACACACACAAACACACACACGGTTCCAGAGAGCTTATAAACCTCTGAGAAATGCCTCGATGGCCTTCCGTGAAAAGGCCTTCAGGGAGCACAGTGAGCATTAGTGCTTCACTCAGCTTCGTCTTCTGGGGCAGCAAGTCGGCTTGCACCACTGGGAGAGGGCAGTTCACTGGGTGTTCCCTCAATGACTTACCAACCAACAGCAGGCAGAATAGCTCACCCAGGAACAAAGAAGCGACACCTTCCTGGGAGAACAGGGGAGGTACAGGGGAGGAGGGACAAGTCAGTCAGCCCAACCTACCAACAGAAAGTTTCCGAACATTCACTCTGCGCTGAATGTTGCCCTATGGAGAAAGAAATTTAAGATGGGACAGAACCATGTGAAAAAGGGAAACCGCAAAGTTGAAGGTTATAGTTCAAAACAGCAACAGAAGAAACACCACGAGGTCATAAGGATTAACTGCCAAATAAACACCCACCCAGCAATACTTACAGGAGTAACGCACAGTCACTAAATGGGACGCTTAAGGAAGGGATTGCAAAGGGGTGTGATTTGAAGCAGGTCTTAAAAAGCAAGTTTTAAAAAGCAATTCAAAATTTGAGTAAAGGGAAGGGAAGTGCATTCAAGGTGAACAAGACTTTGTGCACCTAAGACTAGAAAAGGGGGTTGCAAGGCACCAGATGCCAAGAACCACTTCTGCCCACCCAGGATCAAGCACAAGGATACACAAAAGTGGACCACCCTGCATTACTGCTTTAGAAGGCCAGCCCCCAGCCAAAATCCATAGCAGGGGAAAAAAAAAAAATCAGCAAACTCTTCAACCTGAGACCCATTTAAAACTGGGTTCTCAAGGCTGATATTTTTAAATGAGATATTCTGCCTACATTAAGAATCTTAAGAGCAAGTGAGTTCTGTTTTTACATTTGTGCCTGAATTGTGTGCCAACAAGTACAGCTTATTCGGTATTTTCCTTTCCTGATACTTATAATCAAAACTGAGGGGCACCTGGGTGGCACAGTCCATAAGCATCAGACTCTTGGTTTCGGCTCAGGTTGCGATCTCAGCGTCGTGGGATCGAGCCCTGCGTCAGTTTCCATGCTCAGTGTGGAGTCTGCATGAGATTCTCTCTCCTTCTACCTCTGCCCCGCCCCCGCTCATGCTCCTTCTCTCTCAAATCTTTTTTAAAAATATGAAAATTAAAAAAAAAAAAAAACTGAGGTGGAACTAAAGAATGACTAGCTTCCCTGATAAAAACATGAACAGGCCCAATATGTAAACACACAATTCCTTTAAGGGGCAGACAACATGCACTCTTGGCCTTTGCACTCCTAGAGGGCCTACTCTGGGTGCACTGGTCCAAGACTCTTCCACCAGCTCAGTGGGAGGCAAATCCTGAACCCATGATGAACATAGATAACGCAACATGGCAGGTGGGGTGGGCTGATGTTATTAGAACCAAATAGAACAAAATAAAGGGAAGGGAAAAAAAATAAAATGATTGAATGCACTCTGCTGGGCATTGGAACACATGCTGCTACGTTCACAGACCAGGACACTGGCCCTCAGGTTAAGCCACTTGCATGCACAGGCCACACAGCTATCACATTTGCAGAGACCACCATGGACCCAGATCTACCTAACTCCCCAGCAGATGCTGCCTTCCCCAGCTTTTAGCTCAGGGCGAGTTGCTGTCTGACAGGGAGCCGGTGCACACGGTCGTCTTCAGAAGGGGCAGACTGGGATGCCGAAGAAAGGCAGAAATAAAGATGAGAAGATGAGGTAGAATAAAAATTGGGAGAGGAACGTGACATGCATATTTTTCTCTCAATCCCAGCCAAAGAATAGCAAACTCTGTGGGGCCTTATGTGTTCACATCCCACCAGAGCGTGCATCCCGTCACACGGCAATGAACTACAATGGTTGGTACCGATTAAAATCGGCAGTGAGCATTGCAAACCCACAGTCAGCCACAAACCAAGGGCATTTCCCTGATACCGCAGGTAGCTTCCCTCCAAGAGTATCCAGGAGACACACACAGAGCGCTCGACACACACAGGACAACAGGATGGGAGAGAGAGACACAGACAGATAAATAATATGGTAACCATGAGTACATACAGATAGCGGCTTATGGTGGAAAGACGGGGAAGAAAGAGATGTGAAGAGACTCCATCTTGCAAGCGATTTTTCTATCATTTTACAGTGTTATTTCATAACGAACAGCATTTTCATAAGTCAAAAATCACTTGCAAAGGAAAGAAAAGCCCAACTTAAAGTCAAGACAGACTCTGGAAATGTTAAACAATAATACAGCAGGTGAATAGCATTCTAAGACAGCAATACAAGCGCTGCCACAAGTCAGCCCATGATTAATTCCCAAAGCATATCCCTTAGGGTAGCACAGTGTGTAGCTACTCACAAAGCCCCTCTAGAGTCATCATCTCCTCTGATCTTCCCAGGAGCTGGGGGGAGGCTTAGTCTGGATGTTCTTGTCTTCTAGCAGAGAAGATGGAGGCCCAGTCAAGTTGACTGGTCCAAGGTCATAGTCTTTGGTCTGGTACCTTCTCTCCCAGGGGAGCCCAAGGTTCACACACAGACACAAAGTGGTACGAGGGTTTGTGGAGGAAACAGGAGATGACATGTGGCCTCAAGAACTGTGCATGACTGAGGACAAGGGAATCCATGTGGTGACTCAGGGAGATGGAACCGAGTAATGGAAGCTGGGAAAGAACAAGACACGCTAGTGAGGTGGTAAGAGTGCCTTGGCTGGAGCACAGGGTATAGACAAAGGAGTAGCAGGACAGAAGTCCAGAGAGAAGAGACAAAGTGCAGTAGTGAATGCCAAGCTAAAGAAGACTGCACTTGGTTCTCTAAGTCAGTGGGAGCCAATGAATGGGACTCTGAGAAGACTTGCATGATAAAAGGAGTATACTGGAAGGAAGAAATTACTTAATTAGAGGGTAGATATAATGCCACCACTTAACATAGAAGGGGATATTCAAACATACTGAATTGGCCAAATTTTCCTGGTAAGAGGGAGACACAAGCTGCCAACTTGCCAGGATATCAGGTACTCTCAAGGAGCCATTTGTTAAATGATACAGGCTCACTCTTTCCACTTACAGGTTATGACTGGGAGAACCAGGACAGCCCTCCCCATGTGCCCTTATGCTGCCGCTCTGGCATTCCCGGACTATTCCCCATTGCGCTGTCCATCCAGAACTATCCAAGATCAGGATCTTACCTGAATGACTCTCAATATTGGAATGCACATGCCTTGGAGGTGACATCACTAATCTGATAAAAGAACCCAAGTCAAGGCTGCAATGGCTGTTGAAGCCAGTGGTGTGTCTTCCACACATACGTACCCCTCTCAGGCACTATCAGTGCCTTAACCTAGCAGTTCCCAAACTTGGGGCAGGCCTGTGTCATCCCCAGGCCCCACCCTCAGCATCTATTCAGTAGATCCCGGATAGGGCCCAGGTAGCTGCATTTTATAAATGATCAGGTGACTCTGATGTTCTGACACATGTGAAACTACTGCAACTCCAGAGAACAGAAGTACAGACACCCTGGCAGAGACAAAAAGGTGGTATGTTCTAGCTTTTCTAGACGTCTTCAAACGAAACTGTGTAAGAGATGCTCTACAGAGCTCCAGCACCATGTCTCAGACATTCAGATTTCCCCAATGTCTGAAATCATGCTATGAAGTTATCAGATTCTTATATATACAGCTATCTTCATGAAGATCTCATTAAATCAGAAATTGAGATCAGACACAACTGCACTAAAATTAACTTCGCTCTATTAATCAGAGAAGAATTAAACATAGTAAAAATGATAAAGAATATGTTTAGACTTTTAAGATAACCTGTGTGTGTGCGTACACACACAAGCACGTGCACACACACACACAGAGAACACACGAACTACCACTGGACTCCTAGATCCTGATCATCGAATCTGGAGGGTCACAACTTCTGGTCATCTGAGTACCATACTATAATTTTAGCCCTACCTCTATAATCGATATTACAGACTATATTTCTTCTTCTAATTGACTCATTTTTTCTGCTAATTCAGACATTAAAATATGAAAGTTATAATACAGTCATAAATAGATAGCCAGTATTATTTAACATAAATACAAGTCAACCGTAATCATAAACTTATTAAAATTTTAGAAGTCTGTTCCATGAACCATCTAAAATTCTTTCCTATACCACCCATGATCCAACACCTTGGGAAATACTGATCTAGAACCAACCATCTCATTTGACAGAAGGAAGAACTGACATTCAGAGATCAAGTAATCTAACTAAAGTTATTGGGGCGCCTAGGTAGCGCAGTCGTTAAGCGTCTGCCTTCGGCTCAGGGCGTGATCCTGGCGTTCCGGGATCGAGCCCCACATCGGGCTCCTCTGCTGGGAGCCTGCTTCTTCCTCTCCCACTCCCCTGCTGTGTTCCTTCTCTCGCTGGCTGTCTGTCACATAAATAAATAAAATCTTTAAAAAAAATAAAAAATAAAGTTAGAGAGCTCCTAAGTAGAAAAACCATAACCCTGGTCTCCTGATCCCTAGCTCATAAATGCTTTTTTCCTATGCTATGAATATTCAACTAATGCATTTGTAGCAAATCGCTGCCATACTTTCATTAGAATAAGTACCTGAAGTACTTCTATTCAGCAATATTTAAGGTTCGGAGTTCAAACAATTTTATTTATTTTAGGAAGTAACTAATGGGTCTTTTTCTTTTAAAAAACTTTGTCATACAAATTTTTCATTGATTCTTATGCTTCCCCTTGTACCAATAACTTGCTATTTTTACAGCACATTTCATAAAATTAGACTTAAAATCACACTTGTGTGCTCTTTGAGGTTGGCCCTCATGTCTTACAAAATGCTATGCATATTTTTAAAGATATTAATATATGAAGCAGACATGTATAGGACTCAGTTACAATTTGCCACAGAGAGCCAGAAAGCCAATATAGTCTGCCAGGCCTCTCTCCTCAAGCCTAAGTCTTTAGCTTGCAAAGATGAAGGAAAAGACAATGGCCACCCCTCATCAACCACTGAGATGCACCCAAGTTGACTGGGTCACATCAACTAACCATAAGCCATGGCTGCTCTTGAAGAACTTGCTAAGCAGTGATGGAATCCCCCAGACATAGTCAAGGCTTGGCAAGCGCCTAACTACACCTCCCCAAGTAGCAGCCTCTTCTTCCCCAGCCATCCAGCATAGATTCTCTGTTATAGGCACATTTTTCCTTTCACACTGTATCCTCAGATGATAAATGTAGCCCATAATTAAAAAAAAAAAAAAAAAAAGGAAAAACCCCACAAATGTCCACATTACCTCCTTGTAAATTAAATAGTGCATGATGAGTAACACAGCTATTACTCAGTGAATACATCCCAATTCTGTGTTCCATGCTATGTTGTCAGATAAATGAATAAAACACAGGCAATGAAGAAGCATTGAGAGTTTGGGGTGAGGTCCCCACCACCACCACCGACTTCTAGGGAGAGAAAAGGCAGCTGGATTGAGGTAGGGGTGATGGGGAGGGGAAGTGGGAGAGGAGGGACATTCTAGGAGGCAGAATGAGGAAGGAGAAAAAAAAAAGTACTAGGGTTTCTTTCTTCCCTTTTCTTCCCCTAGTCTGTGGCACGAAAAAACAATGGCTTTTCTGAGGCACAGTGCAGACAAGGCAGCTCTGAAAACTAATGGCCGTGATTAATGACAATGGGCTGGAGGAGAGTAGGGACACAGCCGCCACATACATCATGCCTTCCCGTCAGTCTCTGCTCCTCCCTGCCCCTCTTCCTCCTACCAGCAAGACATTATAAAAATGTCTTATCTGCTCCAGACGCCTATTTTAAAGCTGAAATCGAAGCTATCCCCCCACCCAGAAGAAAAACAAAGAGTGAGAAAGAACAGCCAAAAAGGAATGGCACTAGAGGGGGTAAAAGAGGAAAGAGCAAGAGAGAAAGCAAGAGGGAGAGAGACAAAGAGGTGATAGGGTGAACAAGAAAATGGCATGTAAAATAACTATAAGATATTCCAGGGGAAAATGTGCAGGCTGTAATCATTCAAGATTTCAGCAACTTGACTCCTCACATGCTGAAGCCACATTTTCAAGGTCTTATCTGCCATATGGTTCCCTGTTTGGATGATTTATTAGGTGTAGAAAGCACACTGATAAATTTTACTGCATTTCCCTGAATAGGCAACCTATGGTGTCAATAACAAAGCTCAGGCGACTTTAATGAAAACTGCAAGCACCAAAGGGTAACCATTTATTTATGAGTCGCTATAGTATTACTAGGACAAAATTTATCTTCCCTTCTCACGCACTCTGTAGAAACCAAATCTGGTCAAAGTAACAGAGATCACATCCATATGTCAGTGGTTTGCTAACATCTCTCCTGCAAGAAACACTAGCTGTTGCTCTGGAGAAATTGTTTGGTGCTTTCAAGTGACCCATTTTGCATAAGAAATCTTGTTTTTATGAAAAAACAAGGCGAAACCTGAAGAACTCTGCAAACACTATAGCCTTAGCAATCACACTTAAAGGCAACTGTGGAATCCTCTCATTTTTCTTTACCCAGAAAATGGGACAGCTGCCCCAGGGGTAGGGATGGAAAAAAAAAAAAAAAGGAGAGAGAGAGGGTGGTATACAGATGAGGAGCAGAGAGATTTGGAGATAGAGTCCAATCCACAAATATTTTAAATTTCCCAGTCCATATAACATCATTCCCCTCTATCCACTCTGGGTCTTAGGATACCAGTCATGACATAAGTCAACATCTGCATTCTTCACTCATTGCATGGTTCCCCTGTCCCTCACTGCCCCCAAATGCCTCTCTTCTTGGCTAGTGGTTATCTGCAAGTCTGATGTATGTGTTATTTTTATAACAGAGAAACAATCCAACTTTTTAAAACTCCGAAGGCAGCAGAAACGAATGACCAAACTCAGAAGGGAAAAGAATTACAGAGGAGGGGAGGAGGAAAGCCAGATAGCACTCTCTTGATGTTTAATCCTGAGCCACAGTTAACGGCTGCAACAAAATATTTGGCCAGAGTTTCAAGTCGACAGTTTTCCCCACTTGTGCAACGTGCCTGTCCTGAGCGAAGACAGCCTTGCCCAGGAATGTCAAAAGAAGGAAGGGTAAAGAAGGAGCTCCACCACAATACCATACGTTGGCGTAATAATGCTCTTAGCGCCACAAACCAACAAAAGCAAAGTGAAAAGTCCAGGCCAAGGCTTTGCCCTGAGCAAATCCCAGCCTCCATTTCTTTCGCACCAAAGCTAACATTCTGAAAAATTCCTCCACTAGATGATTTTACCCAGGTTTGTTTCATTTTGTACTTTCTGGTTTTATTCAGCTTTTTCCTTGTTCTGCATCAATAGGTCCTCCAGTACTTCCACAGTGAGAGGGCGTGAGAATTCCTTATCATTTCTCAACCATGCTAAGGCCTCTCTGACACCCACCACTTCAAAACAACAACTGCGTAAATAAATAAGCTAACTCTTCGGACATCAGAGCAAAAAAATCAACATCGCAGACAGACATCTTTTTCACATGGCACATAATAAACAATTAGAAGTCATCTTAATCAGTTCAATTACTGCCATCCCTGCTTTTAAAATCTCCTCAGTAAAATGGCATCAATTAAAGTTTAATGCCTTATAAAATATCATTCGAGTATTATAGAATTAGGAGGGAATAGGTGCTGCTTGGGCTCTGGCCATATTTTTAGAGTTTCTCAACCAGATAGATTTACAAGAATATTCATTATTGCCTAGATTGCTTCAATTCAGCCACTGCTTTATTAAAAGAGGAAAGGGCAAGGGCCCAGCACGGTTCAGAGCGTACTCAACCAGCTGCATTTTCAGTTTGCGAAATATTTCCACTTGTTTTCAGAGGCATCATCATTAGTAAAACCTTCCACTTATTTTTCTACACAATTCTCCTCTTAATTTTTAACCCCCTGAGTATTTCCAAAGGAAATCTAATTGACGTAAGTCATTTGCACTTAGCTCACGCCAAATGACATTTGAACAAATTGTGTTTTCCTAGAAGCCCCATCAACCTTTTCTGGTGGCCTCTGAAAGCTTTTCAATTCTTAGTCAGCCCCATTCTGAGCAGAATGAACAAACTTAAACCTTAAACTGGAACTAGGGAATAAGAAAGAGGGACTGGAAGAATAGAAATGGGTAACAGGGAAAATACCCAGCCAGGGGCTCCAGGGCAAGAGGAAATCTCCTTTTGAAGGCCTGATAAAAGAGTTGTTCAGACTGTTCACTGCACAATCGTGTTTGGCCACGGAGATAGGTGGGGAGAAAAATCTATATTATGCTCCATTTGCCAAGCTCAGTTTCTGGCCAGGGGCTGCATCTACCGAAAGAAAGGGGGTGCCTTTTTCTAATTCCCCCAAAGACACCATATGGGCTAGCTGATAAAGTCATGTTAAGAAAACCAGACTAAATGCACCGGAAAGGAAGCCATAACAAAATGAAAGACAATCTACCAAATGGGAGAAGATATTTGAAAATGATACATCCAGTAAGGGGTTGACAGCCAGAATGTATTTTAAAAACTTATACAACACCAACAAAATTTCCATTAAAAAAATGGACAGAGGACCTGAATAGACATTTTCCCAAAGACGACATACGGATGGCCAAGAGACACATGGAAAGATGTTCAACATCACTAATCATCAGGGAAATGCACATCAAAACCACGAGCTATTACCTCCCACCAGTCAGAACTGCTAGTATCAAAAAAACAAGAAATAACAAACCTTGGGGAAGAAAAGGAAATCATTGTGCACTGTTGGTGAGTATATAAATTGGTGCAACCACTCTGGAAAAGTGTATGGAGTTTCCTCAAAAAATTAAAAATACAGCTACCATATGATCCAGTAATTCCACTACTGGGTATTTACCTAAAGAGAATGAAAGCACCAATTCGGAAAAATACATGCACCCTTATTTTTATTGCAGCATTATCTACAATAGCCAAGGTATGGAAGCAACCCACGTATCTACCCACAGATGAATGGATACAGATGTGGTGTATATACATACAACGGAATATTAGCCATAAACATGAATGAAATCCTGCCATTCATGACAACACGGATGGTCCTAGAAGGTATTACACTAAGTAAGTCTGAGAAAGACAAATACCATAGGGTTTCACTTACATGTGCAATTTTAAAAACAAATGAACCAAAAAAAAACAAAAACAAAAAACCACAGACTCTTAAATACAGAGAACTGGTGGTTGCCAGAGAGGAGGTAGGTGAAGGATTGAGCAGAATAAGTGAAGGGGTTGAAGAGATCTAAATTTCCAGTTATAAGAGAAATAAGTCATGGAGACAAATGTACAGCATAGGGAATATAGTCAGTAATATTTTCATAACATATGGTGACAGGTAGTGACTACACTTCCCATGGTGAGCACTGAGAAATGTATAGAATTGAATCATGTTTTGCACATGAAACTAACAATGTAGGTCAACTGTACTTCAATAAATTTTAAAAAATAAAAAATAAAAAAACAGAATAAGACCCTCGCCACAAAAGAACAAATACTGTATGATTCCACTTACATAAGATACATGTAGTCAAATTCACAGAGACAGAAAGCAGATAGGGGTTACCTGGGGCTGGGAGGTAGGGGAAGAGGGAGGCATTCCTTAACAAGTATAGTTTCAGTTTGGGAAGATGAAAATATTCTGGAGATGGATAGTGATATTGGTTGTACAACACTGTGAACGTACTTAGTGCCATAGACCTGGACACTTAAAACAGTGAAAATGGTCAATCTTATATCATGCTTATCTTATCACAAGAAAACAAAGAAGAGAAGAAAAGAAAAGAAAGAAAACCCAAGGCCACCACTGCCCAGCTACACACCTCTGTGGGCTCTCGGATAAAGACTCTGCTCTCAGACAGGCTTCCTGGTGCATTGGTCCCACAACCGAGAGGGCTGTGCTTACCACCACAAACATCCATCCACAAGCAACCTGTTCAAACCACCGCTCCTAATGCCCACCCTCAGCCTCCAAAGGAGACCAAGAAGCCAGGGCTTCTCTCGAAGGGTCCTCGCCTCCACTGCGGCAGTCTTCTCGCACTGTCCTTTCCGCCTGCATCCCTTCAGTCAGCTTCGGCCCGTGCTAGCGGCCTCCCCGCCCCAGCTTCACCCCGCCCTGAACCCTGCACGAACAGAGGCATGCTTTCTCCCAAGTCCACTTCCCAACCTCCCCACCCCGAACACTGAACGGTTCATTATTTTACACACTTTAAGTTTCCACCAGTACAAGGCCAACTCAGGAAGAAGAAAAGTTCACGACTCCTATAATTTGGAATTTGTGGTAAAATTTAGTCTAAGCTGGGCCAAAGAAAGGGTTTGCTGTGAAAATTCACAATGTAAACAAGACTTAAGGGGAAAATATTCAAGCAAAGAAAGGAAATTATTCTTAAAGGCTTTAGTTCAATAATATGGTTTATGGAAAATTTATTGCCAATTATAAACACATTAAAGAAAACCTATTAGGTCAGGATTGGGAACTGTGGTCCTGCCTCTGCCATACAAGCGTGGGCCAGTCTTTAAATGCCTGGTCATAGTCATGGTTTCCTCATCCACACAGATGGATAGAGAACTTCCAAGGTCATTCTGGGCACCGTCAGACTATGAAATTCATATACTATACTTTGTATATTTACATATGAGAGAAAGAGAACACACACGGAGTAACAAGGTCTGTTCTGGGTAGAAACAATTTGTCAGTTATTTAAAAAATAGTTTCTATACTTAAACGTGGTAAGGCTGGAACTCCATAATGGTGATGATGGCACAATATTGTGAATGTACTAAATGCCACTCAATCATATGCCTTGAAATGCGGCAAACTTTCTGTGTATTTTGCCACAATTTTTAAAGAGATAAAGCTGCATTTCTTTTAAAAGACTAATAAGCATGCTCACCAGCTCCTAACCTGTAATTCGATCCAGTTCATCCAAGTTAGCAGGACTTTGCAGTACTAGAAATATACTACCCATTGCACCTCGATGGGCTTTTACTGTAGGCCTGAGATCTTCTGGATATGTCATGCTTGGGCCATGAACCAGAGACTGGGCATTCTTTCTGGCCAACAAAGTATAATGTCCTCACCTTCTACTGACTAGTAAGGACACGTCCTGCCTACCAATGACTTCCTTGGTAGAGAAAATGACTATTGACACCTGTTCCCACAGGAAAGCCACACAGCACAGGCACACTGTGGTCCCAATTCTGCTTGATGCTCACACCAAGTGCTTCACAATTACAGAACTCATCACAGCATACAGTCAGGTCTTCTCACCTGGCCCAGGGTGGGGCTCCCTCCAATGCATCACATGTGTCTACAAAGGCTATGTCAAAGCTTCTTAGTCCAATTTTGCAACTTTTTAAGCAAATGAAATGCTTCCATGAACTTGACAATCGAGAATTTTCTTGCAAAGGAGAAAATGGCTGAATCCCCCCAAGACATCACATTTACTTCTTCCAGAGCTGGGTACTGGGAGCAGAGACTGACAACTAAGAAGGTGGATGGCACAGCCATCTCAAATGGAGCTCGCTGATTATTATTTTTAAATCTCATTCCCCAAAACTGGAGATTTAAGTCTCATTTAATTGCCTTTGACAAGAACCAGAGTCCTTGGCACTTCACTCATGAACAACCCTATAAATGAAGGGGGGGTAGTTTTCTAATAAAGTCCATTTTCAAGCAGTGGCCTTTTACTCAAGCATCCCCAGGGCTCATGGAGATCACTGGTACTGGATTTGTAGCACAGATTTATCTGCAAATGATATAACCTCTTCTCATGGCCTTTTATTAAGTCTATTTTGTGGAATAAATAATGAACTGTCTCTAGCAATTCCAATCTGTGAGTATTTTTTTGGAACTTCCTCTTACCAGTACTTTGGGCTTCTTCCTTGGTTCTAACCCCACCTACCAGCATGGAGAGGGCTGACTCCAAGCCACTAGCATGATCTCAGCTGCTAATTAGCTGGAGGCCAGCCCTGTTCTGCTAGGTGCTATGTAAGATTAACCGTGGCCTATGAACAAATGAGGGACAGCTAAAGAGAAAATAAAAGTGGGGTGTCTCTTTGAGGGGGCAGCACTGAGTAAAGTGAAGGGTCGCTGCATTCAGACAAACAGCTGCTGGTGGTAAAGGTCTCTGGAGACCAAGGTTTGGAATGCGGCCCTTGACCGAGAAGGCAAAGCCAGGCAGAAGCGGTAACTCTTCTCCAGGCACAGAGGGGTTCTTTGGAAGAAACAATCAACAGAAAGAACTAGACTCTGGTATGAAGTGCAAACATGATCCGCCTCATTAGCTTTATCCTCAAAGGACCAGGTTCCCCACTTCACAGTTACTGGCCCCCGCTATCCCCGCTCCTAAATCAAGCAGCTTCCAATCTGCTGTGCAGAGATGGAAGACAAATTTGGGTCCTTGTCAGCTCCTGGCTTTTTAACCACTCCAGGCAACCTCTTGGTGTTGGGTGCCCACCAGAAGAAACCAGAGAGCTGGTTAAAAGTAGACATTCCCAGGCTCCACCAAAACCCACTGAATCAGAGTCTCCAGGGGTGGGGCCTGTGAATTTATATTTTTTAAAGCTCCTTGGGTGGTTCCCATGCATCCAGTCTCCAGACCAGCACGTAGGAACGAACCACTCAGTCTTCTCACCTGCTTTCACATGAAGACTAAAGCCAGTGCTATCGTTAACAGAACCGAGGCACAGTCAGAACGGTCTTGTAAAAACAAAAGGATGTTCACCGTAATACTTCAGTGGTTGTTTACAGATAACTCAATATGGAGAAAAAGAAGGCTAGAGATCCAGGAAGATAGTGTCTTAAAAATGAAAACTGGAGGTACCAGGAATCAACTAGAGCATCACAAAATTCTCACCTGCAACAACAGAAAAACGTATTTCAATATAAAGACATTGTAAGGAATACAATATTACATAAGAAGACTTCCCATCTGTATTAGCTTTGATACATAATTAAGACAATAAATCTCCTGAGGAAAAAATATCATATAGGTCAGTTTTGTTCATTTAAATCTAACAGATTGGAAATCAGCAGAAATCTTAACAGGTTTAACTTCCCTATCATGTGTCAGGCAGGCCATTGTTCATACTGTAAGAAAGATCTCTAGAAATAGTTAAAACTCTTCAGAGGAAAGTTTTGAAACGTCTACATCACTTTGAAGGTAGACATTTCCGTAAAATTTTACAATATTGAGCCAAATATTTCTAACTAGTCATTAAAAAGTGTCCTAGGGGGGCGCCTGGGTGGTACAGCGGTTGGGCGTCTGCCTTCGGCTCAGGGCGTGGTCCCGGCGTTATGGGATCGAGCCCCACGTCAGGCTCCTCTGCTATGAGCCTGCTTCTTCCTCTCCTGCTCCCCCTGCTTGTGTTCCCTCTCTCTCGGTGGCTGTCTCTATCTCTGTCAAATAAATAAATAAAATCTTCAAAAAAAAAAAAGTGTCCTAGGAATCTCTACTGTAGACTTTGATACCTAATTCAAATTACTGTATAAATTTGGAAGCTACAAAATCAATTTTCCATAAAATGTAATTTGGGCTTCACTAATCCAAACTGGCCTTCTTCCTAATTAGGTTGAATTCATGGGGTTTTATTGTAAAGCACTGCCAAATCAAATATAAATAACTTGGAACTTTGTGCTATTTTGGATTATCATACCATTCCTTCCCTCCATTAGCAGGGATGACCAGAGGTTGCTAATACAATAAATATTTAATGGGGGGCAACACTGTCCCTTGCCCCCAGAAACAGAGATGCAGACACAAACGTACCTTTCAGATCTATTTGTAACCCTGCTTTCTGCCCTCTCTCTTGCTCGTGGCTAACAGTGAATTTTCCCAGTACTAACAGAAGTGCCAATTGACTCACTCAAGCCCAAGGTAAACAGAGAGAAGAAAGGAATGAGAAAACACTGCTGCAGCTTTGGGAGGGGCAGCACCTGTGCCAAGAGATCAGCACCTTCTCCGAACATCCCCCGTCCCTGTAACACTGGAAATCCAAAGAAACAGTGTCAACCCAGCACCTCTAGTGGGACGCGGGGAGTCTGAACTACCATGAGCTAACAGGGAGCAAACTGAAGCAGCCTGGCGTGGGCCCTCCGCCCTGAACAAGAAGCTAGGAGTACAAGTGAGAAAATGGAACTTCCGTTCTAAAAATAGCTGGTTTTTTTTTTCTTTTCTGATTTTAATACTTCCACTGCACCTTTGTTTTAAAGGCACTTCAGGAGTTCTGACATTTCTTTTTCCATTCTAAATCAATGGAGAGGAAATTAAACCACACGGCAAGAGGGCTGACATCACCTCCTCTCACACTTAGCCCAGACAAACACATGCACAAGCGCACAGACGTGTGGCCTCAGTTTTGTTTAAGAGAGGGGGTCACCAGCAGTGATATCTTCCTATCTCCCAGTTAGAAAAGGAAGGTCACTGGGAAGAGAACACTTAATTCCCATGACAGGCACCACCATCGTTCTCCTTCAACTGTTCACAGAACCCGCACATGGAAGCCAGAGAGATTCAGATTTCTGTCCCAGCCTCACCTCCTCTTGTGTGACCTAAAACAGGTTAATTTACTTCCATAACTTGGTTTCTTCATCTTTAAAATGTTGCTAATTTTTTTAATCCCAGTCATTGTTATCCCATCATCAACATTCTGGCAGAGGAAGCTACAACGTGCCCACAAAGGATGCTTTAGGACAAGGTCCTGGCTGTCACTCTCAAATCAGATCAAAGTGTCTCACCAGCGGCTTCTCCTTTTCTCATCCTCCCAAATGCTGGGAAAGAAAATGTTTCCTCATCTCATGGCATAAAAACCTCTGGGTGCTATTCTGCTGGGGGCAAACATGGAAAACTTGGGAGCATACCCAAAAGGAAAACCGGCGGAGTCTTGACTGGAGCCTGCTGTCAACTACAGTGCGGGGCACGCTGCCTTCCACATGCAAACAGCTACAACCAGCTGAGCTATTAGACCTCCAACCAGCCTCCGGAACAGCATCAGGAATAAAGGACCCTGTGAAGAGAACACTCATACCCCAACTCAGGGAAATGACAATCAGGACTGAGAACTGAAGTCTCTTCCTACTCAGTCTTGGGACTTTTCCACTACACACTGTTTGCACGTGCCAACTGTTCAGCATCTCCAGTTTGTTTTTGTTACTCCTAGAAACAGGGACCTAAGCAGACACAAAGGAAGCTGCCCTCAGTGAGTTTCTCCTTTACTCTTCGGTATCACCAATCTCTATAAATAACACCTGTCATTTCAGTTCCCCAGGACTCATTTCCAAGGATAAACTTCAGGACGGTTGGGGGGTACTCTGTAACTCCGCCCAAGAAGGCAGTCATAATAACTGGGAGCTGGCAGAAGCGCTAATGATCAACACGGACACTGACAAATGACTTGAGTGTCTGGGTCCTAATGGGTCTGAAAAGCAGTTGTCGCCTCACACTAATATTCCCAGAATTTCATGTCTTTCTCTGTATTTCACCCCAAGGAAGCTCAGCATTTCTACTGAGATAGATAATCTTTATTATTTCTTGACTCTCTGAGACTCTCAGATTAAATACAAACCTTTTCTAAGAAACAAAAATTTGTCTTGACCTCTTCTTCCTGGCATTGGACTTGATCTTATAAAATACAAATAGGAGCCAAAAAAAAAAGGAATGGTTAACTGATTGAATTTTAAGATTGAAAGGTACACTGTAGGTCAAAATCCAGCTGCTCATTTTTATGGATATGAAATTGGGGATGAGGAAAGTCAAATGACTTCCTCGTCATTACACTGTGTGGGTAAAGAGTAGAACCTGAGTCTCCTGGCTCTAAATTCATTGTTTTTCTATTATATTACATTGCTTAGAACTCCAATAATTCATGGCCAGATTTCTAATAGCCCAGCTGACAGGTATCAAGATCCTTGGCTACCCTCACCAATTCGGTAGCAGTGACATGGTGTTTACACACATGGGACAATAATTTTATGATCAAAAAAGCAAAATTATACCTAAATTTCTTTTAAAAGTTTGATCAACATATCAGTAACTGAACTGCTTCCTTGTTCAGGCACGATTCTCTAAATGGGCTGGGAGGAACTCAACCTAAGGGGCTTAATCTGGGTTTCTCAAGGACAATGTTGACGGCAATCCATAAATCTGAAACAAACGGTAATATTTTATGTTAATATACATTTTCTGGGACAAATGGCCATAGTTTGCATCAGAGTCTCAAGTACTTCACCTTAAAATATTAGGAAGCACTATCCTAATGCAATTACTTCCTTTCTTTCCAAAGTCACAATGCCTTATGCCTCTTATGAATTTCACAATATCCCCAGCTCACCTTCATTCTCCTGAAAGTGCTTTATCTGGTATTAGAATTAGTTCAGTATGTTTGGAGTTTTTAAAAAATACTCAGACGCTTGGAGCACCTGGGTAGCTCAGGCAGTTAAGTGTCCAACTCTTGACTTCAGCTCAGGTCATGATCTCAGAATCCTGACATCAAGCCCTGTGTCAGGCTCCACGCTGTGCATGTAACCTGCTTTAGGATTCTCTCCCTTTACCCCTCTCCCCTTCATGCGCACACACATGCTCACTCGCTCTCCAAAAAAAAAAAAAAAAAAAAGTAGGCATGCTCCTGAAAAGGGGACACAATATTTCAACCCTCCAACCTTCTTTACCTGTCACAAGGAGAATTAATTCAATAAACATTAAAAAAATAAAAAAAATTAAAAAAAAACACTCCGACCTTTACCATAAATCTGCAAGTCTTGGCTAATAATTACTGGGTAAGTGTCTTGGTGGTCCTGGGTGCTGCCACTAACCAGAGTGAACAGAATTCTATTAAAAGTACATTCTTAATAATGAAACAGACCCTAAACTTGACTCAATTTAAAAGAGAAGCTCCAAAATGAAATTTTCATGATTTTCTTTATCTAAAATCCAGTTTATGAAATACTGACTTTTAAAAAACTTTAAGGTCAGTCTGACTGTATCTAGAATGGTAAGATCCTGAAATATATAAGCCATCGCTATTAAGCACCAAGATATAAGGGTCCTCTTTAGTAGAAAGCTGGGTTACTGTATATTTGAAACCTAACTATCCATCATAAACACCTTCAATACATTTGAAATAGCAGGGTGGACAGATTCTCTCACATTGAAGGTCATTTATGAAGCGATCAAAGGCTGCAGTGGGAAAAAGAAGTATGAAGAGGGACAGGGCTTTATAGAATGAATAACTTTTCTCATTCTCAATATTTCTTATATTCTTTTACAACAAATTGCTTGGCTCTTGAGAACAGACTCATAAAAGAGGTGAAATATATTTTTCTATCCTGAATCTGAACTTTTTTTAATAGATAAAGTTGTAATGACCCTTTCCAAATAATATGAGCCAACACTTGAAAAATTTCCATTGTTTCGAAGACACAAATTACCCTGCACATCTATGTCTATCAACTGAATAAGGAAGGAAAACACATGAAAGTCATTTGAAAGAAAACATCTCCTAGGAGTTATGCTTGGAAAAGTCCAGTAATCCCCCTACCTCGATAAACAGAGATTTCCAAATGACTAGGGGGACAAACGACGGAACAGGGCCAAGCACTTGAACTTATAAAGGACACTCCATATTAGACTTTGGAGAACAAATCCAACACCCAGCTCCTTTATGGCTGGCCAAACTCTCCACGACACAGCCCTACCTTGAGTGGAAGGGAACCAAAACAAAACAATATCTTCATGCAATTTACACACAATTCAAATGGAATTTCTCCAAGCTCAGAAAATTTGAAGTTTATTCAGTCCATATGCTATCCCAGATTTTCATCCCTTCTAACAAATGGAACTTAGAGACAAGCAGCCATTTCCTAGTCACTCAGGATCAAAATCCCTCTTCCAGTAACCACAAATCATTAGTGACAGTAACTGTGCGTCATTTGGAATGTTTGGGGATTAATTTTTTCCTCCTAATAAGAAACTCACTGGATGCAGTTTTAAAAGTGTCTCAGGAGCCCTACTCAACTCTCCTTCCATTAGCAGCAAACACATGGCATGTGATTTGACCTAGCGTTGCATTCCTTAAACCAGGATTTAAGGAAACTGACAATAGTTCAATAGGGTGATTATCAATCACACAAGATAGCATTCTGAAAGAGAAAAGACATCATACAGAGCATTTGTCTCATGGAGAAAATAAGCTTTTGCAGCGGAGTACCTCACTTTCACTACACAAGTCAAAATTCACACTTCGCCAGAGGAGATGGTGCAACATACTCTAGTTAGAGAGATCCTACATCAAATCCTACTTTAGCCAATTGACCTGTACCAGTTAATCTGAAGCTCAGCCTCATCATTTAGAAACTGGGAATGATGATGATAATAATACCTCGCTCATAGGGTTGTTGAGATGATGAAATGAGCTCATGCATATAGATCACTGAACACAGCATTCAGAATATGCTAAGCATTCAATAAATGTTAGTTTAGCTATTGTTAGCACTACATGTTTAAGTACCAAAATCAAGGAAAAGAAAGCAAGACCCTTCCTTGATTCTGCCTGTAATTCTGTTCTTGTGCACAAAAGTTTTTATTTTTGTCTTTGTTGCCAGCACAAAAAAAAAAAAAAATACACACACACCAAAAAAAAAGAAAGAAAGAAAGAAAAGAAAGAAAGAAAGAAAGAAAGAAAAGAAAGAAAGAAAGAAAAGAAAAGAAAAGAAAAGAAAAGAAAACCCACCTCTTTCTCTTGGGTGAGGGAGGTACTAGAACCACACAGAACATTTTAAGAATGTCCAACTCTTTCTGAACAACTGGATTGTGCTGAATGCTTTCATTCTCCCCTCACATCTTCCATCCTTGTTCCCAAGGGGTCAAATTAACTTACAAGGGAATCAGCGTTCCTGTTCCCTAACTTGAAGCAGAGGAGTAGAATTCCCAGGCCAGAGACGTCCCTCTGAGCAGCTCGGAGGCATCTCAAACCAACAGGCAAGAAAGAGCGGCCATTCATGGAACAAATAAGTGATTTGCATTTCCAAGGATGTGGGGAAACATATTAGTTATAATTAGCAAACACGCAGAGTCCCCGTGACAGCTTCACTTTACAAACCCTTGAATGTTTGACAAGAAAAGGTCATGTTTTGTAAAATCCTCAAAAGGTCATTCAATAACAAATCACATGAATGAAATCGCAAGGGTTCAGGGAGGTTAGCAGAAACACCACAGGCAGTAAAGTGCGTTTTGAAGGTAAACAAGGAAAGGGAAAGCGGCCTTGCCTCAGCTCTGGAAGGGGAGAAATAGAAGCAATCTCTAATTTACCAAACACTATAATTTCAAGACATTTTCTCTGTACTTGGTGGTTTAACGCTGAATGTTATTTCTCATGTTCCGCACACTGGGAGGATTAGCAGATAACAGCCCAGCAACATTTCAACAGTTCTTCAAAAGGTCTAGGCTGACCTCAGCCAGGGCTTTCTTTTATATGTTTTATTTAATAAATCTCCCAAGCGGATTGCACTGAAATAGGTGGCTGCTTAGGTGGCATGCACACACACCCACGCGAGGTCCCCGTGCACCACCACCGACCCCTACGGCCCCCAGATCTGGAAACTTTAGCCCCAGAAGCCTTTTCTTCTGGCACTTTGACCTGTTCATGACCTCTTCCTTCCCAGGTCTATTTTCTTCTTCAACAAGAGCCAGCCCCACATCTCTCACAGCCAGGAGTAACAAAGGCTTGTTTATATAGGGTAATTTAGCTACAGGATCAGCAGGGAGGCGAGAAGGATGATGCGTCTGATCCAGGGTGGAAGGCACAATTCAGATGCAGGGCCCGTAGTTTAAGGGGAGGGGGGGGGCTGTCAGGGCAAGGCCAATGGGCTGGCTGCCTTCCAGAAGGTACGGCCAAGGCATAGGAAGAAGGGAGCCTCCTCTAGGCTGCCTCAGACATGGGTACACCCTTCACACACAGGAGAGGGGGTGTTCATGTTAAGAATGCTGTGGCAAGGGCCCAATGCCAAGTGGACAGGTAGCACAGACCCCGGACTCCCTAAAAAGAGGGAGCATCAGAGCCCTTGGAAAGGAAACAGCATCTTCAGGAAGCAGAGGACATGGAGTTGGCAGACCTAGCGCTCTGTGACCTTGAGCAGATTCATCTGACCTTTCTCCGTCTCCGTTTTTGCATTTGTAAAACGGGTCAGTACTTATTTCCGCACCTAACATATGGATAAAACGAAGTGAGAAGTCAGAGAAAGCCATGCGTTACTTTATACCAGCAAGGACTTGATGCTGAGGTCCTGATTCTTACTCCCCACTCATTTCTACATCCCGCCTCCAGCCTCCAAATCTCACTGAAAAACCCCTCTGAAGACCTGCTCTGCCTTATATCCCAGACACGTATGGCTTTTTAGATCTACACTTCAACTTAAAATTCCATAAAATTTAAAATTCAGTTCCTCGGTCACGGGAGCCACGCTCCAAGTGCTCGTGAGCTGCCCGTGGCCAGTGGCCAGCGGCCACCATAGTGGGCAGTGCAGCTACAGCAAGATTCCCACCACTGCAGGAAATGCTATGGGGTAGCGCGGCTTCCACCTGTTTTAGACGGAGGACAGCCTTTCCAAGCTTCCCCCTGCCACCACCCCACCCTCTCCATGGATTGAAGACCATCCTCCAGATACAGCCCTGACTGATGGTTCAAGCGTGTGCCTCTCACCTTTACAATTACCTGCCGACCATAAAGCCCCACCAGTTTGGTGACTGTTTGATCAGAATGACGGTCAGAAACAGGACACCTCACTTTGTCTTTCTTGCCAACTATTTTAGCTTATTTGCCACGAGTACAGGATATAATTAATATCACACAGGAGCCAGCATTGTCATTTTTCAAATCATTTCCCTGGAAATGTTCTACACCTCTTAATGGCCCTGCTAATGCTGTAGCTGTCATGTTTTGGACAGCTGCACTTTTACAAGACAAACTCTGCAGCGCCAGGAGCCTCTCTGCAGACTTTTTAGCTCAGAGGCTCAGAGGCCGTGAACGCCAGCCGGTAATGGCTAGATGGAAATCTTTGATTAATTTTTTTACCTCTTGGTACTGACTGCTTCTCAAGTGTCACCTTCCCAGCTTCCATCCCCAGCCACTTCACCCCTTCTTGCCCTCTTCCCTGGTCCCCCACCCCTACACCTCCTCTCTTTTATGCCACCTGATGGACAGGGAACTGGTGAAATAGGCCAAAGTCATACAACTGATGAAAGCCAGGACACTCCGCCCAGAGGTGCAAAAGTTTAAACATCTGGATGAAAGCCAGGACTCCGTGCTAAATGCCACACACTGAAAAAGTAGGGACCTTCATGCCTAATTTTTAGAAATATGCTTATTCCTCCCTGGTGACGTAAGAGAAATGTTCGAATGTCTCTATGTCCTGGGTGTGTCGGGAAAGGACCGGGAGGGCACAGGGCAACGAAAGCCGGGCTGCCTTTGAAACGTCCCAAGAGCCATTCACAAAGCAACCAAGGACAATCTAAGCCACACCAAGGATTTACTAAGGGGCACAGAATGAAGACGCTCTTAAACAAGCCGGAAAAATTCACCAGATTCTTTTAGGTAGTCACAGCATTTTGCTGCTGCTATTTAAAGAAAAAAAATCTTTTCACCGATAATCAGTTTAAAGTAAAAGATGATTTGAGTTCAGTCCAACACTGAGTCCAGGGGCGCCCTTTCTGCTGAGGCCTTCTGACTTTAAGGAAGCTGAAGCCAGATCCGGCTTAAAAGGAAGCTAAAGCCATGCTAGGGACACAGCTCTCGTTTTTAGGCTAAACAGCAGCGTTGACTCACTGCTCCTTTAATACTGTGTTTATTAGCGATCGCAGCCCACGGAGAGACGAGCACACAACTTCCTTTCACGCTGCGTCTGCAAAATGCTACAGAAAGTTGGACTCATCAGGGAAGCAGCAGGTCCCTTGGTTGAAACCAGCCAGGCCAGAAAAGTGACATGAACAGGATGCTGCTAAACACGCACGATTCGAAAATACACACTGTATTCTCTTCTGCATGATTTGCTGCCATTTAAAAGACAATAAACAGCAACTTTAGATTGCTAACAACGTGTCATTTAAGGTTTGCTGTTGCTCAACATCAAGAAAAATCAATGCCGGCTCTACGGGGGCAGCAAACCCCGAGAACTGAGCTCCATTTCAGGTCTGTTTGAACTCATTTCCTTTCTCCACGGTTGCCCCCTTGTACTCCCCCTCAGGCGTCCCCTCACAGCAGGCTGACAGCTTGACACATTGACAGCTCGCACTGAATGACAACTGATTTGTACAAATTTCAAGCCTTATAAATCTACCTGTCACAACAACAACATAAAAGCGCCCAGGCCCAGCAGGTAATTCAGAAAAAGCTTCCCTTGACAGCACTTTCTGAAAAGCAATGGCGTGCCTCCTGCCAAAAATTCCAACTATCATCCTTGTATAACTTTGAATAAAAATTCAGGGCCCATTTTCTTGCCAACAGGCTACCAATCGTCTTATTTAAAGATTAAAAAGAGCGAACGGGAAAGAGGGGGGAAAAAAAACACATCCACACAATTTCATTTTATACTGATATGAAAGTAGCACCACCTGCCATGCCAGGATTACCACACTGTTTTTTCTCTCTGCTGCTCAGGAGCAAATGAGTGAGGCTTTTTACGGTATTTAAACAATATCCCAGATTGCAGGGGCTGTGCCTCCTAGGACCCTCCCCACTCACCTGGGGCCAGCCGGCTGCCAGAGCAAGGCAGTTTGACTGGGAAGGGGCGGTGCGGGGAGGCAGAGGCTAGGGGTAGGTAAACTGGCCCCAAAATTTCTCCAAGACAAAGGTCCTTCATGTGCTAGCCCCACCTCTCTTGACCACTTTTCTTACTAAAATGATCCAACTATGTCAAGGTAACCTTTTCTCAAAATTCTGGTTTTAAATCAATAGCACGTTCTTCATGACTGCATCTTTTTTTTTTTTTTTAATTTACTTATTTGACAGAGAGAGAGCACAAGCAGGGGGGAGCGGCAGAGGGAGAAGGAGAAGCAGACTCCCCGCTGAGCAGGGAGCCCTATGCGGGGCTCAATCCCAGGACCCTGGGATCACGACCTGAGCCAAAGGCAGACACTCAACTGACTGAGCCACCCAGGCGCCCCATGACTGCATCTTCATCACAAAATAATCACAAGTTGAGAATTGAGACTTGGTTGTTAGGCGTGGTTTTATAGTCATGTGTTTCACGGAAGAAAAAAGTCTAGCAAGTCAGGGACTTGAGAGAAGGGAAAAAACTAAGTCCATGAGCACTTCAACAGGAAAGAGCACTTTATTAAAACTTCTGCTCATCTCTACCACTCAAGCCTTTCCAGCTCCACTTCATACAGAGAAAGGTCTAACTGAGAAGTGGCTAGCATAATATTTCATGTACCTCATTCGCTCCTGCAGAATCTCTCAGACCTCACAGATGGGAAAATGAATTTAGTCCTGCTTTTGGGGGGTCTGTTGCAGGTGCATGTTGAATGGGATGATGAGACAACTCCTAGGAAAGAGACATGGGACCAAGGAAGACACAAAGTGACCATCCATCCAGCAAGCCGAACTCTGAAGCAACGCGTCCTACCATGTGCGCGTCACCTCTCCACAGGGTCAAAGCAACAGTGAAGAACACAGGTGCCAGGGACGAACGTTCTCATTTCAAAAGCTGGCTTTCCCACTTACGAGTCATCTAACTTTGGGCAAGTTGTATTTGCACTCTATGCTTCAGTTTCATCACCAGCACTGAGGGGATCAGAATCACATCTGCCTTGGAATAGGAGGATTAAATGCCTGTAAAATGTTTAGTTCATAGTAAACAATACCTGTTCATTTAGTCATTCATACAGATACAGATAGATAAACATATGTAGAAAACATTAAGTGGTAAGTGCTATAGTTAGGAAAAAAGCAAGTTACCGTACTATTATCCGTACTTTCTTCAAGAACTTTTCTTCCAATGGAGTGGAAGTTTGCAATGTAGAGGGGAAAAAAAAAGTCTGATACAATTCCCAAAAATGTTTTAAATCATTTGGTGAAAATGTGCAGATATCAATGTAGCTGGACTGAATTTCTTTCCTAAACTTTTATAGTCTTTCTCTACTCTTTTCAACTTGCTTCTTCATTCACTCATGACTAATCAAACCATCCAGTACGTGTTGGAAACATATTAATTTAAAAGCATATCATTTGGGGCGCCTGGGTGGCTCAGTCATTAAGCGTCTGCCTTTGGCTCAGGGCGTGATCCTGGTGTTCTGGGATCGAGACCCACATCAGGCTTCTCCGATGGGAGCCTGCTTCTTCCTCTCCCACTCCCCCTGCTTGTGTTCCCTCTCTCGCTGGCTGTCTCTGTCAAATAAATAAATAAAAATAAAATCTTTAAAAATAAATAAATAAATAAATAAATAAATAAATAAAAATAAATAAAAGCACATCATTTATACCACTTTACCACCATTTATCACTCAGAAATACAATGAACATATGGATTACAAGAGGAAAGAACAAATACACATAGTATATACACATAAAAATGTGGAGACACATATATGTAAAAAATTAAATAGAATATCTTAAACAGTCAAAATTTAAATATATATATATATATATATATATATATGAAAACAGAATTCTTAGCCCCAAAATATAGCTGATGTCAGTATTAGCTGGCTAATCTTGAGACTGAGATTAAAAGAATAAGATTATCATTTGCAGTAAAGCCCACTATCAACATCAACTGAACCCTAAAATATAACTCAGATTAGGATTATCCAGATTATACGAACTGACATTCACTTTGTAACATTCTTATCATCCTTCTCGATTTGGTCAACATCAAGACTGGCAAGAGCTGACTGAACTTCAGATGCCAATAGAGGACAACGATCAGCAAATCCATAATTTTGTAATTATTTGTAGGATCGAGAGCAAGTATTTTGATTACGAGTGATTAGCGACCATTAGCAAATAAAATTGGGTTTGAATTTCGCGGGCATGTTTAAATGCCCAACAATTTGTATTTCATGCTAAGAAGCCTGAATCAAACAACATTTTCATGTAATAAAAAAACTGACAAACCAAAACTGCACATCAAATCTTTATAGAATGAGAGAAAATATCTATAAAATTGATAAAAAGAATGGTAATTTACATTAACTAGACCAGACTTTTCCATCTTTCATCAATCAAAGTGAACAGGAGCGTAGGCAAGGCAGGGATAGGAAAAACATCACCTTCAAGCAGAGTAAATGAGATGTTCCTATTTTAACCCTTCTCTTGTCAACAGCATGTGTTTGGCCCTAACAAAATGATAAATGCTATTTTTGTTAACTATTGTCTTCCTGACATCAATCACCAAGAGTTAACAAACACTCTCACATATGCCAGGATTCCCCCCTACTATGACCAATTAAATAATCCAATCATTAAACGGAGAACTGCGGGGCTGACAAAAGCAGAAGCAAGCACAGTGCTGGTCAGTTAAGTTGCACACTGGCCCACTGAGAGTTTACTTAGGAAAAAATACGGAACTTTAGATGCAAAACCCATGGTGCCTTATTCTAGACTTCTATCTGTACATCTGTCGTAACTACTTATTTCCCAAAAAGAAAGCAGTGCTTTCAAACCTATTGGCCTTCAGGGCCTACAAAGATTTATTTTTGTCTTGTTTGCCTGAGCAGCTCCTTCCTCACTGAGCTGCTGATTCCTTCATCTCAATAAGGGCCACACCTGGGGTCCCAGAATGCCATCACCTGTAAGCCATCCATCGGTCCAAGGGAGTTGACAGGCTTTAAGCCAAAAAGTCGTTGGTGCCAGCACCAACTACCCTTCACTGAGAAAATCCCTCGGACTTCGAGCAGCTTTGCTGTGCCCCAGCATCGGGCCCCCTGACTCACAGCTTCCCGAGGTACATGCGACATCAGGCCATCGACAGGTGCACCGATGGTGACCAAAGGCTAAGTTTTCAGTCCTTTAACCAACAACACTTTCAGAGAAGTAGCTGATTTTCTACTGCCCACAGATGTCTGTCTACATTTGCTGGGACAAGAAAGACCAACTTCACCTAATCTTGCCCACAGAATGACCGGACACAAGACATTTTCCTGCCACATGAGAGATCATATGAGAAGCATATATCATGAGTCATCATGGCCTCTTCAGCTCTGCTAACAAGAAAAGCCAAGTGTCTGAGACGGTAGGTACTTAACCAGGTGCAACCAACCCAGGCTGAAGGCCACACCAAGAGTCCAGGTATGGCTTGTCTGGCGCCCCCAAGAGGCAAAATGTCAGAGCTGGCCAGGATATAAGGGAGAGAGGGATCCAAGCAGCCTCTGGCCTGAACTTCCATGGAATCAGTAAATTTTTACCACTTAGGACAAGCCATGCTATTTGTAACTGTCAGAGGAAGGAAAATCTGTAATTGTTAAGGGGGATGAAGCCTGTGCAAATTCCTTCCTGTGCAAAGTGAACAGTCAATCACTTTTATAAGGACAGCAACAACTGAAACTATCCATTCGTATACTTTCCTTTAGTCAACAATATTACCTTTAGTAATCTGGGGAATGTGCATCCATAAATTACAGAAAGTGTTATTGCATTGCTGAATAAACAGCAACATTTCCATCAGCAGCAGCAGTGGCAGCCCCACAAAGGTATAACAAACAGACTCAATCATTTTCTTGTCAAGCTTTGCAATGACTGCAGAGTTTACTGCTGGAGATAATGTTGCTTTCCTCAGCATTGTGTGCCAAACTGCAAACTGCTTATTAAAACAAAACCTCTTTTTCGGAGCAGCATGAGTTGGATAATCACTTATTGCACTCAAGAAAAAACAGGTTTGGTGCCCAGAGGAGGTTAGCAATCAGGCATATGTGTTAACATTTGGCTGGTAAAAACTGGTTAAAAAATAAATTATCTGACATTGGGGTGGGGGAGGGAAGAAATTAAACTTATTAACATCACTGTCCCCGGATTGACTCTTTTCTCTATGATGCCATTCAGGTTTTTGACAATGTGTTTCAAAATACAAAGCTAGACTGCTTGATGGAAGCTTTGGGGTCGGGGGAGTGCCGGGAGGAGGAGAAAGGGTGAAGATGATTATGGGAGGAAACCAGAAATAAAATGCAGGCTGCTAGTCTTCATGGGAAAAAATCTCTGGAAGAAACTATATTGCAGGGGCAGGAGATAAAGCTGAACAAAAGGGACAGGAGGGAAACAAGTAAACTTTAAGAACTAGGCATTTGTGACTAAACTATTTCTGAAGACAGCACCTATTATTACTCTCCAAAGAAATTGCTTGACATAACTAAGCCAGCGATAGCTCTGAAAACCCATCCTCAATTTTCCCCCGCTTAAAATAGATTGACAGCCATTTTACTGAGCCTGAGGAACAGGTATGTGCAGACGGAGCCTGGGAGGCCTGCCCTGTCAGGAGCGCTGCTCTGTGAGGAAACCCATTATACCTGACCACGGAAGAGCTGCCCCAGTTTGTTTTCGTGTTGTTGTCTTCCCATGCCCATTTAAGATGAATTAACATCAAAGTGGGCAGGCCCTCTCCCCTCGGCCCACCCCCTCCACTGTTTTGATGTTGCTGATAGCCTTGTGGTCCCAGATATCAGCTGTGGAAGAGGCAAGCCTATACTTTGGACGTCCCTATCAGTACAGGAAATGAGACTTTGAAGACTTTATTATAACTCCGGACAGCATATGAGGTTTGACTCCCATCACTGCTCTAAAATGAAAGCGAGTAGAAAACAAAGCAAAACACCACAAATGTGGAGTGGAAAGGCAACCCCAGTAACTGTCATTCAACCTCGACAGTGGAGGGGAGGCTCGTGCAGGTCAGCACCGCACCCTGTGCCTCGTTCCTGGGAGGGCGGACAGTCCCCAGCTCTCCCACTCCCCTCCTTGCTTCAAAGCTGCATAAGAAGTGCCAAGCCAACCCAGCCTGCTCCTCTTCGCCACCTCAGGGCCTAAAATCATGCTGTTTCCTCCAACTGGAAAGCTTTTTCTCCCTTTGCTTGGTTCATTATTCACTTCATTAGGAACTTCACTTCCTCAAAGAAAGCCTTCCCCCACCAGACAATCTAAACTAGCCCCTGCTCCCTACCTCACCCCCGACCATCTCCCCCCACATTTCTTGTGATTTCTTCAGATCACTGTCTCTACATGAAATTTTAACTTTTATGATTTTACTGAAAGATTTGTTAGCTGGCTCCTCCATGAGCAGGTAGACTCCATGAAGGGATGACAATTTTACTCAGAATAGGATCTCCGGCACCAAGAATAGTGCCCAGCACCCAACAAGTAGAAGCTCAATAAATAGTTGAGAAAATACTTAAAGTTGAAGAGATATCCTTATGAACATAAATCAGACCTCTGTCCAACTCAAAAGATGGTGTCTGAGTGGACATTATGCGTCCTGATTATCAGAGGGAACGTAGAGAATATCCAAGAGGAAATCTTTATTCTCAAACCTCCAAGAATGTATAGCAGTAAGTTACTGCTCCTGAATTAAGAGTGAACCACAGAAATTTTGGTTTTATTTAAGTACAAAATGAGGAAAGGAAACTGCCCGTGACCTCCGTTAATAAAGGAGTTAGGAAACCTGGAGTCAATATCCACCTGCCAACAGATAGAACTATGGCCTGACAATCATGGAGGCACATTTGAACCATTGTAAGAGAGGATACAAAGCCTCCCCCCATTTGCTTTTAAATGCTATTTTCAATGTGCAGTTATTGGCACATTGTAATAAAAATTAAAAATACTGTATCTACAACACCTGTACCACTCAGGCTTATCAAATCTTAACATGTGGAGCCATATTTGTATCAGATTATGTTTTAAGAAACAAATATTACAGAAAGAAATGACTGCCCGTCTATTTCACTTTGAGGATTAGCTACATACACCTGAAGCCCTAAAAATACTTAAGTCACTATTGAATGCCACATAGTATAATAGTTACCGGCTTCCAAAGGCATTCGTCAGCAATTCTCACCTCTCTCCTCCTGCCAGCATTTTAATCCCCTCTTCACTCCACGTCCATGTCCCTCACCATGATTCCTCCTTGTTCATCTCTCCTGGTCTCTGCCTGATTCCCCAGCTGCTTTGGGTGGGTCATGTCATATACCAAAATGAATTCCAAGTAAGAAAGCGTTTTGTTACAAAGGAAACCAAGAAAGTACTAGAAGAAAAACTAGTGGAGAAGTCCCTGCTACTGTAACTAAAATTCCCAAAGCCATAAAAGATGATAAATTCGATTGCACAAAAATCAACTGCATGTAAAGCAAAAATTGTGCATGACGAAACAGAAAATGAAGCAGATGAAAAGCCACCAAGAACAATGAGAAGGCAACCAGAACCATGGGGGGGAAACCTGCAACTGTATCCCAGAAAAAGGACTAATTACATACGCACAGGACACACACACCCATATGCACAATTATATACACACGTGAAAACACATGTACACAAAGAACTCCAAAAACAATCATAAAAAAGACAAAAACCAATAGAAAAGTGGACAAAGGATACACACACAGAGTTTACAGCAAAGGAAATACCGATGCCTCTTAAATGTGTAATAGGATGCTTAACTTCATTCATAATAAGAGAACTGCCAATTAAAACACCGAGAAATCATTTTTTAACATACCAAGTTGGCAAGAATCCAAAAATTTAATAATACACTCTGTTGGTGAGTCTGTGGAGAGCAGGCATGCACCTAACATTGTTGGTAGGGTATAAATTAGTTTAAATCCTGAGGAGTATAATTTGGCAATGTCTATCAAAATTACAAATGTATATGCCCTTTGATCCAGCAAATCTACTTCTGGGAATTTATCCTCTAGATATACTTGCAAACATCCAAAAGTGACAGTTTAAGGTCACTGATTGCTTCTCTGTAATGGTAAAAGGTAGAGAACAAGTACAATATCCATCAATAGGGGGTTGGATAAGCAAATTATGATGAATTCATACAATGGTACACTTGCACCTATAAAAAATTGAGAATGCTATGGACTGATAATGGGGAAGAATTTTTGTTGAGAAAAACAAGGGGCAAAATAAAGTGAACAGAATGGTATATTCTGTATAAATGGAAAAGGAAAAATATATTTAGCTTTGCTTGTACATACAAAACTTTAGAAACTCTGAAAAAGATATAGAAGAAACCAAAAATAGTTACCTTTGCAGGTTGCAGTGGGAACTGGGGAAGATAAAGAACAGAATGGGGGAAAAAAACTTTTCAAAATCTTTCCTTTATCTTTCTTGATTTTCAAACGTATGGGGGTGTTACCTACGCAGAAGTAGAAACTGACTGAACCAGGGATAGATGGACACTCAGCTGAAGAGTGGCCATCCATAGGGGCCAGCAACCTATCATGTTAGATTGGGGCCATCCATCCAGCCAGCCTGCCACATCAATGGACCCCAATTCTGTCAGTCAAAGTTACTGATTCCAGATTCCTCCCTGCTTCAAAGTTATCGTAAGATCTGACCAACTGACTTAGTCATGGCAACCCTCATAGAACTACAGACAGAGGACCGTGGCATACCATTGCCAACTACAAAAATGCCACTTGATCTATTCATTTTATAACACACATATAATTACCAAAACTGTACTTAAAAGGTATATTTATGTAAAAGATAGGTTAGCAAAGTGCTGTTAAATGTGTGGGTTTAAAGACTTGAATTACAAGATAATAATGCATTATTTCGACATATTATTTGTCTTAAGCGGCCTCTAAAGTACTCAGTGGGTTTCCCTTAAGTAGAAAAAACACAAAAGCCTGGATATTTTTAACATCCTTTGCAAACCACTATCAAAAGCTACTATGAATGGTAAATTTCAGTTTAGCCTATGTGCATACCACCCCAAGTTCTAGATCGATGGAATTCAAATGAATGAGATCTTCTTATAGGTGAAAAATAAATATTGACAATTATGGACACAACTCTGTTGACAGAAACATAATTTGGCACAATCACTCTAGAGAAGTCTTAGGCAATGCATACCCACAATGAACACCATGTACACTCCATGACCCAGCGATTCTGTCCCTAGGTATGTATCCAACAGAAATGAGTATGTATATTCACCAAAAGACAGAAAGGAATGTTCATAACAGTCATTCGTAATAGCCAGAAACTACTGAACAACAACCCAAATGTCCACTCAACAGAATAGCTTTTTTTTTTTTTTAACTCTGGCATAACCATACAACAGAATACTATATAGCTAGGAGAATGCGTCATTGCTATATCAACATGGATGAATTTCACAGATACAAATGTTGAGTAAATGAAGCCAAAACCAGAAGAGGACATCTTACAGGATTCCATTTATGTAAAGGTTTTAAAACAGGCCAAACTAATCTGCTGTTAGAGCACAGGACAACAGTTACCCTTGGCGGAAGACATGGTATAAGCAGTGCTTGGGACGGACACTTGGGCAGCATCTGGGTCTGGATGCCCGCAATATTCTACATCCTGATCTGAATGCCGATTCCACTAGCCTGGTTCACTTTGTGGTAATTAACCAAACTGGGCACTTAGGATTTGTGCACTTTTGTATGTATGTTATACATCAAAAAAACATTTTAAAATATTTAGAAAAAAAATTGCCTGTAATTACTCTTCAAAGCATCGAGTACCTGAACTGCTGCCCCAAAGTTATAGGGACCCTTAATTCCTATCATTAGCTCCTGACATGTCCAAATGATTCTTTGGCTACTTGTTAATAATGGAATCAAAAGGCACTAATCTCATTATCGCCTGTCAGCAGGCGCTGTCAGAACGCTGTCGGCCATTAGTCGCCTGCTGCTGCAATCAGTCAGAGAGTTGCAAAGCACCCAAAAGGAGACACAAAATACTGCCAGTTTAATTTTTCTCTTGTCCCACTCACCTTTCTGCAACCTCATGCCAAATCCTTGAATCTCCCCTACCCCCCAGTATACCACAAGCTGCCTTCTCCAAGAGACCACCCCAGAGCTCTCTAGCAACCACAGAACGCCTAGTCTCTGAAAAAATTGCTACATTTATTACCTCACTCATTCATCCACCCACACATCCATCCAAACATTTACAGAGCACCCACCCAGGTGCCAGGCTCTGTGCTCAAAATATTAAATTGAGTAAAAGCATAATTCCTTCCCAGTATTATATGGAAAACAGACACAAAAATAGGATTATGATACACACATACATACACACACACACACACACACACACACACACACACAAGAATAGCAGGAAAATAGGAGAGGACTATGTAAGCCAGCTCTGGGGGTGGGAGAAAAGGAAATGATTCCTAGAGGAGATTTCACACATAAAGGAGGAGTGAAATTTGGCCAATCAAGTAAGATAAAGGCAGCTTTTAGCAGAGGGGATCTCAGGAGTAAAGACGCATTGCACAACATGTATATGTTATGACCCAGCAATATGTATCCCTAGGTACATATTCAACAGAAATGGGTATGTATGTTCACCAAAAGACTGTCGAGGATGCAAAAAAAAAAAAAAAGATGGTGGGGAAGGAAGGGCTGGTGTGGGGATGTGGTTGCTGGCATGTGGGAACTACAGGGAGTAAAATCTGAGTGAGGGCAGAGACCAGCAGGCAGAGTGCAGAGCACAAAGGCCTTTGCTAACCATGTGAAACAGATGAGACTTCATGCCAGAGAGGAAGGGCAATCAGTAAGGGTAAGGAGCATGGGAATGGCAGGGTTAAGTCTGTCGTCAAGTAACTGGATGGGACATGGAACTGGAGAGAAAGAGGCAAGCAGATTTCAACACAGATCTGCTTGAGCCTAAATACTTGGAGTGAGGTTGAAAGGAGAAAAATTCAAGAAATGTCTAGGTGGTAAAATCAGAAGAACCTGGTGACTGATTTGGTGTAGTGTTAGAGTGGGGAAGACAAAAGGGAAATTGATGAAAACTGGCAGATGTCTGACAACAAAGGAAAAATACACAAGAAGGGGAGAAGGTTGGGGTGGACAAGAGGGAAGGTGACGAGGTCAGTACTGGAGGCATTAAATATGGGGACTTCAGGGAGTACATTCAGCAGAAGCTAACACCTGAGTTTGACAGGCAGCAACTCTGGTTAAAGGTAGAGATGGATTCATCAGCACATACTAGAAACTCAAACCCTGGGGCCTATGAAATCAGGGTGTGGTAAGCAATTAGAGGCCCATGTACTCTTAGTCCCACCAACACTAAGGAAGGAGTGGAGGCAGAAGGGTCTATAAAGAGGGCAGAAGGGAATGGGCAGAAAGGCACTCAGTAATCAGGAAGTACGATATCATCAATGCCAAGGCAGTGGGAAGTTTTAAAACCTGAGTCACTGATCAATAATCCCAAATGTAGTAGTCAGAGGTCCAGGAAGGTTAGAACAGGAACAATTCAACTGATTTGCCAATTACCAAGTCATTGATGACTTTAGTGAGAGATTTCAGACTTCAGTTCACTTCTGGCAGCAAAGCAGACTAAGCTGATAAACCCACATCACAACATTCTTAAAGAAATCTGGATAAAATATAATCCTCCCCCTAAAATCTTGATACATAGCAGAGCTTGGAGTGAGGGTGGGGGGCAAGGAGAGAAACTGCCAAGCAAGAGAAACCAAGACTAAAATCCAAGCACATACCACAGGAGACCATGACAGTATCAGACCTAGATATAAACCATAGGATCCTGGTGTTTCCTGTCCTCAAAGGGATAGGACATGCTGCTTTAGGCCCACATAAGACAGGGAACTGGAACTAACAGTTCTACATAAAGCTGAACATCTGTGAGATGCCCAACATATAAAAAGGGGACAAGAGAAACTTCAAGCCCAGAAAAGCAAAAAGAGACCATGATAGTTCTCAGGGCTTTGAGCAGAAAAAAGCCCTCCTGCAAGAAACTAAAACTCCAAGCCTGCACTACCCCTGGATACAGACTCACAGTATTTCAAATCCAAGCTGCAAAATAACATAAAACTAGTGTTAGACCTATGAAACTCTTTTTCAAAAATAGTAATCCTTCCACAACCTAAGATATAACGCTTGACAAAGAGAAACACATAATATAAACCAAAAATTATAACACAAGGAAACAAATAACTATAAGGGAGAATCAGCCAATCACAAATAGGAGAATGAGCAGTTACAGAAAAATCTGAAAAGCCTCGGTTTTTTTTAAAGATTTTATTTATTTATTTGACAGAGACAGCCAGCGAGAGAGGGAACAGAAGCAGGGGGAGTGGGAGAGGAAGAAGCAGGCTCCTAGCGGAGGAGCCTGATGTGGGGCTCGATCCCAGAACACCGGGATCACACCCTGAGCCGAAGGCAGACGCTTAACGACTGCACCACCCAGGCGCCCCTGAAAAGCCTCATTTAAAACAAGAATTTAAAATGTATAGAAACCATTATGAACAGATTTGAAAAAAATTACATTAAATTACATAGAATATCTTAAACAGTCAAAATTAAAAATTTGATGAATAGGTTCAACGAAGTATTCTACACTAAGAAAAAATAATTTATGAACCATAAGGTAAATCTGAAAAAAATTACCCAGAACTCAGCAAAGAAGGATAAAAGATATGGCATATATGAACTAAAATATGTGGCCAAAAGGACAGAATAAGTTCCATGATAGAATCTAGTCATAGTTCCAAAAGAAGAAAACCGAGAATGGTGGGAAAGGTAATAATCAACAATTGCTGAGTATTTTTCAGAAGTGAAAAAAAAATTAAATACATAAAGTCTTAGATTATATAAGGTCACTGAGTCCTAAGGATTTTAAATAAAATAAATCCACACATTGATACATAGTATTGTAATGAAAAACCTAAAAGCAAGGACAAAAATCTTCAAGAGAAAAGGTTATTCTCAAATTAAAAACTCAGAGCAGACTTCTCACCACTAACAGTAAATTCCAGAAGACAATGAAATCCGTTAGTCGGCTGAGGCTGCTGTAACAAAATACAACAGGCTGAGGTGGCTTTTACAACAGACATTTCTTTTCTCACAGTTTTGGAGGCTGGAAGACCATGGTCAGGGTGCTGGCAAATTTGGTGTCCAGTGAGAATTCTCCTCCTGCCTTACAGACAGCCACCTTCTCACTGGGTGCTCACACGAACCTTTCTTCTGTACTCACCCATGCAAAAAGAGACAGAGAGAGAGATCTCGGATATCTCTTCCTCTTACTAGTACATCCATTCTACCTGATTGAGGTTCCACCCTTATGATCTCATTTAACCTCAGTTTTCTCCCTAAAGGCCCTATTTCCAAATACAGTCACATTGACAGTTAGGGCTTCAACATATGAATTGGTGGGGGGGGGGGGTCAGACACAATTCAGCCCACAACAGAATATCTTCAAAATGTTTGAAGAAAGATAACTATCAGCTAGAATTCTATACCCAGATAAAGTATACTTACCTTTCAGAAGTAAAGCCAAAGTAAAGACATTTTCAGACAGTGAGAAAATTCCTACATCTAAACCATCACTGAAATATCTACTGAACAGTGTCCTGCTTAGCAGCACACGAATTGAAACTGGAAGAGTAAATAGAAGCAGCAATAAATCAACTAAATTGGTAAGACAGTCTCTCAAGAAGTATCTACTGAGCAGTCTCTCATAGGTGCCAGACACAGTTCTATTTGCTGGGAATTCTACAATGAATACAACAAATCTGCTGATTTGTTACATATAATCTGGTAAATGGTGATAAGTGCACTCAATGAAAATAAAGCAGGAAAAGGCAGCAAGTAGTAAAGACAGAAGTTTTACTCCACACTGCTAAATCCAAATGTGCTTTGAGTATTAAAAGTAAAAATAGTGGTGAATTTTCAGGGCTTAAAAATAAAGGGTTTCAGATAGGGCTTAAAAATAAGGGGTTCCTGGGGCACCTGGGTGGCTCGGTCGGTTAAGCATCTGCCTTCGGCTCAGGTCATGATCTCAGGGTCCTGGGATCGAGCCCCACATCAGGCTCCTTGCTCAGCGGGGAGCCTGCTTCTCCCCTGCCTGCCGTTTCCCCTGCTTGTGCTTGTGCTCTCTCTCTCTTGCTCTGTATCAAATAAATAAATAAAATCTTCTAAAAAAATAAAGATAAGGGGTTCCAGAAAGGCAACAAGAATCATTTGGATCAGACAGGTGTAAGAGACTCAGAAATCATGCTGGGGAAACGAATAGAAAAACAGTATTCAAAGGGATATGTGCACCTCAATATTTATAGCAGCATTATCTACAATAGTCAAATTATAGAAGCAGCCCAACTGTCCATTGACTGATGAATGGATAAAGAAGATGGAGTCTGTGTGTCTGTGTGTGTGTCTATATGTTACTCAGCCATAAAAAAGAATGAAATCTTGCCATTTGCAACAACATGGATGGAGCTAGAGAGTATTACTCCAAGTGAAATAAGTTGGACAAATACCGTATGATTTCACTCACATGTGGAAGTTAAGAAATAAAACAAATAAGCAGAGGGCAAAGAGAGAAAGAGAGAGAGAGAAGCAAACCAAGAAACAGACTCTTAAGGACAGAGAACAAACTGATGGTTACCAAGGGGAGGTAGGGGGGCGGGGATGGGGGAAATAGGTGATGGGGGTCAAGGAGGGCACTTGTGATGAGCAGAAGTTGCAGGAAGTAGATTACTATATTGTACACTTGAAACTAAAATTACACTATATGTTAACTATCTAGAATTTAAATAAAAGCTTAAAAATTTTTTTAAAAATTCACACTGGGAAACCAATGTCAAGTTTCTAGATTATTTCCCCTCTGGCACCCCTCAGAATGCCAGATTTTCCTCCAACTATCAGACCCCACAGTGTAACATGACTGGAGTCAGAAAAATTCTCATATAAACTCAACAGAATCTAGTAGAAGAAAGAGAACCATCTCTTACTTGTAAACTCTTCTTAAAAACAAGAGAAACCTTTCCCTGAAGCCCCTTGGTAGATTTTCCCCTGTGCTAATTGGCCAAGACAGTGTCAGAGGCCCATATCTATACCAATCACAGGCAAGGGAAATAGGATCCCAATGTTGGTCTTCAAATTATCCAGATTTAACTCCTAGTGATGGGTTTAAGTAACATGAGGAAGGAGAGACACCCTAACAAAATTCCACTTTTTCCATCAAGGAAGAAAGCAATGCCTAGTGAGAAAAGTGGAAACAGCATTTGCCCTACCTCCCATCTGCCTCAAAACTCACCATACAGTGGGGCGCCTGGGTGGCTCAGTCGGGTTAAGTGTCTGGCTTCAACTGGGGTCATGATCTCAGGGTCCTGGGATCAAGCCCTGTGTCAGGCTCTCCGTTCAGCGGGGAGTCTGCTCGCCTTTCTCCCTCTGCCCCTCCCCCTCACTCGCACTCTCGCTCTTGCTCTCAAATGAATAAATTCTTAAAAAGAAAAAATTCACCACAGAGTAGTGACTATGTGACACCATAATTACACCCCCCACACAACATGGCAGACTATAACCCTGGAACTTGAAAAGAAACCTTACGCTAATCTAATTCTCTCTGCAAGTACAACTGCTTTAACCAAAGCAAATACTCGGGGCGGGGGGGGAGGGGGGGGCATGCATGTTAACGAACCTGGATCTCTACTGTGCTAATTCAACAACCAAACTATAGGGACAACAGGGCCATCCAAATAAACCCTTGAAGATGGCGGAGCCGAACACCTCCCATGCAATAAGCCAAACCCCAGTCAATCTATGCAGATATTTTAAGGTTCCCAGAAGCCCCGATAAAAATTCTCACTTCAGGCTATAGAGCCAGTTCCAGATTAGCTGAAATGTCAAAGAAATGTGCCTTTCACTAAAGACCATTTCCAAATTATTTCAACATTATCACGTTGGAGAGAGACTGTGCAAATGACCGGCTAAAGTGGATTAAATGCTTTCATTTCTTTGAGAAATCGAAGTTATGATAATGGAATTTTAGAGCCAAAAGGGGCTTCTCAGGGTATTTAATAGGACTCCCACATTTTACAGATGAGACTTTGTGCAAGTCAGTGGCATTGAGGCTGGCAATTTGATGAAAGATTTAACCCAAGAGAAACCTTTTAAATGTATTTGTTATCACACTGTCCTGGGAGCAGGAGAGGATACATTAATTCAGCAGTTCTTTACCATCTTTGTGTCGAGTTAAGTTTACAGCTAATTTCAGACTCTTCCTGAGACCTCTGAAGCTCACCTAGGGATCCTAGCATTAGAAGTCCCTCCATTAGATACAGTTAACATAATCAGTTCAGAGAGATGCACTGAGGTTATGATTTTCTTTATCATTATTTAGATGTAGGAAATAATTACATGCTAATTTCTTCTATGCCTTGCTCAATCCTATTATGTTTCACCCAGTTAGTATAAATTCAAGAAATTCTATTCATTCTTAAAGCACTCCAAGAAAAAAAAGAGTAGTTCCATAATGTGAGGTCAGTAAGTGGAAGTCTCTGCCCTCTTTCCAGCCGACCACTGCATCCCTAGGTCTAACAAAACTCCTTACAGAAAGTAAGCCGCCGCCATCATCCTCATCATCATCATCATAGTAGTCTTTAAGAAGGTAACTAGATCAACCTAATACTTTTAACCTTTCAAGATACTAACAAAATTATCATCTCAAATCCCTTACCATCTAGGAAGGACCAGTTTAGTTATTCCCACTTTATAGATGAAGAAATACAAAAAGACTCAATGACTTAGCCAAGATCATGTCTCTAATTAAGAGCAAAATAAGGGGTAATACCTGGGTTTCCTCATTCGTGTTTCCAGCTACTAAATCAGTGGTACACAACAGCACTTCCATTAGAAACGGCCATTCAAATATATTATTAAGATACTATGTTCCTCTCAAGCCAAAAACAGAACTTTCTTGTGGATTATTTGCTCACTTTGAATTATCCATGCTGCTTCACTCCACTAGCCTGGAGAAAAGCACCAGCCATGCCTTAAATAAAACTGCCTCCATACGCATGAGCTATCCAGGCAGCAAAGGCATAAAAATTAGTTTTTCCATTGGCTAGCTGACCACAGCTAACCTCGACAGTCTCCAAGTAATCCTGAGTAACTTCTGCATCACCTTGATCTGAAGTGTGCTAAAACTAATCCCTTCAACTTGAGCGTAGTGCAGAGAAAACAGTTGTGTGATTTGTCTGCAGACATTTCACCAACTTGGATCACTTTCCCGCTCATTTTAGCTGGGTAAATAATAGCTCGATATGTAGCACCTGCTAAGTGAAATGAAAATGGAAAATGTTTTAAAGGGTTTTCATTTAATGTCTTCATACTACTATAAATGTATGAAAATTTTATATCCGGGTTTTTATTACTGTTGATTGCTAAACTGACATGGGAAAATAATCCAAGCTGGCACATTAATGAAACATGATTTTTTTCTAAATGCCTTTTTTTTTTTTAAGAACAAAGCTAAACCCAATAAAATGGCAAAATGCCACTCCAACTTTTAACTCTTTAAAGATTGTACAGTAGCTATCAGATTGTTTTTACATGCCTTCTTAGCCACTTCTCCTTGCCTAGAAAATACTTTCTCCTGACACAGTGGCATGTGCAAATCCAGCCTTGTGTTTGCAGGTCTGCTCTAACACCATCACTATGTCCCTCTTCAAATAAATGTGCTTTCAGAGCTCTCAGAAACATGCCTACCCGTTCCAAAAAGCTATGACAATACAGGGAAAGAGAGAGTAGAAAAAGACTATCAAGAATTGTGGGCATACGCCAGGAGAGGCTCCACAGAGAGCAGACATGCCCTCGGGAAAGAGTGCCAACATTAATCCGAGTCTCTCAGAAGTGGGTGCAGCCCCACCAGTAACAACAAAGAGAAGCCCAAACCCTTCCAACAATGCTCTCTCTCACAGGCACTCATGAACGACTTGCTTTAGACGCTCACATTCATCCAAGAGGTGGTGTCAGTGGTGGAATTAGTCACACCTGCCAGTGAATAGCAAACAACAGCTGTATAGACACAAGTGAGTTATTGGTTTTAGGCTACAATCTCCCAGGAAGCAAACTGCAATTTCTGCTGCTTCCAGGCCAACTGAAAGGAACTTAAATTTGCAAATGATTAAGTGTCTTAATTGTGTCATCTTAAAGCATTTCATTACCATAACCAACACCAAAAGGCTGGGAGAAGCCCAGCTGTGGCATTCAGAGGCTCTACCCTAAATTTTAGCAGCCATGACACTTTCCATTCCACTTCTCCCTCATCATCAGATCCTGTCTGCACGTTCTAACTGCCTGATGCAAACTCGTTTGTGGAAAAGGCATCCCTAGAAACCAAGGCTTCTGACTCCAATGTTCTCCCACCACCTCACCACATTTGTTCCCTTGTTTTTATATAACAGCAAAGAGGAAATTTGGGGAAGAACTATGAGCTTTTTAATGGAGTTCTCCCAATACTTAATTTCATGAACTCACCCTCTATTTAAGTACCTCCTGAAAAATCCAACCCCAAGCAAAATGCTGGGGACAATGTACTAAAAAGACACATAATGTGTGATGTGTGCTCAAGAAAGTTATGTTCTGGGTCTGGAGGCAAAATCCATCACACGAGATTCATTCCCCAATATTTATTAACAAATGCTATGAGCAAAGCATTGTGCTAAATGCCTTTGGAGAAACTACAATAAGACAGCAATTACCCTCCACCAAGGAGACAATAACTGAGTAAAGCTGGGCTTGCCGAGGAAGGCAAAGACCACCCTGTGAGCTCTTGACACTCAACCACACCCTGGCCAAGCAATTCTGGTTGTGCTCTGACTAAAAAGATCCCAATTCGTCTAGTCTCAACTTAAAATGTAGGGCCTAGAACTGAAAACAGTATTCCAGGTGTGGCTTTCCTCCTTTTTCAAGATAATATGCTTCTTTCATTGAACCTACAATCTCATAAATTCCTTAAACACTCACGTTCAGATTATTTGAAGATGTCAAATAAAACTTGATTTTTCCCCACTTATCACCCCTATTCTGGTACTTGAATAGTCGATTTGCGAGCCCAAGGCCAAGTATAATCTTCTTAAATTTAATCTCTTCTGATTTGGCCATATTCTAGCTGATCAAATATTAGGTGATCATGATTCTATGATTTTATTCTACTGTCTCCAGTTCTATCTCCTACAAATAGGACACGTGTGCTTTTTTTTTTAATCTTTTACCTAAGTCACTGGTAAATATTTTTGCCAAGTATCAGGTATAAAATTAAGTTCTGTGGAAACACACAAGAAATATTCCTCCAGAATATTCCTCCAAACATTAGCTCCATTCAGGTGCCCTCTTTAGGTAAAGCTGTTTGGCACAAATTCAGTATTAAAAGACTTCCCTTAATTTCAAATGCCTGATACTTAACACATTTTCCTTATTTATTAAGTCAGGAAAAAGGCAGAGGGTGTCGGGGGAGAGCATATGACCTGATCTATTCTCAATGAATCCAGACTGACTCAGCAACAATTACAGGTTTACTCTCCATCCTTGTAATAATCTGTATTAAAATTTCATTCCAAATTGCAAAGGTCATCTCGGGCTGGTAGGGGAATACCAAAGAGAGGAAATAGGACTTCAGTTTGGCCAAGCACAGGGCACTTGTAGGGAATAGTAAAGGAAGGTACTGGGATCTTAGTACAGAAAATCTTGAAGCCTCGATTAAAGAGATTAGACTTAACTCCAAAGGTAGCACAGAAACAGTGAGTGCTTTGGTGCACAGGAGGGGCAAGATTAGAATACCTAGGAAGAACGATCTGACAGTGGAAGGCCAGAGAGCTAGGATTCTAGGCAAAGGCTAGAATTATAGAGATCATGCCTTTATAATGGTTTCAGAAAGAAGTTTAAATAACTTGACTAAGAGGGGGACATCAAAACACATGACAATGATAGAGGTACAATCTGGTGACAGATTAGATGAGGAAGGAAGGAAGGGGAGAAGTCAGTGATGACTCTGAGGCCCGCCAAGGATGTCACTAAGTAAGGAAGGCCAAAGGAGAAAACGCTTGTCTGAGTAAAGGAAAAGGTTCATTGGTTTCAACAGAGTAATCATGAGGTTCCAAAGGGACATTCAGTGTGGACCTGCCCCAAAGTCAAATAGTAAAAATGAACCTTGGGAGAAAGATAAAGTGGAGCTGGAGACAAACTGGAAATATCTATATTTTGTACTTGAGAGGAGAAAATGAGCCAGAAAATGACCCAGAAAAAGAAGGGCCAGAAAAGCATGAAGATCTGGGTAGAGTTACGTTAGAGAAATCAAAGAGAGAGCACCTCTGAAAAAAGAAAACCAGGTCAAATGATAGAGTAGTCAAGGAAAAGGAAGAGTGAGAACTGGCCATTAGATTTTATGCCTAGAAAATCATCTGAGATCTTCAAGAATTTTAACCTTCAAAGTGCTTCTCAGACTTTAATGGATCCTCAAATCACTTGAGGATCTTGTTAAAATGAAGATTCTGACCCATTAGTTCTGGGGTGGGACCCACAGTTGGGCATATCTAACAATCTCCCAAGGGAGGCCAATGCTACTGGTCCACAGACCACACTCAGAAGACCAGGAGTGAGGGGTGAATAAGGGGTGAGCATGTGAAGGCAACAAGCGGAAACACTTCCAGGAAGTTTGGTCAAGGAGAAGAAATAAGGGATGGGATAGGGAATACAGACTGTGAGTACTACAGGGATTAATAATCTGAGGGTAAAAAATCAAAAGCACTGTTTTTAAAGCATCTTCTGTCCTAGAAGTTCATCATGAGAGCTTTGATAAATGTGCTAAAGAAATTTAGTATATGATTCAGTTCTTCTGTCCTTTAACCTGATCTGACCTGAGTGATTTAAAGTTTAAAGCTAAGTAGGAAATGTAGAGTTTGATGACCACGTTGGTCAGCAAAAAGGAACATATGCCTCAATGATCCTACTCACTGGCTGATTAAGCATCCCATTAGCTGCCCCATTCTCCTTCCAAGATACTTCCTGACTAGAGGGCTGCTCCCACAATGCAGTTCTCTCATACTTCAGCTCTAAGCCTCCCAACTCATCCACACCTGTTTGATTAGGACTTAGTCTCTGTTGACAGATTTTTATCTTTGGAAATGCCCCTGGCTATGCCAAAAAGACCAAGTTAAGCAAAGGATTAACTAACACACTCTCACTGATGCGGTCAAACCAGGACCTAGTTAAGAGACAGAAAACTATTTCAGGTAAGCACCCTTGATGAATGGCTGCCAAAATGCCCCAGTAATCCCCAATGAAAGAATTTAGCCCCTGTCCTCTGACAAATGCTTTTGTGCTTTTAAATGCAAACTTCATTCTTGAAAGAACTTTCATATTACCTTGATACACCCAAGAAAACAAAACCATCCCCCTAAACCCACAAAGAATATGTGACTTGCCATGGTCAGGTGATAGTCCTGAGGCAAGTCCTAACTGCACAGAGAATCTCCCCCACTTAATGTGTTGCCAGAGCTTTTGCTTCTACAGTTGACTGGAAAATCTTTGTGAACCATTTCCATTCTCTGCGGTGGCCAATCAAAATCCTTAATTGCCGAGAGAGACTGCCATAGGAGGGGACCCAAAGGATATTAAATAAAAATATCATGATCCTAAATGGACTGTTTTAAAAGGGAGAGTTTAAATGCAAAATTCACCATTCCTACCATTCATATAAAATCACAGAATCACAGAGGGTTACAATCTGGAGAGGCCTTTATAGATCAGCAAAAGGATCACCCTGAAGCTTGCTAAAAAAAATAGATTCCCAAGCCTCACCCTCTACCATGAGCTTACTGACCCAAACTCTCCAGGAACGTCCAATTAACTCACTTTATTTGTAAGATCCAGAGAAGTGATTTTCCGAAGATCCTGAGTCTTTACTTCAAAGTATACTCCACCCCATTTTAAAAGAGATCCAAGGCAGAAATCATAGGGCTGATCATGCTATCAAGGACTGAACACTGGCCCTTAAACAGGATTCAAGTCAATGAATGCTTTGGGGACTAATTTTATGTTGTCTAGTTCAAAGTCTTACTGAAACACAGAGAGTTTTGCTCTCTGATCCAGGTGCCTGAAAATAGCATTCCTCTCACAAGGGAAATAGAATTCCACTGTGCCAACACTCTCTTGGTCACACTTAAGCCCCAAACTGCTTTACGGGGCCAAATTTTCAGTCAGGTGCTTTAAAAGTTTTGGCAGATACTAGGAAAGTCAGAAAACAAAGGGGAAAAAAAAAAGGAAAGAAATCATACCACTGACTATCATCTAATCACTCTTTTCCCCCAAGCTGGATGAGGAGGGGGACAGGAGTGTGGGAGAAAGAGTATGTGGGTATCAGTGCTATTTGCCCAATGAAGCAGGACACTTCATACCCCTTCCTTTATCACAAAACTACAATCGTGCCATTGTGCTGACTATATCCTCCATGCCAGGGGTTTCTTGGAGGATTTAGACACCACTTAATAAAGTCACTCACACCAGGCCTCCTGCTTATCAGTCTGAAAGGACACATCAAAACACCTTGTCCTTAAAACCTCTTGGGGGCCCAAATGGAAGACAGTTGGACTTAACAAATCAACACACAGCTCCATACATTATATGGCTTTAAAGAGGGGGGAAAAGAAGAGCTTAGTGAAAATAGGAACAACTTGCTTAAAGATGGACAGGATGCAGCCAGACAAAGCAGGAGGAAAGATACACAGGCATCTCACCCCATCCTTCGTTCCCAGCTCCAGCTGGTTCTTAGCATCGAAGTCGAGCCAGTGTCAGCTCTGACCTAAACTGCGCGGTGCTGCATCAGAGCCAGAATAGCTGGACAAAACAGAACCCATGCCTCATACCAGCTTTAAGCAGTTCATTTCCTTTTATCTGGTCTACTGATATCCATCTTGCAAGGCTAGAACATGGGTTTCCATAGCCACACTGTCTCCTGAAATCCCAATACACTTCCACAGCCGTTTCAAACTTTCCTGAGAACTAAAAAGTCAGGTATTATTGGCCCCATTCCAACTGGGTGTTTAGTCCATTAACATTTCATGTAGTTAGTGATATGGTTTGAGTCAAGTCTACCATGTTACCTCTGTTTTGTCCATTTTTTGTTCCTTTGGTCCTCCTTTCCTGCCTTCTTATAGAATTTTTTAAGAGTATTATTCTTTTTTTTTTTTTAAGCTTTTATTTATTTATTTGACAGAGAGAGAGAGACAGGCAGTGAGAGAGGGAACACAAGCAGGGGGAGTGGGAGAGGAAGAAGCAGGCTCATAGCAGGAGCCTGATGTGGGGCTCGATCCCATAACGCCGGGATCACGCCCTGAGCCAAAGGCAGACGCTTAACCGCTGTGCCACCCAGGCGCCCCTAAGAGTATTATTCTCATTGATCTGTTGGCTTTTTGGTTGTATCCCTTGCATTTTTTTTAAGTTTCTCTAAAATTACAATATACGTCCTCCATTCATCACAATCTGCTTACAATTCCTATTGTACCACTTCATGTAAAATGAAGAAATCATACAACCGCAGGAATCGGTTACCCCAGCCCAGACTTAATGCCACACTTGTCACATATATTGTGTCTACATATACTATCAACACTAAAATACTCAATTAAAGTTTGGGGATTAAAGGGTCACATGCATTTTTTTTTAAATCAGAGGAAAATACCCTTTTGTGCTTACCACCTGTTTGTCACATCTGATGCTCTCCCTGCTTCCTGAGAATCAGTTTCTACCCCAGCCTGGAGAACCCCCTTTGTCGTTTCCTGGCATGCTGGTCTGCTAGTGATGATCTTAGTTTTCTTCTTAGTAAAAAATATCTTTATTTCACCTTCATTCTTCAAGAGTATTTTTGCTAAATAGAGAATTCTCAATTTACAGAGGTTTTTGGGTCTCCCCCACCCCCATAAGCCCTTTAAAGATATCCTACTGTCTTCTGGCCTCCGTCGTTTCAGATAAGACACTAAGGTGATTCACACTGTTGTTCTCCTGTAAGCAATGTGATCTTTTCTCTATTTTTTCAAGATTTTTCTCTTTATCTTTTTTTTGGAGGCAGGCGTAGTTTAAGATATGCCTAGGTGTGGTTTGCTTTAAATTAATCCTGCTTGGTGATCACTGAGCCTCCCGAATCTGTAAATTTGTGCCATTCATCAAATTTCAGATACTTTCAGCCATTATTTTTTCGATTTTTTTTCCCCATTCTTCCATTTCTCCTTCTGGGACTCCAATGTGTCAGATGCCGTCTCACAAGCCCTCATGTCTCTGTTTGCCTTTCGTTTTCCCTTTTCTCTCTCTTCAGACTGAAAAATTTCTATTGATCTTTAATTTCTCTGACATCTTCAGTCTACCATTAAGCTCATCCACTGAATTCTTTGATATTATAATTTTTAGGACTAGATTATTATTTACTATTATTAGAACAGAATAATCAAATACTATTTCTCTGCTGAGCTTTCATATCCTTTCCTACATTGTGAATATATTTCTCTTCATGTCTTTGAGCATATTTATAACAGCTACCTTAAAATCTTTGCTTGCTATTCCATCACCTGGGTCATCTTGGAGTTGGTCCCTGTTACTTTTCATAATGCAATGAGTAATTTTAGATTTTGTCTTGGATGTCTTGAATGAAATGTTGTAGAAATTCTGAATTTGTGTAAAGTTTCTCTGAGTATCATTTTTTAGCATGCAGTTAACCTGGCTGAAAGAAAAATGCAAAACACTGTCTCCCCTGAAGCAGGCAATTCCAATTTCAGGTCAATTGGTTTAGCCTTACTAGCGGTCAGTCTAACCTACACATGGGTCAGGGTCTAACCGTAGATGCGAACAGATTTTATCCGTACAATGATGAGAGTCTATATATACAATTTTATACATGCACACAACTGACTCACTCCTCTCAGGGATTCCCCTCTTATCAGATGCTAAGGTGGCTCTGCACTTTGGTCTCTGATTATTCCAGCCCGGAGAAATCATGCTTTCTATCAAGTTTTATCCTTCCCACATGGCATAAACTGAAGCCTGCTTTCAAGATAAAACCCGTAGAACATGAGAAACCCACCCTATGCCTTTCCCTTCCTTCAAATGTCAGCAACTTCTCTAATACCCGCCTGCTTCTTCCTCCCCTAATAGGGATCTTGAGTTGATCTCTAGTTTTCTTTAGAACTCCCTTACAGGACAACAGAGCAGACAGCTATGGACCCACTAGACTCCTCTCAGCAAGATCGTAAACTGTCCCTCCACATTAGATATATATGGATGCTGACATCCCAGCCTCTTGGGATTTACTGGAAGGGACCATCAGATCATCCTATCCTATCTCCTATCATGGTAGGAATCCCCTCCTACACAGACTCTAAAAGCTTCCAACTGGATTAAGAAGCTGTGGTCCATATATACAATGGGATATTACTCAGCTATCAGAAAGAACGAGTTCTCAACATTTGCTGCAACATGGACGGCACTGGAGGAGATAATGCTAAGTGAAATAAGTCAAGCAGAGAAAGACAACTATCATATGATTTCTCTCATCTATGGAACATAAGAACTAGGATGATCGGTAGGGGAAGAAAGGGATAAAGAAAGGGAGGGTAATCAGAAGGGGGAGTGAAGCATGAGAGACTATGGACTATGAGAAACAAACTGAGGGCCTCAGAGGTGAGGGGGTGGGGGAATGGGATAGACCGGTGATGGGTAATAAGGAGGGCACGTATTGCATGGTGCACTGGGTGTTATACGCAACTAATGAATCATTGAGCCTTACATCGGAAACTGGGGATGTACTGTATGGTGACTAACATAATATAATAAAAAAACATTTAAAAAATAATAATACTAAAGCTTTTGAAACAAAATAAATAAATAAAAATAAATAAATAAAAGCTTCCATCCTTCGACATTGTCCACTTCATTCTCTGTGACTTCAAATATTGGCAAATTCTTCCTTTTATTTAACTGAAGTCTGCTACAATTATCATCACTGGCCATAATTCATAATTCCAAATTGTGAGCCCCTGAGAGCAGGGACTATATCTTACTTGTATTTGCATCTGCAGTGCCTAGCACAAAGTAGAGACTAAGAGAACTGATCAGTTAATTGACTAATGTCATCACAAACAACATCAGATAGAAGTCTATACCTATTTCATCATGGCAATTTTACATCTACTTTTAGAGTCATCATTTACTACATTCTTCTGTCCAACAAGGTTTCTCTTCTCAAGTCTAAATGTCCTTTAGTCATTTAATTACTTCCCATGTGGTAGGATTTCTAGAATCCTCTGACCTCTTTAGGCACACTACCACTGACCAATGTCACTTAAAACTTCTCAGGAATTCATTCCTTTTCAAGATACAGAAAGCCAGAAAAGAACATCACTCCCACACTAAAAAGAAAAAGCCAGATAACCTACAAAATTTAACTTTTCTCGACTCCATCAGAGCTGAAGTTACAAGGCAAACAAGAAAACTGAATTCCAAACTGTAACTTGTCCCTCTCCAAGGGGAGACAGGACACACAAACTATTTCATGTTTGGCAGAGCACAGGTTGAAGGGGCAGCCACCATAAAAGTAAATACAAAGAAAACAGCTGGAATTTTAACAAACTTGTAAATGCTAAATGTGGGGTAGCCAGAGACTTTAGAATTCTTGAGAGTCCCAGACACAAGGAGAGTCTTTAGTCACTCATCAGCTTTTTTCCATGCTGCTCACAAGAAAGACTAAGACCAAGAAAGAGACCTAGGAGAATCCCCTACTTTGTGTTCGGGCATGAAATCTTGCCTATTTCCCAGACCCTTCTCTTGTAAAAAACAAACAAACAAACAAACCACAAATGAATACAGAAGTCATAAGCCTCTGAGGAAAAACAGTCCCAAGTAAAGGTCACTGCCACTAAAGGAGAGCCAGGTGCAAAACATGTCTGTCCCTGGGGGGAAGGAGTAGAAAAACACGTTCAGGTACAGCACCTTCATAGATAGAAAGCAGGGACCTGCTACCACTGAAAAAGGGACAGGAAATGCTCTTTTACCCAAAAGTCCTTACTGATACGAGACAGAACAATATTCATGCCTGGGACCTAGGCCCAAAGGACCTGCCTAAGGCTGAGCCCGGAGCATGGGAAGAGAGCAACCCTACCAACCACCACAAGCTTCACAGTAAGTAACAGCAGGCTAGCCCTCAAGGAGGGGAAAGGGGATAGAGATCCATCCTTTGGTGTAGGCACATGGACCAGTTGCGAGTTACGGATAGAGGGAGAACATGAGGAAAACCCTGTTCCTCCAGTTCCCTGCTAGGCACAGGTAGCAGCAAGCCACCACTGGAGGAATTTCAAGTCCTACAACAAAAATTTAGATCCAGTTCAATTACTGACTATATGGACTCAACTCCCCACACTAACATCACAACAGAAGTGTCTCCGTTTCTGGGTATAAATACTACTTACCTCAGTCTCCACTGTTCTTTTGCATGCATTGTCCAGCATTTAATCAGAAATTATATGACACACAAAAAGAAAAAAATAAAATGCTCATGGTCAAAAGATAAAGTAGTCAACATTACCAGAGCAAGAGGTGATACAGACGTTGGAACTAAGAGGTGCTTAATATAACTATTACTAGGGGCGCCTGGGTGGCACAGCGGTTGGGCGTCTGCGTTTGGCTCAGGGCGTGATCCCGGCGTTGTGGGATCAAGCCCCACATCAGGCTCCTCCGCTAGGAGCCTGCTTCTTCCTCTCCCACTCCCCCTGCTTGTGTTCCCTCTCGCTGGCTGTCTCTATCTCTGTCAAATAAACAAATAAAATCTTTAAAAAATATATATATATAACTATTACTAAATTTGTTTTTTTAATCTATAAGTGAACATCATGCATGAACAGATGGATAATTTGCAGGGAAAAAAAGCAAACTATTTAAAAAATAAAAGTCAAATGAAAATGCTAGAAATAAAAAGCATGATACCAAAGAAGAATTCCTTCAATAGGCTTATCAGCAGACTAGACACAGCAGAATAAAAGATTTATGAACCTAAACTTAAGTAAATAAGAAATTAACCCAACTAACAATGAAGGAAAAAAAGCAGAAAAACAAAATAGCATCCAAGAGCTATGGGATAATCAAATAGTGTAACATATATTTGGAATTCTAGAAGTTTTAAATGAAAGCAGAAAGGGAGTGGGGAAAAGTGTTTTAAAATAACCAAGAATTTTCCAAAACTAATGAAAACATCAAACCACAGTTCAACGAACCTAATAAATCCTCAAGTGGGATGTGGAGAGGGAAGAACATAGGCACATCATAGTAAAACTACTAAAAACAAATAAGAAAATCTTGAAGGCAGTCAGAGGGAAAAAAATATATGCAGAAGAACAAATCTGAGAAGGACATCAGACTTGTCAAAAGAAAGAATGCCAGGCAGAAGAAAATGGGATGATATTATTTAAGCACTGAAAGAAAAAACTAATAACAATTTTGTACACACTGAAAATATCTTCTAAAAATAACAGTAAGATAAGAATGTTTCAGACAAAGAAAAACTGAGACAATTCATTGCCAATATTCATTACCCATACTAAACAGATGATAAAGTTCTTCAGACAAAAGTCAGATACTAGAAGGAAATCTAGATCTACATGAAGAAATAAAGTGCTTCAGAAATGGTAAAAATGTGGGTAATATGACAACCATTTTAACTTTAATCTCTCCAAAAGATAACTGGCTCTGCAAAATATATTTAGTTTGCAAATAGATTAAACTAGATAAATTTTAACAGAATATTTTAATTTTTCTATTACATTAAGCAAATAGAGAAACATTTTCCCTGGTTTTTTTTTTTTAAAGGGGGGGTAACTGCTATCTGAAGGAAAAAAATTATCTGGGAGTTTTTAACATATATAAAAGTAACATATAAGACAACCATTAAATAAAGGATGGGAAGAAGGAAACAGAAGTACACCATTGTAAGATTCTTAACCTGTACGTAAAATGATGTTTATTTGAAAGTAAACTCTGATAAGAGATATACCACACATTAATACAACCACTAAAAATTTTTTTGAGAAAAACATCTGAGTTTTTCCTGGAGATAAAATAGAATCATAAATATATACGATCATAAATACAAACAAATAATCTAAAAGGTAGGAAAAGAAGGAAACAACAAATGGGACAGATCCCAAACAACTTACAAAATGTTAGATTTAAAACTAACTGTATCGGGGCGCCTGGGTGGCACAGCGGTTAAGCGTCTGCCTTCGGCTCAGGGCGTGATCCCGGCGTCATGGGATCGAGCCCCACGTCAGGCTCCTCCGCTAGGAGCCTGCTTCTTCCTCTCCCACTCCCCCTGCTTGTGTTCCCTCTCTCGCTGGCTGTCTCTATCTCTATCTAATAAATAAATAAAATCTTTAAAAAAAAAAAAACTAACTGTATCAATAAATTATATTAAATGTAAATGTCCTGAACATTCCAAGTAAAAAGCAGAAATCATCAGACTGGATAGGAAAGAAATTTGCTATAAATATAAATACACAGATACATTGAAAGTAAAAAACAGAAAGAGGTACCACATGGAACTTCAAAACTCTAATGTAATACAAAGTAGGTGTCAGAACAAGGAATACTTTCACGGACAAAAGAATCAATTCATCAGGAAGCTATAACAAATATATAAGCATCTAAAAACAGTTCCAAAAACCATGAAAATCTGATACAACTGAAATAAGAAACAGGAAAGCACAATTTTAGTGGAAAACTTCAATACTCCTCTCTCAGTAATTTGTATAAAAGGTAAAACCAAAAAGTCAGTAAGGATACAGAAGACTTGAACAATACCATGAACCAACTTAATGTAACTGACATTTGCAGAAGACTCCAACCAACAAGAGCCAGTTCCACATTCTCTTCAAAAACCCATGGAATGTTCACCAAGACAAATGATTTTCTGAGCAAATGTTTATAGTCATTTTATGTACAGTAGCCAAAAACCCAAATGCCTAACAAATGGTGAATGTGTCAACATATCGTGATACAACCACACAATGGAATAGTATTCAGCAATAAAAAGAAATGAATTACTGATACATGCCACAACACGGGATCAATCTCAAAAGCATTATGCTAAGTGCAAGAAGCCAGGCACAAAGGCTCCATATTGTAGGATTCCATTGTTATGATATTCTAGGAAAAAGCAAAGCTACAGAGAGAAAAGTTATATCAGTGCAGGCCAGGAGCTAGGGATGGGGAAAGGAGACTAACTGAAAAGGGGCACAGGGGAACTTTCTGTGGTGATGAAAGTATTCTGTCTTGATTGTGTGGTGATTACATGACCACATACATTTGTCACAAATCATCTATTCATTTAGAAAGGGAATTTAATGTAAATTATATCTCACTAATCTGACTTTTAAAATGAAAAATAAACTTAAATACCATCACACAAGACAGAAAATAATAGTACTAAAATAAGCTGATAAGCATAAACTCTTAATATGGTCAGATCAGCACAGGCCTTGACTAACCTTCCTAGAAAAGACTGTGAGGGACTATCTCATCCTATTACCTCACACAGAACTTCCGTAAGGCTTCATCATAAAGAAGCCTGCACAAGATACACATTTCCAACACATACTTAGATCTCTTTTATGCCCAGAGACCAAAGAGATAAGAAATATTACAGATTTCAATAGCGTGAAGGCAGATGGAAATTTATTTTCATATTTGTAATGGATCACCAGCATCTGGTTCTGAGCTGTCCTCCTTAGTGACAGTGAACATTCAGTAGGGAGTTCTGGGAGGCAGGCGACCATCTGGGGAGCTTTTGTTGAGAATAGAAATTGTCCTTCATCACCTTGCACTGATATCCTTGATATTACGTTGTTAAGATATTACGTGCTATCCAGGTCAGAAGGAATCTGGTTAGTGGGCAACAGGCCTAGGCTGGGTCCTCGACTCCTGGGTGCAACCCAGGGTATTAAAATTAAAATAAGAGTTCTTCAGTCTGGGGTGGAAAGGCACTCCCAGATCTCTTCCTTGGGCAAAGCCAGAGAACGGAGGCTGTCTTTCTGCAGAAAATGAAGATGCTCACAGAAGCTGCCAGAGCTTTGCTGGTTCTTGCCAGGGGATGTCAATACTGGACACTTTTTATTGTTAATCTGCAAAAATATTGAATGCCATCCTGCTCTGAAGAGGAGTCTCTGGAAAAGTTCACAACATTACTACCAAACTCAAAATAACTTTCTTAATTACCCGTTAAATACTCCTGACAGGCCACCTCTAGAGAAACATTTGTCCTCTGAATGTTTTTTCTTTTAAATGCTATCTTTCACCACTGTGTTTATACTTGCCACGAAGATACAGTGTGATTAATGCAGGAAAAACAAAAATGAAAAGCCTTACAATCAAATTAAGGAGGGCACTTGATAAAATGAGCCCTCTTCTTGTGAGTAATTTCAAAGAATAACTGTTTTTCATTATAACCTCAGCTCCCAGCAGGTCCTACATAAACCAAGCCAGCTGCGGTTCAAGAAAAGGTCCAAAGGAGGACCCACTCAAGGTGTGGATAAATCACAATTGTGATCACAGACTAGGTTTCTATCTTTTTTATCCCCCTTAATAAATTGGGCTTGACCTGAAACTCCAAGAAAGTTAATTTATAACAGCCAACTTTTTTTTTTTACATCACAGCTCACCTTTCTTTTTCTTTTAAATTTAAACCATTATGACAAATGGAGATTTATTATATACCATAAACACATGTGGCTTGAGCACTGGTATTTAGTCTGGAAACTCAGATGGGGCAGTAGGCTGCTGGCGCAATCAGGAAATGCCACGTGACGTTCTTGATAAAGATGAAACACACACACATTCCACAGCACTTACTGTAGCCACTGTGGTTTTGGCCATTGTGGGGACACCATGGACTCAGAGCAAGCCGTGAACTGAAAGCAATTCCATTAGGCCAGGGAGAGGTACTCTGTCAGGCCACATTCACCCAAATCAGCGCTAAAATCTTCACAAGGGCAACTGTAAGTTTTAGAGATTAGCAAAGACAGGCAGCTTCCCAAGACACTTCTCTAACCTTGGCCTGGTCTCACCTGTTTTATCTGCTCCTGACATAAACCCTGCAAGTGGTTCATGTGTTTTGGTTCAGAGACACTCAGTAATGCTGCACAGAATCATCCTGAGACATCGGGCTGGGCTCATGGATAAGTCAATGAAATCTTGGTGGAAGATAGGTTAGGAACCTATCTGCCATCAGACTAAGGTTAGGATGAGACTCTCCTAATCCTTCTCCTTTCTCTTGAGCAAGCTGAAATGATCTGTTCCTCTCTGGGTCACTCTTATGGCAATAAGCACTCAATGGCAATAAGCACTAGGTGATTTACCAACAAAACAGGGTTCCCTGGAAAGTAATGTTAACTTGTGGTTAAGGACATGAACTTTGGAGTCAATTCGGGCTCCCCCACTTCCCAAACTCACTCAACCTCAGTTTTTCCATCTGTAAAATGGGACTACTAGTAAGTACCCCCATGTGTCCGTTGGGAAGATTCAGTGAAATGATATATGTAATTCACTAACGGCATAATACATTATTAAAAATTTAGAGATTTATCTATCATAATCTAATCAGCCACATAACTGTTCAATAGTTAATGATAGTTTTAATGATAGCTTTTATTATTTTTTTTAAGTAGGCTACACACCCAGTACGAAGCCCAACACGGGGCTTGAACTTACAATCCTGAGATCACGACCTGAGCTGAAATCAAGAGTTGGGTGCTTAACCAAATGAGCCACCCAGGCACTCCAGCTTTTATTATTAATAAACCTTCTGTATGTGTAGGTCTTCTTCCAGAACTACAACAAAGGTTCCCTGAGGACAGAAACTCCATATTTACTCTTCCTTTACTTTGCTTATAGTTCCCAGGCACAAGCAATTTATTAATACTTGCTGATCACATCAATTCTACTATCCAAAAAAAACCCTTTAATTACTTACAAAATAAAAAAAAAAAGTAAAAATACAGATAAAAAGGAAAATTAAAATTATCCTTGATCCCAACACTAGAAATAACAGTTAGTACTCTGATGTATAGTTATGGTTGGGATCTAGAGTGTATACCCAGTTTCTTAACCTACCTTTTTAACTTAGGAATAGTTCATGGATACTTCCCTCTACCATTAATTATTCAAAAGCATGACCTTTGAAAGCAGCATGGTATGCCATCCTGCGGCCACATCCCCCATTGTTCTCATCTACCATCTTCCAAACGGACAATACCTGTGATACGAAAGCTCAACAAGACCACTGAAACCAGAAAACATGTATGGAATTACCTGGCACTGTGCCTAATACTGGTCAGCAATTAATGTTCTCACTCTTCTTCTGGGTGTCTGAGGTCTTCAAAGGAATTTCATCAAAGATTCCCACTTCCACCATGAAATACTGATCCTCAGCACTAAAAGAACTGAAGCTTAAGACCGTCCCTATAAGGCTTCTACTCTTTTCCTTTAGTTCTGGACAAGATTCGGATCTTAAGAGATTCCACACGATTTTCATGGTCATTATAAATGACAATCTTCCTTACCTACTCCTATATTCTTCCAGAATCCAGAGGTCTCAGACTGGAAATTGTGTCACTAAATGTTTCTCATTTTCACAAGTGGACCTTCCTTCCCAACCAGATTTCAGTTCTAAACTACAAAAAGAAACTTAATAGTGTAAAGAATACAGGACTTGGGGTGAGGAGATAGGACTTCTAATCCCAGCTTTGCCACCTGCTACCATTTTGAGTAAATAACCTCCCTTTCTGGGTCTCCACTTTCTCACCTATAAAATGGAAGACTTCAGTAAAATAATCTCCAGATTCACTGTCACCACCTTTAGGGCAGAGACCAATTTATACATGGGTACTCATTTACTTACTGAAGTCTAGAGTAATCTAGACACCAGTCCACAGGCTTTATCTTATAATAGCAGTCCTTGTCCCATCTAGCAGAGAGGGAAACTGAGGTTTCCTAACTAGGGTTAAGCAACAAGCCCTAGTCACGCAGTATAACCATCATCAGAACCGTGGTGTGTGTCTAATGCCTGTGTTCACAACCAGGAAGCTCTAGGCTTCTCAAATCCTTTTGGTTCTGGGTCCCTCATAGCAGCAACAAGCTCTCAATAGCACTTGTTGATTGACAGATTGTGTTTTTTGCCTCAATTCATAGAGTTTTACTGAGAGCTTATGTACACATGTCACTGTGCTAAATAATATTGACATATTAGACCTGATGATTCTTTATTGTGGGGGCTGTCTCGTGTGTTATGGGATGTTTCGCAGCATCCCCAGCCTATATCCACCAGATACCAGAACTCACCCTCCTAGATGGGATGATCAAATGTCTATGGGGGTGGGGGATGTCAAAACTGCTCCCTATAAAACACACTGAGAACACAGGAAAGACAGCCCAAAGAAAAAAGCATTAGACTGATGTCTACATAAACAGTAAGCAAAGAAAAGTAGTCAAATAATAACTACATGCCCCCATTTATAAACACCTAACTTCTAAGGATGCCTTACATTATGACTCTACAGCTACAGCAGGGGGAAGGATTTATATACTCTTGAGCCAGTACCTAAAATAGGGTTAGGGCCAATCCTTTTGCTGCTGGGATCATAGCAGAAGAGGGAGTTTCTCCCTTTCCAAATCTTAGACGATGAGGAAGAAGGAAAGGATAACTGTTTTCCTAGCATCCTACATCCAAGTTAGGACTCTGAAGGTATTTTCCAGTAAAATCAGTGCTGTGATGGTGAGGTTCTCAGGCTAGCCCACAAAAGTATATTTTACCTGTTGTTTTGCAGAAGTGAATTCTGTGAAATAGCCTAGAAACCTGCCCTCATTTAAACCCCCGTTTCCTACAAATATTAGTTCTACATATGCACTACCAATTAGTAATAAATTTGGGGAGTTAGAGACTAAATCTAAGGGAAATAACCACCTCCAAATATTTTCTCTACTATTCTCCGTCCAGAAGTTCCCAATAGTATTAATCTGTCTCCTTCGTCTTAGGTTCTCCATCAAAACTCATCATGTAAGAATGAGAACACATGTACGTACTTTCTTTTCATTTCTTAAGTGAATGTACAGTTGAGTTTTAGGGATTTTCCAGGCGTGATTTTTTTTTTTTTTTGAAGTTGGTCCTTGTGAAACTGTGTTTGGACTGAGGTGGGGTGAGGGACCCAAACTTTAAATATGCTAGAAAGCACAAGCTACAGTGTGGAAACACACTCGGGGACCCCTATATCAGAATTAGTAAGTTTCTGTCACCGACGGGAGTGAAAAATCCAGAAGTGCTATAGATCATCGGGGACATTTCAGCTTACCATCATATTTTACAGACAAAATTACATTCCAGGAAGGGGAAGAGGGGCGAAGGGAGAATAGGTGTAGGGAGGGAGGAAAAGCCACATAAAAGTTCTGAAATATATCAATGTCCAGAAATGGGAAAGGAAAAAAATTAAAAAAAGAAACCTTTGGAGAATTTTTAAAAACATGAAATAAAATATCTATCTTATTTCAGAATCCTGGAGTAAATAATATTTCTGATGCCCCCACAGAGAGTCAAATCCAGCCAGCAAAACAAACACAAATACAAATAAATACTGGGCTGGCGAATTAGGAAAGGGACACAGAGGAATTTAAAAATAGGATGAGGATTTTGTTCAGAAATGGGATCCTTCCTCCCCCCATCCCAATTTTTTTTCTTGAAGTAAAATCCATTATTTTGAAAACACCATTTGAAATCCTAAAGAAATAGCAAAACACAGTATTGTGGTATTCCAAAGTAATATCTCTTGTTTATAACCATATAAATTTAGTCCCTGGCACTACAGGGCTTATATAATAGAATAGAGTTATTTTAACAGCGCCCTGTTAAAGAAGAAGCAAAATGTTCAGCTCATTTTCTCCAGTGGGAGGGACACATGGCCTCATGCAAGAGAGGGAACATGCCTAAGTCATTACCTCGGGAAAGCAATCCGTCAAAGCCGGGTCGCTCTGGCATGGCCAACACCACTGGCGAGATCACAGAGGCAGCCTCTGCTTGCAATTACCAGGGAAGGACCTTGGCTCTAGGCAGCCTGCTATCAATTACTGCCCTGGCCTCGCTGCTTGGACTTGTCAATTTCCCAGTGTCTTCTGTTTTGTAACAGTAAGAAAAAGGGCTCCTCCTGACTGATTCTTGGAAGTTTCTCATGTGTTGTGTCACTCCTTGGTGTCATTAACAATTCAATTAAAATTTCACAGCACACAGGCAGGCAGCACCGAACAGGGGTAGGAAGGGGCCAGTAGTGGAGATTTCCAAAGAACCTGCAATGCGGCCACGTCGGATGAAGTGAATCCAATCTTGAAATTTCTTTGACTTCACAAGTCAAGCTTGCATGTGTCTCCCATCTGACGCGCTGCTGGCTGTCATCTTGGCAAGATGACATGTTTGATGTTCTCACCCCGCTGGGGGTGTAGTGACGGAAAGGAATTTCAGGCTGGCTAGAAACAAAACCTCACACATTATTTTACTAAAAGTTTTGGCTCCATAATGGATAATTATAAATATTCATAATCAGCTCTATTAATCTACAATGAATGTTTTCTCCATTTGTTTTTTTCTTCATTGGGTTCTCCTATTTTCTTGCTTTTCAGAGCAAGGCTGTCTCAAAGAATTTAGAGGCAGAGTGTAAATCACAATTAAATTCTTTCGGAAGGTGGATGACTGGGAATGCTAAGACAGGATGCCTGGAAACAAGAAAGACTCACTACTGTCATTATTAACTCTGTGAAAGTGCAAACACTCCTTTGTCCCACTGAATGATGGAGCTACACATGCTCACGTGCTTTTAAGCGTCCCAAGGGTTTAGGGCAAAACCAAAAAAAAAAAAAAAAGTTTCAGGCTTAAGACTTCTGAGGCAGCTTTCTCTCTAACCCTCTCAATGAGTTTAGTCATGCAAGGAAAGATTCTTTAAAGTTACCAAAGACTTTGTTTAATGCCCAAGAAAATGCAGACTGTCAGCACCCTTTGTCAGGTTTTGGTGGCTTAAGTCCATTTCCAATACACTGGTGACCCTCCACCCTCATTCACTAGTTTCTTTTTGACATCAAGCGCTCGATAATTGTTTGATTTCCTTCTAGGTAAAAGGAGATTAAATGCCCAGCTGCAACAGCTGACACACAAAAGGGAAAATATAGTTTAACCACCATATTTATCAAGATAATTTTTCTTCCACACACTGATTAATAACATTAGCCAACATCCCTCTTGGCTTGGGGGAAAAGGGGGTGGGGAGAGACATGTCCCCCTCAAGAGTATCAGAAACAGGAGTTGACAGTTCAAGGCAAAAATGATTTGCATGTAAATTCTGATCAAAAGCAAGTCTGCACCCTGAAGTTGTCAAGTTTTGCTACCAATTTGACACTTAAATGGGCTATAGCAAAACTTGATTTAAACTGAAGAGGAAAAAAACATGGCAACTCAATTACCCCCTAGCAGATCGGATCTGGCAGCTGAGGTCAAACTTTTCACCCTGCCATTACATTTCTCAATACCTGATGCTTTAAACAAACACTATGTATTCCTCCTACAATCCTAGAGGAAAATGCATTTCTCAGGACTCCCTACTGTGTCCCAGATTAAAAAATAAAGTTTCACTTGTGTGGGATCTGGGGCCATTTTCTCCATGTAAATTTCTGAATAAATCAGGACTTAAGAAATGGCCTTTTACACTGGGAAAAATGGTCTTGGCCTTAAAAAAAAAAAAAAAGAAAGAAAGACAAAAAAAAAGAAAGAAGGGAAAAAAAAAAAAAACTTTGTGAGGAAGATTTGTGGAGTACTAAAAGGCGATTTAAAAACAAATATTCCCACAGCATTAGAAGCAAAACTTTGACCTGTTTTTAGTTTGCTTTTAATATATTTCATATTTGAGCTTCAGCTGAACAGCACATTAATTCAGCAGGGAGAAAAATAGCTAGCTAATTCCAAATCAGCTCCAAATTTATGGAGGACGAAGTATCTCATAAGGCCCTAGGATGAAGACTCAAATGCAGGAAAGACCCAGTCTAACGATCCAGCTGGCCTCTGGGGATTCCACCCCCCTCAAGTTAGAACACTGCAGTCTCCTGGGCCACTTAATCCTCCATGAGTTTTCATTCCTGCAACAATTTTTAAACCAACAACTGTTTAAACTCTAATAAGGGCCCCAAAGCAGTTCCAAAACTGTCATTTTCCTTTTTTTTTTTTTTCTTTTTAAGTCTTATTTCCCTAAGTTGGTTTTAACCTCCTTCTACAAAATCAAGGAGTGTATTGACTTTGCATTCACCGTAATTTCTAGTACTCATACTGGGCAACCAGATAATGTGTAGGGAAAGGTCTTGCTTATTTAGCCAACAAATATATTGAGCATTCACCAGGTGCCAAGTACTGTGCTAAGAACAAGGAGCCCAAACATGAGTAATAGTTGCTTATGGCTTGGAAAGACAATCCCATATACAACTAATTAAATAGTGTGGGGTAAGCACTGTCAAAGAGTAATATTCAAAGTATGAGATCAGATTTAATAGAAGGATTCATTCTGAGAGAATGAAAGTTTAAAATTCCCCTAGCGACTGAAACTTTATCTATATTGGCATCCAGTGAATGGTGGAACAAGAGTGCCAATGGGGAAATGAGATATTTCTATGGGAATAAGCAATGTAGAAATGGGAAAGCTTCCTTGGTCAGATTCTAGGTAATGAAGATAGTATGAACAAGAAGACTACAGCTATACACATCGGAAAAGCATGCAAAACCACAATCCACTTGTAACTGGCCTCCCTGGAAGCCTAACATGTCTACCCCTACGCTTGGAGCACTCCCACCATTGCTTTCTCTGGAATGCACTGGCCTTTCTGCCCTTCCTCGAATATGCCAAGCTTGTTCTGGCCCCAGAGCCTTTGCACATGCTGCTCCCTCTGCCAGGTACCTTTGCATAGCTCAACCCATCTGATCATTCAGCTCTTTGCTTAGATGGCACTTCTCAGAGCAATTTTCTCTAACACCTCCGTCTAAAATCACTCCCACACCCACTTCTCTGAGACACTAACTCCTTACACTCTGCTTTATTTTCTTCATAGCATGTATCATTACCCAAAATTATCTTATGTTTCTCTCCCTCTCTCTTCCCCCACCTTCATTGGGTTGTAAGCAACATGAGAATCAGGACTATATCCCCAGTTCCTGGTATAACAGTACAAAAAAATATGTAGTAAATACATTAATACCCATTAACTCTCTGGTGCCATTAAGCTAATATCCCTGAATTCACGCCATAAAGAAAATTAAGGCCCCAAACCACAGTCACCACAGATCCTGTTGTCTAGGCCCTTGCATCAAGAAGAAATAACAACAAGGAAATGGAACATTTTTAAACTCATATACAGTCAGAAGAGAGAAATTACCAACACACCAAAAAAGAAAAAAAAAATAGCCATTTATCAGAAATCTCCGAGATCCTTCTGAAAAAATATACATTTAACTTTAACCAGGTTCCCAGGCTTCCCACAAATCACCACCACACAAGGGGAAACCATGTGAGAAGTTATGTTCTGCTTCTGAACATTTAAGCATTTTTATCAATATTATTTGCCAGTATAAATATTTTCCCCATAACTTTATATTTAAAATAGGAGTGCACCAAACCGGGACGTATAATGTGCAAAGGAAACAGTTCAGTCTAAGGTATTCATGACTTCAGTCATTCTCTCATAAAACAACAGATGAAATAAAATGTATGACATTCCCAAAGAGGGAGTTTCTCGTGTAATTCATCTTAAAATGCAATGTTCTGTCATCTCAAGTAACACTTACTGAAAGCAACCATCAATACTTTTTGTCAAAAGCCCGTACTCTGTGTAAAATGTTCCATCAATCTCTATTTACATAAAAGAAAAAACTTCCAGTGTGGCTCTAACACACAGCCGAGGAACGTCTCTGTCTCCAGCTTCCATGCTCTGTTGAAAAATAATTTGACACCACAAAAATAAAGACGACCTTAAAGGAAAGCTTTTAGGAAGGGAAAAGCTACAAGGGGAAACACCTTACTTTGTTGGACACATGTCCTATTGGAGCTATTGGAGAGATTTTTTTAACCCTAAGATATATTTTCTCTTAAAATAAAAAAATTCCATTTTGCCAGGAAATCTCCCCTGAAAAGCTTTCATTCGACTGTATGCAAGCAATGCTTACCAACAACTAATGGAGAGATGGCACCCTGCCGACTCTAAATTTGAGTATGCAACCTGTACCACTCTATTCCAAGCCAGGATTTTTAGCTTTAAGTCCTGCAGAACGTGAGTATCACATGAGGCTACCAGAAGGTCATCGCCTGGGGATGTTTATAAAACACACAAATTAAGGTATTAGCCTTTCACCTTGAGGGTCTGAAGATCAAATCCCAGCTTAGGTAACAAAACAGAAAGTCTTTCCAGCAGTCTTTTTCTAATACTTGGTTGTTGAAAACATACAGACCCTTTCATCTGACCCAAGCTGGCGAGGGCCTAGAAGAGAAAGCTAAGAAATTTCAGGTCAAAGCCAAGAAAAACTACTCAGTGCCCAACAGAGACATTGAACTTCACGCCTAGTGACCCTTTTTGCCATTCTTCATCCTACCCCTAGGACTTGAGCCATCTAGGGTTGAGGATTACACAGAAAACAACAATGTCACATATATTTCTTTAATCATAAATGTAAGATCCATTAGAAAAATCACTCAACCTTTAGTAATTATTCCTTATAGTCACTACCCAGCATGTCTGAGCACCCAATATATGAAATGCATGGTGTAGGGCTGAGGAGGGTGGCCAGAGACTATTTCAAGTAGCACTGTGGTGCCTTGGCCAAACCACTGTCCTCCAAGTCTCTGAAACTTAGTTTCTTCACCTGTGAAATGAGAGAGCCTGGCTACACCGGTGGTCTTCAAAGTATGTTCTGCAATGTGCACTGTTCTGCAAAAAGCATCAAGGGTCTTTTGGAGAAGGAGAGGAAGACTGAGCAAACAGGTTCCTGGCCTCCCTTTGACACAGCAGCCTTATCATTATCTACTTTGTATCTAATGGATTAAGAAAGCTGAAGGCTTGGGACGCCTGGGTAGCTCTGTCTGTTAAGTGTCTGCCTTCCACTCAGGTCATGATCCCAGAGTCCTGGGATGGAGTCCCCATTGGGCTCCTTGCTCTGTGGGGAGCCTGCTTCTCCCTCTACCTGCTACTCCCCCTGCTTGTGTGCGCACACTCTCTGACAAATAAATAAATAAATAAAATCTTTAAAAAAAGAAAGCGAAGGCTTCATTTGCAACCACATCCTTAGACCTCAGAGTCCTTTCCAGCTCTACCATTCTGTGACCTTACACTGTGGAAAAGCAGGAGCACAGAGGTACACTTCACCTCCCATGTGATACACACCAGACGCTGGGTTAAGAGGATGGAGGAAGAGTGTGGCTCGGTAAGGTTCACTTGAGCTGTGTGTGGAGCACCAGGGCATAAGCATTGTCAGGATCTTCAGAGGACAGAGACTGCAACTTGAGGGAGGTTGGAAAAGAGCATTCTACAGGGGTTGTAAACCAGATGAGCACCAAATAGCACAGAGGCAGGGCCAGAGAGCACAGGAAGTATGGGGCCCCTCTAAAACAGGGGAGGAAAAATTAAGATGAGAAAAAGCAGAACCTTGCATGCCAGGCTGAGGATTCTAGACTCCCTGAGCTCAAGATACACTCCCCACCAGTCATGAATACAAATGCCCACTGAGAAACCCTACCTTACTTCAGGGCTTTTCATCACATCTGCAAATCCTATACACATTTGTCCAGATCTGAATGTCTGTCCTTAAGGGCCTGGCTCAGGTTTTCTCACATTTGGTAGTCAATACAGGCTTTGATAACAAGAATAATGAGGATAGATTATGGGAGGCATCGTGTGAAGAGCTGCATAGGCATGGTCTCATTTAATCCTAACAGCCTGGGAGGTAGGTCCATCACCTTTTCATGGGGAAAAAAAAAAAAATTAGGGCTTAGAGACTCACAGAGCTAGAAAGACAGCAGAACTCACACCCTGATGTACTCAAACCCGGGCTCCTGGCCACACTGCCACCCTCATGATTCCCAGACACTGGGCCAAAAGCAGCAGCAACAGCAGCAGCAAGTAGAAGGTCTCCAGATGATGGAGAGGACATTTCCTTCAGGTTACATGTTAGAAAAAATGGACAAGACTTTGAGCTAAATGGGAAAAAATTCCTCCCAAAAAATAAGTAACACAGAGGAAAGAGAAAGTTCATCAAGCACCTAGAGCGATGGTGAAAAATAGCCTCCTGGGTAGTTTGGGCTTAAAATTTCCTTCTTTGTTTTTGCTCCCAACATGAACCTGATTTAAGTGAGTAGCTGAAACATTACAGATTTCATGCTCCCTAGAAATTCTAGGCTTCAATCATCAACAATCAATGGGACACCTATTACTTGTCCAGCTTATGCTGGTTGCTATGCGTGACATAATGAGGACACCTTTCTTCTCCAAGGTTCTTGTAGTTAAATGTCAAGCAAGGCTTGAACACAGTCCCCTCCAGGTCAAAAAATACTACAAAAAGAATGGCAAGTGGTCCAATATACAGTTATGTTGAGCAGTACGGGACGGACAAGTATAATAAAAATTCTGAGAAGGAATAGCGCATTAAGGATCCAAGTAGTTAGGAAAGGCCTGAAGTAATTTCAGCTGGCCCTGTAAGTTAAGATTTGGGTAGGCTAAAAGAAGGCAACGTAGAGGAAGAAGGGCAGGCATCTCCGTGAGATGCATCGTCACCAGATGGTGACGCTGACAAGAGCAAAGCCAAGTGAGGGAAAGAGGCAGTGAGTCCAGCATGGCTGAACCAGTGACAAGCCATCAAGTCCTACAGCAAGGAGGTGGCTTTTCCTTGCATCCCACAATCCAAATCATCATCCAACCCCACCTCTTATTTTATATGATGCACAGAGTAATTCAAGGTCTTGTTCAAAGTCATCAAGTCAAGTTAGTAACAGAAGTAAATTCGAACACCCCTAACCTCTGCTTCCTAATCTAGGCACTTTCCACTCTACCACACTTCCTCCTCCTAGAAGCATAACCAGTGTTTGTCTCTCCATTGGCAGGGACACCAGGAAGCTAAAGGAGGTTAGTTCCAAACGTGACAAGGAGTCCAACTTCATCCAAAATGCTCACTGCCCCCCCCTTTTTTTTTAAGCCACACCTAGTTTTTCCTAGGGTTTCATTTTGAAAACCCTTCAATGACCAAGTTCTCTTCAAGAATTATTTCAGGTTCCTACAAAATCACTCGGGGTTCTTTGGCCTGGGCATGGCATTAGTTAGCTCTTCCTCTTCCCAAAATGCACTCGGAACATAAGAGAGAATGAGAGGGGAAAACTAAATGGAAAGAAAGTACTCGAATTTGAGTTTGTTTTCACAGGGGACCCCTATTTGAATAAGAAATCTCTCAACTATGGCTGACGTTACACTTCGTGAAAAGAGGACCAGAGTGAAAAAGAATAAAAGAAACTAAAGGGAAAGACTGATGTAAACTGGAATTCTAGAGAAGAAATCAGACAACAAAGAAGGCTCATTGCTTATTTGAGGTTGATGGGTGTCAATGCTACAAGAAAAGCGCAAGTGAAATCTTCATGAGAACGTTCCCCATTATGGTGGAATCCTGCTAAGGAAAAGGCACTGAAAAATAAAAGGCCAAAGAAAGCAGCAACAACATCAACAACAACAAACTAACAACAGTGAATTCCCAATCTGGAAGACTCTTATCCAAAATAGTAAAAGATTCTGAGACACATTCACAAAATATTTTTCTCCTTTAGGTCTAACCAAGTCCTTTCACGGTAGACAAAGATATGCAAATAAATGTATTTATTTTAGGTTTTGGGTTTGTTTGTGTTTTGTTTTGTTTTTAATGAAGGTTGTGGATAGAAGAGAAATCCCAGTGCATGGTTTAAGCTCTTACCAACAAAACCTTCCCTAAATCTGACCCCCATTACCTAAGTGCAAACCTAATTAAGCTTAAAAGGGGAGGAAAAAAGAAAACATCATCTCCATTTCCTTAAGAGTCCTATTTTGGGATTCAAAATTCTTCAAAAAAGTCAAGCTTAAATTATTCAGCCATTCTGTGGTTTGAGTCAAGGTTTTATGGGCATTTTCTGTCCATCAGCAATCGTGGGTTGGGGAAAAGAGAGACATCGTAATTCAGATGCTATTCCGGGTCTATGTACATGGCCCAACACGATACTCAAAGTCAGCTCGCCCGCCAAGAACTAACATACATTTTGGAAAGCAGTCACTGACTTAAAAGCTAAAGATCAGAAACTACCGTCATCTTCCATTCTTACTCCCGAAGTTGACTCATGAACCCAGAACACCCCCTGCCAAAAACACACCCATAACATTGCAGAGAAAGCGAACAAAACTTTCCAGAGTCCGGGTGGCTGGAAATGGTCTTAAGTGCCACCCAGTTTAGTAGTACAACTTTTTTCATTCTGTTTTGCTAACTTCAATTTTAAGTACTCTACAAAAGAGCCCGTCTCAGAGGGTCAGTGTCCGCCAGTGTGGTGTGCACCTGTCTTGCACCACACTTTGTGCCCAGCAGATGTACGAAGTTACATGCTGAAGTATACAGAGTCGTCACAGGTTTGTAATACAAGCACCTCACAACTGAGCACCAGAAACACTTCAAATGTTCACCTTCACAGACCATGTTCTCTGTGAATGACCTAAGGTAAGCCACAGGTGGAGCAGGTGATTAAGAGATCATCAGCCTGGGGATGCTAGCAATGTCCAACACTGAAAATGGGTTCTTGAGGACATCAGTCGCATGGCACATCAACCTGTCCTGAAACCTACCCAGACACCTGGCCAATAAATTTGACTTTCCTATCACCTGCAATATAAACAGTCCTACTACTGTGATGCACATATTGCATGTATGTTTAATGATAATAATGTCTTCTTATTCCATGATGATCCTTTCAGTCCACTACAAATGTCACCTCCTCCAAGAAGCTAACTCTTCCAGTCACAATTAATTGTTGCCTCTCTTTTCCACTCAGGATAAGTGGACCCAACTCTCCAAGTGATGGCACAGGCGAGGGAATGCTGTTGACACTGCCCTGATCCCAACCTTACATACCCAAGACACCACAGAATAAGCTTCCCAAATTTCCCACTCCAAGATTTTCCAGAAGGTGATGTCCTCATATAGAACAGCCAAGAAAACATAGACACGTAATGTCATAGTTTATTTTTTACACAAACTGTATCCCAGTCACTGGGAGAAACAGTAAGTGTGAGTGTACCTAAAACTCTCTCTTACTCAGACCCAAGGGAACTCATTTATAAATAACTCAAAATTTTCCACACACGATATCAATGTTTTGTCTGCTGCACAAAACCTTTCCAGACTCTGCTGTTGGCCTTTCCTTGAGGTAGAGTCACATAATAATAGACTATCAGATAGACTGAGCAACCCACAGTCTATCAATTTCATTTGTGTGTGGGTTTCTCCTCATTAAAATATGCTATAAAATGAGGAGCCCATTTGAAGAGTCAATGGAGAGTGGTACCTGGACATCTCAGCCTTTCTTGAAACTAACTTTTATGTAGTTAAACCTGCACTATGTTGTTGCCCCCCTCCACACACAGTTGAAAGGATACAGAGTCATTTTACAGTTCTGCAGGTGGCTTCTCCTTCCAAAAAATCTCTGAGTGGGATATACTTTTGAAATTTACCAACCAAGGGCATTCTTTTCTACTTGCTATAAAATAGATTCTCCTTCTGATCAATAAGGCACCCTTAACAAACATAGCCTATGTTCTATCTTGTATTAACTTCAGCTATCTGAGGTTTGTGTCTCTCATCAGACAGTCTCTTGAAGACAAGGACAAAACCTGTTCTTTAAACCCTGCAGTGCTTAGAACTGGGCATCCTACAAAATAAACCAGCAAATTCCAAACTTAAGTTTATCTCAGGTTCAAGCACAGAGCTCATTAAAAATATAGATTTTGACTCTAAATCTAGGGACTCTGAGCCACTGGGTTGGGGTAGAGTCTGGGAATCTGCATTTTTAATAATGTGAATCTGATGACTATAAGTTATCAAACATCCTGAGAACTATTAATGTAGTCCCTCAATAAGAATTTTTTCTAATAGGGGCGCCTGGGTGGCTCAGTCGTTGGGCGTCTGCCTTCGGCTCAGGGCGTGGTCCCGGCGTGATGGGATCGAGCCCCACATCAGGCTCCTCTGCTATGAGCCTGCTTCTTCCTCTCCCACTCCCCCTGCTTGTGTTCCCTCTCTCGCTGGCTGTCTCTATCTCTGTCAAATAAATAAATAAAATCTTTAAAAAAAAAAAAAAAGAATTTTTTCTAATAAATGAACAGACTGATTCATTAATGCCACTACCAGTCCCCTCCCTAGTATATACATGTGAGAACATTTCTTGAATTGCCACCTACACAGCCTGGGTCTGGCAAACCAGCCTTTTTTCACAGCAGAAAGAGTACCCTCTCCAAACGTCTTCCTCTACACTCAAAAATGTCAACACCAAAGCTCAAAAATTTTATCTAAGGACCCAGAGCCCCAAAAGTTCAAAGACAGCAAGCCCAAGACCAAAATTCCCGTACTTGGCACAGAAAACAAATGGAAACTGAGTCCCGGAGCCAATATGGAATCAGGCAACGAGGACTGCCACCTTTGTCCTATTTCTTCAGGGTCTTTGGGATCTACTCAGAAGCTAAAAGTCTAGTAGGAGGTCAAACAGGAGATGTTAAAGATAATGAAGACAGCAATGGGGCAAATAAAAGGTCATGAGAAGGGACATTCACTTCCTTTAAAAAAAAAATTAGACACTGGCTTGTGTTGTGTCAAATTCTTTTATAACGTCAATTCCTACTGACCAAACTGGACTGTAAGTTCCTTGAAGGCAGGGAATGCAGGTCCCATTTCTCTTGTGTCAACATTAAAGTTGGGCACATGCCTATTACTTCAAACTATCAGGTAAAGTACTTGTCTCCATTTCATTAAGGTTTTTTTCCTGAGGTATTATCCTATTCTTTCTTTAGGGAAAAAATCTTCCATTTCTTCTTTTTATTTGACTCTCTATGTTGGTTTCCATATAGCAGACAAAATAAACACCTCTCATCTTCAAGAAGAGACCTCATGTAGGAAATGAACTTTGTTGTTCAACCCTGCTTCAGCTCTTTGTTATCTTTCAAACCTTTATACTTGTCCAAGAAGCCATTATATTCTTAGTAGACCCCAGTAGTTGAAGATGTGCCAAGACCCATCATTGTCCCTTCAAGGAGGAACTCAGCACCTAGATTAAGGCTGATTAGAAGCCAGACCCCTGTGCAGCAGCTTTTAAAAGTACACAAATATATGCAGTCCTGTGGGATCTCAAGCATAAGCCCCACTGGCCACCAGAGCCAGGCAATCAAGGAGTGTCCCCTGGGTGGCAGCCACAAAAACCAAAGCAGGAGATGTAAAAACCAGAGCACCAGATACATGTAACAATTTTCTTCTCGGAGATACTGGTGCCCCGGAGCACAACACAGGGACAGCACCAAGATGGTGCCTGCCAGGCTCTACCCCCCGAGTGTTCCAGCAGGCTCACTGAACTGGGGTGAAGAATGAACACAGAGAGAACTTCAATTAAGAGACAAAAAATGCCAGAGAGAGGTCACAGAGCTAAGGAATACAATAACTGAACTGACAAATACACCAGATAAGTTGAACAAAAGATCAGATGAAGAGGAAGAAAGGATCAGTCAACTTGCAGACAAGGCACTGGAACTCACCCTATCAAAGCAACAAAAAGAAAAAAAGTGAAGATAGGTTAAAGGACTTACAGAACAATATCAAACGGACTAATATTCACATCATAGGGCTCCCAGAAGGAAAAGAGAGAAAGAGACAATACTTTTTTGAAGAAATAGTGCCTAAAAACTCTCCTAACCTGTAGAAGGACACAGACATCCAGATTCAAGAATCCCAGAGAGTTCCAATTAAGATAAACCAAAGAGACCCAAACCAACACATTATTATTAAAATGTCAGAAATTAAAGACAAGGATATTAAGAGCCACAAGGGAACAACAAGTTGTTACATACAAAGGAATACCTTTCCTTAAGACTGTATCAGATTTTTCAGCAGAAATTTTGCAGGCCAGAGAGAGTAGCACAATATATTCAAATTGATGAAAGAGGAAAAACTTCCAACCAAGAATATTCTACCCAGCAAAGTTATCATTCAGAATTAGAGAAAGAGTTTCCCAGACAAGCAAAAGCTGAAAGAGTTCATCACCACTATACTGGCCTTATAAAAAACATTAAGGGACAGCTTTAAGCTGGGGGTGGGGGAAACCCATTAATTAGGAACTAGAAAACATGTGAAAGAATAAATCTCACCAAAAAGGTAAATATATAGTTAAGGTAACTTATAAAGTTAATATGAAGGTTAAAAAAACCAAAGCAGTAAAAATAACTGTGATTACAAAGATTAAGGAATACACAAGATGTAAAATGTAACACTAAAAACATGAAAGATGGGCAATGGGTGTAAAAATGTTGAGCTTTAGAATGGCATCAAACTTAAGTTGCTACCAACTTAAACAGTTGTAAATTCGTTATGCATAAGCCTCATACTGACCACACAGCAGAAAAGTATATAGTAAACACATAAAAGATAAAAAGATAGGAATATGAGCATACTACTATAGAAAGTCATCAAATCACAAAAGAGAGCAAGAGAAGGAATAGAGAATGACACAACAGCCAAAAAAAACAATTAACAAAATGGCAATAAGCACATTCTTATCAATAATTACTTAAAATGTAAATGGACTAAATGCTCCAGTCAAAAGGCAATGAATGGCTCAATGGATTAAAAAAAAAAAGATCCATCTACATGCTGCCTACAAGAAATTCACTTTAAAGGAAAGCACACACAGACTGAAAATGAAGGAATGGAGAAAGGTATTCCATCCAAGTGCAACCAAAAAAAAAAAAAAAAAGCTGGAGCAGCTATACTTCTATCAGACAACACAGAATTTAAAGCAAAGACTATGCTACTATGTAGCATAACTACATAATGATGAAGGGGTCAATGCAACAAAAGGATACATTTATAAATATTAATGCACCCAACATACGAGCACCTAAATATATAAAGCAAATATTAACAGAGCTAAAGGAAGAAATCAACAGCAATACAGTAATAGTAGGGGACTTTAATATACCACTTACCTCAATGGATAGGTCATCCAGACAGAAAATCAATAAGGAAACTTCAGCCTTAAATGACATGTTAGACCAGATATACATTCTTCTAAAGTGCACACGGAACATTTTCGAGGATAGATCATATGTCAGGCCACAAAACAAGTCTTAATAAATTTAAGAGGACTGAATTCATATCAAGCATCATTTCCAACCACAATGTATTAAACTAGAAATTACACAAAGGAAAGTGGAAGTTTTACACATAGGTGGAGATTACATATGAATTACACATGGAAACAACATGCTACTGAACAAGAAATCAAAAGAGAAATCAAAAAACAGCTTGAGGGGCACCTGGGTGGCACAGCAGTTAAGCGTCTGCCTTCGGCTCAGGGCGTGATCCCGGCGTTATGGGATCGAGCCCCACATCAGGCTCCTCCACTATGAGCCTGCTTCTTCCTCTCCCTCTCCCCTTGGTTGTGTTCCCTCTCTCACTGGCTGTCTCTATCTCTGTCAAATAAATAAAGAAAATCTTTAAAAAAAAAAAAAAAAAAGCTTGAGACAAACAAAAATGCAAATACAACACACCCAAACTGCAGGATGCAGCACACACATTTCCAAGAGTTCTAAATCAATAAGGAAACACTGTCTTTGAACAACACCCCAGACCAAATGGATTTAACACATATACAGAACATTCCACTGAAAACAACAGTATAAACGTTCTTTTCGAATAGACATGGAACAGTCTCCAGGTTAGATCACATATTAAGCCACGAAACAAGGCCCAATTTAAGAAGACTGAAATCATATCAAGCATCTTTTCCTACCACAATGGTATGAAACTAGGAATCAATTACAAGAAAAAAAAACTGGAAAGAAAGAAAAGGCACAGTCACATGGAAGCCAAACAACATGCTACTAAACAAGGAAGAAATCAAAAAGGAAATCAGAACACACGGAAACAAAAATGAAACGCGATTGTCCATCATCTTTGAGACGCAACAAAAGCAGCTCTTAGAAGGTTATCGCAACAAATGCCTATCTCAAGAAACAAGAAAAGTCTTAAAAAACCTAACTTTACAGTTCACAGAACTAGAAAAAGTCCAAAGTTAGTAGAAGGAGGAAATTAAGATTAGAGCAGAAATAAACAAAATAGAAACAAAAAAAGACAATGGAGAAGATCAATGCAACTAAGAACTGGTTCTTTGAAAAGATTTTTAAAAATCTGACAAGCCTTTAACTAGACTTACCATGGAAAAAAGACTCAAGTACATAATATCAGAATTGAACAAGGAGATGTTACAACTAATACCACAGAAATGCGAAGGATCATAGACTACTATGAACAATTATACACCAACAAATTGGACAACTTACAAGAAATGGATAAATTCCTAGAAATATACAACCTACCAAGACTGATCCATGATGAAATAGAAAATCTAAACAGACTGATAACTAGCAAGGAGATTGAATTAGTAATCAAAAGCCTCCCAGCAAATAAAAGTCCAGGACCAGATGGCTTCTCCAATAAATTCTACCAACCATTCAAAGAAGAATTAATACCAATCCTCCTCAAACTCTTGCAAAAAAAATAAAAGAGGGAACACTTCTAAATTCATTTTGAGGCCACCATTACCCTTACCCAAAATCAGACAAGAACTCCACAAGAAAAGAAATCACAGGCCAATATCCCTAATAAACATAGACGCAAAAATCCTCAACAAAATGTCAGCAAACCAAATTCAACAATACATTAAAAGGACCATATACCATGATCAATGGGATTTATTCCAGGGATACAAAAATAGATTCAACATCTACAGATCAGTCAAGCATCACACCACATTTAAAAAGTGAAGGATAAAAATCACATGATCATCTCGATAGATGCAAAAAAAAAGCATTTGACAAAATTCAACATCATTTTATAATTTAAAAACAAACACTCAATAAAGTGGTTATAGAGGAAACACACCTCAACATAATAAAGGCCATATATGACAAGGCCAAAGTAACATCGTACTCAATAGTGAAAAGCTGAAAGTTTTCCTCTAAAGTCAGGAACAAGACAAGGATGCCCACTCTTACACTCTTATCCATCATATTTTTGTAAGTCCTAGCCAGAGAAATTAGGCAAGAAATAAAAAGCAACCAAACTGGCAAGAAATAAGTTAACCTGTCACTATTTGTGGACAATATATTTTATACAGAAAACTCTGAAGACTAAAAAAAACTTAGAATAAATGAATTCAGTAAAGTTGTATGATAGAAAATCAATACACAGAAGTCTGGGTTGCATTTCTATACATTAATAATGAACTATCAGAAAGAGAAATTGAGAAAATAATGCCATTATAATTGCATCAGAAAGAATAAAATACCTAAGATTACGTTTAACCAAGGAAGTGAAAAACCTTTATGTAGTAAACTACAAGACATTAATAAAAGAAATTGAAGATGACACCTATTAATAGAAAGATATTCCATGCTCATGGATTAGAAAAATCAATATTGTTAAAATGTCCATACTACCCAAAGGAATCAACAGATTCAGTGCAATCCCTATCAAAATTCCAGTGGCCTTTTCCATAAAAATAGAATAATCCTGAAGTTTGTATGAAGCCACAAAAGACCCTGAATAGCCAAAACAATCCTAAGAACAAAGCTGGAGGCATCATGCTCCCTGATTTCAAACTATATTATAAAGGTGCAGTAATTCATACGGTATGATATCGGCATAAAAACAGACACACAGATCAACAGAACAGAAAAGAGAGCCCAGAAATAAACATATGCATATAGGATATGGCCAATTAATTTACAACAAAGAAGCCAAGAATATACAATGGAAAAAGGACAGTCTCTTCAGTAAATGGTGCTGGGAAAATTGAACAGTCACTTGCAAAAGAAGGCAACTTGACCAGTATCTTACACCATAAACAAAAATTAACTCAAAATGAATTTAAAAATTGAACATAAGACCTAAAACCATAAAACTAGATAGGTGGTAAGTTCCTTGGCATAGGTCTTGGCCATGAGTTTTTTAATCTGACTGCAAAAGCAAAGGTATTGAAAGCAAAAATATGCAAGTGGAACTACATCTAACTAAAGAGCTTCTCCACAGAGGAAGGCTCAGGTGGTGGCTGAGTTGTTTAAGTGTCCGCCCTCAGCTCAGGTCATGATCCTGGGGTCCTGGGATGGAGCCCTGCATCGGGCTCCCTGCTTCTCCTTCTCCCGGCCCCCACTCATGCTCTCTCATGCCATCTCTCTCTTTTTCAAATAAACAAAATCTCTAAAAAATAATAAATAAAATCTTCTGCACAGCAAAGGAAACCAACAAAATGAAAAGGTAACCTACTGCAGGAGAGAAAATTTTTGCACATCATATATCTGGATAAGAAGCTAATAACCAAAATATATAAAGAATTCGTACAACTCTGCAGCAAAAAAAAAAAAAAAAATCCAATTTTTAAAAATGGGCAGAGGATCTGAATAGACATTTTCCAACGAACATACAGACAGCCAAAAGGTGCATGAAAAGATGCTTACCATCATTAATCATCTGGAAAATGCAAATCAAAACCACAATGAGGTATCATCTTACATCTGTTAGAGTGACTATTATCAAAAAGACAAGAAATAGTAAGTATTGGTGAGGATGTGAAGAAAAGGGTACCCTCATGCACTGCTGGTAGCAAGGTAAATTGGTACAGTCACTATGGAAAATAATATGGAGGTTTCTCAAAAAATTAAAACTGGAGGGGGGCGCCTGGGTGGCTCAGTCGTTAAGCATCTGCCTTCAGCTCAGGTCATGATCCCAGGGTCCTGGGATCAAGCCCCACATCGGGCTCCCTGCTCCGCTGGGAGCCTGCTTCTTCCTCTCCCACTCCCCCTGCTTGTGCTCCCTCTCTCGCTGTCTCTCTGTCAAATAAATAAATAAATCTTTAAAAAAAAAAAAAAAACTGGAGGAGATGCCTGGCTGCTTAGTAGGTGGAGTGTGTGACCTCATCTCAGGGTTGTGAGTTCAAGCCCCAGGTTGGGTGCAGAGATCACTTAAAAATAAAAATTTTAATTACTTAAAACTGGAGTTATCATATGATCCAGCAACTCCACTTCTAAGTGTTTTCTTTTTCGGATAAATACCAACTCAAAAAGATATATGCACCCCCATGTTTATTTGCATCATTACCTACAGTAGCCAAAATACGGAAACGTTAAGTGTCCACTCAATGGATGGATGAAGAAACAGTATGTGTAATGTAGTGATCCAAAGAGGCACCCGCACCCCAATGTTTATAGCAGCAATGTCCACAATAGCCAAACTATGAAAAGAGCCCAGATGTTCATCGACAGACAAATGGATAAAGAAGATGTAGTGTGTGTGTGTGTGTGTGTGTGTACACACACACACACGAATATTACTCGGCCATCAAAAAATTATATCTTGCCATTTGCAACGATGTGGATGGAACTAGAGGGTATTATGCTAAGCAAAATAAGTCAATCAGAAAAAGGCAAATACCATATCATTTCATTCATATGTGGAATTTAAGAAAGCAGAGGATCATAGGGGGAAGGAAGGAAAAAAAAAAAACCAAGACGAGATCAGAGAGGGTGACAAACCATAAGAGACTCTTAATCATAGGAAACAAACTAAGGGTTGCTGGAGGGGGGTGGGGGGTGGGATAACTGGGTTATGGACATTAAGGAGGGCACGTGATAGAATGAGCACTGGGTGTTATATAAGACTGATGAGTCACTGAATTCTACCTCTGAAACTAATACACTATATGTTAATTGAATTTAAATAAATTTTTAAAAAGAAATAGCATGTGTGCATAAACACCCTGGAGTATTATTCAACATGAAAAAAGAATGAAATCCTGCCATTTGTAACAACATGGATGGACCTAAAGGGCATTATGGTAAGTGAAATAAGTCAGACAGAAAAGGACAAATACCATATGATCTCTCTTATATGTGGAATCAAAGTAAAACACACACACACACACACACACACACACACACACACACAAAAACCACATCAAGCTATTGCAGAGAACAAACTGATGGTTGCCACAGGTGGGGGTGGGAGAAATGAGTCAAGGAAGTCAAAAGATTAGAAGAAAATAAAGAGATAACAATGTACCAGAAAAGAAAAGTTGGGCACACACTAGCAACTTAAACTATCAAAAAAGAAAAGTTGGGCACACACTAGCAACTTAAACTATTTATGAGAGAACAAGGCAGGGTATATAACAAGCAGGTGAAGAATGGTGGCTTCAGAGCCAGAGAGAATCGAGTTCTAATACCATCTCCTCTTTAATCCCTGCAGCGCTTATAACAAGGCTTAGTATAAAACCAGTAATCATCATGTATTCTCGGGCCAGTCCCTCAGCTTCCACTGCAGAGCAAAGAAGGGTGGGAATCTGAAAGTCAGGCCAGCTCTGGCTGTTAGGACCATCAGGTGTGTTCACGCACACACCCTTTGCTGACCCTTCCTAAGGCCATGCTCATCACAACTATGAAAGAAGAAACACTTTGGTTCTGTATTCTCCTCCAGGGATTCTGTTCATGTGTTTCCCTCTGCCCGACTGTCCTTCCCCCTTTCTGGGTGGATAACTCCTTGAGCTTCAGGACAAACTCCGTGTCCAGCAAATTTGTCCTGATCCCCAATATTCAGTGCCCCCCTTGATGCATGCACAGGCCCCTGGACCAGTCCCACCATAGCATTTATCACACTGTTACATCTGCCTGATTTGTCTGTTCACCCTGTTGATGAGCTCCATGAAGACAGGGCTCATGGCTATCCTGTCCTTCACTGTAGTCCCAGGGACCAGTACAGTGCCTGGCATACACAAGCACTTAATAGATGTGACCAAAGACAAGAAGGGATCTTGCTAAGCCCCAATCTTCTCAAATGTGAAATAGACAATGTTTCATTTGAAGGATGATTGTGAGAATAAATGATGATATATGTAACACAGCCTAGTATAACTGCCATTCAACAAGTTGCAGACAGAAAAGGACAAATACCTTTGAGTCTTGAATAATGATTTATTACCAAAAACCCATAGTGATGAAATTGAGACAACCAAATTCAATACAAAGGGCCTGAGCACCACAATCAATGCTTTGAGACTTTCTGAAGGATCCATCCCAAAGCCTGTCTTTAGGTTCTGCTTCTAATAAAACCACTTGGGAATATGGAGGAGAGGCATATTTGGTCTTTGTTCCAAGTAGCCCCCTGTTGTTTCCCAGTCTCAGCGAGCCATTACCTGAAACCAAGGATCTAACGGAAAGGAATGCAGAGAAAAGCTGTTCCCACAGTAAAGGCAGGAGGGAAGCTGATTTATGAGGTAAGATTCTAAAGGATCGAAATACACACACAGCTTGGCACAGCAACCGGGGTGAAGAATGGGGGCACACCTTTCACAGCCAGGAAACATCAGGGGTGAGTCAACACTGAGGTCGGCAGAGAGAAGGGGGCAGAACACAGGTTCCTTCATTCTAGGAAGAACTCACAGGCATCCTGTCACTTGTTAACTGACCCAAGGTTCTCTGTGCATTTCTATCTTTGAATTCCTGCAATTTTGCAATACATTTAACAACTCCTCCCTTGACAGAGTCACAAACACAGCACCATCTCTTCCATGATCTCCATGGAGATTCACCAAGAATTCTCATCCATCATTCTCGTCAATACATTTTTTTTTCTCGAATTGTGTAAGAAGTCTATATGGTCATCATAGAGAACTGGGGAAATACAAAGTGTATAAAGAGGCAGAAGTAAATACCCATAATCACACTGGGATGTTTCCCTCAAGGTTTTGTTTTTTAAGTTTTGTTTTTTCAAAGCTCTACACACATAATTTCAAGAATCTAAAAGATCCCCATGGTTTATTACAAGAACAAACTACAGTCTCCCTTTCTTTTTCCTCATCTCTCCTTCCACCATCTCTTTGGGGTGATACTTTGGTATTTTCCTCCATGTTTCTAATTTACAAACAAGTCTTGTTATTTCTTGATTTTTTTTGGTTTTTGGCATTATTGTCAATTTCCCGGCTCACTCTTCCTATGCTACAAATGTGGACCCTTCCTATCTGCCCTTTCCCAACATGGTCATATTATAATTTGAGTTACATATTTTTTGCTCATAATTATATTCTTTATAACTGTGTAAGATCTAAAAAACAGATTTTTTGTTCCTGCACATTTTTGTGTTTTCTCAGGTGTTAACAATTGTCTAGCAATAGCCCAATACCAAATCCTCACCAATTTTTAAAGCTTCCTCTCAAAATGTCCAGAGGCATCAGGTATTGGTGCATATTTGTCATCCTGGGGAGGTCTCTTGTGAAGTTTTCTCTCCTGACCACCCTAGGCTAATCGTCCCCCAGACCTGGTGCACAACTGCTGTCTTGAGAGCACTGCCTTGTGTATCACCCTGGAAATGCCCTTACCCTCTCCTAGCAATGTCTTCCTCTTTTTCTGTGTACTCTTTCGTTTGGATCGAACACCTTCTCCAGCTGTTTCCTAAGATGGTAAAATTTTTGAGACATTCCATACCTGATTCATCTACCCTTCATCTTGTCTTCATCCTACTCTCAATCTTGTTTGGCTAATAGACTTCCTAGTTAAATATCATTTCCTTTTGGAATTTTGAAGACATTGCTCCATTACCTCCCAGCTCCTAGTGTTGCTGCTTGGAACTCTGAGAGCCTTTTCTGTCCTGATTCTTTACGTGTAACATGTTTTTCCAGTGCCTAGTATTCTGAAATCTCAAATGTATGTGTAGTGGTTTGAGTCTATTTTCATGGTGGGCCCTTGGTGGAATCCTTCAATCTAGAATCTTATGTTCTTCGGTTCGGGAAAATTTTCTTAAAATTCTTCTTTTCTGTAGCCCCAATTATGTGAACATTGGACCTCTTGAGTTTTTTCTTTTTTTTTCCCTATTTTCATCTCTTTGCCTTTCCTTACTCTACTTTCTAAGAAAATTACCTTCTATAGACTTTTCATCCTTGCTCCATGTTCTTAATTTTCAAGAACGTTTCCTATTCTACACATATGGTTTTTAGGATATCCTATTCTTATTTCAGGACTACATTATCTCTTTTTTATCTAAGGATATTAATAGGATTTTACTTTCATGCTTTCTTTTCTCAGCATAGTCCCTGATTGCTCCAAGTTTCTTCCTTGTTTGTTCTAACCTCTATCTTTGATGTTAGAAGCTTCTCACAACTACCAGGAAATCCTTAGATTTCTGCCCATATTTAAGAATGGAGAGATAAAAACTGACTGGAATCTCTAAAAATAAGGACTTCTCATCTGGAGATTCATTATACGGTGATCTGGCCTTTTAGGAAGTTGCAGAGGAAGTTCTTTCAGCTCTTTGAAAGTCAGTGTCTCCCCAACCCTTGCTTCTGGGTAAAGTCCAGAATTAAGAGCCAAATAAGTAGTGAGCACTGGGGTGGGAGGGGAGACACAGGTGTGTTTCAAAATCCAATATGTATATGTTCAATTATCTGTTGTCTGTAGGGAATTCCTACCCTCCAAAGTGCCTGGGGTTTGTTCTCTCCACAGAAAAAAATCTCCAGCCTTTTTCCAGAGTAAAGAAAGGTAGTCACCATGCTAAATGGAGCGAGAGAGGACATCTGGGGTCTTAAAACTTACAGGGACTTGTGCTACCAACTTCCAGGTTTGGGGAGAACTTATATAGTATAAATGGAATTGGTTTTCAGCTTCTCTTCCTCTTGGCTTAGGATTCAATCTTCCTCATCTACTTTGCAGCTTGCAAAAATCTACCGCTCACATGAAAAGATGGTCAACACCACTGGTCATTAGGGAAATGCAGATCAAAACCATAATGAAATACCACCTCATATCCACTAGAATGGCTATAATAATGTGTATGTATATATGTATATTTATGTATATATATATGTATGTATGTATGCGTAAGTATATATACATATATGTACATATACATGTGTGTATATCTCTCTGTGTGTGTGTATATATGTGTGAATATATATGTATATATATACATATGTGTGTGTGTGTGTGTATATATATATATATATATATATATATATATATATATATGAATGATATGGGGCAATTAGAATCCTTACACATTGCTGGTAGGAATGTAAAATGGTGCAGCTGCTATGGCAAATAGTTTGGCAGTTCCTCAAAAAATTAAATGTAGAATTACCATAGGACCCATCAATTCCAACCTTAGGTGCACATCCAAAAAATTGAAAACAGGTATTCAAACAAAAATACGTACAAGAATATTCATAGCAGCATTATTCACAATAATCAAATGTGAAAACTACCCAAATACCTACCATTCATTAAATGAACAAAATGTGCTATACCCATACAATAAAGTATTAATCAGTCACAGAAATGCATGAAGTACTGACACATGCTGCAACATGGGTGAACCTTAAAAACACTATTCTGAGGGAAAGAGGCCAAACACAGAAGGCCACACATTGACTCCGGTTATATGAAATATCTAGAATAGGCAAATTCACAGAGACAAAGTAGATTAGTGTCACCAGGGGCTGGGAGTGGGGGACAAACTGGTGGTTGCCAGAGGGGACAGAGGTGGTGGGATGGGTGAAATAGGTAAAGGGGATCAAGAGATACCAACTTCCAGTTATAAACTAAGTCACAGGGGAAAAAAAGTACAGCATAGGGAATATAATCAATAACACTGTAATAACTTTGTATGGTGATGGGTTACCTACACTTATGACGAGCGCTGAGTAATATACAATGGTTGAATCACTGTGCCGTACACCTGAAACTAAACATTGACTGTTAACTAGACTTCAATTTCAAAAAGGCATTGTAAAGCTGGATCCTACCATCAAGGAGCTTACTGTCAAGAGTAAAAAAATAACAACGAAAGAAATAATGAAAGAAAAGCACACTGTACAGTAAATTACTGTGGCCAAAATAGTTCAGTCTGTGTCCTGGAGATAGATAGACAGACAGACAGACAGACAGACAGATAGATAGATAGATAAGGCTATAGCTGTGGGTATAGCAAAAGCCTTCGCAAATAAGCAGTGACTTGGAGCTGGGTAAGAAATAACCTCAGAGAAGATTATCCTACTAAGTTGTAACAGAAATACGACAAACACAGAAAAACAAATATATTTATGGTATGTATGGTCTGCAGACCAACTGGGCCAGTTTGTAATAAACAATATCCCAGAAAAAAAAGTGGTCTGGGGTCAGATTGTGAAGAGCTTCTTTGCTAATCTGAGGTTTTCCAAAAAAAATATAAGCCTCCAAACAAAATTATCTCAAACTTGGGCTCTCCAAGTTAGGCTAAACTGTTTGCATTAGCCAACCCATTCACAATCTTTCATACTGGATTTAATCCTGGGCATTTCCATTTTCAGCTTTAAAAGAAGATAAACATCATAAACTGCATATTCCAATCTGAATTTTAGTATGCTTGGCAATGATAGGCCTGGGCTTATATTACTGTCCCAAGTTCCACACAAAAGACATTCATGAACCACGCTCTGACTCAGCCCTGGAGGTAAGAGCAAATAACACTGACTGGTAAGCAAAAGGCCTCTGAAGGCCAAAATATTCACTCCTTCCCATTCAATTGGAGATACCAGAGAATTGGGGGTGTGCCTACTGAAAAGCCATGGGTCGTCTGCAGATTTGTCAGTGGACTGGGAGGGAGGATAAAATCATCATCTAAATCTCTGTATCCAGTGCTGGGCTTCCCAGCCACATAAATTCTATGACTTTTGCAAATGTTGGGTTTCAGTGATTTGCACTTAAAAGGAGTCTGAATAACACACACACCCCCATAAGCCCCAATACCACTGAGCTCAATCATCACACTTAAACAAGTTCTCATTAAATCAAACTCCAGTTCTCATTATATCAGCTAAGCTGTAAACTCCTTGGATGTCTTTATCTCTTCATCAACTTGTACACCTCAAGTATTTAACAATGGATGGATAGAATGAAATTAAGACAAAAAAATTAACCAACAAATGGAAAAAAATATTGAAGTTTCTGCCTAATTTGTTTGTTCATCTTCTTTCTTCCAACTCCAATTCTCTGTTCTGAATCCCATGGAATAAGATTTCTAGTAGGTCTTCATCTGATGACAACCGAGGCCACAGTTTTAAGGGAGGAAACCATTTACACAGAGAATTCCATTAGGGTAATCTATACCAACTTCCCAAATTCTATCCCAGTGACCCTGGTAGAGGAACAAAGGAAAAAGGACGGTTAATGTTTTGAGAGTCTCTATACAAGGTGAGGCACCTTACTAAGTGCTTTGTAGATTTTCTCTCACAGTTATCAGCAGGCTCTTCAATTATAGGTATTTGAAGAACCCAAAGAGAAGCTGAAAATCTTGCCCAAGGTCATACAATTACACAGACAACAGATTCAAACATCCATATTTCTGTCTCTGCAATGTACTGCACCCCAAGATGAGTTACTTATTGGGTAAATAACTACATGTTATGAGTTGAGGTTTCCAAAAAAGACTAATCTCCTCAAAAACATTCCTTCCCGAAGCTAGAAATTCTACCAAAAACTCATTCTTCAGGTTGTTATGTTATAATCTTAATATAATGTATTTATATTAATGCTTCATTAGTTCTGAATCACTTTCATATAAATTTTTTTGTTTGATCTTCACAGCAACCCCAAGAAGCTGGTATGTTATCCCCGTACTGCAGATAAGAAAAGAAAGGTCAGAGAAGAGACCCGTCCAAAGCAAAGCCATCAATCGCTGGCCTCCTCAGTCTTCCAACTCCATGTTTTCAGATGCTTCTTTTACAGGCAAACTAACACGCGGGATGAGGACTGACACTGCATCAGACACTAAGGGGACTGGGGCGTCAGGAAGGAGCAGATAGGAGAAGGGGTGCTGGAGCAGAGAGGGGTGGTATGCACAGAGCGGGGAGGCTAGAAGCTAACTGCCATCACACAATCTGCCCTGGGCTTGAAATTGGATCAAGACGTCTGCCTGTTATCAGTATAGTCACTACACATCCCAGGCTGGGACATCCCTGGGTTAGGCCTGTTTCCCCAGCAAAATTATTAACAGCTCCCTCTCTCCAAAAGAGATCCAGTTTGGATAATAAATTATATAGTCACTGCAGTTACTACACACCACAGGTAGAGACTGGAGGGGAGGTCCCCATACCACAGTCCCTGCACAGATCCCAGCTATATGTGTTTCAAGTCAGAGCAATTGAATCCTTTTACTTCCCACTTCAGATGAGATATTAAAAAAAAAAAAAAAAAAGACGAAGGATTATAACAGTTCAGAGAGGCCCCTGGGCAGCGGAACTGGGCTCCAGTTGTACAAGCGCTTTTTGTCCTTCGGTAATTACTGGTTGCTCAGCAAGCTTAGCACCAACACCCGCATAAGCCACCATGTAATTACGGGAGGCTTGAAAGAAGGACTCCCTCCAAATGACACAGCCTTTTCTAGGAGGACACATGCGCACACACATTCCTGCGCCTGTCCTCACAGGCTCTCCACCCAGGGAGAGTCAGAGCAGTAACAGCTTGTACGCGGACAGCACTTCCCCGTTTATGAAGCTTTCTCACCCACAGTATCCCATTCACTCTCCGATACCCGCGTGATGCAAGGGGACAAGCGGTCTAAGCTCCAGTTTACAAGTGATAAAACTGAGGTTCAAAGAAGGACAAATGAGTGTCCCAGGTCACACTCCTGGAAGGAGACAAAGCTGGGACAAGAATGATGCTCAGACACCCCCTGCCCTGCCACACGTACCCAAGCAGTGGTGTTCAGCTCAGAGCTAGCTGCTGCTGTGCGGAGGACAGACAGATGGACAACCTCTACTCTCCACACTTCCAGGACCACTCAGCCACCTCTGCGTCCACGTGACCCAGAGCTTCAGCCTTCTCTCTACCCCTCCGCATAACTGTTTAAGCCTCATTTCTGTTCAGTTAGTGTTTGGTAAATGACTCATCCGTGTTCAGCCCCAAGGTAACTAAGGCTTGGCCTCGGCCCCCACAGAGCTCACAATCCAATGGTGTAGGAGAAAGGGGGGGGGGGGGTCTGGCACTTGAAGCTCTGGGCACCCAGGTCTCCTCTAGACACCAACAGGCTGGGTGATTTGGACAATTTGGCTCACCTCTTTGTGTTTTGGTTTCCTTCTCTTTAAAATGAGGGTGAACTAAATTAGAGTTGCAAAGGGGGCTGCACCCACTTTCCCCAGATACTTAGAATTGGCCTACACAGCATTTTCATATCATCTCTTAAAATCATCCTACATTGCCCTGCCATTCCTAAACCCACAAAAGACTGTTTTTGCTCTTTCATGTTCCCTGCATGGAGGCTTTTAAATTTGCAACCCCTAAACCAGATAACCTCTAAGACCCTCCCAACGGAACACTCTGGGTTTGGGAGTTGGCAGTAACTCAGGCTCTGGAGCCAGACCACAACTTACTAATTACATGACCTCAACGAAGTTATTAAGCTTCTGCCCCAATGCCCCCAATCTGCTGAGGATAATCATAGTCCCTACTTCATAGGGTTTGTAGCATTTCAGATTGGCCTTTTTCACTTAGTGATGTGTATTTGAGGTTCCTCCAAGTCTTTCCATGGCTTCACAGCTCATATCTTTATAGCACTAAATAATATTCTATTGTCCAGATACACCAACAATTTATCCCTTCACCTATTGAAGGGCATCTTGGTTGCCAAGAGATTTGGCAATTATGATGAAAACTGCTATAAACATCTATGTGCAGGTTTCCGCTGGACAGAGCTTTTAACTGCCTTCGGTAAATACCATGGACTGTGATTGCTGGATCATATGGTAAGAGTATGTTTAGTTTTATAAGAAACTGCCAGATTGTCTTTCCAAAGGGCTGTAATAGCCTGCTTTCTCACCAGCAATAAATGAGAGTTCCTATTGTTCCACATCCTTGCCAGCCTTTGGTACCGTCAGGGTTCCACATTTGGGCCATTCTAATAGGCATGTTGTAGTATCTCATTTTAATTTGCATTTCCTCGATGACATATGATGTGGAGCATCTTTTCATGTGCTTATGTGCCATCTGTAGATCTTCTTGGGTGTAGTGTCTACGAAGATCCTTGACATGTTTTTAAAATTGTTTGTTTTCTCATTGAGTTTTAAGAGTTCTTTGTATATTTTAGATAAGTTCTATCAGATGTGTCTTTTGCAAATATTTTCTCCCAGTCTGTGGCTTGTCATCTTTTTCTTGACTTTGTCTTTTGCAGAGTGGACGTTTGCATTTTAATCAAGGTCAGCCACTTAATGAGTTCTTTCACAGATCATGTCTGAAAACTCACCACCATATCCAAGCTCATCTAGGTCCGTCTACTATATCATCCTCTAGGAGAGTTTTTATAGTTTTGCAGGAGTGTTATAGCTTTGCATTGTACATTTAGATCTATGATCCATTTTGAGTTAATTTTTGTGAAGGGTATAAGATCTACACCTACTTTCCTTTTCTTGCAGGTGGATATCCAGTTGTTTCAGCACCATTTGTTCACTGTTCTTTGCTCTACTATATTCTCTTCACAACTTTGTCAATGGTCCATATATTTTCATCAGTCTTTTTCTGGGGTCTCTGTTCCCCTGATCCTTCTTCCACCAATATCACACTGTCTTGATATGGTAAATGTACTTGATAATCGTATTAGGTAGTGTCAGTATTCCAACTACATTCTTCTTCAATACTGTGTTGGTTATTCTGCATCTTTTGCCTCCCCATACAAGCTTTAGAATCAGTGTGCCAGGGGCGCCTGGGTGGCTCAGTGGTTAAGCGTCTGCCTTCAGCTCAGGGCGTGATCCCAGAGTTCTGGGATCGAGCCCCACATCGGGCTCCTCTGCTGGGAGCCTGCTTCTTCCTCTCCCACTCCCCCTGCTTGTGTTCCCTCTCTCGCTGGCTGTCTCTATCTCTGTTAAATGAATAAATAAAATCATTAAAAAAAAAAAAGAATCAGTGTGCCAACACCTACAAAACAGCTTGCTGGAATTTTTATCGGGATTGTTTTGAAACTACAAATCAAGCTGAGAAGAACTGCTATCTTGATGACACTGACTCTTCATATCCATTAACATGGAATATCTCTCCATTTATTCAGTGCTTCTTTGATTATTCATCAGAGTTTTCCAGTTTCTTCATATAGATCTTATACATATTTTGTTTGTACATATTTTGTTACATTTTATACCTAAATTATTTCACTTTGGTCAGGGGCAGGGAGAGTGGCTAATGTAAACAGCATAATGTTTTCAATTTCTAAACTCACTTTTTCATTGATGATACATAAAAGTAAAATGACTGCCTTTTGAATATTAACCTTATATCCTGCAATCTTGCTATAATCATGTATTGCTTCCAGGAGATTTTTGTCAATAGCTAGATTTTCTATATTGTGTCTATCCACAAAGAGTTTTAGTTCTTCCTTCCCAATCTGTATGCCTTTTATTTCCTTATCTTCTGTTACTGCATTAATTAGGATTTCCAGTAGGACGTTGAAAAATAGGAGAGGGGACATCCTTGCCTTATTCCTGATCTTAGTGGGAAAAAAAAAGTTTTTTACCATTAAGTATAATGTTAGCTAGGTCTTTTTTATGAATATTCTTTATCAAGTTGAGGAAGTTCCTCTATTCCTAGTTTACTGACCGTTTTTATCAATGGGTGTCCCATTTTGTCAAATGTTTTTTCCACACCTATTGGTATCATCGTATGATTTTTCTTCTTTAGCCTATTGGTGTGATAAATTGCATTAATTTGTTTTGTAATGCTGAATCAGCCTTGCATAACTGGGATAAATTCTACTTGGTGTGGTGTATAATTTAATACATTAGGTTCAACTTACTAATACTTTGTTGAGGACTTTTATATCTGTGTTCACAGGAGACACCGGTCTATAGTCTCCTTTTCTTAGGTCTTTGATTTCGGTATTAGGATAATGTAGGTCTCACAGAATCTTTCTCTTTTGAAAGAGATTGCAGAAAATTGGTCTTTCTCCTTTACACATTTTGTAGACTTCACCAGTGTTCCGTTGGGCTTGGTGCTTTCTGTCTGAAAGAGGTTACTTATTTAATTGCTTTACTAGATAAAGGCTTATTACATTATGTTTCTTGACTTTTGGCAGATTGTGTCTTTCAAGGAATTGCTTCATTTCACATAGGTTATCAAATTTGTGGTCATAGAGTTAATAGTATTCTTTTATTATCCTTTTAAAGTCCATGGGATCTGTAAAGATGTCTACTCTTTCACTAGAGCTATTAATAATTTGGGTCTTCTTTTTTTCTTTTTTTTCTCCTTAGGCTCACTAGAGGCATATAAATTTTATTGGTCTTTCCCTAAGAATGATGTTTTGGCTTCATTGGTTTCCTCTATTGATTTTCTATTTTCTATTTCATTAATATCTGCTCCAATTTTTATAATTTTTCTTCGTTTTACTCTGGACTTAATGTACTCTTCCTTTTGTAGTTTCCTCACATGGAGATTGATATCTTTTCTAATAAATGCATTCATGGCTAGAAGTTTCCCTCTAAGCACTGCTTTTGCTGCATCCCTGAAGTTTTGATAAAAAAAAATATGTTGAACTAAATAAGAATACAGCTTATTTCTCAAGATCTTTTCTTTGACCAATGAGTCACTTAGAAGTATGTTGTTTAGGGGCACCTGGGTGGCACAGTCGGTTGGGCATCTGACTCAGTTTCGGTTCAGGTCATGATCTCAGGGCCTTGGGATTGAGCCCCAGGTCAGGCTCCGCACTCAGCACAGAGTCTGCCTGGGATTCTCTCTCCTTCTGCCCCTCCCCCACCATAAGCGCACTCTCTCTCTCTAATAATTTTTTTTTTAAGTGTGTTGTTTAGGGGCAACTGGGTGGCTCAGTCGTTAAGCGTCTGCCTTTGGCTCAGGGCGTGATCCCAGGTCCCTGGGATGGACCCCTGCATCAGGCTCCTCCACTGGGAGCCTGCTTCTTCATCTCCCACTCCCACTGCTTGTGTTCCCTCTCTCTCTGGCAGTCTGTCAAATAAATAAAATCTTTTAAAAAAAATAAAATAAAGTGTGTTGTTTAATTCCATCAAGGTTTAAGTGCACACACTGTATGATTTCTAGTTTCCTAAATTTGTTAAGATGTGGTTTATGGCCCAGAATGTTATCTTGGTAAATGCTCCATGTGAACTTGAGAAGAATGTGTATTCTGCTGCTGTTGGATAAAGTACATCCATTATACCCACTTATTTTCAGTTGATTGCTGGTGTTGAGTTCAACTGTGTCCTTACTCATTATCTGCATGCTGCATATGTCCATTCTTGATAGTACTGAAATTTTTTAATAAGACTTTATTTATTCATTTGACAGAGATAGAGACAGCCAGCGAGAGAGGGAACACAAGCAGGGGGAGTGGGAGAGGAAGAAGCAGGTTTCCAGCGGAGGAGCCTGATGTGGGGCTCAATCCCAGAACGCCGGGATCACGCCCTGAGCTGAAGGCAGACGCTTAACGACTGCGCCACCCAGGTGCCCCATGAGCCACCCAGGCGCCGCCCAATAGTACTGAAATCTTAAATTTTTACAGTGGAGTCATCTACTTGTCCTTATAGTTCTATCAGTTTTCTTACTCATTATGTAGCCTTTTCAGATTATAATGTCTTCTTGGAAAATTGATCCCTTTATCATTATGTAACCCCCTTCTTTATGCTTGAAAATTTTCTTTCTCTGAAGTCTGCTCTGAAATTAATGTAGCCACTTCTGCTTTCTTTTGACAAGTGTTGGCTTGGTATAGCTTTCTCCGTTTACTTCTAATCTAAATGTGTTTATGTTTAAAATGAGTTTCTTGTGGACATGTAATTAGGTCTTGATTTTTTGATCCACTCTGACAATGTGTCTTTTTATCAGTGCATTTAGACCACTGACATTCAAAGCAATTACTGATATAGCAGGATTAATATCTACCACATTTGCTACTGTTTTCTATTTGTTGTTATTGTTCTTTGTTCCTATTTGTCTTTTTTCTGTCATTTCTAGTTTTGAGTATTTGTAAGATTCCATTTGCTCTCCCTTCTCAATATAGCAGTTATACCTTTTTTAAAAAACATTTTTTAGTAGTTACCCTAGAGGTTGCAGGATACACTTATCACTACTCCAAGTCCACTTTCAAGTAACACTATACTACTTCTCGCATAGCTCAAGTAGGTTCAAGCAACAAAATAATCCTAATTTCTCCCTTCTAACCTTTCTACCATTGCTGTCATTTATTTATAGCATACATAGTCCAATACAGTATCGCTATTTTGTTTTTTAAGATTTATTAGAGAGACACTGGGGGAGCAGTGGAAGAGGGACAAGCAGACTCCACACTGAGCACAGAGCCTGACACAGGGCTCGATCCCAAAACCCTGAAATCATGACCTGAGCCAAAATCAAGAGTTGGATGCTTAACCAACTGAGCTACCCAGGCACCCCAAGTGTTGCTATTTTGGCCAAACTCTTATCTGCTCAAACAAGAGTAAGAAAAAACTTTTCACTTTGCCTTCACTTTTTCTTTCTTCACATTCTTTATTTAGATCTGATTCTTTCTCCAGCTTTACTGAGATATAACTGACCTATAACACTGTATAACATTAATGTGTACAATGTGATAACTTGATACACATATATTGGGAACTGTTACCCAAAAAAAGTTAATACAATCTACACCTCACATAATTACCATTTTGTTATGTTGAGAACATTAGTGCTCTACTCTCACATCAACTTTAAAAGTATACAACATAGTATTTTTAACTATAGTCACCATGCTGTACATTAGATCCCCTGAACCTATTCACTTTTTTCACTGAAAGTTTGTACCCTTCAACCAACATCTCCCAATTTCCCCCATCCCTCAGCCACTGGAAACTACCAATCTACTGTTTCTACGAATTTGACAGTTTTTTGTGTAAGTCAGATCATGCAATATTTGTCTTTTTCTATCTGATTCATTTCACTTAGCATAATGCTCCCAAGTCTATTCAGGTTGTCACAAATTGTAGGAATTTCTTTTTTATGGCTGAATATTATTTCACTGTGTGTATATTTATCACGTTTATCCATTAATCCATCAATTTTTTTTTTTTTTAGGGGCAGAGGGGTACAGGGAGAGAGAGAATCTGAAGCAGGCTCCATGCCCAGCTCAGAAGCCAACAAGGGGCTCAATCTCATGACCCAGAGATTGTAACCTGAGCCAAAATCCAGAATTGAACACTTAACTGAGCTACCGAGGTGCCCCTCCATCAATGGACACTTAAATTGTTTTCATGTCTTCACTATTTTGAGTAATGCTTCAAAAAACATAAGAGTGCAGACATCCTTCCAATATAACAATTTCATCTACTTCAAATTTACACCCAAAAATGGGATTGCTGGATCATGGAGGAGTTCTATTTTTACTTTTTTGAGGAAACTCCATACTGTTTTACATAGTGGCTGTACCAATTTTCATTCCCATTAACAGCAGGGTTCCCTTTTCTCCATATCCTCACCAGCATCTGTGGGGGTTTTTGTTTGGTTTGGCAATAGCCATTCTAATAGGTGTGAGGTGACAGCTCATTGTAGTTTTGATTTCATTTCCCTGATGATTAGTGATGTTGAGCACCTTTTCATGTGCCTTTGGCCATTTGTATGTCTTCTTTGTAAACACGTCTATTCAAGTCCTCCACCCACTTAACTGGGTTATTTGGGTTTTGTGTTTTTGGTTTTGTTTTGTTTTTTACTATTGAGTTATAAAAATTCCTTATATTCTGGGTATTAACCCCTTATCAAATATATGGTTTGCAATTATTTTTCCAGCTCTGTAGGTTGCCTTTTCATTTTGTTCATTGTTTCTTTTGCTGTATAGAAGCTTTTTAGTTTCATGTAGTCCCACTTATTGATTTTTGCTTTTGTTGCTTGTGTTTTTGGTGTCAGAACCAAAAAAATCATTGCCAAGACCAAAGTCAGTGAGGTTCGTCTGTGTAAATTCTTCTAGGAGTTCTATAGTTTCAAGTCTGACATTTAACTCCTTAATGTATTGTCAGTTAATTTTTATAAGTGGTATAAGAAGACAGTCTAATTTATTCTTTTGCATAGAGCTATCCAATATTCCTAACACAATTCGTTTAAAAAAACCTATCCTTTCCCCATTGACTATTCTTGGCTCCCTTGTCAAATATTTGTTAGCCATATATGTATGGGTTTATTTCTGGGCTCTACTCTGTTGCATTGGTATGCCAGTACCATACTGTCTTGATTACTACAGCTTTGTAATGTAGTTTGAAATCAGGAAGTACAATGCTTCCAGTCTTGTTCTTTCTCAAAGATTGCTTTGGCTATTCAGGGTTTTTTGTGGTTCTTTAACAATTTCAGGATTATCTTTTCTACTATGACAATTGAATAGAATTCCTATCAAAATTCTAATGGCAATCTACTACAGATGGCTTGGGGTAGTATCCATGAACGAAGGTTATCTTTTCATCTATTTAGGTTTTCTTCAATTTCTTTCATAAATGAAACAGTTTCTACTGTACAAATCTTTAACTTTCTTGGTTAAATTTACTCCTATTTTATTCTTTTTTATATTATTGTAAATGGGATCATTTCTTTTTCAGGTAGCTCATTATTAGTATAAAGAAATATGTATGTTGATTTTGTGTCCTAAAACTTAATTCATTTATGATGTCAAAATTTTTGGTGGAGCCTTCAGTATTTTCTATATACAAGATCATGTCAACAGCAAACAGGTTTTTTTTTCTTCCTGATTCAGAGGCCTTTTCTTTTTCTTGCCTAATTGCTCTGGGAAGGACTTCCACTATGTGTTGAATAGAAATGTTGAGAGAGAGCACCCTTGTCTAGTTCCTGATCTCAATGGCAAAGCTTTCAAACTTTCACCACTGAGTATGAGGTCAATGTAGCTTGTCAAATACGGCCTTTATTATGTTAAAGGATATTCCTTTTATACTCAACTTGTTGAGAGCTTTTATTATGAAAGAAGGTTGAATTTTGTTTAATGCTTTTTCTGCACTTATTGAAACGCAGATCCATGTTTGAGCTGTTATCACTCTCCTCTCTAAAGAAATTGTTTTAACCTGTATTATAAGTCAGGTCTACTGGCAATAAATCTCAATTTTTGTCTGAGGAACTACTGTTCCTTCACTTGCAGAGGATAATTTCACAGGGTACGGAATTGTAGGTTGTGGTTTTTATTTCACCTCAACATTTTAAATATTTTACTCCACACTCTTGTTTGCATAGTTTCTAAGGAGAAATTGGATGTAAGTCTTAAATTTGCTTCTCTGTTTTTTTTTTCTTTCTTTCTTTCTTTTGGCTGCTTTCAAGATTTTCTTTCTTTGATTTCCTTCAGTTTGAAAAATGAAAACTAGATGTAGTCTTTGTTGGTGGTGGTGGTTTGGGCATTTATCCTACCCTGTGCCCTCCAAACTTCCTCAAACTGTGGTTCAGTATCTGACACCAATTTAGGGGAAATTCTCAGTAATTATTGTTTCAAACGTTTCTTCTTTTCTTTCTTCTCCTTCTGGTGTTCCTGTTACAGGTATGTTAAACCTTTTGTAGTTGTCCCACAGTTCTGTCATTTTTAGTCTTTTTTCTCTTTGCTTTTCACAGTTTGGGAGGTTTCTACTTTATCAAGGTCAGATATTCTTTCCTCAGCTGTGTCTAGTCTAAATAAATCTCTTTTAAAAATGCCTTTGGGCTTATTAGTATTTACTTTGGTGGGTGGGGGAGAGCATGCATCAGCAGAGAGGGGGAGAGGGAGAAAGAATCCTAAGCAGACTGTGCACAGTGCAGAGACTGACGCACGGTTCAATGTCACAACCCTGAGATCACCACCCCGAGCCAAAACCAAGGGTTAGATGCTCAACCAACTGCGCCACCCAGGCACCTCAAGCCCAAAGAGCATTCTTCATATCTCTTAAGTGATTTTGATCTCTAGCATTTTTTGGTTCTTAGAATTTCCATGTCTCTGCTTACATTGCCCATCTATTCCTCCATGAAGTCTACTTTATCCATTAGGGCCCTTAGCATAGTAATCAGTTTTAAATTCCTTGTCTGATAATTCCAACATCTCTGCTACAATCAAGTCTTGCTCAGTCTCTTCCAACTGTCTTAGGCCTTTCAGTCTTTCTTGCAAGTTTTTCTTGATAACTGGGCATAATGCACTAGGGAAAAGAACTGCTGTAAATAGGCCTTTAGTAATACATGGGGAAAAGGGAAACATTTTACAATCCTATTAGATTCCCATCTTTTAATTTCAGAGCATGTGCCTCTAGACTGGACTTCACATGTGTTTCTCAGTTGTTTGTAGACAGGCTGACTAGAGTAGGTTTAATGTGGGCATTTCCCTTCTTCCAGGTAAATTAGGCTCTGGGGACTTCTCCTGAGGACAGATTTTAAGTACAGAATGCTCTGTCATGTTTCAAAAGCAGTTCCATTCCTCATCCCCCTGGCCAGAAGCACAATGGGATTTTCCTCCTTATTTGATGTGAGAACCTCGTAGATATCCAGGAAATAAAATACACAAAAGTGTGGGAGCCCCCTGGTGACTGGGTGCTCCTGGAATTATTCACTGTGAGTTGTCCACATTATAGCTCCAGCCATTCATCAACGACAACTGAGGTTTCTATACCTAGGTGCTGGTTCCCAGGGATGTTGCTGCTCTGGTACATTGTGATTCTCTGCATTTGCCTGTCAATCTTTCCAATTTACAAGGCAGTTCGCCCTGTGACCTCACTTCTCTTAGGGATCTAAGTAAAGCTGTTTTCCTGTTTGTTCAGCTTTTTGCTTTTTGTTATCATGCACCAGACTTCCAAGCTTGTTACAGGCTGGACCAGAAACCTGAAGTCTTTGTTGTTAACTGAGGTAAAATTCTTATTACATAAAATTAACCAATTTCAACAATTCAGGAGCATTTATTACATTTATTACATTCACAATGTTGGGCAAACATCACCCTTATCTAGTTCCAATTTTTTTTTTTTTTTTTTTGGAGAGAATCAAAGCATTTTACTGAGGGGCTTCAGCGTAAAGTCAAAAGGCTGGGAGGACAATGAGATCCAACACCCTCAGCCTGGCCAGGAATTCCCTAGTTCCACAGTCACCAAGAAGTATTGTCATCATCTTAAAAGGAAACCCCATACTTATTAAGCAGTCACTTCCTCCCCTCCTCCAACCCTTGGCAGCCATTAATCTTTATCTGTGTGGATTTACATGTTCTGGTATTTCATATAAATAAAAAAAAATCTGATCTTTTGTCACTGGCTTCTTTCACTTGGCATAATGTTAAGGTTCATCGTGTTGTAGCATGGATCAATACTCCATTCCTTTTTAAGGTTGAGTAATATTCTATTATATGGACATACCACATTTTATTTATTTATTCATTCATTATTCGTTATTTTATTTATTCATTCATCCACTCACATACATCTTGTGCCTTTTTCCTGTCATCCAGAATAGCAATTCAAAAGTGTCCTCAGAGAGGCCAGGTCCTCCTCCCCAAAACCCCTCTTGGGCCCAGCCATTTTGACCTCATGCACATTCTGAACAGGCACCAGAAGGACAATCTGCTCCAGGCCCTCCAGATGAGGACCCTGGTCTCCCCCATACCAGAGACAGAACAACATATGACATTTGGAGACTGACATTTGGGGGTTTGTGGTTAGGTTTAAAAAAGATAGAAAAATGGTAGAATTTTCTTCCCTTAGGAACCAAGGAGAAAGAGGGGAAAAGGTGAAAGGAGGTTGTTTGAATTAATTGTACCATAGACAGGAGTAAAGCTAAGTTTTATAAGTGTATGTTCGGGGGAACTGAGAAATACCCCTACAACAGAAACGATCACTCTTTAATTATAATAATTAGGGTGATTCCACAAGTTCGAAAAAGCTCCCAAAAAAACTACCAAGAGAAACATGTTTGCTTTTACCACCTGACATCTTCTTGCCCATCGTCAAAGGCAGAATAATGCTCCCCCCACCCCCTGCAAGATGTCCATGTCCTGGTTCCTAGAACTCGTGAGTCTGTTACCTTACATGGCAAAAGGGACTTTGCTGACCCACTTAGATGAAGGATCTTGCAATAGGGAGATGACCTGGATCACCAAGGGGCCCAATGTAGGTACAAGGATCCTTTATAAGACGGAGCCCAAAGATCCGAATCAGAGAGGGAGATATGAAAACAAAAGCAGAGCCCAGAGTGATGCAAGGCCCCAAAGCCAAGGAATGTGGGCAGCCTCTAGAAACTGGAAAGATAAGGTAACAGATTCTTCCCTAGAACCTCTGTGAAAAACACAGGCCTACTAAAACCTTGATTTTAGCTCAGTAAGACCCATTTTGGACTTCCGACCTCCACATTGTAAGACAGTAAGTTTGTGTTGTTTTAAGCACCTGAGTTTGTGGTCATTGGTTTCAGAAGCAATAGGAAACTAATATATGCATCTAGAATATCCAGCCATTTAACAACCAATCACCAACATGTAGAAACACTGAGAAGTCGGACTTCTCTATGGGGATGGTGTTTGTGTCTTCATGATGAAAATGTGGTGTCTGCATGTTAGAAAGAAAGCCAACACACAGGAGGGAGAAAGGGAGGGAACACACAAGGAAACCTGGAATAAGAAGCAAAATTTAACCCTGAAGCTTGTTACACTAGAATGAGAAAAAAGTCTGAAGGATCACAAATCTGCCATAAAACATTTCACAGCACCTTCAAATCAGATGGGCCCTGGTGAAAGGTTTTAACAAGCCAATACCCCGTGTGGTAAGGCTCAGAAAATGAACTTTCAATTCTCTTAATTTTCCAGTTAAATGAATCTGATTTTCTCCACAGAGAGGGAATTAAACTCCCCCAAACCAAGAAAACCCCCTTTACACATAATAACTGATACAGTAAAGATAAAACTTGGCTATGTAATGGTCTCATTACTCTTGTTGCAAACCATCTGTCAAACTTTGTTTAACAAGTAGAGTAAATTTGAGAGAAATAAATAACAGTTGTCTGAAACCCTCATGTCCACACAGGTATACTTTAAATGAGCTATGCTTGACATAAAGCACACATGCACGCACACACACGCACATGCACGCACACTCTTTCTCAATTTCCTGGCAAAGCACTCTTGCTTAAATACACAACCATCAAGCACAGAGAGGGATGCAAATCATTCCTCCTCATCTTCCTCCTCCTTCACTCCCTCCCATCTTGCTCCTCTGAGAACTCAGACCCAAACCAGTTCTGTTCCTTCCCAGCTGCCAGTTCCCAAGAACACTCACAACCCTTAGTCCTCCTAAAACAAACAGCACATAAATCAGCAACAAAAACTAACTCAACTTCAAACCAGGCCATTCCAACATTAATAGTGCCTTTGTTGTCAATAAACCTCAGCTTGACTTCTCCTATTTTTATGTGTATTTTATTTATAAATTACTAATGCTTTTCCTGAAGCAGAATGGTCAAAGTAATAGCCTACACTGAGCTACTCCATCAGCTGGAAAAGAATAAAAAAAGATATAGTTCACATCGAGTAAAGGAGAGAGAACTATTAGCTGTGAATATATAGGCATTTCCTAATTCTGCTTGATCTCCAGTACCTATACTTTCCAACCCTCCCCCACCTCCTTGGAGGGAGTGAGGACCATGTGGACTTCACGCTGTAGTCACTCAGATAGACAGAAAGTAGAAGTCACAGCTCTGAGGAACCATTCTCTCAAGCTTGCCTATTCTTCATAGGCAAGAGTACTGATATATTTGTCCACGTTGGTAGACCGAAAAAGGTGGTGGTAGTGGTTTTATACTAAGTGAGAAACTATTATAAACCAGGTACATGACAGAACCCTTCAGCTCCTCAGGAATGCTAACAGCTTTCAGAAGCAATAGTTATTTCTTTCCCCAACTTAAGAGGAGTTATAAGAGTGACCTGTTCCCAGAGGAAAGGAGAAGAGGAAGAAGCCAGTATTTAACATGAAGTTCCACTTCTTTCGTTGCCCAGAGACCAAAAAGACCCAATTCTCTCCTGCAGGGAGCTCTGGATCTAACGGGTTTGGAAGATGAAGTGCCTCATATGAAGGGAACAGAGAAAAAGAATGGCCATCCAGGTTTTTCAAGCTATCCAGAGACTTTCAGATTTCTGGTTCAAATGGTTGAAAACATGGGTTGCTTACGCAAAACTTGGGAGATACTGAGAACCATTACATGGACAAATAACGTCTATCATGTTGGGATGGGGACAACAGCCCCTGAAATGCCAAGGCCTTCCCCAAGCTGGCCCCATCTGCAAACAGACACATAGGGTCCCACTTTCCATTACAGGTTCATGGCAGGTAAAAGCAGGAAGGCACCTGAGACATTGCCTTAGCTAACCGCCTACTCAAGAGAGGCTCCCAGTCCCACAGTATGTTAAGGGGTAAAGTTACTACCAGAATCCTGGTTTTCTCACTCCTCCCGTATTTTATTTTCAATCCAAAAATGTTGGGGCTCCTCCCAAAGTCAATAGAAGAGGTGCAAGTGTGGATGTAGTGAGAGCAGGGAAGGAAGGGGGACTCTGCTACAGTGCCAATTGCCCTTTTTTTTCCTCCGTGGATCCAGCTAAGAAATAAGCAGACACAAACTTAGACCAGTACCCCGGCCTTCTAGGCATGTATGTGGCTATTTCAGAGAAGGATCCAGTACTCTCCTGCTTCAGGGACCATGCCAGCCCTATTCTTCTAAGGCTTGCTCAGCAACTCCCACCAACCTTCTTTCCATCTCTACTGCCAATATCCCCTCTTTCTTCTGCCTTGCCATCAGACCAGCTTCTTCCCCTTCCCCACAGGAACTGTTACATACCATCATCTACTCAGTTGACTAATAGGAAAACTCAGACTTAGGAGGACCAGTCAATGGGCACAAAGGGCTACAGCGTGAAGCTGGTGGATTTACCCCCATCCAAATCTCGCTCATCCTTCAGAGCGCAGCTCTAATTCCACCCCTTCTGCAAGAAGCCTCTCTTGTATCTTCATAAGTTTAGACATCTTGGATAAGCAACCTCACCCTCTCCCAGTGCTCTAAAGTAATCGTCACAGCCAACAGCGCAAAACTACGTGAGATACAGGACCCCATCTCAGGGACCCACTAGCATCTCTCCTTTTCTTCACCTCTGACGCTGTCCTCCCCTGAGCCCAGACCATCTTTCTCTAGGATGCAGAGTCAGCCAGTTCCTCTATTATCATGCAGTCTTTCACATCTTTTTTTCTTATACTTGGGCTTGAACTTTTCAAATTCAAAAGCCAGGTTCAGAGTCTCCTCTTTTCTGCTGTGTCATCACCTGAATAAAGTAAACATCAAATACTGAAGCTGACAGGAAGGGCAAGATGTGCAAAGAAATGTAGATTGAAAAAACAAACAAGCTCAGTGACAATCTCAAACTCATTATCCTGTCCTACAAACAATTATTGAGCGCCTCTTCTGTGCGGTATTCTGACAGGCATTTTCACTTCTAGTCTCTCATTTGAACTCAGAACAATTCTGTCTCCATGTTACAGGTGAATAAATGGCCTCAGATGGCCGACTACCTCCTCAGAGCCACACAGACCCTCCGCCTCAGACAGATATATTGGCCTCGGGACGGGACTGGAGCTCTTTCACACACAGGGTAGTAAGGCAGAGTGGTTAAGAGTGAGGGACCAAGTTTGAACCCCACCACCTACTAGTTGGGTACCTAAGTAGGTGACCTCTCTCAGCCTGTTTCCTCATCTGCAAAATAGTGATAACTATTCATACCTACTAACTAATCTCCCTCCCCCTGTGAGTTGTCAGAGAATGAAACAAATACCTGTCAAAGTAATAAGAATTACGTCTGGTTCAGAGAGGACCTTTAATCAGTGTGAGCCACCACCACCACCATCATCACCATCTCCAAGCCAGGACAGGACACACTAGAAGTACTAGATTAATGGAGGAATTCTGCTCAAGTACAAACATGTGCATCTGAGAGGGCCTCATTATGGGGGAGCTCAGCACCTAGGGCCTCTTCCCCTCAGCTTTGACAAGCCAGCCTCACTTTGGGACTCCACATTATCTCTACCCAACTTCCAACCTAGGCAGGCCTCCCTCCACGCATCCCCCAATACCCATGCATGCTCTACGAACTGCACAGTGACCCACTTCTGAGAGCTGTCAACCCTGCATTGCATCTCCAATTAGACTACAAGCCCCCTGAAGATGTGGATGGAATCAGGTCCATAAATATCATTTCCCAGTTACTTAGAACTGGAGATGGAACTTGTGGACGTGCACCCCACCACTGAGCCTTCCGAGCTGGCACAGGGAAAGGAACAATCCCTGGAGGTCATCCGACTCATGTCCTATTTATTGGTGTCCATTTGGTGGTATTCCCAACTTTCTGAGCTTGTATACTTGTTTTTACCTCACAATACGTACATTGAATTGAACTACAAAGTATTTTAGATTAAGGTAGTCTAGGACAGAAATATTAACTGGCAGGTAATGTAACACAAGGCTAAGGGGACAGTTTCTTAATATTTCATTTTCATCTGTGGAAAAACCGTGCATTCTTTCTGGCCTGGTGAGACACAGGAGACAACAAATTTTGGGTTCTACACAGGAAAAGAAAGGACAAGGACTATACATCCAGAACAGAATGTAAGAAAGGGTGAACAACTCTGGACAGTTTTAGGAAATTTCACAGCACTTCAATCCTTCCTCCATTCTCATCATAAAAATTCACAGGTTTCTACAATGAAAGCAAGTTTAGAGTCTAGCAAATCCAGCCACCTTTATTTTACAGATAGAGAAATGGAGACCAGGAAAATGAAAGGACTTGCCCAGTGTCTCCTGACCAAGAGAAAAATGAGCACTCAGTGAAGGAAACTAATGAAGTGTAAAGAATGGTCAATCTCCAGTAAGGACACACAGACACCAATCCCCATTCCGCCGCTGATCCAGATCCAGACAAGCTCCCTCTCTGGGGCCCAGGCTCATCTGTAAAACAAGACTTGGAACAAACGCACAGTGAATCACGGTGTCGACAGCTATCAGAGACACCTAGCTGGCAGTAACATTCTGTGATCCTCAGATCCACAGTCTTACAGTCTAGTGTTCTTTCTAGACGCCACCTTAACGTGGTACTCCAAATCATATGCACACACCCACAACTACACAAAAACACATCTGTGTTAGCAGAAAGCAGCAGAGAATTTTAATTCCCATTAGAGAGCTTTGAGTTTAAGATTCACTTCCTTTTTTCTCTTCTCTCCTGGTATACTCAAGTGTGTTTAACACACACACACACACACACACACACACACACACACACACGGCCCAGCCTCTCTGGCCATTTGGGTTTCTGTTCCCAGGCAACACTGCTCCAAGGAAGGGGGAAATGTAAGCCAGCAACGGTGGCCCATGAGGGCCAACAAAGAGGGGCCAAGCACTCCCACTGTCACCACCCTAAAACACCTGGTCGGGTCTGATTAATGAGATGAAGACCAGATGCTAAAAATGTCTGCTAAATGAAAAGAAAAAAGAAACAAAGAGAAAAGGAAAGGAAACCAGAAGCCTGCCTTTAATACAGTGCACTTTGTTATCTGTAATGTCTTTCAACCACAGATAACAGAATCAACCACATGGAATCTAAGATGCATGCCAGGTGAAAAAACATCATAAAGACATAATAAAAAGTTCCACCAGTGCCCATAAATTGCTGGGGGACTGTTGCAAGGGCAGAACCATAAATTCTTGATGTTTCCCAAATTAGAGGGTACCACCACGTATGCAGATATATTTGTGCGGGTAATTGAGGGCTAAAAAATCTTACATTAAACACAGCTACCTCCTTCAAACGCTGTTAGGGGAGCCTCCAACAGGCACACACATACAGCACACACTGTAGGAATTCAATTTGGAAACCATCATCTAAAGCACAGAGGAGAACAGGAAAGTCATATTGCTATAATGCTTAGATTATCAATCATCTTGACAGTTTATTGGCTTTATCACCACACATACCATTAAAATGATGTCTGGCCTAGACTGTCAGGAGCAAACATTAAACAGACCAGGATTAAAAAGCAGATCCCAAACAGCACTCCAGTCAAGTTTCCCTTCCACTCTGAAATTAGTTAGAGCTGACTAAGAAACTGGCGCTAGACTTTGAAGAAATATACAGCCCAAAAGGCTGCGAGTCAACTCAGACCTGAGGAGCTGATAGGTAGTGTCATGTTATGGCAAATCTGACTCTCCTGAGGTTGATTTATCATGCACTCTGTGAGACAGAAGGATTGCTAATGGTGGAACGGAGGAGGAGGGGGAGAAAAACACCACCCCCATAATTTGCCTCTTCTTGCAACCAAGGGCTTGCATCAAAAGGGCCAAGCCAGCTCCCTGAAGTGGGGTAGGAATGCTAATAAATTCACACTACTGAGCAAACATATTAACATTACCCCCACACAGGTTATTAAAGTAATTTTACAGATTCAGAAGAACCGAATAGGCAGCGGAAGAGACATTCATAATTCAAGAGCTCTAGACAGCGAAAGAGTTACGAACGCTATACGTTTTTAAAATGCTTCTGCATGTGTCACTTTGGCAAGGAAATCTCAACACAATTAAAACTATACTAGCACATCAATAGGGCTCAATTGAGAGCTGTGTACCTGCCTTTTACTAGGCCAGGGCTTTATAGATGCCTCAGGAAGAAAGGGGAAATGGGAAATTCACTGCTAATTAAAGGGAACCTTCTGTGCCTAAGGAAAAATGGTGGCATTTCTAAAATATATATAAAAGAAACACGTTTTCGAATCTCTGCCAAGGGTTTGGCTTTTTCACAGCCCCTAGAACTGTTCCGTGTTTGTTTCGAAGTTACAGAGCCATTCTGTTTGTGATTAATAGTTTGCTTTCCAGTACAAATAAGTCATTAAAAAGGGTGGGGTGGGGTGCAGAGAGAACTGACAGGGTAGGAACTGGCCCCGAAACAATGCGAGTAAGAAATTCATACCACATTTTCCAACTCTTTCACTCCCTTATTTACCCAAGTGGGGTCTATGCCCTCCCCACTGCGTGACTGCAACGTGACCCTGCGGGTGAAAACACTCACTGGGACACGACATTAGAGGTGCTTTCTCTTGTGCCTCTCCCCAGGTGGACTCACAGGTACCTGGGGAATTCCATTAACTCATCATTCATTAAAGGCTCTGGAAAAAGATGGAACAAAAGTTACCACAGGGCAGGAAGGAGCAGCTTCAGCAGTGCTCCTGCTCTCACTGGGCTGACTTCCCATGGGCTCTGCTGCCATTTTGTGACACGTCCAACCAGCCTTCCAAGCAATGCTGATCTTGTTTTGTTGGCTGTAGGTTGAGGGAAAACAGTGACAATATACCACTTACCCAGGGGGAGTAATTCCCCACACCTCAAATATCACCAGGAAAAGAAAAAAAAATGTAATACCAGAACCCAAGGCTTGTACACAGCTCAGCAAATCCTGAACTTTACACCTGAGCACTGGATTTGGGAAGCAAGGCCAGACCCACTCATATCCTCGCACATATGCACACCCAATAACATCACAACTCTTTGTACGAGAGCCAAGAGAGAGAGAACTAGGGGAAGGGCAGCCAGCATCCAAGCTCCTCACATAAGAAACTTCCTCCACCATCACCCCTGGCTCAGATTTCTGAAGCACTTTCACTATCAGTGAGGCGGAAACCTCCCACAACCAGCCCTCCACAAACCCACCCCCAACCAGGAAACAGACAAAATCTCCACTTTCACACTCCAAGACATCAAGGCACCACAAGCTCCATGGGGAGGGGAGATGTGTAGCAAACAGTCAGTGAAATCATTCATGAAGGTCACTGGGCAGCAGCCAAGGGACCGACATGGTGCTGAGCTTCTTTAGGAACACGGGGGACTCGGAGGAGCATGGGTCACGAATCCACAGAACCTACAACCACCCAGCTAGGACACATGATGGACTTATCACCAAGTAGATGGAGATTTTTTTGCTCTTTCCACCAGTCCCTGAGCTCCTGCAGGGTAGGGACTATGTCTCACTGATTTGGTGTAAAACCTACCAAGAATGAATGAAAGCAGACATGAATAAGAAAAAAAGTGAATGATTATTTTTAATCAAACAATAATACATGCAAAGGCAGAACTGTTAGTTGGTTTGGAAATCCCAGTTTTGCTGCCAATTCAAGCCCTTCTTCCAGCAAGTGGCTGAAAGAAACCAGACAGTGAGACAGCAGGATGCTGCATTGACTCCTTCTCTTTCCTCTAAGTCCTCCTGGAACACTCTTCTCGGGCCCACCGCACCTTCACAATTCTGACGTCCACGCTATACTGAATGCCTGTGTGGGCAGCCCCTCAGCCTGTCTCTAATCAGAACAGTAAGGCAGGAGAACATCAGTGGGCAAGGGACTACTACTAAGAAATGAGAAAACTGAGTTTTATTAAGATAAATCTTCTCCTCTTCTACTTCGTTGCTGTCTACCCTAGAAATGGCTCTAAAAGGTTTCCAAGGTTCACCCAAACACCAGACTCACTGGAGTTTTTCTTATTATAAAAAATAAGACTTAAAAGTTCTGTGTTTGCATGTTAGATACCACCACCAGAGTGGCAGGAGGACAGAAGTTAGCCCCCTTCCCATAGCAGATTCTTCATAAACACTTATGAACTGAAAGGAGACATTTAATAGTGATTTGGAAAGCAAAATAATTCAGCGTGGGAGTTAAACAGAAAAGACAGACCATCGGTGTAAGAACGGTTGTCATTACACAATGCAGTGACAGGAACCATGATGTTAGAATTCACCTAAAACAGCAGCTAGTATGTGTACTGAGGGGGAAGGCATCCAGGTAGGAAGAATATGGGGCCGAGGGGGTGTAGCAAGTATACTGCAGGGGTAGATGAAAGGGGTCACAGAGGAGAGTGGAGGGAGCGAACATAGGATGCGGCAGAGACTGTAAAGATCCCAAGCAGAGCAGGAAATGAACACCTAAAATTGAACTCCTGATCTTCTCCTACCAGCCGGTCCTCTTCCGATGTGTTCTGTTTCAGTGATTTCGCCATTATGGTAGGAACGGCTGATTGTCCCCTGATTATCTACAGCTACGTATGGCCATGTGGCTAAGTTGTGGCCCATGGGATGTGAGCAACTTCGGGGTGGTGACTCTACAGGGAAGACACACACTTGGAAAGTGATATGAGAGAACATTCCATTTCTATCTTGTTTAGCCACTTGGAGTCTTGTTAAAACACCCAAATCCGTATCAAAACTACAACCACCATTATTCATCCAGTTTCTAAGCCCGGCACTCAGATATCAGGCTTGACTGTGTCCTCTCCCTCATGATCCCCATAACCTCTTTCTCACCAAGTTCTTCTGATGTCAATTACTATCTACCACTCAAATTTGCCCTCATTATTCCTCCTCACCACAGCAGCCAAGTATATGATGTCCCCACACATACTTTCACTTTCTCTGAACCATTATCATAGAACCATTCTTTCTCCATACACAAATCTGATCATGCCCCTTAATGAACACTCCCAATGGTTTCCCATTGTTCTTAGTGTAACAACAAAAATCTTCAGCACATACTATGAGGCTTAGCACAATCTGATCCCAATCTGCCTCCTCTATACCACATTCCACCTCCCAACCTTCCTTTGGTCCCCCTAATAACACTGTTTTCACCCCACACAGGGCATTCGTACATGAAGTTCCCACTGTCTAGAATGCCTTCTCCTTCCCCTTCCTTATTTCATTAAGTCTTACTCATCCTTCACATCTTAACCCAAGCAACACTTGGTTAGGGAAGACTTCCCTGACCTCCTACCAGGTCAACTCCCCCTATTATACCATGCACCAATACATACATTTATGCACTAATACATACACTTATACCTATGAGGCTTTCTTACAGTATTTCTCTTTATAATTAGCCAAGTATCTGGTATCCCTTATTTTCTATTCATGTAACAAAATATAGAATGAACACTACATTTATCTGATTAACGTCAGTCCACTGTTCCCTACCCAAGACTATGTGCTCAGTGAGGGTAAAAACCATCCCTATAATTGCTCACCAGTGAATCTCTGGCATGGCACAGAGGCACTCACCACATATTTAATATGAGAATGAGCTAATACAAAAATTAATTAATGGATGGCTCTGGTTCCTCCCATGACTTTTACTTCATTAATACCCCTCATCAATCTCATACCTGGCTAATCATATACCCTCAGGCTCCCAGATTGTTGATCTTTCCAAACAAAGACGCTCTCGGAACCTAAGGAAAATATCCCTACCCTGCCTGCTCTCCCTCCTCAGCTTCTTCCCTGATAAAGACCATCTACTGTGGGAAGGTGGCTCCTTGTGCACTCTATTCCCAACGCAACTATTGTGCTATCAAAAAAAAAATGGAGAATTGAATATCACTGGTACTTAATGACCCATTAGACAGCCACCTTGATACAAACCAGAAGGTGGTTAATGCTCTAACAAACTCACGCTAAACCAAGGTAACAGAGGGTAGCATAAACGAAGAGGCACGGTTTATAACACTAGTATTTCATTAACCGAATGGGAAATAGGGCATACCAGATTCCCGACCAATTACGAAGTGGCACAACTGAATCACAAGGAAGGTGGCAAGTTCCCCAAATGTCTGGGTCCGCAAACCTAATGACATCTACATCCCAAAAATGACAGAATTTTTTTCCTTTAAATATCCACCACCATCACTGCCACCCCTGACCTATAACACAACACAACACTCTCCAGCAGGAGAAGCTGCAACTTTCACACTGCACAATGAAGTGTTCTGGAAGAAGCCAATGAAACCGCCCTAAATGCCAGCTGGCTTTGCATTCAAATGCAAACTTGTTTTTGAAGACGACAGGCATGAGTGTGGTACCGCTAATAAAGAAAATGGGCTCTGAGCTGACACTGGGTATCCTCACCTCCAAAACCTACATTCCCTGGAGAAAGGGGTTCCTCCCTGGCTTTTGTATTCTTACACGGTGACCATAAAAAAGCCTTTATGGGCTCGTGTGCCATCTTGCCCTGCCACAGACAGACATTTCAGCGTTAAGGCCTCTCAGGTTAAACCTGAGAAAGGCGGCGAGGGATGCAGATGAGTGCCACCATGGATCGCAGGGTGCTGTGGGCACAGAAGCATCACAGGAAAGGGATGGTTGCCTCTGCTTAGGGACTGCAGGACTAGAGAGAGAACAACAAGCACTAGTCAGAAAAAGAAGGGAGAAAATGCACCTGATAGAGGCTGGAGAGGCCTCTGAACCCCTCGGAAGAAACACCCAAAGTAAACTTAGGTCCATGCTTGCACCTGCCTGAGGACTAGGGCCAACCAGGCCCTTAGGCCATGGATGCCAGAAGTTTATTATCCCCAGTTCTTCCCAAAGAAACACTGTGGCTTGGCGGGGGCTCTGACTACCGCCACCCCCCCATTCTGCAGAAGAATGAACAGGAATGCAGAGCAACTGTCCCATGAACTGAAGTCAGAGGTTAATGCTAAAGAAAAAATCTAATAAGCAAGAAGGCATATAACTTGTTCTCTGGACCAAGTAGGTCAATGAAAATCCCCTTCAAAACCATGCCCCCCAACAGGAAACGGGAAAACGACTCATCAATAACCAGTGCCGCAGAGAAGACGAGGCTACACCATTGTTCTGGTCTCTTCTTCCCGGGCACACAGCTGGACTCCATTTCCCAGTCTCCCTTCAAGAAAGTGGGGCCATGGAATCATCCTCACCAGTGAAATGTGAAAGGAAGTGAGGTCGTACAACCATGGGGCTGGGGGCAGTTAAGAGTTTGGTGTGTCCTCTCCATGTTCTCTCTCCTCATCCACTAGAAAAAGTGAGAGGACTCCAGGAAAAAGCAAAGGGAAGGCACTGAAGACAAAGTGTTCTTGGGGGCCCTGCACGATGGCAGGAAACAGCTCTCCTCTCCCACCTCACTCCCTCTCATACACACACTCTCTACTTTAGACTTGAGAGCAGTAAACAGACTTCTATCATGTCGAGCCACTAAGGTTTGGGGGCTGGTTTTAATAGCCATTAGTCTTCTCTGGCTAATAGAATCATTCAAACTTCATTAGCATCTGGTTTGAGACCTATATTGGTTATGTTTATTTGTATAGCAGATCCACCCTCCTGATTATGCAGGGCTCTGGTTAACGTTAGGATTTGGTTTGTATTCTCTCACTTGGATCTTTGAGTCTGGAATAAAAATTTCACCATGGAAAATATTCAATATGGAAAAGCCACCAGCAAATATTCACAAGCTGACCCCACTTCCATGTCTATAAATAGGCCCACTCTCTCTCACTTTCAAGTTCCTTCTGGTCTTTCTTGCAATGGACAGGACACACACATGGAGTCCACTACTTTTACAGACATATTAGGTCGGTTAGAGCTTTACCAATAAGAAAAAAAAAAAAAAGATTTGAACACACATACACATATCACGCAAATAAGGGAGCAAAAGGGAACATATTTTGCAAGGGGATAAATATGAATTCCAATCAATGGAACAAGGTATTATCCACTCTCTTGTCTAAGACTGCAAATTAAAAATGCTTGTTTCAAAGAAAACATCGTATACGGTTTATTTGGGATGGTTATCTATCATAGGATTAGAAAAGAGTAAACCAGAGACTGACTTGTGTTAGAGTGATAGGTAGAAAAGGCAAAGGTACGAAAGAAAGAAAGAGAGAGAAAGAGAGAGAAAGAGAAAGAAAGAGAGAAGGAAGGAAGGAAGGAAGGAAGGAAGGAAGGAAGGAAGGAAGGAAGGAAGGAAGGGAAGAAGAAGGAAAGAAGGAAAGAAGGAAAAGAAGGAAAGAAGGAAAAGAAGGAAAAGAAAGAAAGAAAAGAAAGAAAAGAAAGAAAGAAAAGAAAGAAAGAAACCCAGCATTCCACCACCTTGAATCCTGGAGAACCCTGGAAGGCATACTTGGCTTAGTTGAAGCCAGGACGTGAGCTCCTAGAGAGGTCACGAATGAGTGGCACCTGCAATGGCAGAGTCCATTCCTTGAGGCAGACACAACACACTAGGAGATCTGCCCACCTGTCTAGAAGACTAGTAGCAGGTAGTGTGGTCGATTCTGGCATTGGGGAAACCAAACCCAACTAACAGATTGACTCACATTGCTAAATATTTACTGAGTATCTACTAATACCACTTGAGAACCTGTGGGAGAAACTAAATGTGACTATTTCAGGACTCTTACAGATCATCTGTCATTTCTCAGCTGTGAACCCTTGCTTCAACGCTCAACCTCAGTTTCTTCATTGGAAGCTATTAGATGCAAAGCACTTAGCAAACATAAGCCCACAATTTATTTTAGCTGTCACCAGAACAGTAACCATCCTGAAGGGCTCAACTGCATGTGAGTGCAGTATTGGACGGAGAGATGGAAGTCACCGGGGTGCCTTCATGACTCCCACAAAGGAAGATGGAAGGTCAATTAAGGGAGTCTCCAGCCTCCCACCCCACTCAGCAGCAGCTCAGTTTGGGGCTATTCTATACACTGGAGTTCTACATAATGTATCATTTAACTGAGGGTTCCTTTTGCTTGGCAGGGAAAAAAAAAGTTTAAGAAACACTAGTTTAATCCCCTTTATCCCACCCCCCACCCTCACCCCTTTTTTTTTTAACAGTTGAGAAAACTAGAGGTTGGAAAACAGAAGTTAACATACACGTTCTGATTTCCAGTTATCTTTTTGTTGAGCCAGGCTGGAGGCTGGGGATGAACCAGGTTTCTTCTCCCAGCCAAGCCTGAGGCTCTAGTGTCCAGATCTCAGCTCTGACTAAATGTCATCTCTAGAAACTCTGCCACTGCGGGGAAGAGAGGTGGTACCCATTGCCTCTTTCTCCTGGGGTGCAAACATCCCCTCTCACCGCAAACCAATTATGAGCACCTCCCCTCCCTATTTGCCTATTAGACGGGCCGGTCTCCATGCCAAAGGCACTGCTCAGGCAAGCTCTAGACCGGAGCCATGGTACCAGGATAATGATAGTCATGATCATAGTTTAATTATAATAGCAGTAAACCAGCATTGGTTGAGCATCTACTTTTTGCCAGGGAGTATGCTAAGCACTTTACACCCCGTATTTCATGTCAACTTCAAGACAATTCTGAAGCGAGGTGCTGTTATTAACTCCATTTTACAGAGAAGGAAATGAGGCCCACAGAGTAGTAACTGGGCACACTCACCCAGCTGGCAAGTTTGAAGCTAGAGTCTGACCCCAGGCAGTTTGGCTTCATTTCCCATCCTCTTCACCCAGTCCATGTACTGTTTCCCAATCTCACACCCACACCGGCAATGAGAAATAAACACCATAGCCAGTCAAGGATAGTTGCATTTTAGGACAAGGTAAATCACTGGGAAGCTGCAAGGCATGTGGAGTAGGAACTACACATCTCAAGCAAACCAGATGCAAAACCAAATTGTCAGTGCTTCTGATCCATCCAGAAAAACTGCCAGGGAGAGCAGACTTCAGGAAATGTCTAGATTTCCTCATCCAGGTCATCTCCATCACCCCCCTTCCTTCTAGCCTCCAGGGTTCCCACTTCCCACATGGTCCTGCTTCACACAGCACACAGTAGGTGCTCAATTATTCCTCTCTACCTGGCTGCTTTAGGAGGCAAACCGCAGCACTTCTTGGGGTTCATCTTCCCCAAAGCAACTCAATCCCCTCTCATACTTCAGAAAGAACTCACAGAAGGTCACACCCCTGATACTACTTTGCCAACTTACCCATCGTCCCTCCCCCGTTTTAATTTCCCCCATTATGCCTGGATCAGTTTCCTCACCCTGTGCTAATTCCTCTCCCTCTCCAGTGTTTATACCCTTCAGATGTTTGCAGGCTATTATCATGTACCCACTTAGTCAAGCAGCACACATTAAGTTCTTTTCATCTTTCCTCATAAATCAATCCCTTAATCCCTCCAAGCCCTTTAATCGTGCTAGCTGCTCCTCTCTGAACTCCGTCCAGTTTCTCCAAGTCTCTGATAATGTTGTGACACGAGGCTGGATGCAGGGCCCCAGCTGCTGACTCTCCAAGCTCCCTGACTGTCAAGGAGACCCGTGCATGCACATGGCTCCATCTGGGAGGATGGACACTTTGCCTTACTGCTCCTAGCACCCTTCCTGCAGCCATAGCATTGTGGAGGGACTGCGGCTATCCACAGAGATGCAGAGAGCTCTCAAGCATTTTGGCGCCATGCAGAATTTAAAGGGGGGGGACCTGCAGGAAGTTTTATAGCCCCATAACATTTTCACTAGCTATTCCCACACACTCCCTAAGAATAGATAATTTCTCTGAGATCAAACAGGATTTAGGAGACCAGGAAAAGGCCATTTTCGAGCCCCAGGTCATAAACAAGTTACAACCAAAATGAGATACCACTACACACCCACCAGAATGGCTATAATCAAAGACGGACAACACCAAATGCTGGCAAGGACGAAGAGCAACCAGAATTCACATGCACTACTGGTCGAAGTAAAAAATGGAACAACCACTTTGGGAAAAGGTCTGGCAATTTCTTTTAAAATGAGACTTACACCTACCTTAGGTCCCCAAAATTCTACTCTCAGGTACTCAAGAAAAACAAAAATATATGTACACACCAAGGATTGTATGCAAATATCCATAGCAGCTTGTTAGCTAAAACCAGAGAACAGCTTTGGTGACGTTCAACAGAATGGACAAATTACAGTCTATGCATACATTGGAAGACCATTCAACAACGAAAAACACACTACTGCTAGACACAACACGGGTGACTCTCAAACACGCTGTACTAATACAAGATTCACAGAAAACATACTATGTGATTCCAATTATATGAAGTCCCAAACCAGTCACAACAAGCCATGACAAAAAAATAAGGAGGGATTACCTCTGGAGAAGAATCAGGGAATAACTGGGAAGGGTCATCAGGGCACTTTCTGGGGGGAAGTCAAGTTTTTCATTTTGATAGGAGTTTGAATTACATAGATGCATTTATCTAAACTCACAGAAATGGTACACTTAGGGTTTGTCCATTTCTCAAAAGAAAAAAATAAACTAATGCTGAACTCTAGTAAAGGATATGATGCTGAGTGTTTAGGGTGAAGGGTATTGACGTCTGCAACTTACAATGAAATGCACCAAAAAAAAAAAAAAAATAGGTGGGTTGATGGATGGATAGAGCTAGAATAAAGCAAGCGTAGTAAAATGGTAACAGAAGAACCTGGATACCACCTTGATGTCAGCTATATGCAAGTTCACAATACAATTCTTTCACCTTCATAAAATGGAAATTTTTCTTGATAAAAAGTTGGAGGGAAAAAAAAAAAACCTTGACTCTTTCCAATCAGACTTCTTGCAGATCTTGGAGCCATGAAGGCCGCACCAACGTGCAACAGGATTTTTATCTTGCAGGCACTATGTCAACCACTTCCTTCTCATTCTAGGTGTGGCCTCCTCACCATTCCCCACCCATGCTTGTGTCCTCCAACCCCTTCTCCCCCCCAGCATTTTAGGATCTACATTCAAAAAAAAAAAAAATCTATCACTAGTTCATCCAGGGATTCCTAATACAGGATTCCTGAAGGGTGGCACAAGGAGGAGGTCAGGAAGGGTGAGGGCCACGGATCACTTGCAATTTTATGAAACATTCTATACACATACATACATGCATTTCTCTGAAAAGAAGATCCACAGCTCTCATCAGATTCTCATAGAAGTCTGTGGCCCAGGAAGGCTCAAAGCACACCTGGAAAACCTCTTCAACTGCACTTCCAAACGTGTGCGAAGGGCAGGTAATGCTTCCAATTTAGAAATCACCTGCACTTTGGAACACCTGTGTTTTTCATTATCAAAGTGCCTTTTCATTGTATACTCCTCTCATGTAAAGAGAAAAGGACGCTGCTTGAAAGTAGTCATGTGAGAGCCTATGCCCTTGAACGACATCTCCAGGCACATATGGTAAGATTAGGGTTATTCAATATAACATATTCAATTGTTACATATACTGTTCAGTATTAAAAAAATAAAGCTTTTGATCATAAAACTAATAAATATTAAGCACTTGGCAAATGAATTGCATAAAAGAAATTACCTTTTACTGAGGACCTACTATGTGCCAGGCACTTTATATATTTTTTATGTTATATTATTCACCATACAGTACATCATTAGTTTTTGATGTAGTGTTCCATGATTCATTACTTGCATATAACACCCAGTGCTCCATGTAACACATGTCCTCCTTAATACCCATCACAGGCCTATCCCAATCCCCCACCCCCCTTCCCCCTGAAACCCTCAGTTTGTTTCCCAGAGTCCATAGTCTCGTGGTTCATTCCCCCTTCTGTTTACCCCCCCTTCATTCTTCCCGTCCTTCTCCTACCGATCTCCCTGCTTTATATACATTCTTATTAAATTTCAGTCTCCATTGAGTTGTATCTCATTAGGCCTCTGGAAAGAAAAGAGAAAGAAAAAAGAGAAAAGAAAAGAGAAAAGAAAAGAGAAAAGAAAAGAGAAAAGAAAAGAAAAGAAAAGAAAAGAAACGAAAAGAAAAGAAAAGAAAAGAAAACTAGGCCTAAAATTATCCCCCAAAAGTCACACAAGAGAATTTGAACCCAGAGCTCCAGAGCTCCAAAGTCTAGTCCTTCAAAGTTTCTCCAAGCAAGAACTTCAGCTGCTACACTCATAGCTCCTAGAATTTGGTGTACTCCTCTGCATTTCAAATACTCTGTCTGACAGACTTTAAAAGCTCTCAAAAATGATCCAGAAGTTCGAGCACTCCAGAATACAAAACCTATCGCCCAGACTACCATTTGTCTTCAGAGGGGGCTTAACTCTTTCATCATATTACATGAACCAATTCCTGGCTTGGAAGACTCCACGGCTGCTAAAGGACAAAGAACCGAGGGGCTGGGGGGTAAGAAGGGATGCAGCAATGCCTCTGCAGCATCACCCCACCACAAAGCACCTCTGTGCTCAGTGGAAAGGGGCTATCTTTCAGGGGCTTGGGGACCACCAGAAGCATCACTAACAGCTGAGGCTGTTCCACAAGCCACAGGACTCTGGACCTCAAAAGGTTGCCCTCTGGCCCAGGTGCCTGCAGGTCTAGAGAAGAATGACAATGCTGATCCTAAGAATGGTAAAAAGACAGCTCAGAGGCTTCCAAGAACCACTCTGGCAACTCTCTGGTCACCTTACCTCCTTGAGGTTTCAGCTGAATAAAAATGTTATGAGAAATAAAGACTCAGCACTCAAGAAAAGCCTTCCTCCATCCCTGAAATCCTATTATCGATAGAAGCAGGGCAGAACAATCAAAAGTTACACTGAAAGGGAAAAGAAGTCATAAAAGGCCAGTCTGAAGTATGCATGGAACTGGGGAGGGGCATTCCAAATCCAGCACAGAGAATGGTAAAGTGAGTGCACTTGGGGGAGGGGAGAGGGGTACAGGTGGAGACAGATGAATGAATTGCTACATTGCATGGCCAAGTTTACAGGTGGCCAAGCCCAATATCTATTCTCCCTTCTCCCCCAAGGAACAGGACCTTAAATTTTAGCAGGGCACATTGCCACCCAGTCAGAAGACAGCAATTCTCTGCCTCTCTTGCAGCTAGGTGTGACCTTATTTGCTGCATGGAACTTCAAAGTAAGTTCCAAAGAGGAAGGAGGGAATGTCTTCCTTTGCCTTTCCTCCTGCTGCCAGGCTGGTATGTGGATCTGATGTCTGGACTATGTACATCTTAAACCATGAGGTTCAGTCCAAGAAACCAAACCCTTGAATAGCAGAGTGGAAAGATGGAAGGAGCCTGAATCCCTGTTAATACCACGAAACCACTGTATCAGCCCTAGGTTGTCAGCCTCTACAATAAGAGAGAGAAATAAAAGTGAACCTTATGTAACATGCTGGTAATTGGGATTATCTATCCCATGCAACTGAACCTAATCCTAACTGATATGGATGGCTAGATACATCTCTAAGAAGTTGTTTTTAACAACCCCGAGCAAAAGTACCACACCCTATGCACAGCTCTGGTCTCTAACTAGCCCCTACTCCCCTGGATTAGGAAGGGTTCATTACTAGAAGAAGTAGCCCCCATACCTTTTCACTCGGGAAAGGTCACAAGTGAAAGACCACCCTTTTCAAGCTACTAAATCAAATCCACCTTTTCAGGGCATTGATACCTTCTGGGATAGAGTGAGGCACCTGTGAGCTCCTACTTAGTTAGGCCCCAGAAATCCCACCTCACAGCAAGTGAACTCTAAAATGCTTACTTCCCCTTAAGAAAACTTTTAAGGGAAAGATGTAGGCTTTAATCAAGTGCATTTCAAACAAGTCTGCCAGGGAGTCTCAAGACCAGAAGCTACATAATGAGACAATGGGGAATAAGAAATAGGAAATAGTGACTGATCTTTCCAGGTGCTCTTCTCCCCTCGGTTTTGATCGAGTGACACTAAAATTTCTGAGATGAGACCTGCACCCATGAGGATATTCTACCACACATATAATCCCAAGGCAAGCAGGAAGTTACCCAACAGCAGGGATGAGGAGGCTACGTTCTAGGAGGTGCCAGATTTCAAGCGCGTGACTTCACCACCTCCACAAAGAGAACAGACTGAGAATTTTCCATTACATCTGCAGCAGTGGCAGCTTCTTCAGTGGCCTCATCAGAGGAGTGGCTTCAGAGCATGCCCACCGTGGCTGTATTTTCAGTCCAGGGTCCTGAGAGGACACCCCTCCAACACACAAGGATTCTTAAGGGCTCCCTTGGCTTTCCACTTGCCGTCTACCCATTCTGATTTCATGGGCTAAACACACACATCCACACTCCAACCTTGGGACCCCACAGTCCTCACTTCACTCCCCAGGCCTCTTCACAGAGATCCCCCGAAGAGCCAGGATTTATGAGATTCTTGAGAATAAAGTTTTCCACTCACTTCCCAACTCAGGAGGACTCATTCTCCACGACATTGAAATGGGGAGGGAAAGCCATCTTTTAGGATCTCAGAGGTTGGATTTTGGTGATAAAGTTTTAAATTGCTGTCCATTATTAACGTTAAACTCACAGCAGTCAGCCCTGAGATCTGCAATTATAACAATTCATAAAAACAGCCCCTTTGTTAGTTGCACTTGAAGAGCTTTTGAAATATAATTGCAACGCAGTGCAAAGTAAAATAAAAATTCAGATTTTCTTTTACCGAGGCCATGAACAATACTGTCCTTTTTACAGCAGCGGAAAGCCTCAAGACATCCGTTATATTCCTTCAATGAGCTTTGTTCAATAAATGCTAAGCCTTGAAGCTTTTAAATGTATTAAAGTGATTATGATATCATCACTCCAAAGGCACTTCAATAGAACATTAAGACAGAAACAATTTTCTTCCACACAAACGGCATAACAGTAACAAAAAGTTGATTAAATGCACATTGTATCAAAAATATTTTCAGTATTTATAGACATATGTAGATAACATTAACTGTAACCCACACCATGGGCAGGGAAGAGAAGAGTAAATAATAAAAGCATTGGGGGGAGAACAAATTTTAACAATAAATCTTCAAAACTTAAAAAACTAGCTTGACTGTGACTTTGCTTTTGGATTTACAGGCAAAGTCACACTACATAAAAGAAAATAAGTCTCAAAATTAACAAATACTAGAGGGGAACAAGTCCTTGTTTGCTTTTCTAATAAGCCCAAATACATTCCCCACTCACACATGCCATATTTCCGTACATGCCTCGATGAGACTGGCAGGAAATACTAATCTATTTATTTACAACATCACCTAACATACCGAGAGCAGGTGAGGACTCTGCAAGGGGCAGACGCCTAACATGTCCAACCAGGAGGTGTGGAGGGGGTAGGAAGGAGGCCAAGAGGTGGGTTCAGAGCAAAACAGCAAGATGTAAGATTCTCTTTGTTGCAAGCTCATTACAGAATGCTCTTAGCACAGATAAGGGGATTATGAATTCACATGTGAATTTATCCCCTATTAAACTTTCAGCAAAAGGGTCAGTTGGCTGGAATAGCAGAGCCATGGCACCATGGTCACATGCCAAGGTAGCAACTACTTGTAGGCTCTCCTGACACATAAAAAAGGGATGTTTCAGCCCTTTGAGTGCATACAGATTAGCATTTACATCTGTGTGTTCAGTTCTGTGCTCAGTTCTATTTTGCTCAGCTGTATCTTGAGACCATGTTCCCAAGCCATTTAAAACTTGATATATCCCTTCTAATGGATGTACTATAGGGTGTTTGGTAGTTATTTTTTGTAGTAGCTATTTATGTAGTAAAGATATCTATCCTATGCTTGTCCTATTTTGTTCAATTATTTACCATCAGAGTTGTTTTTGCCTCCTAAGTTTCTTTATGGGGTGGGGTGTTTTTAAAACAAGGTGAAGGACTCTAACATCTTAAAATTAAGGAGAGAAGTATTCTAAGGACCCAAGGGTGGAGGGTGGGGGGAGGAGTCTGCCAGGAAGAAGAAAACAAACTCTCAAACCAGCTAAGACCAAATCCCTACATATGACCCAGTACCTTTCTACTTGTCTTGCCCCCTAGGCCAGAGGAAGAGTGTGTTTCTCATTGGAAAACACTCTATAAGCAATGAGGACTCCACAAGAAAAGCCACACACAAGTCTTTTATTACCCAACTTGGGGCCCTTGTGATTTTCTTTATGGGGAGAGTATCCTTGTCCATCACTTCAAGCACTGCTCCCTAGCCCTGGCAGCTTCTTAAACCAGCCCAGAGAAAGGAACACATAACAAAGGGCCAAGAAAAATGGAAAATAAAGACCATACAGTGGGTGACAAGTTCCCCCACTCAAGCAACTAGCCAGTGCCGTGGGCCAGAATTGATTTTCTATACGACATCAGAAAGGATTATCTCTCCCCCACAATACTGCCCAGGGGGATGGAGTGGAAATCATAATTAATTCAGGCAAATTCAATTCTGTGAGTCCAAGTGACAAATACTTTCCTTACAATATGAAGCACAGTCTCAAAACATCTTTAAACAGTTGGTGGGAGCAATAGTAACACATTCAATGCAATAATGCACGAAGCTACACAATAAAAAGCGTGCGACCAAATAATAATTCTTCCAAGTCAGGAAAGAATATTCTTTTAAAAAATAAATTCGAACTTCAAAGAACATGCATTTCCATTAATAACGTTGACTCTCCTTGCCTCCTGGTGATATTGGGTAGAGGGGAGTGGAGGTCAATTTCATTCTTTAACTATCTTGGTCTATCAGGCCAACAAAAATATTCTCTGTGTTAGAGGGAAATGCATTATTGTGCTTCTGATGCAAAGAATCAGATGGGAGAGGTTGCTTCCATAGCCAATGTGACCTAAACCCACAAGAATCTAAAAATACCATTGCGGACAACTACGAATTAGCCACCCCATTGGAGGAGACTCAGCGACACCCATATTTCAAAACAGATAGTCACAACACAATTTCTTTTTGGCTTGAGTTTTTTTGTTTGTATGTTGTTTTATTTTTGTGGCTTCAGAGTTTATTCCATGGAATGGTAGGGTTATATAGACGAGAACACTGAATCAAGAGGCAGGCATCCCAACATTTAGTACCAAGTTTGGCACTAATCGATCAGAGGCCTTGGGCCAATTAACACCTCTCTGAAGGCCCTGAGGCTCCTTCTCTCTAAAACAAAATGGTTTACTTACATGTTTCCATGTTTTTTTTAATAATTTTTTATGTTAGTCACCATACAGTATATCCTTAGTTTTGATGGGGTTTTTTTTAATGTTTTTTGTATGCTCTTTCAATCATAATATTCTACAGCTGTGGAATTATTTTCCTCTTCCTAAAGAAATTCTGCTTATAATTACATTTAAATGCGTTTCTATTCCTTGACCCCAAGAGCTGGGCAGGAGAAGGCACTGAGTGCAAAAGATGACATTCTGGAATTCACAGTCAGAGGGTCATCCCCAAAGTGGAAAATCAGAAGTTGACTGTATGTGTGTATCATACATATGGATACACAAGCATGCACCTTCTTGGCCAAAATACTTCTCACTTAATCATTACATATTTATTAATATTTATTAAATGCGCCTTAGAGAATGCTTCTACTTATAGCTAACTATATGTGATCAGAAAAGGTGATAAGAACATGGTTGATAACATGCACAGTCTTTGGCATCAGATGACTGATTCATATTCTGCCTCTTTAGGCAAACTGATATAACTCTCTGAGCCTGTTTCCTCATCTAGAAAATGGGAAGAGAATACCTTGCTCATGGGATTATTGTGAGACTCAAATAAGACAATCCACATAAAGCACAGTAATTGCTATCATCACTATTATTTACCACTATTACTACCATTAAATCCCATTAGGTTGCCGTAAGAGTTTACTAAGAACATATATTAAGTACTCAGCACCAGGCGCACAGTAAAATCTAATAAAGATTGCCCGTACTCTTATGTTACACTCATCTACATAGTATTATTATGTTATCAGATAAGCTTGTAGCATTTCTCTTTAGTCCAATACCCTTGTTTCCCCCACAAAGACAATTTTCAATGGAATAGCTCTAGCCCTCAGGCCCCCGCAGACAAAAAACACAAATCCCCATCAAACTAACGCTTCTCGGTGGTAACAAGGCTTGGTGAGAAGAGCCATGCAGTACAGACTGACTTATGTTCCTCCTCTGAAAAGTGAAAAGCCGCAGCCGATGAGCTCAGATATCCGTCCAACTCTGGCTTTGCACGACCCTACCTGTGAGCCATTCCAAAGTGTGGGTAACACCCACAGCCCAGCATCCTCCCTCTTGGGAGTGTGAATGAGTGATGACCCCAAACAAACAACCTGAAATCCAAAGGAATAGCTTCCACATACAGCTGCAAGAACTTGTGGGAGATTATTCCCAAAACAGGGGTTGAATCCATTTTCTGGGCATGGCTTAATTTTGTTCATGTTGAACAATGGACGGATGTTTCCAGGCATCAATTCACAGACAGAAGAGTTTCTCTGCTACGTCTTTAGTTTCCACTTAGAACAATATTCAGCAACAGTCATTTGATTTCAGTCCTCTACTAGTGAAATTCCTTGTTTGTTTTTCCCAAAAGTTCAAAGGGATTGGCATTGAAAGTTCTGCCCACGATCGGTGACTGCTGCAAATTAAGATGTCCTAACCATTTACCCCAGGGTTGAGGGCAGTCCAATAAACAGGTTCTTCTCTGCTTTTATGAGCCACATTAAGTAACAAGTAAGCATGACTCGTTCCTTTGGCTGTAACTTACGTAATTTATCTCTCTGGGAAAGGTGCACAAGACCTCAGAGGGAGTCATGTAAGGATTCGTGTGAGAACTGAGACAACACATGACTACAGTCACAGTCTGCTAATTTCTGCTGGTTTCTAGGAGGGGAAAGAAAGGGGGAAGTATGTTAAGGGTTAAGGGGGCTTCAGGTCTTTCGGACGGTATAAATTACCATGCCTCAAGGAAACAAGGCAGATGGCAATTCAGCATCTCCAGTGGGTGCCCCTCCTTCCTGTAGACACACCCCAAGCCACAGTTCTGCTTCAAGAAGGGCATTGCTGCTGACTCTGGACTTTTAAATAAAAGCATATTCTAGAACCATGGGGACAATGGCAAGACACTGGCCATCTCACACCTGCCACTTGCTTACTCAGTGCCTGACAAGTGAGTCTCAAAAAAAAAAAAAAAAAAAAATCAACGGGCGAGAGAGAAGAAATGAAGATGACACCAATGCCAACTTTTTATCCCCATTATCTACTTTATTAGAGTTTTCCTAACTCCTCTACACAAAGGAAAGGGTAAGCTATAGAAAACTAAGTGGCTTTGTCATCAAAAGCCTTCTCCACACTGGCACGCAAACACCTGTCAGTGCAAAAGATGCCTCTTTATCAAGTCTTCATACCTACCAGGAGCCAAGAACACCAGAGATTTCAGACTATTTTCTTCCAATGTTTTGAAGTCCCTTTCAGTTCACATGAAGGCTAACGATTTCAAAAAAGTGGGGAAAGGAAAGAGTTCTTAAAAAAAAGAACAAAAAAAAAAAAAACCCATACAAGAAAGAAAAAGGAAAAGATATTGTGCCATGATTATGAAGTCCTAAAAGCCTTTTAGCTGACAGCATAGGCTTTGTTGAATAGCCTCTAAGAACCTCCACTGAAAGACACAATACAGCAATAAAATAGAGGCAGAGCATCCACAGTGTAGCATCCCCAGCCTCCCAAATTCAGATAGCCCATTTTATAGCGGAAGTCAGATTTCTACCCCAACAGCCCTTTGGAACACTCAAGGTCCAGTGTGGCATCAGACAGACACACAAGTCCAACCAACTGATATATCATTTTCTGCCAAAAGAGAAATTAGTTTGTACCAACCTTAGCACAAACCTCCAGTTAAAACCAGACTTCAAAAATAGCAGAAGTGCCTTAAACCCTCAGAGTGCCCCCATGCCCCAAGTCTATCCGTCCACCGATGATGCTCTGTCCTCAGTTTCTACACTGAGTGATGATTGCCAAGCTAACCAAGTCTGCTTTTCCAAGAGCTTGCCCCAGTCAGCAGAGTTCAGACACTTAGCACTCGGGCATTCACAGCACTCACATGGGATAGCACTGGCTTATGGAGAGTTGTGGTCAGAGCTATATAAACCTACCTGTCATAATTTCAGTAGCCAGTGCACTTCCTGCCATTCTGCCCTGACCAGCTGTAAGTAAACAGAGGGTGAGGACTGGAAAGAAGAAACCACAACCAAGATTATACTGAATAAGTTCACACATCTCCCACACATCCCAACATGAAAGCAGGATTTCAATAGCACATGCAGTATTTGGCTTGGGTGTGTGAAATACCAGCTTTTGAGTGATGGAGCACTCACCCCTACTTCAGACATACCTTTTCTCTTAAACTATTACACTTGGAGCTCCTGCTCCAGACCCATCCATCTAACAACAGAAAGCACCTCTCAAGCTCCTTTCTGACACAAGCCCATCATTCACCGTTTGCTGGTATGCACAGTTTTTGCTGACAAAGCTCCATTACTAGAAAAAGCTCAGTAAGTAAAGCTGATTTGAAATAACTATATATTATAGGGAGGCTGGATGAAGAAAGCTGATTTGGAGTCTAGAAAATCATCATATAAAGAGGCTCTAGAAAGAACTGCTTAATTATTTAAATACTTTCACTTCCTACAGACCATACATCATTTGATTTATCATCAGTGTTCAATATTTGGTAATTTACTGGGGTCATCTGACAAAACAACTCCAGATAGCAAGTACATATCAGACACTGTAATTCTTCAGTTGAAATGTCTGCGCATCCCTGATTAATGTTCAAATACTAAGCTAATGCTATCAGACTGAGGTGTGTGCCAATTCCAGCTCTCCAGTGAAGATACAAAGCTGAAAGCATGTCGGTAAGGCACCCTGAAGAGCAAATTACCATGTGTTGTCCTCCGTTGTCACAAGATAGACTGACAGAATGGCTGGGATGGCCCCAGCAAAGATGTTTGTCCATAAGTCAGTTGAACAGAGATGGCTAGTCCCGTGTGACTCACTGCCTGATTCAACTGCTATAGCAAGTCACAGAGACCAAGAGCTTGGGAGGAGGGTGTGTACCTACTCCCCCCCTCCATGCCAGGCTCATCCTGAGCCCAGCTCTGTTTACGGTGTGCCAAACCCAAAATGCATCATTATAGACTCCCCACCTCCTGGGGATCTTGCTCTTCAAGATCCATGTCTTGCATAAAGCTTTCTTCCTTAGCCAAGCTCAAAATGCTCTCTCTAGTCTTTCAACTCCTACTACCATCAGTGTTTATTTTGAAATCAAATTGTCTTCTCAATAAATTCAAGGTAGAATCTACATCTTCTCAATATTCTCTGGAGTTTTTAACATAATAATAAATAAGAGCAACTCAAAGTTTCAGGCCATGACAAGTCACATGGGTCAAAAATAAGAAATACAAGAAGTCTAATATCAATTCATAAAGAAATCCAACCAATAGATTTCTAATTCTGTAACCTGAAAACAGGCATATAACTTTTAAAGTGCCTATTTACACAACTTGATCATATGGTAGGTCATAAAAAGGACCTACAGTTCCAAGAAACAGTACAGACCACGTGACCACATTCCCTGATCACATTTGACAAAAATTTTAAAACCTCTAACTTTTATGATGAGAAAAATCAAGACCCCAAAATATCTAGAAAATAAAAATATAAAACATTACATATTAGTATCTACAGGACACAACTTAAAAAGTGCTCAGAGAAAATTCCTAGCTTTAAGCAGTACAGTTCCAAAGAAGATAAACTGCTTATGTGTGCAGCCCAAATACAAAGAATAAAATAAGGAAAGCAGAAATATTGGTAGGTATATAAACAGTAATAAGAGGAAAATAGTGGCACTAACAAATAAATGCAAGACTATTGAAGTAATAAGCTACCAAACCAATAATTAAGGGGAAGAAAAAAGGAAGTATATAGTCAACATATGCATATGATGACAGGTGGGCGCTCCCTGGCCCAGCGTGCCCCATTGCCATCCCCTTAAGCCCCGTGGGCACATGCGGTCCCCACAGGGTACACCCCTTGAATGCCTGGCTCTGGTGGACAGCAGGGCTTAGGATTCTATGCCCCACAGGACTAAACTATCAGAAACAGTTCTTGGCAGGTTATCTCCCCCCAAAGCACGGCACAGACAGGAGACTGATACACAACCCCAGCTCTATGACCACTCTTTCAAGACTGGGAGAGGTAGTTGTTTCACCTAATACACAGACACAAACATGGAGAGTCTAGTACAATGAGGAAACAAAGGAGAATATTCAAAACAGAAGAATAAGATAGAACCCAGGTTGGGGGTGGAGGTAATTAACCAAAGGTAATTTACCTGATGAAGAGTAATTTACCTGATAGAGTTCAAAATAATGGTCCTAAAGATGCTCACCTATCTCAGGGGAAGAATGGATAAACACAGAGAAACATCAACAAAGAGAAACTCTATCAAACATACATCATGGTGCTGAATAATAAAACTGAACTGAAAAATACACTAGAGGGACTGAACAGCAGACTAGGTGAAACAGAAGAAAGAATCAGTGACCTGGAAGAAAGGGCAGTGGAACTCACCCAAACAGAGCAGCAAAAGGAAAAGGAAAAATAAAATAAGAAGAAAACAGAGAGGAAAGCAAACCATAAGAGACTCTTAACTATAGGAAATAAACTGAGTTGCTAGAGGAGAGGACAGTGGGGAGCTGGGGTATCTGGTGATGGTCACTAAGGAGGGCACTTGGTGTAATGAGCACCGGATGTCATATGCATCTGATGAATCACTGAATTCTACCCCTGAATCTAATAAAAATTTTAAAAATTAAAATACAGATAAATAAGTGAAAATAGCTTAAAAGATCTATGGGACAACATCAAGGGAACAACATTTGCCTAATAAGGAAGGATGGACAGAGAAAGGGATAGAGAATTTATTACAAGAAGTAAAAGGCCAAAAATTTCCCTGAAGCAAGAAACAGACATTCAGATCCAGGAAGCCCATAAAGTTCCAAATAAGATGAACCTCACGAGATTTACACCAAGACACATTATATTAAAATGTCAAAAAGTAAAGAAAATCTTAAAAGCAGCAAAAGAAACCAACTTGTTCTGTACAAGGGAACCCCCATAAGACCATCAGATTTTTCAGAAGAAACTTTGCAAGTCAGAAGGCAGTGGCAGAAAGAAAAACTTTCAACCAAGAATACTCTACCCAGCAAGGTTATCATTCAGAATTAGAGAGAGAGAGAGAGAGAAGGAGAGAGAGAGTGTGTATGTGTGTGTGTTTTCCAGCTAAGCAAAAAATAAAGAAATTCATGAGGCACCTGGGTGGCTCAGTCACTTAAGCATGTGCCTTTGGCTCAGGTCATGATCTCAAGGTCCTGGGATCAAGCCCTGCATCAGGCTCCCTACTCAGTGGGGAGCCTGCATCCCCCTCAGCTTATGCTCTCTGTCAAATAAATAAAATCTTTAAATAAATAAATAAATACATCACCACTCACTAGCCTTACAAGAAATGTTAAAGAGAATTCTCTAAGCTGAAAAGCAAGGGTGCTAATTACTAATAAAACATATAAAGTAAACGTCTCACTGGGAAAGCAATTATATAGTAAAAGTAGTAGACAAAAAAAAAAAAGCTAGCATGAAGATTAAAAGACAAACTTTAGTAGGAAATTAAAAGAGAAACTTTAGTTTGATTAAAAGACTAACAAAGGATACACAAAATAAAAAGATGTAAAATGTGACATCAGAACAAACATGGTGGGGGGGGAGGAAGACTCAAAATGTAGAGTTTCAGAACGTGTTCAATTTTAAGTTGTTCTTGACTTTAGATATAGGTAGATAGATGCTGCTATATGCAAGCCTCACAGGCAAAAACCTAGAGTAGATACACAAAAGATAAGGAGAATGAATTCTAAACATGGCATTATAGAAAGGCATCAAACCACAAGGGAAGAGAAGAGGAAAAGAAAGGAACATTGAAGAACTACATAACAGCCAGACAACAATTTACTGAAGGGCAATAAACACTTATCTATAATTACTTTAAATGTAAGTGGACTAAATTCTCTAATCAAAAGATAGAATGGCTGAATGGATTTAAAAAAAAATAATAAAACCCATCTATATGCTGCCTACAAAAGACTCACCTCAGATATAAGGACACACACAGAATGAAAGTAAAGTGATGGACAAGGATGCTTATTGCAAATGGAAACTAAAAGAAAGCTGGAGTACCTATACTTAGACAAAATGGAATTTAAAACGACTAACACAAATTAGGCATTACATAATGATAAAGGTGTCAATCCAGCAAGAACACATGGCATTCATAAATATTTATGCAACCCAACATAGGAGCACCTAAATATATAAAGCAAATATTAACAGATCTAAAGGGTGAAATCAACAGCAATACAATAGGAGATAATATCCCACTTACATAAAAGATAAATCATCCAATCAATAAGGAAACAACACATCAGATGGATTTAATAGATATATACACAACGTTCCATCCAAAAGAACACATTATTTTCAAGTGCACACAGAACATGTTAAATCAAAAAACAAATCCCAATAAATTTAAGACTGAAATCATATCAAGTAGCTTTACAAACCATAATGGTATGAAACTGGAAATCACGAAGAAGAAGAAGAAGAAGAAGAAGAAGAAGAAGAAGAAGAAGCAGAAGCAGCAGCAGCAGCAGCAGCAGCAGCAGCAGCAGAAGAAGCAGAAAACTGGTAAAAAAATTCAAATATGTGGAGATTAAACTAAATACTACTGAATAACCAACAAGTGGAAGAAATCAAAGGAGCAATGAAAAATACTTTGAGACAAATGAAAATATTGCATACCAAAAATCTATGGAATGCAGAAGCAGTTCTAAGAGGGAAGTTCACAACAATACATACCTATATCAGTAAGCAAGCAAAATCTCAAACACCTACTTTATACCTAAAGGAACTAGATAGAGAGGAACAAAGCAAGCCCAAAGTTAGTAGAAGGAAAAATTAAAGACTAAAACTAGAAAACAACTAAATCAGAACTAAGAGCTGGTTCTTTGGAAAGATAAACAAAATTGATATACCTTTACCTAGACTCACTAAGAAAAAGATAGGGTTCAAATAAAATCAGAATGAAAGAGGGAATGTTACAACTGTTACCAAAGAAATACTAAGAATCATAAGCAACTACGAATAATATACCAACAAATTGGACAACCTAAAAGAAATGGATAAATTCCTAGAAACACACAATGTTCTAAGACTGACTCAAGAAGAAATAGAAAAATCAATAGATTGATTATTAGCAAGGAGACTGAATCAGTAATCCAAAACCTCCCAAAAAAACAAAGTCCAGGACCAAACAACTTCTCTGGTGAATGCTACCAAACATTCCAAAAAGATGTAATACCTACCCTTCTCAAACTCTTCCAAAAATTGAGGCAGATGGAATGCTTCCAAATTCATTTTATGAAGCCAGTATTACCGATACCAAAACCAGACAAGGATATCACAGAAAAAGAAAATTACAGGCCAATATCCCTGATGAAAGAAAAAAGATTGAAAAATCTTCAACAAAATATTAGCAAACTGAATTCAACAATACATTGAAAAGATCATACACCATGATCATGTGGGATTTATTCCAGGTATGCAAAGATCACTGATTTGCAAATAAATGTGATACACCACATTAGCAAAAGGGGAAAAAAATCATAACCATCCCAATAGATGCAGAAAAGCATTTGACAAAATTCAATATCCATTTATGATAAAAACTCAACAAAGCAGGTATAGGGAGAACATACCTCAACATAATAAAGACCGTATATGACAAGTCCACAGTTAAAATCATACTCAATGGTGAAAGGCTGAAAGCTTTTCCTCTAAGATCAGGAATCAGACAAGGAAGCCCACTCCCACTGCTTTTATTCAACACTGCATTAGAAGTCTTGGCCAGAGAAATCAGGCAAGAAATAAAAGGCATCCCAATTATAAAGTTAAAAAGTCACTATTTGTGGCCATTTTATATTTATTTATTTATAAATATATAATTATATATTTATATGAATATATTTTTATATCTATATATATTTATATGTATTTTTATATATTTATATAAAAAACTCTTAAAAGTCCACAAAAATGTTAGAACAAGCCAATTTTGTAAAGTTGGATACAAAAATCCGTTGGTACACAAAAATCTTTTATACACTATCAGAAATTAATAATCCCACTTATAATTGCATCCAAAAAAAAAAAAAAAAACCAAAAAAACAAAAAACAAAACCCTAGGAATACACTTAACCAAGAATGTGGACGACATACACTAAATGGCATTGATGAATGAAATTAAAGACAACAGTAAGTGGAAAGATATTCCATGTTCATGGATTGGATGAATACTGTTAAAATGTCCATACTGTCCAGAATAATCACAGAATCAAAGCAATCCCTACCAAAATTTCAATGGCATTTTTCACACAAATGCAACAAATAATTCTAAAGTTTATATGGAACTACAAAAGAGCCCAAATAGCAAAAACAATCAAGAAAGGCAGTATACCCCATGGTTTCTAACCATATTATGAAGCTACAATAATCACAACAGAATGGCAATGGCATAAATACACACACATTGGTCAACGGAACCAAATAGAGAGGGCAGAAATAAATCCATGCATATACTGTCAATAACTTTATGACAGGGGCGCCTGGGTGGCACAGCAGTTAAGCGTCTGCCTTCGGCTCAGGGCGTGATCCCGGTGTCATGGGATCGAGCCCCACATCAGGCTCCTCCGCTATGAGCCTGCTTCTTCCTCTCCCCTGCTTGTGTTCCCTCTCTCGCTGGCTGTCTCTATCTCTGTCGAGTAAATAAATAAAATCTTTTAAAAAAATAAAATAAAATAACTTTATGACAAAAGAGCAAAGGATATACAATGAGAATAGAACAGTCTCTTCAGTAAGTGGTGCTGGGGAAACTGGGCAGCCAAACACAACACGATGAAACTCAACCACTACCTTATACCATAAACAAAAATTAACTTAACTCAAACTTGATTAAAAGACCTGAATGTAAGACCATAAAACACCTTGAGGAAAACATAGGTGGTAAGCTCCCTGACATCGCTCTTGCCAATTTTTTTGGATCTGACTCCAATGGCAACGGCAACAAAAGCAAAACTAACCAAATGGGACTACATTGACCTAAAAATCTTCTGCAAAGCTAATGAAATCATCAACAAAAGAAGGCGGCAACCTAGTAAATGGGAGAACATATTTGCAATCAAGTATTAATATGTAAGCTATATAAAGAACTCCTACAAATTATTAACCAAAAAACAATTTAAAAAATGGGCACAGCATCTGAATAGACAGTCTTTCCAAAGTCATACAGATGGCCACCAGGTACATGAACAGTGCCCAACATCACTAATCAGGGAAATGCAAACCCAAACAATGAGGTATCACCTCACACCTGTCAGAATGGCTATTATCAAAAAGACATTGGCAAGGATGTAAAAAGAAGAAAAACCCTCATGCACTGTTGTTGGAAATTTAAATGTGGACAGCCACTATGGAAAATAGTATGGAAATTCCTCAAAAACCCAAAGATACAACTACCATATGATCCAACAATTCCACTTCTAGGTATTTATCAGAAGAAAGCAAAAACACTAAATCAGAAAGATATATGCACCCCTATGTTCATGGCAGCATTATTTACAATAGCCAAGATATGGAAACAACCATAGTATCCATTAGTGGATGGATAAAGACATGGTACTTATATACAATGGGATACTACTTAACTATAAAAAATAATGAAATCTTACCATTTGCCACAACATAGGTGAACGCTAAAGATATGTTGCTAAAGTAAATACATCAGACAGAAAAAGGCAAACACTGTATTTCATTAATATATGAATCTAAAAAGCAAACCAAAACCAAACTCATACATGTAGAGAACAAACTGAGGTTGCTAGAGGGGAAGGGAGTTGGGGAGTGGGCAAAATGGGAGTAAGGAGTCAAGAGGTAAAAACTTCTAGTCATAAAATAAGTCATGAGAGTTTAATGTACAACATGGTGACTACAGTCAATGATATTTTATTGCATATTATGTAACTTTATATTGTGACAGGGGGAAACCAGACTTATTGGGATGGTCATTTCACAGCGTATACAAATATTGAAACTTTATGTTATACTCCAGAAACTAATCATGTGATATGTCAAATATACCTCAGTAAAGAAATATTTTTTAAAAGAATGTAAATATATATATATAAGCAGATACCAAATAAATTAAAAGACACAGAAGCAGTAACTTTGCTCAACTTTAATACATTTCAAATTATGGATAAACTGGGTATTCTCTAGAATAATATAAACCATCAAAACTGGGGTGCCTGGGTGGCTCAGTCGATTATTCAGCCAATTCTTGATTTTGGCTCAGGTCATGATCTCAGGGTTGTGGGATCAAGCCCCGCATCAGGCTCCGTGCTCAGTGCAGAGTCAGCTTGGGATTCTTTCTCTCCCTTTGCCCCTCCGCCCAAGTGCTCCCACATTCTCTCTCTTAAAAAAATAAGATCTCTTAAAAATAAGTTATCAAAACTAAGTCCAGAAAATATTGAAAATCTAGATAGACCAAGTACTATAAAAGATATGGATAAAGTGATCAGAGATAACTAATACAAAGCCCCAAATGTTTTACAGACAAGTTTTATCTATTCCTTCAAGAAATAGATAACTATAATGCTATTTGAACTATTTGTTCCAGAACAGAGAAAAATATTCAAAACTATTTTTATAAATAAGTATAACATTGTATTAATCTACTCAGACTGCCATAACAAGATACCAGAGACGGGGGTCTTATAAAACAAATTTATCTTCTCACAGTTCTGCAGGCTAGAAGTCCATGACCAAGGTACCATTAAGTTTCATTTCTGGTAGGAGCACTCTTCCTGGCTTGCAGACAGCTGCCTTTTTGCTATGTTCTCATATAGTCTTTTCTCTGGGAAAACCTCTCCCTGATGTTTCTTTCTCTTAAGGACACTGGTCTTTTTGGATTAGGGCCCCACCCTTATGCCTCATTAAACCTTTATTAACTCTCTAAAGGCCTTATATGCCTAATATAGTCACATGGAGTTTAGGGCTTCAATATATAAATTTGGGGGGTACACATTCAGTCCATAACCAATGGGATTAGTAAGTGCCTCAGTATTAAGAAATCTAGAATAGTCTGTCCTATTAGTCAATAAGAAGGGAGGAGGCAACAACATGCTTATCTCCACAGATTCTGAGAAAGCACTAATGTTAAAATCCAGCATCAGCTACTCATGTTTTAAAAGCAATAAATAGGGGCACCTGGGTGGTTCAGTTAAGCATCTGCCTTCAGCTCAGGTCATGATCCCAGGACCCTGGGATCAAGTCCTGCATCCCTCTCCCTGCTCAGCAGGGAGTCTGTTTCTCCCTCTGCTCCCTGACCCTCCCCCTACTCTCACTCTCAAATAAATAAAATCCATAAAAAATGAAAATAAAATAAAATAAGCAATAACATACTGAGATCTCTCCAAGATGCTGATTTCGATTTCTTTGGCTATCTGTAAGTGGAATTATTGGATCACATGATAGTTCTATTTTTAATCTTTTGAGGACCCTCCACGCTGTTTTCCATAGTGGCTGCACCAATTTACATTCCCACCAACAGTGCACAAGGGTTCTCTCTTTTCCACATCCTGGCAAACAACTGTTATCTTCTTTTGTTGATAATAGCTATTTTAACATGTCTGAGGTACAGCAAAGTGCTTATAGTTAACACTGTACCGTATATTTAAGAACATTTAACACAAAATTTTGCTAAGAGGGTAACTCTTACCACACAACCACACATATACCAATAATAAAAAAGAGGGTGGAAGGAAACTTTTGGAAGTGCTAACTATGTTTATGGAATTGATTGTGGTGACTGTTTCATGGGTATACACTTACCTCCAAACTCATTGTATGCACCAAATATGTATGTCTGTTCATACTTCAATAGTTTAAAAAGCACTAAAACTACACTGTTTAAAAAATCATTTTAAAAAATCCTCTCAGTACTAGCCAATGCAATTAGGGAAGGAAAAGCAGCATTAATAAGAAACCAGCAATTTTTTTTTCCCCATATGATTCAACTGTATGCCAAAACCCAATAGAATTAACTGAATAACTTTTAGAAAAGAGATATTAATAAGGTGGCTTATTATGAAATTAACGTTTAAAAACCAATAGTTTTACTCTTTACTATTTCATTTTTCATTCCATTTCATTCAATTAACTACAACTTACAAGCCCTTCTATTTTTGCAAAGCATTTCTCACCACCTTATGAAGTAGATATTAATCAACCCCATTTTACAGGTGCAGAAAATAAAGCCCAAGAAGGTGAAATCACTTTTCATGGTCACAGAGCTAGTAAACAGCAGTATCTGTCCTCTGACTCCAAGCCCTGTATTCATTCCCCATAACAAGATGCTTCCCCCTCCCCCCGAAACCCCGCCATAAGACAAAGATATTAAATTCTGTGGGTGTTTTTCCTCAACTCCACCAAAATTAACTCTTAAATCAACAGATTTTAAAAGCCTAGATCTGTTTTTAAAGTAGAAATTATCTATGAAAATGAACCTATTTGTAACTGGGGTAGAGTAATGTTATACACAGCAACCTAGATAAATAATTTTTAACTAGGTGAGATCAACATACTCATTTTCACTTTAAGACTGCAGATGAAGCATTTTCCCCAAGTCACACTTTAACTTCTTAACACAAACCAATGTTTTATCAAAATTTCTTTCTAAATTATAGGAAACATTTCTAAAAGCTGTCATTTTGTTTCAAGTTGGCAAAGTATTATAATTAAATGCAAAATGTATCCTGATACCTTTGGCACTATGCCAATTTGGCCAGAAGCAGTAAGCTCCTGAGGTTATCATGGAAGATAAAGACCCACCACCTAACTGAGTTGAAACACATACTTTACTCAATCACTTAACAAATGTGTTGCACACCCACCATGTGTCAGACACTGTGCAGGGAAATATGTGCACAGTAACAGACCCGAAACTTGCCCTCATGGAACTTAGTATTTAGCTAGAAAACAGAAATAACAAATACACACACACACACACACTCACAGCTCTGATTGCTATTTTATCAGCCATCTATCACCAAGATAATTGTATTCAACAAACCACAACTCATTTATTCTCACACATCTGCCAAGCAGCTATAGCTTGGCTGGGCTGGACTCAGAGACGCTCCTCTGGATGTTCCAGCATGGACTTACAACCAGTTGGGTCATGTTGTTCCCTACAGTTGCAGGGAGGCACCTTCAGGAGAAAAGTAGAGGCAAGGAGGGATGAGACGGAACTTCCCGCTCAAGTTCAGGGTCAGGCCAGTCTCAGAATGGACAGCAGCAGGAGCTCTAGAAGGGCAGACAGAATGTGCAATGTCTCCTAAGGTATAGGTGCAGAACAGGCACACTCTCGTTTCCACCTATGCTTCTGGCCTGACCAAGTCGTGTGGCTGTACCCAACATCAATGGGTCAGCGGAACACACCCTGGGAGAGGAATTGCAAAACCACACAGCAACGGGCGTGGATATAGGGAGCGGGGAAGAATGGGGGACATATGCAATCGGCCACAGCCATGAGAGCAAGACAAGTGATGCTGTGAGAACACCCGAATGGACAGAGCTGAATATGTGACAGAGGTCCGCCAAGACTTCCCTAAGGGTGAAGCTCAGAGTAAAACCTGAAAGACAAAGAGAATGAAGTCAGTGAAAGGGGAGGCAAAAGACTTCCAAGCAAAGAAAACAGCCCGTACAAAGTCCCGATGGCCAAAGGAGACACAATCAGCTCAGAACATTTAAGGAAGACCCACGGCCAGGCGGAGAGCGAGAGAACATGCTACAAAGTGAGGACAGAGGATATCGGGAGACTCGGGCTCTGTGCGAAGGAATGGGTCTTTATCGTAACAGCATAAAGCTGCTGAATGATGCTAAGCGAAGAAGTAATTAGATTTGCCTCTTCACAAGATCACTCTCTGCAGAAGAGAGAATATGCTGGTGGACCATTCAGGCGGCTACAACGGAAGTCCAGGTGAGAGAGGATCATGCCTTGAACTGAAGAGTTTTTGATGGAGAGAGTAGAAAGTGCTAAGGAGACATCGTGTGGACAGAAAAGCCCACCGTTCTATCAAATCATTCCTGCCAAAGTCACCACCTACCTTCGCATGCTAAACCCGATGGCTACTCCAAGACCTCATTCTATTTTTCCTCCCTGCATTTTACCCCAGTGACCAGTCCCCTCCTCTTTAAGTAATTCTCCTTCCTTAGTTTCAGACAACCACCACCTATCTCCTGGTTTTTCTCTACTGTCTTTGCTCATCCTTAGTTCATTCCTTAAATCCTGAAATCTGTTCTATAATCTAAACTTCCCTCCCCCAACTCCAACCAAATTCATCCAGTCTCATGTCCTAAATACCTCATTATGTTGATCTTCCCATTGTGGGCCTCCAGCCCAGACTTTGCGCTCAACCCCAGATCCAATATATCCAGCCGCTTCCTGGACATTTGCACTGGATGCTCCCATAGGCATCTCATACTCAATGTGTCCTCAATTCATCCCCCCCCCATCTCTTCCACCCTGAAAATCCTATTCCTCCCGAGCTTCCCCATCTCCTCGAAAGCCACCACCATCCTTCCAAGTATTCCATTATTAAACCCTAGAACCAGTTATGATTCCTCCCATGCCTCACCATTCCACATCCACTCCACACAAATACTGGTACAACTGCCTCCTAAAATATTGCTCAGATTTATCTGCTCACCTGTCCTACCGCTGCTCCAGTGCAGGCCCCCATGCCTGATCTGGAGGACTCCACAGCCTTGTAACTGATTCCCTAAACTGCACGTCCAGTCCCCTCTCTCTATGACAACAGAAGTGATCTAAAATACAAATATGACCTTGCCACTCTCAGACCTAAAATCATTCAGTGGCAACCCCTTACCCTCAGAATAAAGTTCAATTTCTTAACAGGGTTTACAGACCCCTCAGTCCTCCAGCCCCTGCCTGCCTCATGTGCCTCGAATATACTCATGCTCTCTAGGATCCAGACATCATCCATTCTGTTTCCCTCTGCCTGAAATACTCTTCACCTTACTTGGCTACTTTTCCAACTAAAATATAATTTCATGAGGACAAAGACCCTGCCTTTTGTTTACTGTTAATTGCCAGCCATCAGCACAGGGACTACCCCTTCAACACATAATGGTCTGTAAAGTGAATGAGTGGCGCCTTCATAGATGACCCCCTCCTTCAAGCTGCCTTTCCTGATACTCTCCGTCCTCCTAAGGTTGGGTGTACCTTTCAGGTGTTTTCAGAGCAGTCTAAGCTTTTTCCCTGTGATGCCATCATCTCCCTATTCATTTGGCCATATCCTCTGACTCTTGCCCCAATTAAAATATAAGCTCCATGAAGGTAAGAACTCTTTCTGTTGCCGGAAGAAGCCTTGGGAGCTATAGTGAACCAGAAATAGCAATGCCCTGAAGGAGGTCCCTGAAGTCAAATGAAGCCAGGAAAGAGGCTGAGGGCAAAGGTCCAAATAAAGCGAACCATGCATGAGATTCAGCTGTACGCAGAGGATGTATATGGGGGGCGCTGCGGTAGTGAGGTCAGTGAAGGGGGAATGCAAACACGTGACTGAGACTAAAGTCAGTCACTGAGGCCAGAGAGCCCATGTCTAACTCACCCATGACTGGTTACACAGTGATACCCTCCTTTTATGCAGAAATTCATACAGGTGAAACAGTATCTCCATACCTTATAAAAATACATCAATTCCCACCGAAATCCCTTACACATTAATGAAGAAATAGTCTTTTGGACGTTTTTACTCATTGCTACTTTGTTTCAAGAGGCCAGACTATATTTAAATAAAACCTGAGGGGTACGTTAATGCCTTTTATAATGGATAGGATTTCATCAAAATCAGTCAACTCCTTCCAAAGTTATTAAAGAACAGCCTTTTAAATGTAAAATGCTAAGAACTTTAAAACAGAAACCTGTCTTAATTCAGTCAATTAAATACAGTAAGGTGCTAAGGGGACAAAGCACATCAACTCTGGAGGCAAACCCAAGCAAATTCAAATATTAAAACTGAAGAAGTTAAAGGATTAGAGATTCTCTGTTGACAGGCAAAAATATGACTTCACTGGATCTTCAATCTCTTGGTTATTAACAGCAGACAACGCCACATCAGTCACCACGCCTGAACCAAGGACCTTTTGCCTGAGGTTAGGTTTCTAAAGCATCCACTCAGCACATTCAGATTCTTAAATATGATGTTCCCTTCGCTATTTTTCTCCACCGGACTCAGAGCAGGTTGTAATCTTGGGAAGGAGCTGCCCCTCCCAGGGTGAAAACAGGCAGCACTGAAGGGGTGACAGGCTGCTGCATGGAGACTGAAAGACCTACTCTCCCAGCCTCCAGCCCTTCAGAGCAATTGTCTAAAAATCAAAAGGGTGACAATCCATTCGATCCATTTCTTAAGTGGGGCATGGCTCAAAAACCAGGGAATGGGGAAGGGGGGGGGGCAGAAAAGGGGAAAGGAAGACCCGGGGTAGGCCATGCCTCAAAGGACACAGTGGTAGTGGCATTGACCCAGCTTGCCTCTGCATAAGAGGATAGGGGTGTCTCTTCTGCAGCGGCTGAAAGGGGCCATCATGGATAAGCAATTGGAAAAGGAATAGTAATTACCACAGATATGACAAAGGGGCCTGCAAGACAGGGAATTCTGTCAAAACCCATAATTCTTGCAAATGAGCAGCAGACCCAGGATGACATGAGTCCTCCCTCATGAATTATACAGGTGGCCACACATAGTACGTTTGAGGCACTGCTTAATCAGAAGGGACCATTCATGGTGGGAACAGCAAGTCCCCAAGAGTTATACGGACCTATATCCCTAAGAGGTGGAAGCAGAAATCCAGCCTTCATGCCAGCAACTGTATGTGGGGACTTGGTTGAAGTGGGAGGCCCCCAGGAGCACAAGACAGCTGGGCAATCGTACAGAGAGTTGGGAGAACTTCAGATTACGAAACAGGACATTCAGATTACAAGCCTGGAACATGTAGATGCTGGACAGGGGTAAGTGCTCTCCTAGGGGAGGGGTATTATGGTCTAAATTGCATTCCTCTAAAATGGGATTTGAAACCCTAATCACCAATACCTCAGAATGGGACAGTATTTGGAGATGGGGGCTTTCAAGAGATAATTAAGTTAAAGTGAGGTCATTAGCATGGGCCCTGAGCCTCCATGATGGGTGTCCCTAGAAGAAGAGGAGACTGGGATACAGACATGCACAGAGGGAAGACCATGTGAAGACCCAAAGAGATGAAGGTCTTCTACAAGCCAAGGAGCGAGGAGAAACCTCAGGAGAAACCAACCCTGCCAACACCTTGATCTTGAACTTCCAGCCTCCAGAACTGAGAAAATTTCTGTTAAGCTACTCAGTCCATGGTGTTTTGTGATAGTAGTCCTAGCAAACTAATACAAGGGGACAACAAAAATGAAGACCAAGAGCTGGAAAAACACAAGACACACTGAGTCAGGTCATTTGGCCAAAGTTTAGGAAAAGAGGAATTAAACCAGAAAAGTCCCCTGGAGGCTAGGAGTCTGGCCTGGATTTCAAGCAGGGAAGCGACTTAGATCAGACAATTCCTGCTAGACAATTCCTGCTCTGTTAGCAGGATTTGGAGGAGAGAAGAGATGTGGGCAGGCACCACAACTATAATACTTTAACAATTCTTAAGGGTATGAGAACATGAACTTACACTTGAACCTGGGTTATCGGGAAGATGGCAATACCAGCAACTGAGATAAAGGAGACAAGAAAAATGTGAGGAGGAAGCGAAATCTGCTTTGGATGGGCTGAGTTTGCACATATTTAGGGTAGGAAAGCAGGGCAGAATCCACCTCCCCCCTCACCTTGAGCTGATGACGCCATACCCCTAGCTCAGCTTGGGGCCACACATGTGCAAACACATCTACTCCCATGCGGGACCCCACGTTCACAAGCATCGATTTCTTTTTAAATTATCCTAACACATGATGCCACAACCAACCAATTTAACCCTAAGGCGATAGTCTTGAAACAGAAGCCCAATAGGTGGGAACAAGACTTGAATGACTCCACGTTAAATTCAGATCCCTGGTTACTCCCAAAAGGCTCAGCATCCCACTTCAGTGCCGAGGGGCCAGATTGAAGAATCTCCAGTGAGGCTGTCAGAACACTCTAATGTTTGCAAATTGTGAAAGTTCAAACAAGAGTCAACCTTGTGGAGGGGGCGGGTGCGGATCGGGTACCGAGGGCGGCTCTTAGAATGTTGTGGTCTTGGACCACTTAAGAAAAACATAATCAAAAATCACTTTCAACACCCACGCCTTCTTTCAGAAGGAGAAAAACATTAAAAAGCACTGCCTATTGGGAAAGAAAGTTGTATAAATCATTTTATTTCGTGCTCCATCATTTACTCAGCACAGGCTTCAGTGACACCTCCTGATTAGGTTTAATTTTAAGCCAGCAAGCACACCACAGACCCTATTGTCAGAGAAAGTTCCATTTCTCTCCAAGCCTGATGGGCGACTATTGTAATGTAAAACCCTGGGATTTAAATAACACAAGCGGATTCTATTATGAGAAGAAAGGTTTATATTTTGGAGTCTTTTTCCTTCAAAGGAGCCCAGATACCAAACCATGAATTACCTGAAACAATGGGCTTCAATGATCTGCACGTCCCCCTTTCTTTAGGAAAAAGACTACTTGCCTGAAGACCAGGACTCAGTGATCCAATTATGTCTCAGAAACAGTCCCAGGCTCTCAAAATTCACACTGGTTAGGAAAACCAGAGAAGGGCAGAGACCTGGCTTACCCGTGAATGGCCCCTGATTCCTCCACTGCGACATCCTCACCAGGGCTCTTGGGGTCTGACCCTTTCCCCAAGGCCTTGGCTCCCACAGACTGAACTGATTCCCCAACACCCATGTTAATCTCTAGGGAGAGGTTCCCAAGGGGGCTCAAGGCTCACAGGAGAATCATCTCCCCAGGAAACACAGGAAGGAAGCAATTAGGGCCAGAGGGAGAGCACCTAAGAGCTACAATCTCTTAGACCTCGGACACTCCCAGATATCCAACCAAGAGCTGCCCACATTACCCTCCCCTGAGGTTCCATTCTAAGGACCCCACTGACAACATGGGACTCTTCCTTATGCCCCCAAAAACGTTTATAGTCCCTCAAGAGACATTTTTGAATAGGACTACGTGCCAAGGGCTGTGCTAGAGATACAAGAACTAGCTTCCATCCTGAATGAGCACATGTCTGGTGGGCAGAGGGCTCCACAAAGGGACATCTGTCCTGCAGTGTGATACACAGCACCAAGTGTTAAGGCAGGACAGAATATCAGGAACAATTCCTGTAGGAGGTGACACTGGTGCAGACCTTGAGGGTTGTGCCTCAAGACATGTTTACCAAATGAATTGAGTACTGCATCATGCACACCCAGACACATACAAGAGTCTGAAAACAATCCAATTGATCAGACTACCCCCCAAAAAATGGGACACAATACAAAATGAAACAGTATCACCATGAGGGACTCAGGTTATGTCCTACACTGAGTACCCTCCAGAAAGTTCTAAGACAAACTGCCCTTGTGCCTCAGTCACCTGATAGAGGGGCCACAGGACCAAGTTTGTCCTGTACCCAAGCAAGGCTGGCTTTAACAGCAAAAGCACTCACTGCCACACTCCCTCTTCATGAGGCTTCATCGTGCCCCCCCCCCAGTTTTTCCTGCTTTGATCATGGGAATCCTTGATTTCAAAAGAATTCCAGGTAATCAATCTTCTAGCCATCCAGAAGGAATGGCAGGGCAGTGGGAGGAACAGCATACACAACGACACATTTCAAATTCTATCACGTGGAACCCAAGGGCAAAGAGACGTCTCCAGTGAGGTCCCCAGACCTACTAAATCTGAAACTCAGTGAGGTAGAGTCCAATAATTTGCATTTTTAACTAACTCCAAAGTGATGCTGATGGTCTTGGATCACAGGTTGAGAACCACTGTTCCAGGGGAAAGTCTCCTCGGTCACAGACGAGACAATCATGATGACATGATCCCAACAGCATCTGCTAACACTGACCAACCGCTTACCAGAAGCCAGAAACTGCATCCAACAACTTACAAGCTTCATCTTATTTAATCCTCCCAACCAGCATTCCACAGATGAGGAATCTAAGTCGCAAAATGTTAAACAGCTTAGCCTCAGCCCATGGCACTGCAGCCGGCAGTAGGGCTGACCCTGCCTCTCTGCAGGGTCCCAACAACTTCACCTCCCAATGCAGCCCGCTGAACCGCTGCCTGGAGATCCCGATGCCAGACTGGAATGAATGGCTCCAAGAGACCCTGACCCCAGGAAACCAGTCACCTTTGAAACTCAGCATTACCCAACACACTTTGAATTACACTTATTATCATCTCTTTGTAGAAAACCCATCTCTAGGATTCCTTCAGCTCTCCAGCGCTTCCTCCACCCATCACACAGCACTTACGGTCCCTGCAGGCTGACTCCCTAACTCTACCACAGAATGCTAGGCTGGCCCCTGCAGAAAATCTCCAGGTTGGGTCCCACTTTGGGGCACACTCCTGGTCTGGCTCCCACTTGGGTACACAGCCCTGGTTTCCCCTACCTTGCTATAAGTGCCTGGGCTCACTCCCACGTCGGTGGACACCACAGTTAGGCCCCCTGTGATATACACCTCTCATTGGGCCCCTACTTTGGTTTACATCCAGTCTCCTGTCTCCGGCCGAGAATGAAGCAGCAGCAAGAGGGAAAGCCCTCCATGGCCTCCAAAGCTTCCCAAACAGATTGTTGGATCCATCAGTGAGGGAAGAGAGGGTACAAACCCTAGAAATGCTGCACAGACCAAACCCCATGCTGGGTAACCCTGACCTGACACACAAAGCTAAGGGGGACCAACATGCCCCCTGAGTGCTGAACTCCCAAGCTCAGACCCTGCAGCTCTCAGATCTGGCCATACCCACACTCCCACCCGCTGCTAGGATCTCAGCAAGAGAGGGGAACTGGGACAGAGACAAGGAACAGATGTGGGGCTTTGCTCTTGCTCAGGGCAGAAAGCAGCTTCAAGATGTTTTTCCCTCCTCTCCACCTCTTGTCAATTCTCAACCCTGCCAAACTGCAGAGATCACTGTTTGAAATTAGAAGCGCACGCCACATGCACAGCTGACTAAATTTTTCCCTCCTGATTCAGCAGTGCACAGGAGGAATTTTCACCCCCACAAAGGAAACTGTCCAACAATTCAACTCAACAAGCATTTAGTGAGCACCTACCATGTGTCTTGCACTGCACACTGATCACCAAGGGGAAGTTAAACAGTCCCTGCCATCTGGGAGTTCTGCCACTTACATGGTCCTCATTTTCTCTTGCCCTGCCTGGGATAACTTTAACCCCTCCTCACTGGGAAGTGGGGATAATAAATCCCACCTCAAACCTTTGTTATGAAGATTAAATAGGACAAGAGTAAAAGAGCAGTGGGAAGAGGAACATGAGACCCCCTTGCCTCTTACCCAGTTTTGAGGACATAGGGGTTCGTGTGATGGTATATAATTCGATGTCAAGTTGAAAGGGTAGGGTTTTAGGGAGTCTGGGGCAAGGAGAAATCAACTTTGGTAGAGGGACTGCCTAGAGGCTATGTATGTTGAACTGAGGTCTCAAGGCTGGACAGAGCTAGGGACAGAAGATTTGAGGGAAGAGGAGGCTGAGAGCACTGTGGGTCAAGAGAATGAATCCTGGAATAAGGTGGCCAAGATGATGGGAGAGAAGGGACCAGCCTGGGAAGATGGTTTTGGCTCTCTTGAGAAAAAGGGGGAAGTCAGGGATCTCTGTGAAGGCCCAGCAAGGAAATCTGGCTTCAGTCAGAAGCCAGAGGGTCAAGGAAAAGACAAACTCTCCTTCCATGAATCTTCACTGACAGAGACCAACAAGCTCCCCAAACAACCTGGAGACCCCCACAAGGCTCCATCTGTGCTGGCCCAATGGCTCCTTTTGGGGAACGGTGTGGGGAGGGGGCAGTCTCGGTACTCTCCACTCAATTTCCAACATCAAAGAAATTAGAAATAAACATTCAATATTTCAGGGACTGGTTTACATTAGAGTAAATCAGCATGGGGAGAAAAATCATGTAGTCATTTAAAAAGATTATCATGAATACTATAGAAACACAGAAAAATGCTTCTGACATGTTAAGTGAAAAACAGCAGAACCCAAAGCATTATGTGCACCATTGCCAAGAGCACGGTGCAGGAGAGGGAGCACAGGCCCAGAAAGGACCACGTTCTAATGCTGATGGCAACTTAGGAGCTGTGAGACCATAAGAGGGTTTTACCTCCATTCCCTTGAAGATAAGGGCTCACTGGGTTCCTAAGTGTTTCCAAGTGCCTGGCATAGGACAAAGTTCAACTCCCCCACTCCCACAGTGTATGCAGGGTGAGCCATAGCTCTTTGGATGAAATTAGGTTTCTCTAAAGGAAAAAAAAAAATGTTTTGTTTACAAAACAAAGGGTGAGCTTCTTGAAGGCAGGGGCTAGACCTCAATAAGAGCAGGGTGAAGGTGATGGCATGATGGGTGGGTTATTATGACCACCATATACAGATGTTAAAAAGGCAGTTAGGAAATGCCTATCTTGGGGTGCCTGGGTGGCGCAGTCGTTAAGCGTCTGCCTTCGGCTCAGGGCATGATCCCGGCGTTCTGGGATCGAGCCCCACATCAAGCTTCTCCGCTAGGAGCCTGCTTGTTCCTCTCCCATTCCCCCTGCTTGTGTTTCCTCTCTCGCTGTCTATAAATAAATAAAATCTTAAAAAAAAAAAAAAGGAAATGCCTATCTCTAGCAAATACCAAGAACTTGACCATGATCAGGCCATTTCTCCTCCCTGAAGTGAACTTTACTGCTCAAGGCAGAGAGCCCATGGGCAAGCATTTGTAGGCTCACAAACCAACCAGCCTATGCAGGAAATCAGCAGCATCTTTGTACCATAGATACGTGTTGGGTCAGAGCTGCTGATTGAAAAGGGAGGGCCCAAAGCTTCAAAGATCTCCCAGGACTAGACAGAATCCTTCTGGAGTATGGAAAAGCAAGGCAGGGTCTGGCCCTAGCTGGCCAGCACTAAGGCCTGAAGACCTCCTACCCATCACCAGGCAGTGACTAGCCCTTCCCCTGGGGGAAGAGTCCCCAATATCATGTACTCTGAGTGCATGACTGTTCAAATGGACGATCAGTAAGGCTGCTCAGACTGAGGGCCGGACTAGGATGACCCACCCCACAGAGAGGCTACCTCTGGGCCACGAAAGCCATTCCAGCACAGGGAAGGAGGAGCATCATCCACACTACAGCTGGCCTAACCAATCCCACACACACACACACACACACACATACACAGCCATCTCAGAAGGACACCCTGAAATCCCACTTTCTAATGGCTGAAACTCCCTCAAAAGCATTTCTGCCCTGCTTTAGGTTTTGATCTTCCCTGAAATGCAAATACAGGCAAGACAGAAACCATTCTATAAACTCAATATGAATATGAAAGGGTCCCTGATCTGGTAGTCAGACTGTTCTTAGGGCAGCAAAGAGAAAGCAGGAAGGTACTGGGGTCTTGAGGGGGAAAGGGGGAGAACAAGTCATTAAAGGGGAGAAGTGCAGTGAAGAACCAGGAATATGGGGCCAGTAAAGACAAACCTTCTAGACTCCACCATGTTGCTGGGATCCAGGGCTGGTACCCTGCAGATGGTGAGTCACAGCACCCAGCACACAACCAAGACGAGCAAACTCCCTAGAGACCAAAACCAGGCTCTGGACCTTGTCTGAGGCTCAAAGTGCAGTTATTGTGAAAGGTAACCCCCCACACCAAGCTCCAGGTTCTACCTCCGAACAGGCTGGTGACAGGCCCCACCCCTCCCCAACAGTGCAGCGTTGCTCTGCCACTCTGAGAAAAGCAAAAACTCACTGCCTCGCCTCATCCCATCACCCACCACTTCAACACACAGGGGTGGCCCACCCCCCAACACACACACACACACACACACACACACACACACACACACACACAAGCAGCCAGTACAATGCCTACATACGCACCCTAACCAACAGGAACCTAAAAGCAAGATGCAATGAAAGTCATCAGAAAGAGACTGAAGGCGAGGGAGATGGGGGAAACAGGGCAGCATGCTCTGGGCTCAGGCCCCCTGCACCCCTTTACAGCAAGGCCCTAGAAGCTGCCAAGGCCTTTTGGTTGGGTTGGGGGTAGGGAGCAGTTAAGGCAAATAACTGAAGGCATTTCAATTGATGGTGCTCCCCCGGTGACTCGCTGTTTCTTTATTGCAACATGCGCTCTATAAAAGCCGTTTTCCTCTCACAGGATCTGCTTGGGCAACATGTGATGTCATCATAAATCATCTTTTTTTTTCCTTTAAAATGTCAGCAGATTTCTTGGAGTTTCTAAAAAGCCAAGAGAGCCAGCACCATCTCCCAGTTTTGGCAAAGAAACCCATTTTCTTTCCCAAGACGTCTGTCTTCACTTTTTCCCCTTGCTCTCCCATAGGAGTCCTGCAGAGATAAAGCCTTGCAGAGTACAGAAAGTCACAGAAATCATTTATGAAAAAAGCCTTCCTTTCTACCCTTTCCAAATGCAGGCTCTTTCTCTCGCTCCCTTTTTTCCTCTCGTCCTATTTTGGTGCACTTCCAGAGGAAGTGAATGTATAGCGAGCATTTTTAAACAAGGTCTAATACAATCCATGCCTCCCAGACACGGATGCCATTAATCAGAACGAAGGCTTTGTGTGAGAGAGGCCACAGGCTGGATGGGCGCCATGGACCAATAATGCAGACAGGCCCCTACCTCCCCACCCCACCCCTTTTTGGGGCTTGGCATTCATCCTTCCTTACCCTACCCCCTCCCAAATCCTGTGCCCAACATTCCCCCAACGACCTTCTGCAAAAACCTTCTACCATGGGAGAAAAAAGTTTCCTTTCGTTCCAAGTTCATTGGACCAAAAAGAAATAATCATCACTGTAACTGCAGAAACTCAAAAGCAAAGAGAACATCCAACCCAACTCTAAGCCACAGACCTCATAGGGCCATGGCAGGTGGGAGTCTATTACTGGCTGAGTTGTGTGTCTCAACACACTGGGTGTCTCTTGAGCCGATCTACCTTCTGGAAGACTTCCTCCAGAAAGAGCTCTGTAGATAGAGACTATGGCTGCCCTATCACCTACATGCAATGGTCCTACACAGTAATCAAGACGGTGCTGGATTCCTAAAGGTCTTCTTTTATATCCTTGGGCCATAGTCAACAGTCTGTCTTACCCCCCCAACCCACACTTGAATTCAAAGAACTGAAGACAACCAGAGCAAAGAAATTTGGCGGGGGGGGGGGGCGGGGGGGAGGATGCACACATCTATGTGAAGTCCTTTGGGGCTATTATGAATGTCCCTAAGCACCTTTCCACCCCTCCCTAAAAGCAAATCCTCATGCTTAGTCTAAAATACCTGATATTCCACCACAAGTGCTTAATTAGAATCACTGAAAACATCAAGATACTCCTTGGGGATTCTTACTGCTACGGGCTACTTGTATGTAAGTATGAGTAACGGTCAGTGCCTTAGAAAGGAGACAAGAGGAGAGTGGAGGTACCATGCAGCAGTAAGGCATCAGAGCAAGTGAAGAGCCTGCTACCTTGATAGGTGGCTAGGGCCTCTGGTCCCCACAATTTATCCATATCCAAGTGTAAGGTCCTCCAGAAATCCATCACAAATACATGATGGGCCACACCCTTGTTTCCCCTCTCCTCTTTGATCCCAGTTCCTTAACATAAAGACAAAAGGCAGGGGAAATTTAGGAGGGAAGAGGAAGGAAAAACAAGATGCACAGAGGGCTGAGGTCTTTGCTTTTTACCCTGATGTAGCTCAAGTACCTAGAAAAGGTTCAGACGGTAAGCACTCAATATGTTTGCTGAGTAAACCAGAGGCTACTAGGATGTCAAATGTTACCCTGGTCAAGAAATGGCAAGTGGGGAGGTCACCCACCGGGGTGAGCTGAGCTGTGGCTCCAGCTGTTTTGCCCTTCCCTGCCATCACTCACACTGTTCCATCAGCCGAGAGTCCCTCATCCTCTCAAATGGTCATCCTGCTCCCTTTTTCAGATTCAGCTCAGACTTGCTACCGCTCAGGAAAGCTTCCTCACCACCCCCAGGATGGGTCAACTGCCACTCCTCCACATCATCAGTACCCTGTATCTTCCTCAGGATTTTATCACTCCACTGGGCTGTAGTCACCAATCTCTACGTCTGTGTCCTCCATGGGGAGGTTAGTCCTCTTGGTATCTTTAATGCCTACCCTTCCTATCCTGCAGATAGCAGCATTCAGTAACTGTTGAATAAACTGAGCCACTGGGGAAAAAAAAAAAAAAAAAACCCACCAATTAAACCTAATTGTTTAACTTTGGGTTGGTTTTTTTGTTTTGCTTTCCATTTCAGAGCAGGTTTTTCCAGAGACATCTATGCCAGGTTTCCCAAATTCTGGGAAAAAGAGAGAGCGAGAGAGAGAGAACCCAGGGAGAGGGGATGGTTTAGAATGGGAGAGATCCATGTCAAATAGGAGAAAAGTTACTAATTCAGGGGTGTTCCCTCTCTGGGATGAAGGAACTTTCTGGAATCGGTCTACAAGGCTAGGCCACACCACCTGAGACGAAGAACACTGGAAAGGGGGTAAGGTACCACCTCACTTAGCCAAGGCAGTCCAAGCCCCCTCATCTTCAGGAGGGAAGGAACTTCAGACGATCAGTCCCTGATGCCTACGCCGCTGGCCAGGGTGGTTTGGGGTGGCTTCAATGGATGAAAAGGAGATTGTCAATAAAGACATATTAATGACTGCAGAACAGCTGAAGGTCAAAGCCAAACCACCAGCTCCCACAGCACCATGAAAAGGCAGGGAGCTTTTGTGCCCCCACCCCTCGCTCCTTCCCTCCCCTGTCAGTCTGGCGCATGGTGGTGTGCTCCCTTGTGAACTGCAGAGTCTTTATAATTTTCTAAGTTTTGATCTTTATAAAATGACCCTTCAATTGCAGAGAGCAATTGATCTTATCAAAGAGAAAGTCCCATGCAGGCTTCGCCCACAGACCCAAACCAACCCCACACCCCCCTGGGACTGCTGGTGCCTTCACTGCACACTCAGAGCAAACTGGAGGTGGGAGGGGATTATAAACCTCTCCCCATATGAAGCCAAATACACAAGGCAACAGCCCTCCAAATCCTCTCCTGTCGAATGCCTTATTACTACCTTTTGCAATCTCGCAGCCTCGCTTCTGGAAAGTTTCAAAGTCACCACCAACCAACCCTTTCCAATGCACAATGGCATTTAATAATTGCTTACGGTTCTCGCCTGGGAAGCCAGGCAAGCACCCACAATTCATTACACGTGTGACCTTTTGAGCCCTCGGCCCCCAAATGATTTTCACTCACTTTAATCTGACTCCGATTCAAAACAGATCTGCTGTCAGCAGCCTGAATTCTGTAGCCCTATAGATGGGCAGTGCCTACGGCTAATCTTTTAGTGCCTTAATCATAAAATGCAGCACTTCTCCAGCTGTTTTCACCCAAATAGCCAGAAAAGGGGCTGAGTGGGGTGTGAAAAATGAATTATGAACTCCCAAGTAGTATTTCATTAAGCAAGGTTGGACGCTAAAACTTTAACGGTGCTCTCTGCAATTGAAAGGTCATTTTATTTAAAAAAAAAAAAAATCAAAACTTAGAAAAATTCTGAAGACTGTACAGTTCACAGGGGAGCTCACCACCATGTGCCAGATTGACAAGGGAGGGGAAGAGACATGAAAGCAGCGGTCAGCATAAAATGTCTTCTTAAACCACGGCCACTTTAGATTTTTGCAACGTGATGCCGAGCACATTCAACAGGTCTACAAATGCACCACATTAGCCTAAATTTAGTGGGTGTTAATTGGAATCAGAGCTACAGTCGTTACCACCGACATGTTTCTAAATACTACCCAGTAAATTTTTGTCTGTTTCAGATTCCTTGACAGCCAGCAGTGAAAACCCACGAGCAGGCACGTAAAATGGTCTTATGTATGTAGTCCCCTAGTATGTGCACAAAAGGATGTCTGTGTGGATCTGGCCTATGTCTGCACACACAGACATGTGTATGGATAAACACGAGATAGAGGTGCATGCCTTGCCCATTTTTAGAAGGCAGACATGTGCGAGGACACACACATATACTCTGCACTCCAGCAGCTCCCTTTTTACTAATGCACCTCCAGAAAGCAAAATGGGCCTCTCTCAGTGTGACAAAAACATTCTAGTTTATAGTGAAAGGGGTTTACGGTGCAAACGTACGTATGTGCCTTTTTCAGATCGGCTGCTTCCCTTCCTTTCTCCCTGGCTTGCCTCACGCCCTTTCAGGTAAGCCTTGTTTCAATTTGAAAAACAAAATTAAAATTTCCTCCAGAACAGATCAGTTAAGGGTCAGCCAGGAAAAGGTCTGCAAGACATAGAATTTGAAAGGAAGGAGAAAGGGGCCTAGAGGAAGGAGAGAAAAGTCGGGAAAAAGAACCATCAGCTTGCTTGAGTTCCCTCAGAAAAAGACCACTTTCATCGTCCTAATCACTCATTAGTTCATTATTAGTTTGCATGAAAAGAGAAGAGGGGCTTTGTGTCCTCAGTCATGATTCTAGCTGAAATGAGAAAAACGTGAGTCTCTGGCCTTGAGGCTCCACATATTTTGCCCTTCCTTGATCCTCCAATTATAATTTGAGGACTTCCCCAGAACCCAACAGTATTGTCACTTTGCCAGGGGTCTATTCCAACAGAAAAGAAACACTACAGTCAGCTTCTACAGCAGTGAGCCAGGAGGAACCTTGGAGGCAAATATGTTTACCGATGACTAATGACACCAAAGGACTACGTCTGGGCCCCAACAGTAAATTCTCATGCAGTCCCCCCACTCCACATATATCCCATTGATCTGATTATTCAAGTGAGTATCAGCTAAGGAACCCTAGCGCTCCACTTAGCACCCCCCCACACACACACACCCTCACCCATAGTTTGGGACATGCCTATCCCTAAACATATACAGCTAACGTGTGTTTATATATCACACAGGTAGTGCATGCTAGGCTTGCTATGTGCCTATCCCCAAATGCACCACTAAGTTACACAAAAACAAACACACATGTAAGATTCAGAACATGCCCTTCCTCAACCACACAATGAGCACACGTGCAGTTCATCCGCATACATCACACAATGCCAACCCCTTCAGGGAAGGCAGGGTACCTTGGACTAGGAGACAAATCTGTCTCCTAGCCACTTAGAGCTGGGGGGAGGGGGGAGATCGATGAGCCCAAGCCTCCTCTGAAGGGGCTAGAAACATTTGTACAGGGAAAAAAATAACTTTTTGGTGTAGAAATCCCTCTACCCCAGCGCTTCCAAAGACTTCCCTCTTCTCATAACCTCACACTGTCTTACAGGAACCCATCAGAGGGTCTGTGGGAAGAGGACTCGAACGCCTTGATACCCAAGATGGGTCTGCACAGGTCAGCATTACCTGGGAATTCGTGAGAAATGCAGAGGCTCAGGCCCAAATCCAGACCTACTAAATCAGACACTGCATTTTAGCAAGACCCCCAAAGGATTTGTGGACATATTCAGGTTTGGGAAGCACGCTTTAAGAATCCGCCCTCCAACACCCAGGACATTCTCTGATGAAATCACCCTGTCCATATCAGCCCTTAATGTCCAGGCTGCCTGAGCTCATGCCAAAGCCAACGAGGGAGCAGGGCATTCCTCCGCCATCAGACCTTCTGCCTCCTCACCCGAGACTCCCCTTCTCTCTTACCAGCAGTAACTGGAGTTAACAGCACAGCCTCAGGTGTCCAGACTCGCCTGCATCTCTAAACCCACCAGGAGCTCAGTGATACTAACAGTTTTCTCCCCACTAATTGTCTCATCACTCCACAACTGCTGCTTTTTATTTCATTATGTTCCTCATCAGTCTCAGATAGGAATATAACCGAAAAAGAAATTGGAGGGGAACAATTTCAATATTTCAAAACACATGCAAATCAACACCCAGAATCCTACCTGGAGTGTTTTTATTGAGACAATTCTGTGCTTGTCTGAGAGACGACCTTATAATAAATAAATTCATATCTTGCAAAGGTAGATTTTTTTCTCCCCACCTTATAAAGCTAATTATACCAGCACAACATAACATTTTCCTAAATGCTTGATAACCTCATCCTGTTACTCAGGAAATATTATTTTTAAATAGGTGTGATAGATACAAACTGAAACACTCGGATTTCAATTCCAGCCCCAATTCCCGGATCCCCTCTCTGAGTAATTTAAGGACTTCCTCTAGATAGTTTTTCATATTCTTTTAACTGACATTTTATCTTTATACAGTATCTCACAGAATGAGCACGCACTAAGACAATGACAGCCAAGAAGGCCTGTCATTTCTCATTCCGACAAAGACAGATGTCTTACACTGGCTTATGCCAATAATAGATCCAACAAAAAACAAAAGAGACTACACCTGCCGCTGATGTAAATGCACCAATTCACATTTGTGACACTCATTTGTCAATTAACAGATTTCTTCCATTGTTGACACACGAGACTTAAAAGATGTGGGCTCGAATGTGATGAATTAAAAAAGACAGATGAGTAAGCTAGGAGCTGCAAAGTAATGCTATAATGTGCTTTAGATATGAATATCAACTGACACCCCTGACAGGCCATACAAGGTTTTATTTCATTTTGCACTGTATCCAGGCTTCATACTTTGTCTTCTTTGTTCGTTTTTCATCAAGTTCCTAACATCTCATTCTGACAGCCAGAGACATTTAAGGCACTTTCGTTTCAAATGCAAGTTAGCGTACTTGATTTGTCATTAAAATGCAAAACGATTGCCATTGCAGGTAAATGTAGGTATGCTTAAAAGGTTGGATCTGCAAAGAAAAAGCTGAAAATGGTTTGGGTTCCTCTCCTTACCTCTTTCACAAGCATTGCAACCTCTGGGACCCCGCCCAACACCCCCTCTGGCAAAGGCCTGCCCCGAGGGAACCTCCGCAGCTCTGTGTCCCAGCAGTGGCCATCGCAGGGAGGCCAGGCCTGAGTGAAGTGCACCTTTCCCCTCCCCACAAATGTTGAGCAGATCTGAAGTTCATCGGTAGTAGAGCCGAATTCAGCCAGTGGAGAAGCACCAGACAGGCTTAGCTCAAGAGACTCCAAAAGATTCTTCCCATCGAGCCCCCATCCAAAGTGCCATCCAACCACCTACAGGGAAGGAGAAAACTCCACAGCCTAGACCTTCCTGTGGGAGATGGAAGAAGGGTCAGATGGGGACCTCAGGAGAAGACACTGTTTCAGTGACTTTTAATTCAGTAAATTTCACTCTTTGAGAAATTATCTTAAGGAAACAGTGAGAACAGTGAAGCCACGATTTATAGGCAAAAATGTTCATCACAGCATTTCTTATTAACACCTAAAAGTGGAAACCAGTATTTAAATATGTCAATAAGAGAATGGCTCAATTATGGTATATCCGTGGAACAAATATTATGTAATCACTGAAAGGCCACACTACCCGACTAAACTGAATCACATGATAGAACATTAAGAGGGGGAAAAAAGCGGAGGCAAGACGGTATATACAGCCTGAACCCAATTTTGTAAGAAGTTCTACATAGTCCAATGTTTTAAAAGTAGTATAGTGGTTTATTGTTCAGCAAGAAGATCATGGGTTTTTTATTTCTTTCTGTGTACTTTTTATGTTTTTAAAAATTTGTATAAAAGCAGTATGTATTAACTTATAACCAGAAAAAAGAAGCAACGCTTGAAAAACTAATTTTAAAAAGTAAACATTTCTTTGGTCCAATTTCCTGTTCCCTAGCACCACCTTACCATTTGCACTTTCTAGGTCTCAATTTCCTTTGTTAAAAGAAAGTATTAAACCAGTGTTTCTCAAACTATTCCACAGAACCCCAGGGTACTGCAAGGGGCTTCTGAGATTCTTCAAGTGAAGAAATTTGAATATAACATTGAAATTACTTTAGCCATTTTTTTTAAACTGTAATTTAAGTGCAGTATGCACTCTCAAACATGTTAGATACCAAATTTCAACACACTAGAGGGCAATGGCCTATTACCTTGCGTGGCCAAATTAATTCCTTGTGTGCAGATTTCAAAGTTTCTTCTTAAAATTGTCTAAAGAATATCCTGATATTTACAAGATGAAATTGGGGGGGGGGGGGGTACTTAACCATTTGCAACTATTTAACTGAGTTAGCGTCAGATATTGCACCAAGCCAAATACAAGAATAATCTCAACACTAGGACCACTAGAAAACTGCACTTGTCTCCAACCTCACTGCCAAACCCAGTGATCATCTCAACAGCTTCGTTGCTTTTGGTGACTCACTTCAGAAAATATTAAAACACTCATCCCATTATGGCTTTTCTATATAGGACTGTTGGACAAGCATTCTGCCACTAGAAAAACAACATTGAAAACCACTCAATTAAACCACCCGACAAGTTTCCTCCTGACCACGTGTGGTTCTATGAAGCACAGTGTGGGGTATCGTGGGAGGAGCGGAGCACTATGATAAGTGGGGTCCAGGTGAGTCCTGGCTTTTGCATGTACTATGTGACACTGGGTATGGTACTTCTCAATCTGAGCCTCAGCTTCCTCATCTGTAAAAAGGGTATAAAATCCTCAGAGTTGGAAGGGTTCGAGGAGATAGCAGGGTAACTGCGGAACTGTTAGTATTACATCATTACCACTATTTGGTCTATGTGGGAGGAAGGGATGGCTAACAGTGGGCAACTCAGCGTGATACCAACAGTTCACAAGGGCAACAGATGAAAGTGCTTTCATACAGTCCACAAGAGAAATTTCTTCCCTAATAAAATCCAGAGCAGTCTTGCTCTAGATTACCTAGCCCATATTTATTTCTTTGCTTCTCTATCATCTCACTTAATACTCCACAAGTACATCTTTAGTAGTAAATCAGTTTCAGATCTCCACATTCTACCTCCCTGCACACTGCTTAAATGGGATTTTTATAATTATCTTCCTGGGAAGAGGCTCTAACAGGCCCTTTTTTAAAAAAGCTAACACAGACCCTGTTAGTTACAACAGAACCATTCAATTCATGGTAGATCATAAATTACATAAAAGGCAACTTGTGGTCAAGGCAAGAAAATTGGAGGGGAGAAACTTATAGTTTTAGAACACAGTCACATGCTCCTTGCAAGGAAACACACTGCGGGATTGATTTCCCTTTTGATTTGGACACAAATCACAAGCAACGAATACCACATGACCCCAAGCTAAATAATCCTAAAGCTAATTCTGCTTAAAAACAACCAAAAGAATCAAAAATGAAGCCAACTGTTTCTGGAATAGCTGCTCTTTCGGCACATCACCTACAGGAACAAAACTCTTCTACGTTTAGTATTTCATTTGATCTGTATAACCCCGATAGAGGAGTCCACTATCCCCATTTGGAAATCAACACAGATTAAATGACTTGCTCAATATCTCAGAGATAATTTGTGATGGACTGAAGACTAACACTCAGGTATCCTGTCTCATGAGCTCATTACTTTTCCACCAGATCAGACATCAGCCAGAACTCCTCTGGCTTTTTGGTGTCCAGAAATGACTGAGCTTCAAATTAACACAAGTTCGGTTGCTCAATTACAAGATGAAAATATATATAATGATTGTAACGCCTTATATGATGCTAACTAAGCCTATTGGGATAATCATTTTGCAACCTATACATATATCAAGTTATGTTGTAATCCTTGGACTAGTGCTCTGTCAATTACATCTCAATAAAACTGGGAAAAACAATTACAGTTACGTGGTGCCCAGCAAATGACAAAGCATGTGCATTCTAATAACCCACCTCCTGTGCAGCCCAGAGACATCCTCCAAAGTGGACAATATTCTTTGCCTGTAACCGATGGGGAAAAAAGACTCGTGCCTCCTAAAGGGCCATCCCGATACACAAAAGCAATGGGACCCACACACACCTGAGGTGCATCCAAAAACTGTAGTGGAGGCCCCACCCCACCCAAGAGTCCTCTTATTTGGCCGAGAGGGAGTTTCTTGTATTTTTCTTGTTCATCTTCCTAAAGGAACAGGAAAATAAGTTAATGCGACCTAACTTTCTACAGACTTCCGGAACACTAATGTTTGATGTAAAGACTCCACTGGCTATGGTGTTTATCTCCCCTGAAAAATGATGAGGGCAAATTTAAATTTGGGAAGAAAGCAAAACAGTACCAGCCGTGTGGGAAGAGGGGGGTGGTGATTATTCCCTTTCCATGGGCCTGAAAGACCATTTCCTCTTCTCTACCACCCAACCTACATTAGTTTACCAGATGAAGGGGACAGCTATGAATTAGGATTGGGGGAAACACAATGGAATTCAGTAAGGTATATGAGCTAAGCATGTAGGTTTTGAGATTGGGGTCTTGGCTCCTCACTGACCAGCTAGCTGCATGCCCTTGGCAAAGTCCCTTCCCCTCCACACACTTTCATTCCGGTCTTCAAACCAGGAACACCTACCTTGCCATAAGGACTTAAGATAATCCAGGGAAGTCGTTAGCATTACTGCTATCTCTTTTAAAGTAACATCATGTTTTTAAACATCCATTTTAGCAAGTGAGAAATTCCCAAATTAGATAGCATTTTCCAGTAGAGGGGCACCGATGACATGTGGAAGTCTGCTCTGGGCTCTCCTGAAAGCAGCTGTCATCCCATCCTGGAAAAGCTCACATTCCAATGGAAGGCAGAGCTACTGCAAAGGCCCCAAGGCATTCACAGAACCAACAGGGCGCAAGGTGGGGAGGGGATACACCCCTAAGTGCCAGCCTTGCAGAAACACCGTGGCATGGAACGACATTATGAAGTGCAATTTCTCAAAGATGAGATTTCAAGTTTTGGTTCCTCCCCTTCTGAATGAGCCCGGGGCCAGCCCACAGGGCCTTGCTGGGTGCTAAGTGGCACAGCATGCTTATAGCAGGAGTCATGGAAGAACTGCATTAACTGTGACCCTTCAAACAGCATAATTGCCACGTATGTGTGTCAGGGCCGACACTCAGGCCCTGCCTAGCCTGGGAAAGGGCTGCCCTCCACCAGCTGGAACTGGCTTGTCTTCGCCACATGCCTGTCACTCCAGGGTGAAGGTTGAGGGGGAGAATCCATACCTCCCCCCACCCAAGTCCATACTTGATTGGCCACCACCATAGACTCTGGCCTGGCTCCTTTCTCTCCCCATTGAGCTTCCATGTCGCAGAACCACCCCTGGGGTTGGCACAGGGGATTCATGTCTGCATGAATGGGAGGGAGCTTGCCATCCTCTCCAATGCCTCTCCTCTTAGACTCCCACAAACTCCTGAGGGTACAGAGACCAGGGTCTCACCGTCTCCACTCAGGACAAACCAAGTTCCAAAGCTCTGGCATTGTGCAAGCTTATTTACCCTCCCCAGAAATCGACCCAGCGTGGCAAACTCTGCTCTCTCTTCAAGGTTTGGCCCAAGTCCCAATATTTTCCTCAAATTTCCTTTGACCAAGTCCTCCCTCGGGCAACCTTTCTGAGCATGAGAATCAATAGTACCCCCCTGGCACTAAATTGAGGTGTGTTGCCCTGTGGCAATCTAGGGAGACCCTCCTGGGAGCCAGCCCAGGCTCACCTGGATCAAGTCCCTGTTGCACCTTTCCTCTCTATATGTGGTTCCCACAGCTGCTCACTAATTCAAAGAGAAGAAGCTTCCCAGACAGTAAACAGTAACTATCCTCCCCAATAGGAGAGAACTAGTAAGTTCTCAAAGTCCTCTGGTTAGATTTGACAGCGGCCCTGTATAGTTCTAGTAATTTAACCCAGATTCACTTTATCTTCACATTGAGCATGTGAGCTTTTAAGGGGACACATCACATCTGTAAGTTCCAGGTGCTGGGCAACTCAGCATGCACGCAGTATTTGCATATCTACAACAAACAGAAGGGACCTATGAAGAACAATGATCCAAGGTCTCTAGCCCTTAAGGACAACTCCTGACAGCTTTGGGGGAACCATGCTATTCTGAGCACTCCCCACCTCCACTGAGCTGAATGGTAATCTATGGTCATGGCTGTATGAGCCATTGAAAGACCATGAAGACCACTTGACGGAGAGGTGCATACCTGGAGGGACCCAGTTAAACATGGCAGCTAGAAAGAAAAAGACCTTGTAACCCTGCTGGCATCCTCCAAGACTTAGGTCACCCCCAGACCTGCCTTCCCCTCACCAGCTAAAAAGAAAGAAGAGAAAACCCTTCAACTCTATGGTTAAATTTATTCCCCACAGTCATTCTTCCGGGGCTTCATGTCACAGTCTGGTATAAATGCAGTACTTCCCAGAGGCAGACACTTGACAAAAGACCTTTGGGAGTCATTGCCAGGCTCCATTTTTCTATACCACAGGTCAGGCTGAGTTTTCTCAGCAGAGCCCAGCCTCCAAGAACAGAATTCAAGATATTGGTTTGTTCTAATTACAACTGGAAGGATGGTTAGCATTCTGTGAGGTTAGTCTGGCTTAGGTACCTGGGAGCAATTCACAAGAACCAACCAAGACAGACCCACAATTCACCTGTCAGCACAACTGAAGACATTCCACCCACCCTCCTAGGTTCATCCTCAGGGTCCTAATCACCCACTGTTCTTAGGAGGTGTAGATCCTGAGGAATCAGGCTACCACAGTGATGCACTCAGAGGAGACGGGGAATACATTCTGAAAAATAAGTCCCTGAAAAGAACACCCCACCGGGCAACTCCAAGGTATCCCGTCACACACGGACATGCAAGCGAGCAAATGCCCACTCATCCGGTTCCTCGGAAAGTGGACAGCAAAAGCTCTTAACTAACTCCGTCCCCTCTCACTTTCTGCTCCAGCCCACAGTGCATTTTCATAGGTTCAATCAACAGGGCTGCTGCCAAGTTAAAGAAAAACTAGGATTTCTAAGAAATAAAGCACCTCAGAACACACATATTGAAATATCTAGATGGGTGTAGGTCTCAGTGAAACAGAAAAGAGTCTTGGAGAAGTGCTCCCTCTGCAAACAGCATTTTATTTGAGAAGAATACATCTCAATGATCCCCGTCCTGTTATTTCTTAAGCAGTATGGAAACAAAACGGAACTAGCTCTGACGGGGGCAACTTTAATTTTACAGTATTAAAAATGAAGAGAGTCTTCCTTTGCCATCATCCTAGGTTCTTCCCCACTCACATCTGCTCCACATCTGAGCGCCATTCAGGAGACGAAACAGCATAAAAACCAGCAGCCGAGTGGAGTATAAAGTGACAAAACTACCACAGAGGTCACATTCTGACAGTGGTCAACAGCAAAAGTGCCTTTCTCCACACGTCGTCTGTCTCTCCCCCCACGGCCTCTCCCAGGAGCTCACAGCACAGTGCCCTCACTGGAGGCAGACAATATAGAGAACGCACCTTTTCTTCGGTAAACAAAGCTCTACGTAGGAATCATCCGATTTCTCACTGACCCGTATCAAATTCAGGCCAGAGTTCCAGAGACCGTCTTGCCCCCGCCAACAATGAAAGTCTTTTCCCCTTAGACCCATACATTTTTACTACAATAATTTGAGACTTCATCAGAAAGGCCATTATGCCTGCAAACTTTAAATAATTTAAGTGATTCCTTGTATATAAATATTTCATATCAGAAATTGATTTCCAAATAAAGTACACATGAAGAATGACCACACTAAGCAGTGTCCAAGTACATCCTGTTCCCAGACACGGGCAGCATTTTAAGGCCTCCAAAAAACTGAATTCCACATGAGGTCCTGCAAGAGTCTATGCACCACCTACGTAGAAGTAAAACGGCTGCCTCTACCTCCCTTCACATGGTGCTAGAAACGGAGCCGGTGGAGTCTTCAGGAGGAAGGGCTAAATTAAAGTCTTTGAAACAAATTTTTGTTGCTAAACTGCTTAATTTTCAGGGGAATAACCTGGGAGGATGGAGAAGCCTGAGAAATGATGCTGGCTACTTGAATTGTCATGTCCGGAAAGCACTGAATTTTAACCTTGGGTAATACCTGAGTAAGATCTTAAGCACTCCAACCCTGAAAGAGCTCTGGTCACTTGGCCCCTCCTGTGTCAGGAGGCAAAGAAAAAACTCCTGTTCCTGAACGTTGTAAGGAAACACAGGCTGGGATGCAACCCCAAGCCGCCAGACATGCACACGTACTCCCCGAGTGGCGTGAATGGCAGTCACATGGAAAGGGGTGAACAAAGAACAGGGACGCACCATAAACACCATTAACCAGGGCTCCAGGCAGCACAGAATAAACTGAAAACAAATAGGCACTGAGGCCCCAACAAAAACTTTCCAGGCAGCCTCAGGAGTGTGACAGCCCAGGACCCTAGGGAATGCTGGAGTGTGGCAAAGAAGGAGAAGTAAGCAGGGGCTCCTCACTGAAGCCCCTCCCCTGCCATCTCCAACACTGGCCACTCCTTTCCACCAGCTCTTCCTTGGGTACCAAGGGGAGGAGGTGTGACAAGACCAAGTGGAGGCTGAACCAAGTAAAATATGCCCAATTCTTGTGCCAAGCCAGCAGCACAAAATTGAGCAAATTAACATGCATCTATAGCCCCCTTATGCACTATTCCGCAAAGCACCACCTCGCTGATGGAGACTTAGAACGCACCCGTGCACGCGCGCACACACGAACTTTTTACCCAGAGCAATAGCTGGGAAGAAAAAATTGTAACTCAAGCCTTAGTGAAAGCTAAATCCTGTCTCGCTTTAGCTGCTGCATTCGGTTTGATATAGCTAAATTAACAAAAATGTTCCCTTGGCATTTAAATTTTTTTCTTTCCTTTTTCCTCCTTGTAAGCAGAGTGGGGGGTGACGCATAATAAGTCAAAAGACAAAGCAACTTCAAAACAAAATCAGTTACTTGTAAACAATCCTTGAGGGGACTTTTTCCCCTGCTCTCCCCCCCCCACCCCAAGAAAAACAGCCCTGCCAGTTGTAATAGAAAGCCAAGTAAAGATAAATCAATTAGCTTGCTAATTTCTCCCCTCTCATTTATTTAGCTCTGCACTGTATTTGTCGTAATTGACTACAATTATGTTAATTACTAACTCCAGTATAATTACTATATTTATTGTCATTGAGCATGCGATGTACCCACAGCAAAGCTGGCATTTGTCGGGCATCAAGAAAGCAAACTGTCGAGAGGTGATTCTCTGCAAACTGGCGGATGTGGCTTCAGCAAATCAAAGGGCAAAAGAGATTTCATGCAATGTTAGTTTGAAAGCACCGGTTCATTAAGGATATTAATTTTCTGATAACTACACATTTAAGCATGACACACTAGAGCAGTATCTACAGGATTTCGCAATTATTAATGCGTGACAGTTTCAAATGCTAAGTGAATCAATTAAACAGCAGCATTCACAATTTGAGAAGAGATAACTGCTTCATAACTACCTAAGACTACAATTTTCACATGACAAAAAAGAGCCATTGAGGCGCCTTCAAAACCTGACAGGTCAAGAAAGAAGTTTGAAACAAAAGCACCTTACAACCATCATCTCTCCTCTTTACTTGTCAGATCAACTTTGCTAGTGTCTCCCCAGAAACGGCATCACATGCCAGCTGCCACAAGGTGATTTTTCATGTCTTGTCAAAGAAATCTTTTATTCTATTTGCTCTGCATTAACATGTTACATTTATTGATCAAGGGCCTGTTCGGCAGCCACAGCAGGGCACTGAGCTCTCCATGCCTACGGGGCTTTGATGTCCTGGTGACATTCGAGCCCGAATAATGCACATACTAAATGGATTTAATGCAGAAATGTGTTTGGGCCTGACAGTTACATTAATAACAGCCCCTCACACTGATAAATATGCAATTGCTACTATTAAGAGTTACCCAATTATGGGGAAAATATTTCTCTACCTTATAAATAAATCCATCAACGAAAAAAAAAAGTTTTAACAATGGTGCATTTTCTTAAAACACTTCTCCAGCTGCAGAAAACGGGGCATGTGGGGGTTAACACCCCCTCTCCAGCTTTCCCCTCCAATTGTTTTTAATAAGTCTTGCTTTATCTCAAGAATGGTTTGGGGTTTTTTTTTAAACCTCTTTTGTTGGTCTTCTTTGCTCTACCCGTCTCTTATTTCTTCAAAACCAGAGAAAAAGCAGACACCCAGGAGACTGAAAATCGGGTTCTGTATAAACTCAGAGAGGAGCTTAGGGGAGGTGGTGCAAAGGTGGGGGGCACATAACTGATCTCTGTAATAATGGGTCTGGAGGAGGAGGAGGAGGGGTCTTTAGAGAGAGAGAGAGACAGAGAGAGAGAGAGAGAGACAGAGAGACAGAGAGACACTCTAGAAACCTGAACATATGTGTCTCTCTCCCTCATTTAAAACCCTAAGTGACCTTGTGCTGTGGCAGTGATGGGGGTGGGGGTGTGAAGGGGAAGGGAAAGCAGCTGGGAGAGAAGAGACCTTTTATTAGAAAAGTGTTGGCCAGGGAGAATTTGTAGTTATTATATCCCTGCAATTAAACACAGACACCCAGCAAAAAGCATAATCGTTCCCCTTTCATCATAAAGGAGCAGGGAACAGCTGAAATCACCAACACTGCAGTCCCTGAGAAGACAAGAGGAAAGAGGTTTTTCAGATGGTGGGTGTGTGCATGCAAGAGAATACATGTGCAAGTGAATACATGTACAAGTAGGGACAGATGGATGGACGGATGGACACACACACGCACACACCCCTCTTCTCTCCAGACTCAAAACTCATGCATGCAGTAATGGGTCTCAGGGTCCCCATCCCAAGACTGGGACAGAGGACAGTTTAAGCCACAGCAATTGTGAAGCCACTTCCCAGGGCAGTGGCCTTCATCTGAGCCACACCTCACAGCTCAGGGGTCAAGAAAAGAAGGGAGTAAGTTCCCTGGGAACCTCCCACCTCCAAGCCAGACTAGGTCTCACAATGAGGTCCTGCAAACCCAACATTTCCCAATCAGGGTTTTGGCAACACAGAAGAGAAATGCAACAGATAGAACTCTGAAGCCAACAGGGTCTCCAATTCGGAGCTGCAGAATCCACTGTGACCCCACAATGGTGGCTTCGGCAGGCTGCTCAGGATTTTCGAAGAAAAAAGAAACCTTTTCCCTGAGCAAGGAAATATAGACTTGGAACAGGCTGCCCATCTTCTCACACACCAAAAGCAACAAGTTATATCTTAAGAAGCAGTTTGGAGTAACTATAAAGATGAAGTCAAATCCCCAAGGCCATTTACTCCGCTCTCTCTCATTGAACCACCCGGGTAGTCTAGAGCAAACTTCTTCTCCCATCTGGGTCTCAGTTGCTTCATCTGTAAACTGTGTGTAGTAACAGTCCCACTGTAAATGCGGTTGGGAAGACTGAATAACACTTGAAGTGTTCTGCTCAGCTCTGGCAAGTAGTAGGAGCTCCATAATACTGGTTAAGACAAAAAAAAAAAAAAAAGACAATAAACATGACTGATATCACCTGTTTGATACCTTGTCCCTAGACTCCTTTGGAGAGTGAAGCCAGTCACCTCTCAGTGCTTATTTGCAAGGCTGCCTTATTGTGAAGCTCAAAAGTCATTCTACAACCTGTCTGGGACAGGACTCAGAAGTCTTCCTCAACAAAGCACAGTTGGCATGGGGAAGGATTCTTTTTGTCCATGGCTGTCCCATGCCATGCCCTGCAACGCATCTCTGGCCTCATTCACTAACTGCTAGTAAAGCCCCTACCTCCATCATTAGGACACAACTTTGTGGCTGAGAACTTAAAGGGCCAGGGAGTACAAAGTCTGAAAGGGTTAAGCTTGCCAAATCTTCACCTCCTCCCCCAAAACACCACTGCTTCCAGCTGGTACCCTGACACATGGAAGGCGGCTCTATCCACAGGCACAGTGAGGTCCTCAGGATAGACAGCAGGGCAGAGGGAGAAGGCGGAGTCATGAGGCCCAAGTTCAAAAAGCTCAGGAAGAAGAACTTTATAAAAAAAGGGAAATTAAACCCAAGATTCTGAGGGAGTAAAATGGATGCCAAGGGAAATAAAAGGCATTATGAGAAAGTCTAAAAATTTCTTAATCTAGAGACAAACACAGTAGGAAATCTGGAGACACTGTTTACGGAAGCACTTTCTAAATCACACCGCAAGTTACAGGGACCATCATCATCTATGAGAAAGCTGAACCTCATTACGGTCCCTTAGACAACTCTCTCCAGTCTCCCACCACTTCCCCCAGCCCAGTCTTACCCACAATGGCTCAAAACCTATTTTCCCTGACCAGAGGGTTAGGGACGTTCTTGGAGGAAGAGGGTGCTGCCATTTATACCCTGATACCTGCTCCCTTAGTGACCTCCCCACCCTCCCTCCCGTTCAAGCAGTTTTTGGTGGTGCTACAGTGATGGAGGTTACTTGAGCAACTTTAAATACAGGAAATCAAAGTCTTGCTACTGAGACCTTAAACATTACCTGCCAAGTCATGTTTCCACTTCACCTTTTGGTTGTATGTTCTGTTGGGAGCTGGAGACATGAGAATCGACAGTGATATTCTTGGGACAAAAAAAGATGCTTTTCACAACAATGCCCAGGTTAGAGAGACCACTCGTTCCAACATACAAAGACCCTTAGAATTTATCAATGCTCTAGAACGGTTTTGAAAATTCACTAACAGTTTATCTTTCTAAAGTCTATCTTTTCTACCATCATCTCTACCCCTGAAGGTTTAGGGACATGAGCTCTGTTACCACCCCCCACTCCACCATCAACATGCTGTCCAAGTAAGACCACTACATTTGGGTTTTAAAAACACATATGAACAAGGTCCCTGACTGCAAAGAAATGATTTGATGAAGACCCATGTCAACAGAACATGCCCTTTGTTTTTTGGGGTTTTTGTGTGTGTGTGTGTGTGTGTGTGTGTGTGTATGTGTGTGTGTGAATTTTCACTTTATTTGGTAAAAATTTAGGACCGTAATTACTGGATCATATGGTAAGTTTTGGTTTTTTTATAATAATTTTTTATTATGTTATGTTAGTCACCATACAGTATATCCCTAATTTTTGATGTAATGTTCCATGATTCATTACTTGCGTATAACACCCAGTGCTCCATGCAATATGTGCCCTCCTTAATACCCATCACCGGCCTATCCCAATCCCCCACCCTCCTCCCCTCTGAAGTCCTCAGTTTGTTTCCCAGAGTCCATAGTCTCTCATGCTTCATTCCCCCTTGTTTACCTCCCCTTCATTCTTCCCTTTCTTCTCCTACCGATCTTCCTATTTCTTATGTTCCATAAATGAGTGAAACCATATGATAATTGTCTTTCTCTGCTTGACTTATTTTACTTAGCATTATCTCCTCCAGTCCTGTCCATGTTGCTGCAAATGTTGTGAAATCGTTTTTTGCTGGCTGGGTAATATTCCATTGTATATATGGACCACAACTTCTTAATCCAGTCATCTGTTGAAGGGCATCTCGGCTCCTTCCCCAATTTAGCTATTGTGGACAATGCTGCTATAAACATTGGGATGCATATGGCCCTTCACTACGTCTGTATCTTTGGGGTAAATACCCAGTAGTGCAATTGCTGGATCATAGGGTAGCTCAATTTTTAACTTTTTAAGGGACCTCCACACTGTGGAGGTACAGTGGCTGTACCAACTTGCATAGAACATGCCCTTTGAACTGTTCCAAGTCTGGGTGGAGAATTTTCTCTTACGCATTCCCACTGTATTATGAACAAAGGTATGCTCCTAACTGACAAAGATGAAAAATATGTAGAGGACGACTGGGTTGAGCCTATGGAATGTCAAAGACAGTTGGAGAACTGAAGCACATTGGTTAGCACAGGCTAGGTTATGCTGCATTAACAAATACCCTAAACTCTTATAAACAGATTTAGTTCTCTTAAAACTGATGTCCGACACGGATCAGCAAAGGGTTTTGCTCATTTACAGTCAGAACCCAATGATTACAGCAGGTAGAAGCGTAATTGGCAAACTGTGCACTGGCTTTTCAAGTATCTGCTGGCTGGTCACACCAAAGGATACAGCGATGTACAAACATACCACGCATGGAAGGAGAGAAAATCCCAAATGTCCATAAGGAACCCCAATGACTACCATAGATTGAAATGGCCCCTGTGGAGGGTCAAGCCTGGGCTTTCAGCCTCCCCAGCAACATGTTTAGCTCTAACTACAGCTATGCTTCTTGAAGTCCTGTTACGTGCCAGGTAATTTGTAGGCACTTTACACAGTCACACACTCAGAATTTCTGCAGTCAGCCTGAGGACAGTTAAACAACTGGTGAGTGATAGAAGGATTTCAAGCCAGGGTGTCTAACCACAAAGCCTAGGTTCCTTTTCATTCCTTGCCCATTTTCCCAGTTTTGCACCAAGTTACCAGGCCCAGTTTCATCTAGCAGTTCAAAACAGACACAAATGGTGGTGCGCCTGTCCTCGAAGCCCTTACAGTGCACCCCCAAGTGTCCACCTCACTGCCTGTGTGGGGGCGGGGGGCACAGAGCCACCATGTCTTTACTGGAGCTTCCCAAAGTCTCCAGTCTTTCACTTTCTTCACCCTGGCCAAAGCTAGGGAAGCAACAAGCAAACTCCCACCTAAGAAATTTTCTCCTAAGCAATTCCCCCATCGAGGACATTTATCCGAGGGATGCTAAATAAGATGCAAGTGCAAATAATTTAATTTTTAAAACGTAAGCTTCCTGTTGCCATAGATCAATTAAACCCTCCTGATTTTATTGCCAGATTGACACAGGCGTATTTATCACTGTTTGCCATGGGAGCCCTGCTCTGCCCGCTGTGTTCGACGAGCTTAGCAAGCGACCCACTCACACCACTCAGGACTCAGGGCCCTTGGGGGAGGGGGATGAACACCACGGAGAACTCTGTCCTCTCCCAATCTGGGGGGTTGGGTGGGGCAGGGGGACTGAAGCTGGAATAGCTCATTAAGCAGCACTCTTTGCCTTGAGTAGATCAAGGAACTAGAGCTGGCTAAAGCACAGGTTCTTTTTACTGATCACGGTAAAAATAAAATATGAAAACGTCAAAAACAAGTTCAAGGAAGAGTTTGGGACAATGGGTACTCAAATATTCTTAGTAGCAGGAATTGGTAGAACCTCTCTTGAGGGGAATCTGATATCTTTATCAGAGCCCTCTGACAATTCTGTCTCTAGGAATTTGTCCCAAGAAACTCAACAGAGACCAATTCATGAGTATTACAAGAATATTTATAACATATTTTAACAGTAAAAGTCTGGAAACAATCTGAATGTCCAACACTAAGAAATAAGAAGCCATTAAAAACTGTACTGCAGTATTTACTGATGGGAAAATGCTTCCAACACAATGTGGGCAACAGCATTGTTTTTAAATATTTGGCATTATAAAAGATTGGAAGACAATAAAATGTCAGCAGCGGTGATTTCCAGTGGTGAGATTATCAGTGATTTGAAAGAAAGAGCGTTTCCTTGTAACTTTAACATTTCTATATTGATCATGTTTCTACTCCAAAAAATGATCTTCAAAAAGTAAAACCTAAAGTACGATTTCACGCAGATGCAGACACTGGACTTGTGATCATTAATGCATTCGAATTCAAGGAGCAACACTCCTCCTCTCAGGCATTACCTGATGAGCTCCCTAAACCCTCTATCCCCCATTCGAGGGTGGATGGCAATATCCCGTCCCTGGAAATCATGTCCAAAAAAGAAGGAGATGTAGGCTGAAAGGGCAGAGGAGAGAATGTTTGAGTCTTCTGAGGTAGCCAGAAGTTTCACTCGGACCTGTTGTCCTGCCTCGCTTTCCAACTTCCAACCTGACAGGACGCACCTTAGCTCCAGCAACTTTCATTCCCTAAGGAAAGAGTTCTAGAAACAGCACAGCCTGAACTTCCACAACCTTGTGCGTGGACAGGTAACCAGTTTACCATTGGAGGATCCAAAAGGAGCAGAGGATTCACAACAGTTAACACAGGAGAGGACACAGAGGTGTAACAGGATAAAAGTTTATATACATAGTGACTTAAAACTGAAGTTTAGAGCTTATAAATCCATAAGCATCCTTCCCTAAAGCATAAACAGGTGACCATAGGAAGAATCAGCAGAACCATCACTTCTATGCATGATATTAACAATGTTGACGGTGTATGGTTATGAATTAGTGGTCAGACAACAGAGAACGATGTTCCTAATGGGAGCGGTTAACTGAAGCCCGGTGCCTCCATTTTAACTACTATCTTGGCAAGAAGGAATACAATATGGCCATTTAAGACATTCATTCATACTGGAGTATCTGCACAAAATAGCTCTGGAGCTATTAACAGCAGGGCAGAAAAGAACTGAGAGGCTAAAGGATCTTCACGTAACGAATTTTTTCCTGTGTTTTGCATGTTTGTTCCTTCTAAAGCCATGTGCAAGTATGAGCCATTCAAAAAAATGAATAGAACTCCTTGCCTAAAAACGAACCGTAGCCTAAAATACAAACAGACTACAGTTGATATTGTGACCTACAGGTGTAGCAAAATTTGAATTAGGGGTTATTGCTCTGTTTAAGCCAATACTCTGATAGGACTCTCTGGATTGGGTGGGGGGTAGGGCGTGGGTCTGCAGAGATGCTCTTTAAGAAAAGAGGAGAATGATTTTTCTGTATATAACAAAGTAAGAATTCTGGGTTTCTGAGGGCAGCTCTGGGAAGAGGGTAAGTGACCTGGAAAGGTGAGAAATGGGCTGGGAGACAGAGGCACGGGGTCACATGCAGGAACCCTGACCCTAATGGGAGCCACACCAGGGAAAAATTCTCTATGGCAAGGGAGCACCCAAAAGATTTCCAGAAACAGTGTTATCCCAAGCGTGTCTCCTACTGTGTGCTATGATACTACCCACATCCCCCACCAGGATACCTTGAACTGGCAGAAGTCTGTAATAAATAGTTATATTGTGTTGGGCTTTGGAGAAATGAAGGGAATATCGTAAACGGGGTCAGACAGGCTGCCAACAGGTAGAACAGCAGACAACAGAGCAGAGAGGTGGTTAGAGCTGGGAACTATGGTGAATCCTGGGGGCAGGGCAAACTGACCAGGTGATATGCTCCCCCAATCCCATGGAGACAGCGAGGCTGAGCTAGGGAGGAACTTTCTACAGAATGCTGGCTGGGGATTCACGTTATTTCATTTATTCTCTCCCCTTGGCCACTTATTTTTTTCTTTTCTTTCTTTTTTCTTCTTTTATTAAGAATTAGCTATGCATCTAAAAATATCTTTTATTTTGGTCCAGCTGAAGGCGGAGATGGAGACCAGTGCCTAAGTAAGCTCACGTCTTCCTCTGACACCCAAGAGAAAGAGCGTCACCTCCCCTCACCCCCCAGTTAGATATATAAGACAGTCAAAGAGGATCCAACCCCAACATACCCACATTAAGTTGGGACTGCTTTTCTCCATTATGGTCTGTAAGCCCCTCTAGCCTAACCAAGTCCTCATGTAAACTCTTCCTGAACCTTAGACCTCACCCCCCACCCCATGGCTCATCCCTGCCCCAATCCAGCTACAACCCAGTGTGGTAACCACACACCAAAAAGAACAGGCTCCTGACCAGATGGGACAGCACGTCAAACTCAACACTACAGAAATATTCTCCTCCCAACAAAGGAGAATCAAATTCACAACTCCCCTCCCTCAAATTCTGTTTTACTAACCTTCCTCTCACTGAATTGCCTCTAGAACCTGTCCTTTCCTTATATATCCAGCCCCTCGGAGCCCAGAGCCCCTTCTCACCACGGACTCTGCTCACCACCACACACACACACACACACACGCACGCACGCACCTCCCAGGGTCCAGCCCCTTCTCTGCCAAAGGGAGGGAGGGCCTCTGAGTTTGACAAAGACAGCTCTGTTTCCTCAGACCTGACAGCTCAGTCCCATGACCTGTCCCCGCTGACACACTCCCTCATGGGGCCCAGCCTCCTCCAACCCACATCCGGGCTCCCAACAGCAAGGCATCCCCAGCCTGAGCCACAATGCCCCAAGCTTCTGGAAACCAGTCACACAGAAAGAGCCCCTTCCAATGTCCAAGTGAAGAAACCCTTTCCCCGAGTCTGCACTGGGGAGCTTTTTAAGGGGCACACATGTCTCAGGCACCACCCAGTGCAGGCTGCATACTTTTGTCCTGTCCTTGGGTATCAGGACCAAAAATCATCCTTAATTTCTTTAGAGTCAGCATTTCTTTGTTTGGCATCCTCTCATCACCACATATTAGTTTGTGACTTTTCAGTTTCCCTATCTCCCCAAAATCATACAAACCCTTGTACGCATGCACTCAGAGCCCTCTCTTTCAACATAACCCTCTGCACACCCTTCCCTAAAGGTGCATCTCAGTAAGGATCAGCACAAAAAGCCCTGTTGGCTTAAAGTCCCCTCTACCCACTGGTGCCTTAATGCCCTGAGTTTTGTCCATCTTCTCTCAAATTCTTAATTCCCAAGTGTCCTGACTCAGAGGCTGGGAGAGACAAGACTCCAAGGCATGGAAACACAAAAATGCCTGAGCCCTGGGGTGGGATTCGAGCTCCTCGTCTCTCCTTCCACCCCAAGACAGTTTGTTCCTTTCAGAGGACAGCAGAGTTCTCAAGGGAGCACTTAGAAGAAAAGCCCTACAGGGGACCAGCTTCTTAGGAAAAGCCACCACCCTGACCCCTGCTCATTTATCCCACTGATACTTGCTTTCTAAGTATCTCCTATTTCCCTCTTCCAAAACCCCAAACCAGTCACAACTGGAAACCTTCTATGAAAAAAAACACTGTATTCTCCAATGGGATAATACAGAAGGTCACATTAACTTTTGCCAAGACTGGAACAGGTTAGAGTTCCCCTCCCACCTGCCCCATGCCAACAGTGTCTTAATTGCTTTGAAATACCATCTGGGAGAAATCATCGCAAAATATTTAAGGTTCCAATTCATTAAAAAAAAAAAAAAAAAACACAAGTCAAAGAAAGAAAACACACATATATACACCTTACCTGTGATTTCGCAAAACTTTGGGAGATGGGGTTATCCAGAAAAGCACTCCTAAATGCCCCAAAATGCCCTTGTTGGTTCCATCTCATTCCTTCCCCAAGAGTATTCTAATTTGTCTGCATAGGTATCAGTGAGAAAGGAAAAGAACGAAGCAACACTATGCTGGCCATCTTGTAGGACCTCAGGGGAGATGGAAGATGTCCACACTCACAGCTTTTTCAGTGGCGCAAAGAGGCTAGCCAAAGATTCATCTGAAGCAAAGCCCCACTTTTGGGGTGTGATGCCACATGTCTTCGAGCCCCACACCCTATGCAGAACTGGATGGTGACTTTCACCTGCAGGCCATGACCAGGAGGACTGGGCCTCCCTGGCCTGGTCTGCATCTTGTGAAGGGTACATACCTCAGAAGGTTAAAGCTCAGATCGAGCCTCTTTGCGAAATGTCCACAGTCCCTGCCAAGGTGCTCTGGAATTTCTCTGCAGTCCTGGCCTATGTAGGACACCTGGAAATTAAATGGAACAGAAACAATGTGGCAAACGGAAATCGCCCAGCTGCTCCCAACCCTGAGTCATTGATCCGAAGATTGCTTCCGCAACTTTAAACGCACGCGCTCCTCACACACAAAAAAGGTCACATTTGTGACTGTTTTCCTGATCAAATCAGCTTTGGGGGCTTCAGGGACTCTGCCAACAGTTCCCCTTTCCTGGTACACTTAGCATGATGGAGACTAATGCCAGCACAATGGAAATTGGACTAAAATTGGCCAGATTCAGGTGTCCAGAAAAGCCCCCATGTCAGAGCACGCTGATATAATCACAGCAATCAGCCTCCCGCTCAGGGGCCTTTCCAACAGCTGCCCCTCTGGCTCCCCTCCTCCCTCTCCCCCCTTGTTCCCCCCCTCCCCCAAATACCCTGTTATGCACATTACCTCATAAAAGACACAGCAGATGCACTTACCAGCATTCAACCTGCAGGGTGCTGGAAGAAATAGGGTTGGACAAGAAAACCTCCCCAGACCGCCAATCTCATCCTATTACCACTGTGTATAAAATGTCCCCCACACTCTGTACAAACTGATTTGAAGGCGACAGGGAAATGAAGGGTGGCCACAGCTTCCAAGCCTCTGTTCTCCAGGGAGCCTTTTGCGACCAACCCCACTCGGGTTGCAGAGCTGTTCCCTTAGGCCTTCTTTTACTTATCATTATTAACAACCTAGTATGTGTCCAAATATTAAGAAGCTGAATTGAAATTTGATGCCAGAATTTCTGATTGTAGGACGGTCAGAGGGCTTTCTCACAGCTCCAACCACTCAATCTTTGAAAACCATTTTTTTAACAGATAGTTGCCAATTCAACCACAAGGCACTAATTCCAAAATCCATAAAACAAACCCATAGGTGAGAGTTGGCCAGGGAATCAAAACATAGGCTACGTCCCTAAAGAACTCCCTCCCCCCAACCGCCAGGTAGAAATTCAGTCCTATCACATGGCTAACAATCTTGATCCTTTCTCCAAATACATATCCTCCTACACATATAGGTAAGAACGTCTTGGAATAAATAAGATTCTCCCAGGGGTTATGCTCCTTAATGGGGAACAAGAATGTGGTGGTCTTACAGAACTCTAGATATCAAGTTGAACATTATGACTTACTAATATTCAATCTTAGAACTACAGAAATAGCACTTTCATAGGACTCAGGCTAATTTTTAAAAAGAAAAAAAAATCACACTCTACGCTAATAAGTTCAATTTTCAAGTCCGTTCCCACGCCTGTCCAATCCAATGGGGACAAACTGCTGACAGTACAGGATCCTGTACTCACTCCCTTAGTAACTTCATTTCTGGAGGAGAGAAAGTGGGGGAGAAAGGACAGAAAAATAGCTGATTCCAATAAAATAATTTGGACTCAGGAAGACACAGGCTAAAAAATAAAGGTCTCCAAGTTCAATCTAGCAACCTCCCTTTTCTACATGGAAGCCATCTTTCCTCAGAACTCCTTGTGTAATAAACGTAGGCTTCCAAGCAGAGATGGAAATCACACAGCAAGAAGAGACTGGGGATGTAAGGCCCCAGTCAGTCTAGGGACTTCAATTTCCCTCAGGATACCCACTTGATCAGCAGCAGTTTCTATCCTAGAATATTACATTGACCCTGCAGGCCCATGGCAATCCCCAGAAAACCCATCCCTTTCACCCCATCATGCACCCCCATCTTATACACATCAGTATTCAAGATCTCTGTGGTATATACAGCATAGAGGCTGAGGTTTAGATGTAGAAACTGAGCTCTGTCCTTAGAGACTCACCAAGGACTCAATCTTGTAGGGACCCGATTTCTCAAAACCCCTCATGTTTTTACAAAGAAACTAAGACTTTAGTGGCATGCCCAGGGTAATGTGGCTTTTAAGTCCTGCCCCAGGAATAGTACCTTCCAACTTGGGCGCCATGGAGTTCTTACAAATCCACACGTGGGTGTGCATTTTCTTGATCAAGAAACACCAGTGGTACATTTATCATCATGCTTTGGCTTCAAAAACGTGTGTTCCTAGTTGAAAGGTTGTGAACTACCTCATGACAGGATGCTGAAAGCCCCAGAAGAGCGCAGAACCTAGGGAAAGAGGGAGATTTGCTCCCCTCTTTCTTCTGTTCGATCCCCTCTCAGAGGCAAAAGGAGCACCAGGGAACCTATCACCATGAAACATGCAGACCATTTACATGCCTAACAGGACTTTTATCAGCTTGTTTTATTACAGCAGCTTAACACAACATCCCAGGAAAACTAAAGCACAACTTGTTCCCCAGTGAAGACCAAGTCTCTAAAATTTAGCATGAAAATCAACTTTGATAAGCCATCTGCATGCTTGGACACCCCACCCCCACCAACCCCCGTGCTAAACTAGGAGCATTTAGAGATAGGAGTTCAGCTGACCACATGTAAGGGTCCAGATCGGTGGGACAAGGCTTAAAAGCTGCAAGCAGCCACTGCCAGGCACTGCAACCAACACTCATAATAAGAAAGGCATGTTTAGGAAGTGCTTCTGAGTGGAAGACATTACCTCTCAGGATGTCAGAAAGCTTTTTGGCGCATAGGACCACCTAATGTAACAAGCCAAAAGAGCCAGACCAAAAATAATTTGCTACTTGAGCAAATAAGGGAAATTGAGATTAATAGACCCTAAATGCCACAGAAGCAAGAGCACAACCAGACCAAGAGTCATTGCATTTAGTCGATTACTTTTAGACTGAAGAACCAAGTTGTGTACTTTTCATTTGCCTACTTTATTATCACCAGTATCCCAAAACTTCGACCCTGTGTGGAATGGTAACAGAAAGGGACACCGTTATCAGGGGCATGTAAAACATATGAGGATCCCCCCACAGAGGGATACCAGAGAGGACAAGAGTATCTGTGCAGAATCCCTTCATTCACATACCCAGCCCCTCTAAGCAGAAGCCACGGGGAATTACCAAACTGCAGAAGACTACAGATTTCTCTTTGCAGTTGGGACAGTCTGGCCCTCTGGACATTTCTGAGGACGCTAGGTTTGTTAGTAGACTGCGTACAGAGACGATTATTTTTTGATGCCTGACCCCAGCCAGTGGCGGAAGATCCTTGATTTTAACCTCACAGTACTGAAAGGTCTGTCAGAGTAGAAACAGTCCCTGTGCTACTACTTACTAGCTGTGTTATCCTGGATGGGTCACAACCTCAGAGTTTGTCTCCTCTTCTATAAACTAGTCTAACACCAACTACATCCAAAAGGTATGGCGAATAAGGGAACTAACATTTATTAAATGCCTACCACCTGGCTGTTACCTAGTCAATCCCAGTGAGTCCTAGATCATCAACTTACAATGAGAAGATAACCTATTAGAGTACACAGCATTGTCCTCAGCACCTAGTGGCCACTCAGTAAATACTTGAATCAGACCACTACTCCTAAGAAAGGGATTTGTTATTCCCTCTTGGGCACAGGATTTCAGTGCCCGGATTCCAAGTTTGTATTTGCATCTACAATTATATTGATGTCACTACTTGGTCATAAACTATCGGAAAAAGAAGATTGAGGATTTAGTGTGGTATGAATGACGCAGTCAAGCCAAGAGAAGGCCAAATGAAGTCAGATTCATGTTGAATAAAGAGAGTTTACAGGGAAGAGTAGAAGGAGGGCTGATTGAGGCCCAAGAAACTTCTAAAACCCAGGGCAATAGCAGTCAGCCCACAGCGGCTTCAAAGCAATGACCTAATTTCAACAAAACATAATCCATCTCATTTAGTTGTTTTAGTGGTGTTATGGGTTTTTTGTTTTTGTTTTTGTTTTTTTTTCTATGCACTGAAACCATCTCTATTTGGGGGATAGGTCTCTATGAACTTAGAAAAAGTTGTATCTGGTTGTGTATTTAAGCAACATTGCAATAAGAACAGTATCAATACCATGGGCTCCGGGGAAGGTTTTTTTGTTTTGTTTTGTTTTGACGATGGCTCTACCAAACTTTGAGAAGTACCATGTGACACACATTCCAGGAACTACTTCTTGTTATGGCTGTCATTAGAAACTAAAAGAGGCAGAATGCAAAAAACAAACAAAAAAACACCACCCCTCCCCTAAACCCAGGGCTGCCACTCAGATCCACTGGTCTAGGAGATTCAGGACCTGGGGGACTAACACCCCAGAAGCATTTTCTCAGCCTGTCTTTTTCAGCTCCTCCCCCAGCAGCTCCATCGGCTTAAAAAAGTCCCCTAAGGGCTCAACAGGTTAGTGATTGCCTTTGAGCCCTTTGGAGTGGGCTCAAAGCAGAGGATGCAGGAAAATGATCAAATTAGGGAAATGTAGGAAGAGAGGAGGCGGCACAGGAATGTTCTTAGCCTACTATCAAGTGCTCCATGAAGTTGGAAGAAGCTACACCCAAAGAATGCTGAGTCTGAAATGCAGAGACCTAGGGTCTGGGGGGAATGGGGTATTCTTGGGCAGATCCCCTCTCCTCCAGCTCCTCCCTCTAGGCAGGCATGTTAACTCCCAAAAGCTGTTTTCCCTGCCATCTAAATAAGACACATCATTTTTAACCTTTCCCACTGCCTGCTACCTCCCTGGCCTGCTCACTTCTGAACTCTGAGAAGGTGGAAACACTTGCCCAAAGAAATCTCAAAAATCTAACTGCCTGACACTACCTGCCTTAGGCAATCCAAGGGGAGAGCTTCAAAACCTCAGAACTGTTTCTCTAGGGCATGCAAAGAAAGGCGGGAGGAGGGCTGGCTTAATCAGAGGTTAAAAAGAGAGACCTGGCTTTTCCAGAAGGTAAAAGGCACCTGGGCCAGCAGCCTTCCAGCAATGACTGAGAACACCTGAGGCTCCACTGCAGGGCTGAAAGCAAGTGAGTCTAGGTGCCTGTCACCCAGAGTTGAAACTGGAATGTTGCCATTCCTCACAGACTCCAGTTCAAGAAGTCAGGTGCCGAGTGAGCTCTTGCCATTTGTGCAACATGGAGGGACCTAGAGGGTACTATGCTAGGTGCAAGAAGTCGGAGACAGACAAGTACCATATGATTTCACTTACATGTGGAATCTAAAAAATGAACAAAAAACAAAAACAGACTCGAATACGAGAGAACAAATTGGTGGTTGCCAGAGGGGAGGTGGGTGGGAAGATAGGCAAAATAGGTGAAGGGGGTTAAGAGGTACAAACTGCGAGGTATGAAGTTAGTCCCGGGGATGAGAAGTACAGCACTGGGAATATAGTCAGTAATATTGTAAAAATGTTGTAGGTGTGTGTATGGTGACAGATGCTAACCACCCTTGTGGTGAGCAAAGTATAATGTATAGAATTGTCGAATCACTATGTTGCACACCTGAACGAAATAACATTCTAGGTCAACCATGTAATACACTAAGAAATCAGATGCCCAAATAAAAATGGGGGAGTTTAGCCTTCTACCTGCCTTGAATAAGGGCCCTAGGTCTAGGATCCAGAGGCAGTCTGCAGTGTGGCCACAAACCTACAGCCTGCTGGCATGCATTATGATTTTCATGGTCTTTAGTGGGACCTAGGCACTTCTGCCATCCGGGGGTCCTTAAAAAATAAACCACACACACACACCCCTAATGTTTATATTTTACAACTTCATTAGTATGAAGATGAATATATTAAGAGGTTTTCTTTGACCAAAGTTATTTTCTTCTGATTATGAAATTACACACTTTGTATGAGCCCCTAAAAGTAGCCTCAGCTGTGGGCATGGTCCACTCAGCCTGACGAGAAATCGGCGTGGCTGGCCTTAGCAGCGAGCAGTAGGGACAGAGGAGGTGGAGGGGACCTTGTCGACCTAGGGGGCCTTCCCCTCTTCTCCCAAGGCGGGGGGGGGGGGGGGATGCCAGGCCCCAAAGTCCCCTCACCAACCCAGGGCGGGATGAAAGAGTCGCCAGCTGCAGACGCAGCCCCCCTGAGCGGGGGCAAGGAGCTCTTTCGAACCTCCGGGTGGCCCCTTGCCTCAGCATTCCCTCCCCACACCGACTGCCCCAAGCGAAGGCGGGGTTCGTCCTGGCGGACTTACTTGAGTTCCACTGACCACGAGCCCGGCCATGACGACGGGGCGGACGCGCGGCGCGGAGCACCGAGAGCGGAGCACCAAGCGCAGAGCGCGGCGGCGGCGGGCAGCAGCGCCCGGCGCGCAGTTCCGCACTAAATAGTCAGCTGACCCGGCGGAAGCCCGAGGCGCGGGCCGGGTGCTGGGACCTGGGCTCAGCTGCGCGCCGGCCGCTTCTGCTCGGCCGGCCCTCGCGCCTGTGAGCCTAGGCACGCCCCCTCCACGCGCCGCCACAGGTGGCCCCCGGCGCCCCGCGCTCACGCCGAACGGCCTGACCTTGACTTCCCCCATGGCCCCTGAGCGCCCCAGGACCTCCCCGCCCCCTGAGGGGCCAGGGAACCAGGAATAGCTTCGCCCCCAAAACTCCAAGCCCAGAACTCTACTGCGTTAGTCGGGGGCGGGCTAAGGGGAGGAGGGCTTCGCATGAGGGGGAGGGGCCCATCTGAGTCGTTAGTTAGTGGGGGACGTGGAGAGCGGGCCTTTCCTATATTTCACAATCCAGATTACATAACTGTCCTCGACTGCGGGGAGGAGGAGGGGCCATGGCCTGAACTCCCCTCCCCAACTTTGAGGGAAGGGGGAAAAAGGAGAGGCTGAAAGGACACCTGGTGGGGCGAAGTTTCCATTTGTAGTGGGAGGAAGAGAGAATTGAATTTCCCTATAAATAAACTGCCGGCTCAGCTAAAACACCCCAGCTGACAGTAATAAACGCTAGAGAAGAAGAATCAATGATGTCCCCAAATTTCAGGTTTCTCTTATTCTCTCCCTCTTATTCGTGAAGCACAAAGTCATCCATGCGGTCAAATTTCCACCCCCAGCACCCCCTCCCCACACACACACACATCCCATCCCCCCAGCTGGAAATGAAAGGTAGCCTTTACTGCCTCCTTCATCAGGCTGGGTGGGCAGCTCATGCCTGTCTCAGTTGAAAGGAACCAAATTTTCTCCCCGTGACTTTTTGCCTTCATGCCTCCATCCCCAGGATGCAGGAAACTATTACCACATACCACTTCATTGTCACATTATCACCAGTCCTCTCTTGCAACTAAGAGCCAGCCTGGACTTAACTGGCCTCTCTCCCCTGCTCCCTCTGTACCAGTGAGTAAAGCTATCATTCAAACAGAGAAGGGATCCTGAGTGCCAGACTCCAGGTCTGACGCATTGCACTGCAGTTACCGCAACTCAGTAGACCTACTGATAATGGTAGCTCCCACCTCTGTTGACGGGCTGTTCCCAGGGCCTTTGTTTTCATTATTCCGTGTGTCTAAACAGCCCTTAGAAACTCCTGTTTGTGCAGCTGATGATAATTATGATCATGGTTAAGCATATTGTGGCTATCATCATTGTCTCTCAGGCCTGGTGCCAGCACATTGTAATGCGGGCCCTCCTTGTCAGCATCCTGATGAGTGGTGGTGTTGACCTCTGAGGACTGACCCGCCCGCCCCTCTTTCTGCTGGGAGGAGCGGACATAGCAGAGTGGAGTTGTAAGAACAGAGACTTGGCTGTGTTTACTTTGGGGGGTTTCAGGAAATGCTGCAACAAAAAGGTCCCACAGGCCAAAAAAAGAAGGCTTGCCCTCCAGAGATAAGGGGGATCAAAGGGAATCTTCCAAGGCCTACTGCCCCACAGACCAGCTCCTCCTGCTCTTCCCTCCTTCTCTGCTGGATGCAGCCTCTCTGGTCCATTGTCCACTTTTGTCTGCCTTTCCTGCCCAAAAAGGAGGAAGTGCGCCCAGGCCCTGACAGTCATGATACACTGCCCTCTCCCCCTTTCACCTTGGCCTTCCTAGAAGGGCTCTGACTGACAGAAGAGGACATGTGAACACAGGCTTAAACCTACTCACAGATGAAACTGGAATGCACACACTCTCACCCCAGCAGGAGGGTTGAGGTCCTCCCATCCACGCCCGTGCATCCATACACAGCTGTGTCTTCTGAGCATAGACTGCTCTGCAGACACTATCTGCCAATGATGCCAAAGTAAGCAGGGATCCTTTCTACCTTCCCAGGACTCCCTCACTATTTTGCCTTCCTCCACACAGCTCTAGGCTGATCATTCTAAAAGCCTGATTGGACCCTACCTGAAATCTTTCAATGCTCCCAATCAACTAATAACACAGTCCAAAATCTCCAATATATCCCCCAAGAGCTCTTAAAATCCCATCATCCCCTACCTCTCCTGCCTCCTCTCCCACTCCTCCCCTCCTCTGCCTGGCTTTTAGCTGTTTTCCTCCCCACTCACTCTTGTCTCCACTAGGTGAACTAGGCTAGCTGACTGCAAGGGACAGATAATTGGGGAAATCATAAAAAATAAGGATAGCTCAGATTGACGTGGGTTTTAGTGTTTGACATGGAAGCTGATGACAATACGGAGCTACTGAAAATTCTTGAGCAGAGTAGAAATTTGTTGAATTTAGTGGGGGAGGACTCCTCTAAAACCAGACTGGATTCAGCTCTCCTTACTCCCTTTGGAAGTTATCTTCAGAAGAGAGAACAAGAAGGAGGTAGAGGAGAAGGAAAGGGGGGAAAGGAGAAGGAGAAGAAGGATCTGTATCTCTGGACAAGAGAAAATCAGAAGAGGCAGGTGAAGGACATCACTTTCTTGAGCAAAAAGGAAAATTAAATCTAAATATCAGAGGTTAAGTTCTTCAGGTCATATAGCCCTCCCTTCAGAAGGGAGAGAGCAAAGGAACGCTGAGATGAGGCTGGCCCAAGAGGTGAACAAATGATTCCTTTGGAACACAGGGAGTTGACAAGAGTGAACAGAGGGGACAAATCTTCTTGGGGCTTCATCTTGAATACAGCTCTTTCTGCCTCAGCTCCAGAAGCACAGAGGGGAAGAGAAGGCTCATGCAGTTATCCAGATTCTTCTTCAGTTCCCTCCTTCCATTCCAGTGGGCAACTGAGAGTGAGCTGCAGGGGACCCCTGCCTTACCCCATTTTATCCCACAGCTCCTCTGCCCCAGCTTCCAAGGACCAGGCACTATGCTAGGCACTCCACGTACACATATCTAAGACATACACTTCAGGAAAGATTTGCTCTCAGACACTTGCAGTACTATGTCAACAAGAAGCCCTGTGATTGTGATTCTATTTCCTGTACCCAAAATTGAGACGGGTAGCCCCATTTGTATAGCATACTCACGAGGACTACAGAACAGAAAGTTTAAATCAGGCCTGGGCAGCTAATCCTGAGCCTAGGAATTCTGGAGCTCTAACACTTGCAAATGGGGAGTGAGAAGGTTAGACACTTACTGCTAGATGTTTCCTTATCACCCTTGATGAAGAGGGCAATATTTTATTCCTACTGTCATCTTTGTTATTATTATTCTTTGGCAGAAAAGGCCCTTTCCCCTAGAGTTCTTCCTCCATCACATTCCTGCGGACAAAAAGGAAAATCCTGTTTATTTGCAATCAACAGAGTTGATTCTGGGGTCGACCAGAACCAGTGAAACAGGAAGTGATTCCTTAAAACCCGCCAACTCTGTGTATCATCTGCTGAGAGGACAGCGCCAGTTAACAAAGTTTTATTAGCCTTCCTACCTATCCTTAGTCGAATTTCTATTCAGCTTGGCCTCATTTCTTTCAGGCCCAACCCCTGGGCAGGTTAAGATGATTGCTGTAATTAATCATGCCCCAGCCCCTAGTTCAGACTCACCACATTCAGATTTCAATTAAAAAAAAAAAATCTGGATGTCTGCATACAAAATGCTCTTTGTTGCTGAAGCAGCCTCCTTTCATTCTAAAGGAGGGAGTTTAGGAAAGAGGAAAGGTTTCCAGGGCCCTCTCTGCAATATTTGCACGTATGTGAGGGATTAAGGATGATCTAGCCTCCAAAACACCTTCCTGATCTCCCAACCAGAACAAATTACATTTTAAAATATATATATTAAATGCAATTATAATGTTTGGCATGATTATTCATTGCATAAATGTTATTTTATTATTACTGTATACTATTATAATTATCATTACCATTAATTCTCAGTGCCTCTGAGTTCCCTTCTCTTAGGATCTTTAAAGATACTGTGGTTGTTGTCTCTATTAAAATGCAAACATTAGCAGGGAGTGGGGAAGGGTGTAGGTTTGTGAAAGGTGAGTGGGAGAGGAGCTTCTGCTTTTCACTGGGTATCTTCCGTGATTTTTGCAACATGCATACCCTGCCTTTGTAATTAGAAACTAATGGAGGAGATTGGATGGAAGGATCAGGAATAGAGAATTTATAACTGGAACTGTTACCTGCTAATCTCTTAGCATTATTTTTACAAATCCTGAAAACAGCAATGAAAAACAAATCTTTTTTTTTTTTTTTTTAAGATTTTATTTATTCATTTGACAGAGAGAGAGACAGACAGCGAGAGAGGGAACACACGCAGGGGGAGTGGGAGAGGAAGAAGCAGGCTCCCAGCGGAAGAGCCTGACATGGGGCTCGATCCCAGAACTCAGGCTCGATCCCAGAACTCAGGGATCACGCCCTGAGCCGAAGACAGACACCCAACGACTGAGCCACCCAGGCGCCCCTGAAAAACAAGTCTTATTCCTCCATTTACCTGGAACTAGCTGGGTGCCCCAAGTCCTTAGCTGGGCCCAGAAGGGAGGTTATCTCTGACTTGAGGACAAGGGCTCATAGTGTACTTTTGAGACGGAAAGGGAACATCAACCAAAAGAAACTCGTCAACTTTATACTGTCCACTGGGAGAGAGGGAAGCAGTGTCTAAGCCCCAGGTACTTTTCCAGAATCCCAACTTGGCTTGGAGACGTTCTGCCATTTAGAGGTTGAAGAAACACCCCCCTCCCCCATTAAAATGTACAGGGCTCAGCAAATGAGATTCTGATTCCACAGATGCAGCCCTAGCATGAATATTTTCTCAAGTACCCTCAGGTAGTTTGGACTGTGACCATCCAGGCTTGCTGCTTTAGAAATCATTTACTCCAACTACTGATTGAGGAAACTGAGGCCTAAGGCATGGAAGGACTTGCCCAAGGCCACCCAGCAAATGAGCAGTGGCCCCAGGCCAGAACTCTGATCTTCTGAAGAAAATAAATCGGGACTCATCCTACATCCCAGTAAGAAGAGGGTGAAGAGACTGGGGAAGAATGCCAGAAAGATGCCTTTTCACATCTAATCACTTCTTGTCACGTTGTAACCATTTTCCTCATACGGAGCCCCACACTGATGGATCAGAAATAACATTTTCAAAGTTATATCTTCAAGGAAATGGCTATTAATGTTCTTCCTCTCCTTTTAGAGTGCTGAGGAATACATATTAATTTTCTCTCTACTTATATTGCCTATTTGCAAATTGTATTCACTACCCAGTGCTCCAATTTGTCCTACCCCTGAAGAGATTATGATGAATAAATGTGTTCCTGGAAATAAAATAAAATAAAATACAAAATTTGTCACTGAGATTTATTTTTATAATTATTTACAGGGATTATTTTAGAATATATGGGGGGCAATAATAATAATGCACACAAGAGGGTTCTGGCATGATTTACCAGTATTAATTCAGAGTCTCTTCCCACCTCTCCGAAAGGAGCCCCAGCTCTCTCTGCAGCTCTGGGTCAGGGGCAAAGTAAGTCTCAGCTGCACCTGTACCCCCAGTACAAAAAGGCTGAGGGTCAGGTGAAGTGCTGGGCAAGTCCTGTCGTGGTCAGTGCCCTGGCCTGCAAGTCCTGGGTTCAAGACCTAGTTTTGCTATTATTTGCCAGGTGCCCATGGCTGAATCCTTTCACTCCTGAGGTCCTCGGTTTCCTTACATGAAAACTAACTGATCTAAGGAGCAATTTAAGATAAAAACACAAGTAAGTATGTACATCTCCCCCCAAATAAGGAGAGAGAATGTGCTCATTAATAAAGACTTCTGGATACCTACTAGGTGTCAGGCACAGACAATAAGGAACAAGACAGATACAATCCTTATTCCCCTGGGGCTTATATTCTGGTGGGAGGACACAGGTAACAAGTAAATAAATAATTTCAAGCATGTGAAATGCACAATTTCAGGTAGCACTGACACATGCTATGAAGATAAAAGCAGACACTGTGAGGTGGGGGGGGGGGCTAACTTGGATACAATGCCCAAGTTCTCTGCCAGCTGTTCGAGCATTTCACCTGTGAAATCCTTGATTAGCAGAGCATGAGCCGGACTTTAGCCCTTCTCACAGATACACAAACCACACGCCTTGGACAGCTACAGAGTATTCTGGGAAGGCTTCTCTAAGAGGAGCAACATTTGGGCTGAAATCTGAATAATAACATGGTGCCAACCATGAGACTTGGGAGAAGGATCTTCCAAGTAGACGGAACAGCAAAGCCAAAAGCAATGAGTGTTCTCTGAGTTTCCTGTTGTTGTGTTGCCACTTTGCTCACACTTGAATGGTGAACTTGAGCTCCAGTGCTTCCCAGGGCATAGTGTTACTCCAGCCAGAAAGATGAGTATCGCTGGTATAGCCACGCCAGGCTTTGGATTGCTACTGAGCTCCAAAGCAGAGGTGGGCTGAAGCCTTGAGATGCCGCAGCTGCAAGCAGACGCATTCATGGGCACACAGAGGTTCTTCAGCCCAGTAAAGCATCTGTGGTTTTCTTGGAGAAGAAAACAGGAAAGGATCACTGACCTTTATACATGACCTCACTGGCACAGACTCACAGACTCACAAAAGCACATAAACATGCGTAAGTGTATAGACACACAAAACACAGGACAATTTTGGACTCATGGATTCCATCTCATTGCTACAGTCTGAACTCTGAACCCCAATCTGGAACACACTCTGGTTTCCCATCTACTGCACTAGCTACCAGTGGCCAGTAAAGAATGCAGAAATTTTACACTGTCAGTACTTAGAACCCGGAGGGTTTATAGCTTATGCTGAGGTACTGGAAATTCATTAATTCAATTCATTTATTCAAAAAATATTTATTGAGTGTCTGCTGTATACTTGACACTAATCTAAATTCTGGGGACATAGCAGTAGAGAAAACAAAGTTTCTATCCTTGTGGAGCTTACTTTCAGTGTGGGGAGAGATAATAAGAAAGTAAACACCAAATATGTTAGGTGGTGATAAGTACTGTGGAGAACAATAGAGCACAGAAAAGGGATAAGAAGTCCCAGGGGGTAGATGGAGTGATCAGGGAAGGCCCCACTAAGAAAGTGATATTTAAGCCAAGTCCTGCAGGAAGCAAGGGAGAGCCAGATGCACATCTAGGGGGAAAACATTCGGGGTGGCCAGAACATCAAGTGCAAAGGCCCTGAGACAGGAGAGTGCCTGGCAGGTTTGGGAAACAGGAAGGATGTCAGAGTGGCTGGAGTGGAGTGAATGAGAAGGAGAATAATGCAAGTGAAATCAGGAGGCAGGGTATGGTGTGAGGAGGAGAAGCAGGTCATCTAAGGCCCGATAGACTAAGACTAGGAGTTGGCTTGTACTCCCAGGTGAGATGAGGAGTCTTAAGCAAAAGACCCATATTTTGTAAAGACCGCTGTGGCTACTGTATTGAGAATGGACCATGGAGAAGGAAAAGCAGAAACAGGGAAAATAAACAGCAGACTATTACAGGACTCCTGGAGACAGTGAAGAGTGCCTACCTATATTTTGGAGATGATATCAACAGAATTTCCTGTTGGATTGGACATGGAGAGTATGAGAAACACAGGAGACAAGAGTAACTCCAAGGCTCTGACCTGAGCAACTGGAAGAATGAAGTTGTCACACGGAAATGGATGAGCAAGTTAGGGGACTGAGGGATAAGGGAATCGCTTTTGGACCTAAGAAGTTTGGAATGACTTTAAGATGTACAAGCAGAAAGGTCAAGGAGGCAGTCCACATATGAATGTAGACCTAAGGAAGCAGATAAGAACAAGAGTTGAAAATTTAGGAGTCCTCAGTTCTTAGATGGCATTTAAAGCCACAAGACAGGATGAAAAAGATCTGACGATTGGGTCCTAAGCACTGACAGTGAGAGGTCCAGGAGAAGGGGAGGAACCACAGAGGCTGAGAATGAGCAACTGCAGTGGTAAGGAAGAACCAAAAGCAAGTCAGACTCTGGAAGCCAAGAAAAAAGTGATTAAAAAAAAAAAAATGGGGTTCTAACATAATGACCAATTCAGCCAAGGACCACCAGGGGATGCTGAAAGCATGGGGTGAACAGGAAAGTCACATGGAAATTCACAGATTATCTATAAATTACAAAGGGGAAAATGTACCTTTAGAGTGGAGTGATCTGGTGGTCACAACCCTACCCAAGAACCCAAACTTAGCATCTCCAAGGGTAAGAAAATCTGATAATATGGGCCTTTGATGTGATGCAATGGGAAGTGCACACTACTTACATGCTATTCTTGCCAAAAAGTTTAACCAGAATCTACTCCTGAGGAAAAAGACAAATCTAGAAAGTGAAACATTCTTCAAGACAACTGAGCTACACTGTCCAAAATGTCAATGTCATGGGGGAAAAAAACCAGGAAGGAATGTGTTAGATAAAAATGGACTGAAGAGGGGCGCCTGGGTGGCACAGCGGTTAAGCGCCTGCCTTCGGCTCAGGGCGTGATCCCGGCGTTATGGGATCGAGCCCCACATCGGGCTCCTCCGCTAGGAGCCTGCTTCTTCCTCTCCCACTCCCCCTTCCCTCTCTTGCTGGCTATCTCTGTCAAATAAATAAATAAAAATCCTAAAAAAAAAAAATGGACTGAAGAAACATGACAACCAAGAGCAGTGCATGAGTTTTTATTGGATACTGAAACTAGGGAAAAGAAAAACAGCTAAAAAGACATTTTAGGGACAATCAGAAATTATTTACATTTGAACCATTTGGTGATGTTACTGACGATATTAAATTAATATTACTTTTCGTAGGTGCACTAATTGTATTGTGGTTTAATAAGGGAATGTTCTTTTCCTTAGGAGATGCAAGATGAAGAAATTAGGGGTAAACATCAAGTTGCCTACAGCTTTCAAATGGTTCAGAAAAAAATAATGTGTGTATGGAAGAGAGAGAGCGAGCATGCCAACACGGTAACACATTAACAGCTGAAAAGTCTAAGTGAAGGGAAAGGGCATTCATTATCTTGTTCTTTAATTTTTTTTATAAGTTTGAAAAATTCTATAAATAAAATACTAAGGAATAAGAGGAAAAAAGAGTGACCAATTTGTCCAGTGCTATTCAAGGTCAAGTAAATCGAGGACAAAGAATTAACCACTGGATTTAATAGCAGGGAAGTCATTGGTGACATTGAAGACAGGAAGAGAGCAAAAGAGGCAGGCCGGGGCCAGACCATAAAGACCTACATAGGCCGCACTTTGAGCACAATGGGAGTAAAGTGGTTACATTCGTGTTTTAGGGCAACAGACCTGACAATTGTAGGAAGATGGATCAGAAGAGGAGAGTAGGGGGGCGCCTGGGTGGCACAGCGGTTAAGCGTCTGCCTTCGGCCCAGGGCGTGATCCCGGCGTTATGGGATCGAGCCCCACATCAGGCTCCTCCGCTGTGAGCCTGCTTCTTCCTCTCCCACTCCCCCTGCTTGTGTTCCCTCTCTCACTGGCTGTCTCTATCTCTGTCTAATAAATAAATAAAATATTAAAAAAAAAAAAGAAGAGGAGAGTAGGGTCAGAAAAATGTCCTCATAGACTCTGAAAGTACACCTGACCCCCTTCACAGCCTGAAGAGAGAGACTACAAAGAGATTGCAGCCCAACTGTCAGGACTTAGATGTCTGTTTGCGAGACAAGGATGGAGAAGCCAAGATGGTACCACTCACCAAAATACCACATTGCGGGGTGGGAGACCTGATACAATTAAAAAGTCCATATGCACTGTGCCCTCCTATAGAAGCAGCAGCCGATAGGATGCTCTAGGACCAACAGCAGCATGTGACAATGTAAATGCAGCACATTTGAGGACCTGCTGAGTCATTCTCTCACCGCACTCGGTGTATCTGACATCTGAGCCAAGTTCAATGTGCTGGGAGCCATGACTTTGGGTGTGACAGTGGCCTGGTGGTGCCTCTGTTCATAAAGTCTCACCCTGGGAATCCCTCTCCCCATAACCCATTCCAACTCCTGCTTGCCCTCGTTGACAAGCTTTCTCCAATGCTCCAGCCCTCAGCGACTGCTCCAGGGTCTGAAACATCATTGCAAAGACTCTCACACATGCCGGGCATTGATTCTTGCTATAGGGTGTTGTTATGTACGTTTATATCTGTCCTAACTAGGGGGACAACTCCTTGTAGTAGAGAACCCAGTTTATATCTTAAAATAGTCTCAGCTTTGCCCAGAATAGGTGATCTATAAACTGAAGAACAGGGGGAAGAGAGGAAGGAGGAAGATGAAGGCCACAGCTTCACACTCCCCCTAAAAGCTCACCATGTTTGACTCCACTCCATGGGATCACTTCTCACTCCTATAGGTTGGAGTGGAGTTACTTAGAGGCCATTGCTTTCAAGCCCCCCAGTTCCTGAGTTAGAACCCCTGGTAAGAAGCCTCCCTGAACAGCCTACGGTGCTCTCTCCTGAAGCTGTTTGCAGTAAGTGACTCACCCAATTAAGAGCATCTACATAACAAAGCCTCACCGGGCTGCAGAGGTCACAGAGACTGTGAAGTGTGTCTTTAGCGTGTGCAGCAGAGAAGGTTCACTAATTACCAGTCATTTCCACCCCTCAAGAGCCTGTCAGCCTTTGAGATGAAGGGGATAAAAGAATCCCCAAATTCCCACCCCACACCAATCATTTCTCCCTCCCCAACCCTCCCCTGCATTTCAAACCTGTGACTAATAAGTGCCAGGGATGGGCCTCTGCCCACCTGGCTCAGAGAAGGAAGGAGAAAAAAGAAGTTGCTTTGATTGGGAGCATTTTTCAGTAAAAGAGAACTGGGAGGAGCAAGGAAGCAAGGAGAGTTCTGGAGGCACTGCAGTATTGTCTCCATTAAGCAAGCAAACAAACAAAAGTATCGTCTTTTCCCCATTTATAAAGGCAACAAATGTTTGCAGTAGAAACTACAGGTGAACAAGAAGAAAGTTAAAATCACCCACCATCTCATTCCTCAGGTGACCAGTGGTTGGGTACACAGACACCCTTGCAGCCTGCGTTCTAGGTGACATGCATTAACTGGGGGTGTGTGCATGTCCTTACTCTTTCATAACCAGTTTTATTCATTTAATGATACATCTCCAATACCTCTCCCCATGGGCACATGGAAAGAATGTTAGGGCTGGCAGGGACGCTGAACTGGGCTGACAGAAAGGTGAGCTTGGACATGAGAGCATGAGAGGAAGGCATTGCCAGAATTTCGGAAACCTGAAGGAGGCCATTGTGAGGCAGGAAAGAGCACTGACCTTTGGGACTTGGGCAAATGACTTCCTCTCCACAAACCTGTTTCCTCACCTGTAAAATGGGAATAATAGCCCATGCCTTCTAGGACTGTTGTGAGGATTAAAAGAAATCATGGAAAGGACTATACAGTCCTTGGAGGCATTGGATATTTTATTACTCATTTTAATAAGTGTTCACTCATGCTTACTTTAACTTAGCCCTCTGCTAGTCTGAGTTAGGAATATAAAGAAAGCATCTGGTTAGGCCTGGAGGCTCTTAAAATCTAATTGGGAACTTACACACACACACACACACACACACACAAACACACACGCACACAAACACACAAAGTAAAGCAATATGAATTTAAATAGCTAATGAAAGATATCAATTAGTAAATAATTGTCAGATGAGTGGCACCGACAACACCCCAGGGGTTCAGAGGTAAGAAAGAACACAGGGGGATCATTATCGTCATCACTTTGAGCACTTTCTATATGCCAGACACATGTATTATCTCATTTAATTCACCCATTGACCCAAGAGATAAGTACCATTATTACATCCATTTTGCACAGGAGGAAAGTGAGACTTCAGAGGGGTTAAGAACCTTGCCCCAAGTCACACATCTAGGAAATGTGCCAGTATTGCTCTTTGGAACCAAGCAGTTGGACCCCAGAGCCCACCATGCGCTGAAGGCACTATGATCTACTCAAATGGCAATAAGGGAGGGGAAGCTGAGCCCTGAGCTGATGGTAGAAGAGGGAGGATGTGGCCCCTTCAGCTTTTGTGTTTGGAAGCAGGCCCTACATTACAACAAACAGGAAGGAGATTCAGATAATAGGCAGACAAAAAAGGTAAAAACAAACAAACAAAAGCATGTGTCCACTGTACAATAGTTTACAGCCACACTGAGGGTTAAAGTTATGACCAGACCTACCTCCAAGAGACTCTTGGCTACTTGGCTATTCTACAGTACTATCCTCCAAAAATGTTTGAAGGCAAGTCTCTAATAGCTTTCTCTAACTTTTTTGGACCCCTGTGGTTGCCAAAGGGGGCGGGTAAAAGATATGCTTGGCTGCAAATATAAAAATCCCCAATGTCACTGACCTGAACAAATAGGTATTTAATTTTTCTACTATAACAAAAATTTGGAGGTGGCTGATTACTGGAGATGGCTCAGTGTCCCAGTGATGTCATGATTAAGTGTCTCTCTGCCATTCTCCTGGACTTTTCCTCATGATCACAGGTGGCTGCTACAGTTGTAGATATTATATCCAAGTTCATAGAAGGAATAAAAGAGAAAGAGGGGACGGGGACGTATCAAAACATCTGCATCATCTCCTTTGATCAGGAAAACCAGAGTGTTTCCCAAGGCTTCCCCTCCAGCTTTGCCACCTCCATACTTCTACTTGTGTCTCCTTTGCAAAACTGGGTCACTTGACCATCCCTAGCTACAAGGATTAGGAGAAATGAAAATAGGATTGTCATTATTGGTGTAGACACTGGGCCCGGCACATTGCTACAATGGAAAGCTTAGGAAAAGGGAGGAAAGTGGATATTGAGCCACAAATCTAAATTCTGGGCTCAGACTTGGGCATTGCAGGATTGGAAGGTGGATACACAAGCACGGGGACAAGGGACTTCCAGGGAGAGATGACACAAGGAACGGGACAACACAGGGCAAGTGGTGAGAACAAAGAAATTAGACTAGGCTGGGTATAGGCAGCTGCACTTTTGTAATCTATCCTATGGAAATAAAATCACTGATCACAAGAATATAAACTCAAGAAATTTGGTTAGTGAAAAAAAAACCTGATAACAACCTTTATGACGATCAATAGAGGAATGGTTGAATAAGTGGGTATCTTCATTCTAAGGAATACTATGCAGCTAAAAATAAATAAATAAATAAATAAATAAATAATCTCTATATCTATAGTCCCATTTGTTATCGAGAAAGAATGAGGAACAGATGACTCTAATATATTCATTGTTTGTACAAACAAGCAATAACATAATAGTCCCGTATATGTGAGCATAGTTTATATGAGCATGGTGAGTGCGGAGAAAGGGATAGAAGTTACATCCCAGCTGTACGTTCTGGATATCTCAGGAAACTGGGTGGGAAATAGGGAGACGATGGGTGAGATCATAAAGTTTGTCTTTATATATCTTTGAGTGCTTTACTGTTTGAAGTGAACATGTTTCTTTCATAATTTTGTGATGCAACTTAAAATTTTTTAGAAGTAGCTTAGAACCAGATTATGAAGAAGCAAGTGTTTCATGTGGACAATGCGGAGCCACTGAAGATTTCATGAAGATGGAGGCAACAGAATGATGTGATCAAGAAAATTAACCTAGCAGGAGGATGTATAATGGATTGGAGGCAAGAGAGGCTGAGACTGAACAATTAGAAGGTTCTTGTAGCAGCAGCTCAGTCAAGAGCTAATAAGGTACTAACTATAATAGCTATAATATGTGAAGTGAGGAAGATGACAGGGAGCGCTAGCTGCAGCCTTGGGATATACATGCCTGAATGGTGGGAGGGGTGGTCATGGGAGGGGCGGTGTTTTCCATTCACCCGTGTCAACTAGCACATCTTGTACTTTGAAAACCTGAATAAATGGCTGGAAAACCATAGATATTTCTCTTCTCCAACCTCCTCGAGCATTCACTTATTTGATATTTACAACATATAGTTTCAAAATAATACTTTCATGAGTTTTTTTTTAATCCCCCTTATTAAACTGAAAACATCTTAGGATATGAGACCATAGAGAATACTTACTGGTGGCCCCCCAAAGTGCAATGAACCCCAAAAGTTATTATTCATCCATTTAGCACAGTTGATGGTACATACAAATATTCGTTTCTTCATTCATTCCTTGAAGAAATGGCCCGTCTGTGCCCCCTTGGAGTTACCTTCCAGTGAAGGGGACAGTCTCTCAACATGACAGTGCGGTAAGTGCTCTGAGAGAAGGTTACAGGGTTACTAACTCAGTACCAAGTGGGAGGGTGCAGGGAAGTGGTGTGTAAGCTGAGATTAAAAAAAAAGTAGGCCGTTCCGGATAGTAAGAAAGGCATTAGCGAAGTCCTGAGGGAGGGAGTAAAATGGCACATTTGAGTAACCAGAAGGCAGACATGGATTCCAGGAGCTCAGGGTGAGGGCAAGTAGGAGACGCAGAGGCAGAAAGGCAAGCTGAGGCAAATCAAGCCTCAGAGACCTGCCAGCCATGGGCTCAACTTGATCCTAAGAACAATGAGAACCTTGGCTTTTGAGCAGAAGAGAAACATAGAGTGATATGTTTTTTAAAAGATCGTTCTGGTTTGGGCAGGGACTACAGGGAAGCAAGAGGGGTTGCTCACTAGTCCGGTTTCCCCATCAGTCTGGGAGCTGCTGGGGGCTGAGCTGAACCCATCACGTGTATACTTTTTGCCACCTCTGTGCATGTCCAGCTCAGCAAGACCTCAGCTGCTCAGTAATTGAAATCTCTCCCGGCAGCCGCCAAGGTAAGGAAAGGTGCAAGGATCTTAAAATCTAATTGGGAACTTCCCCCATGGGAACTTCCCCCATAGGTCAGTAAAATCCCAGCCAGATTCCCCCAGAGTGATGGATTGGAGACGCTGAGGATCTAAAGAAAAGAAGGGATAAGGATATGGATGAAATGGGAGTGAGACAAGGCCAATCTCTTGGCTCCGTACATACCTCAATCTCTTTGTCTATGAAACAGGGCATTCATGGTACTTACTTCAGAGACTTGCTTGCTGTGAGGACATAATTCATACACAGTTCTTAGATAGTTTCTGGCATAAACCAAACACTCAAAAAGTGTTAACTTTTGTTCTTGTTCTTCCTGAAAGATGGGTGGGACCCCATGATCACGGATACGCATTCCCTACTGTCTGAGGAGGACGACCGGTCGGATTCCAGAAAATGTTTGAGAGCCCCTGGGCCAGGCAAGTCTCGGGACTATCAAGAGACCAAAGTTTGACAAAGTCTTTACGTGCGAGTTTGGGCCGAGGTTGTTAGTGTGCATGTACTTAGTTCCTGTGATTTAAAAGTCGTAAAACAGAACGCCGAAGCGGGGAAAAAGGAGCAGCCACTGGACTCCCGCGAAGATGCGGACCTTAGATCTAGCTGCCCTGCCAGCGGAGGCGGAGCCTGACGAGCTGGGGGCGGGCCGGCGCCGCGGAGGGGCGGGGCCGGCGCCGTAGCTCGCGGCCCCGTAGCTCGCGGCCCCGCCCCCAGCGGAAGTGCCTCCGGGCCCGCCCCTCCCTTGCGATGCCGGTTCCCCTGGCCGGTTCCCAGGCCGGTTCTCCTCGGCGCAATTCGGCTCCTAGAGGGAGTTCGGTCAGGGCCCCAACGCCTGGTCCGAAGAGGAGGACCCGGGTCTGCGTATCTGGCTGTGTCGGGCAGTGCTCTGTCCCTCCCACTCCCCAGTCCTCCTTTTCATTCCTCTGTTAGCAGCGCGGCCGCAGGCGCCGCGGGGAACCGCTCAGGTAAAGACTCGGCTACTGAGGACGCAGGTGTGGGTGCCTCCCTGGCTGGACGGGCAAGGGAGAGGCTGATGGCACGTGCCCAGCTTTTTTCCAAAGCGATTGTATTCACAGTGGGGCTCGGGGTGGGCGGACGCGGACCCCAGGAGCGCTGCACTGCACTGGGGAAGCAGAGGGGGCGGGACTGAAGCCCCCAGAGCCTGAGAGCCGGATCATTTGTGTCCCCGCGTCTTGCGCAGGCTCTGTTGTGCTTGGGAGGTGGTGAACTGGTTGGGTCCGGGCTGCAGCTCTGGAGGGTTATCTCCCACCCACTCCCCGCGGTGACTGGGGTCTGACAGTCGCTCTTCCCGGGCGCGCACAATCTGAGGTTTGCAGAATGAAAATCAATAAAATCAATGCAAATGCAAAGAACACGAAACATGTTGGGTTGTAATTATTTGCGTTTGTTAAATTCTTTTATTTAAAAAAAAAACATTTTCTTCTTGGAAAAGGTAGCTTTGGCTCGGATCAGGGCCTCGGAGAGGGACGCAAAAGCCCCCGGATCTCCCCGCAGGGGACGGGGTGGGGGGGCCTGTCCTCGGTCCCAAGCCGCTCAAACTTCCCGGAGCGACAGTGCTCGGTCCAGCGGCGGGAGTGGAGCCCCTGGAGCGCTCGGCTTCCGGATAAGGCTTTCCCCCGCGCCTTATTGTCCTCACTTTAGGGAGATGCACCACCCCCTCCATCCGCATTTCCCCGGTTCACCACCTCCACGCCACGGGGGCCGTGCCTCCTCCCCTCCCCCCCGAGCTCTCCCCGGCGCTTTAAATAATGATATTTGCATGCAGGGAGCGATTCATAAATATGTCAGGGCCGGTGAAATATAGGCAACATTTCAAACTTTCTATTTAAAAAACATGAATTATGGCCGCGGAAAATGTGTTCCCATTTAAAGGCGATACGAAGTATTTGGTGTCTCGTCCCCGGGCCCATCCATCACGCAGACAATAAAGAGAGTTTTTCGCCCTGACACCCGCGATTTATGGGCGCCCTTCTCTGCCCTCATCACTCACCCGCCGCGGCCGGCCCGGCGACAGGCCCCGCGGAGAGACCGGCAGCCGCCCCCCCACCCCCGCGCTGGCCCGCGCGCGCACTTTGCGCCCTGGCCAGCCCCCCAAGACTGCCGCTCCCAGGGGGGAAGCGCCCGCTCCAAGGAGTTGGGAGGTCGGCGGTGATGGTCTAGGCAGCCAAGCAGGAGCTGAAACCAAACTCTTCCTCTCACCTCGGTTCAAGCCTCTCTTAGGACTGGGGCTGAGCGCGCCAAGGAGCGGCCTTGCGGGCCGGCTCAGCGTCCGGGCCTCGCCAGCCAACCGCTGCGCTGCGCTTGTGGGTTTCCAGCGCAGACTGCGGGAGGTTATTTACGCGCGGGTTCGAGGTGAGGGGAGAGGACTGGGCTGGGGACTCCCCAAGCCGATTTCTAGGCATTCCGCCCCGGGAAAGCCGAGCTGGTTCCCAGCTTTCTTGAACCCTGCCGGGCGGACGCTTCTGGGCAAAGCTTTTTCTGCAACTTTTACAACGCTTCCTTCTCCCTGGTGCGATCCCCACAAACACATCCTGGGAGTCCGCTACACATTGAAAACTATTTTTACGGACTGGGGCCGAGGAGTTGGCAAGAAATAAGGAAGGGGAGGCGCCTTCCCTAGCCTTTCGCCTAGGGCCAGGATCAGCCGCCCAAGCCTTCTTCGCCCACCGCCCCACCTTGCGCGCGCACACACCAGCGCTCCGTCCTAAGTCGCCACCGAATCGTTGTGGCAAAGTTGCGTCGAAGAAAGTTTGGGCTTCATTTGCCGCGGAATTTGCTTTCAGTTTTCGCCGCGGGCGGACTCGGCCCGGCTGGCTTCCGAAGCACCACCAGAGGTGGGGGCTGCCGGGCACTGTGGGGCAGCAAGGAGCCGCTCCCGGCCTGAGGGCGCTGATAGTCCAGCCTCCTTCGGAGGCCGGACCTACAAGCCTCACGAGCACCAGCAGCCACCTCCCATCCCGTGCTGGGCCGATGCGTCTTCGTACACTCGAACCGGGAGCCGTTTCCTGCCGGATGCCTGAGAGCTGAATTTATTCGGAAACAGGCAGCGCAAACCGCAGAGAAATCCCGTCGATTCTAAAAATGACAAGGTTGAATTTATTAGATCAAGATTCATGTGTAAGTGCAGGGAGATGAACATTATACAAACAGCTCCACGTCCAGTGTGAACGGAAGATCGCTTCCGGTTTCAAGGGCATGTAACGTAACATTTGAATATTTAGATCTATAAAGGGATATAAAACATTAAATTCTTGGTGTGTGCACATACAGCTAAGTTGGAAAAATTCTAGAGCAAGTGTTTTGTTTTTTTGTTTTGTTTTGTTTTGTTTTACAGCTCCTGCTTGAGTGCAATTCGGGCTCGAGATAGCCTTATGTCCAAATAACCACCCAGCGAATATTTCCTATAACCAGTGAGTTTTGCTACGTTGAAGGGTGCACTATGTGTACCTCTTTAAATATCTGCGCTGTCGCAGAGGTGAAATAAATACATTTAAGAAGAGCAGTCACACAGATAATTGAACTGCATTGCTACAATATTTCCGGGTATGGAAATAAATATTACTACCAGGTCGGCTGTGGAAGGTGTGCACAAATAGGAGGGCTTTTAAGAACCCGGGGTGGGAGCCACGGGTCCTGCAGCTCTGGAATAGAATAGGCTCTATTCGATACCCTCGACCTCGGACCACGCCGTGACAGCTGGGAGAGGCTCGGCCCGGACGGCCAACACTGCCTTCCCTCAGGGTTCTCCCGGATACACGCTCGGAGGGGGCGACTTCACCAGGCGCTGAACCTGGCATTTGGGGTAATAGGACCTGGGGTCATGCCGGCAAACCTTCTCCCTTAGCTACTTCGACGATCCCACAGTCCTAGCTCCACTGGGCTCGGGCAGCGGCCATTTGGGCCTATCAATCTGGAGCAAGGGCTCGGAAAAGAACGGGTCGCGCTTGGTTCCAAGGTGTCTCAAAGCGCAAAGCTGGAGGACACCGGAGAAGGCCACGATTTCGCGGCTGTGCGGAATCTGGGCCCCACCCGACCCGGGGAGCGTCAGTTTGAAGCCGTAGAAGTGATTATCTGACTGCATTTACTTATTAAGTGTTAGGCACCCCCTCACATCCTCAGTGTTGAAGCCCAGATGCCCCGAGGGTCCCCACCACATATTTGCAAAGCTCAGGCAACACGGAGAGAGAGGTCAGCGAAGTTGCAGCTGTGAAATTCCAAGGCCAAATACTTATTCTAGAATAGGGTGCTTGCAAACGTCCAACCATCACACTGCCCTGGTCCTTTCTTCTCACCCCTCCAAACGCACCCAACCCTGTCACAGTCGCAGAGCTTCTGAGAGCCCCTGCTTGGGGAGAAATTAGGCAGGACTTTGTCAGGAGTTCCTGGGAATTGCACACACTCCTGAGGCAGCCCTGCCGCAGAAAAATAACCCGGACCCTGAGAATGCCCTGCTTCAGAGAGTGTGACTGCGCCGAAGTGATATATACCGTATACCCAGTGGAGGGAGAGGGAATAGGAAATATTCCCTGTCAAACAGGAAAAGGGGGAAATGAAGAGGAGGAAAAAAGAATAAAATGGTTAGGGAGTCTAGAAAGAAGCGGGTGAGGAAACAAAAAAGAGAAGCGGGGGTGAGAAAAAGCCAGGAAAGGCGAGCCGAAAAGAGTACAGGCCACGGCGAGGCCCTGGGACCAGGCCAGACCGTGGCTCCAGCAGGCCCGGTGCCACCGCAGGCCGGAGAAGAGGTGAGGGCCGCCCGAGACCGTCCCCCACCAGCCCTGCGAATCTGGGCCCCGCTCCCAGTCCGGAGAGGCGGGCCTAGGTCCAGCGGCCTCGGCCAGTTCTTACTCTCCCCCCTCCCGGGAGACCACAAGGCGGGGCGGGACCGTGGTGGGGAGGCCCCCAGGGGCGCGCGCCAGTCCCGGACTGTTTGGGCGCTCTGGGCCAGGCTTTCCAGCTCGCCGGGCCTGACCTGTCAGGCGGATTATCTTCGAGGGAGATTAATAGGGGAGGCGGGCTGCAATAATAATCGTTTTGTTTGATGTGACAACTCTGATAGGCGTTGATTTACTTACAAACTGATAGGCTTTTAATTGAGCGCCTCCGCCGAGCCCGAGATGAAAGGGAAGCGGCGGTGAAAGGCGGCCCGCCTGCCCTCCGGCCTCAATACTGATTAGCCATCTCGACAGTGAATAGTTCAAGGCATTTTCAAACTTTTTTCCTCAGCTCTCTCGCCTTCCTTCTCCTCCCACCCCCTCCTCAAATATCTGCCATGCCCACTCCTTTTTTAGAGAAAACAAATCATTTACACTGTGTGCAAATAAAATCCGCAGGACATCCACGCCAACCGCCGCTGGGGTTGGAGGCTTTAGGCCTAGTGTGGAGTAATTAATAACTCCCCCACCCTCAAGGCCTGCAAGGCCTTCAGGGATTTGGCCTCCCGGGAGAGGTGCGCAGGCTCGGATGCTGACGCCTGCGGAAAGCCGGGACGCGCAGGCCCCCAGGCGCCCCCGTGCGCTCGGACCTTCCGAGTTGGGGTTTGCGAAGAGTGAACGCATGCGGACCGCGACCCGCGCGCGCACCGCACGGCGCAGGCCTGCGAGCGTGTGCCGCACACCGAGGCACGCCCATTCTGGGGCACGCGGGGCTCACTCTCTGGTTCCCCCAGGCTTTAGGTGCTGGAGTTGCCGCCCCTGAGCCGCCCGGTGTAAAGAAAAAGCTGCTGGAATTCCAGGAGAGGGAAAGAACTGAGTCTGGAGACTGGGGGTCTGTCGGGGTGGGGGGCGAGAGGAGACGCCCGCAGGCACCTCCAGCTTCGGATGCCGCCCCCAGCATGCAGTGTCCGGGCCTCGCGAGGAGGCTGCGGGGACGCGCGACTCACGGCTGGGCTCGCGAAGCTGGGAACTCCACAGTTGATCCCTGCCGGCACCTCGACAGCCGCGCACTCAATGACACAGACACTAACACACCCGCAGGACACAAGCGGCCTCCACCACACGCTGCCCTGCAGAGACAGCTCAGGACTGTCCTGCCCTCAGAAACAGGCATCTGGGACTCGCTCCCCAAAGATTATTCAGACAATCTTCACAACGTCGCGTGTGGCCTCACCACCGTCTCACGGACTCACCTGCCTCACCTCCGCACAGACAGACACCAAATCCCCTTGAACGAAGGTGTGTTCTTACACCTATACACACGCACACCGACAAACAGCAGCCCAAAATACACACTTCCCTCTTCTCCAAATTATCTTCAGTCAAGTTACAGTCTCATCAAGTTTACCAACCTAAAGAGTCAAGGGATAAGATTAAAACACAGGAAAAGAATGCCTATGAGAAAATTCTAAAACTCACCCCAGAAAGTTCTCGGTACCTGTGTGGAGTGGAAGAGAGACAAAGGGGGGGGTGAGAGAGGAGAAGGCGAGCCTGCGGAGGGCAGGTCCCAGACTCGACCCCCGCGGTACGGGGCTCAGCGCCGAAGGAAATCGGGTCGCTAGACCCGGCCCCTGCCCCCCTCGCGGGTACAGACTGGCTCCTGGCTCCCCGCACTCCCTGCCCTACCATTTATCAAAGGACTTGACAACAAAAGAAGAGCCGGGGCGGAAAAGTGGGGGAGGGGAGATTCAAAGTCTTCCAAGTCCTTCCGAGGAAGGGGTTGTGTCCTCCTATTGCCCCCTTCCAGTTTCTGCGAGTTTCTGGAGGCAACCTCCGAACTCGCTCCGAACGCTACCAAGCGCTGACAACACACACAGCGGCACAGACGTACATAGACACTTGTGCACCCAGCTCCAGGTACACAGAGGCACGCACAGCGCCTCCCCTCTTCCTTCCGAACCGCCCGAGTGACGGTGCAAGTCAAGGGGAACACGGCAGTCCCGCTCCGCTTCCCTGAAAGACCCAAGTTCCTACAGGCAGCTGCCCCCTCCCTCTCTCGCTCCTTCCCTTTGCTTTCCCAACGCAGGTCAGTCCCGGCTTGGCGTTCCTATAAATTCGAGTGAGCAGCCCAGAGCAACCCCGGCTGCCAAACCTGCGGGGATACCGCAGGGTGGGAGAGGACTGGAGAGGGGACCTGAGTCAGCTTGAGACGTCTCCACCGTACACCCATGGCCAGGCCTCTTCGCAGCCTCTCAGCCCTAGGCACGATCCGAAGGGAGATCAAAGAATTAAGTCGGGGAGGAGGTACCCCACCACTGACCTCCAGGACTCAAAATTACGTTGTGGTGTGGCTCTTAGAAAGAAGTGAGTTTGGGGCCGGGGCACTACGAAGGGTGGGGTCCGCGGCAGGCTAGCAGCTGACATCCTCATGCTCCCGAGGGACTACCCTGCGGACAAAAATATCTCCCATCTTAGACGTCGCCGTCGCCCGTCTCGGGTACCCGGGGCAGCTCCTCCCTCCGCGGCCCCAACAGACTGAAGTCCCAGAGGTAGAAAGGTGTATCTTTCTTCCACATCGAGAGAGGCGAGGCGCACACCTCCGGCCTGTGCAACCCTCTCAGCGCCCTGGGCACACCTGCGCACTTTACTCTCACTATTCATTTTCCTAACACAGAGAGCCTCTTTTCCTCTCTTTCATTCTTTTTCTTAGAGCCACCCCCACCCCATCTCAAGAGGCTGCTCCTCTTTCCCCCTCCGCTGGCTCCCCCTTGGTCTCTTCCTTACTCTCCATCTCTCTCTCTCTCCCTCTCTCTTTTTCCCTTCAAGTCGCACCCGCCTTGTAATCAGCAACAAAAGCTGACATAAATCACGGGCGGATTGACAAGAGCTGACAAATAACTGATTGATTGCGGTCGAGGAACATTGACAATTGATGGAGGGGTGGAGATGCCCAAAGAACTGAGGAGAGGGGGAGAGAGGAGAAGAGAGGGTAGCAGGGGAGAGTAAGAAAGGGGGGGACAGAAGACTGAGTGTGAAACAGAGGAAACATGTGACCCCCGCTCCAGCCCCAATCTGCGCGTCCCCGAGAGTCACGTGGCTGGGAAGGGCTGGGAGCCCCGCGCAAAGCCGGGAGAAGAGCTGCCGCCGCCTCCGCTGCCCACCTAGCTTCTGGTTTCTCCGCTACCAAATCTCCGGGAAATCTAAGCGGGCGGGCGGACTTCCTCCGTCACCCGCTCCGCACCTTTCCTTACCCTGGCGGCCGCGCCGCGAGAGATTTCAATTACTGAGCGAGACAGAATATTTGGTGTGTGGGTCCCCTGTGCGCCCCTGGAGTTGATAGTCCGGCCGTTGTCCAGACTCCCGCCGTTGCTCCTTCTGGTCACCCCCTCAATCTGTTTCTCATACGCACCCTCCTGCAAAAAGAAGGCTTCAGTTTATTTTCGAGCCAGGGAAAGGAAGGACGACGAGGAAGAAAAAAGAGGGAGGCGGCAGATAGGAAACGCAGAATAAATGTCCAGCTCGTCCTCGGAGCGAAATCGAGGGAGGGGACACGCGGGAGGGGGGCGGTGAAGAAGGAGCTGCCCATTAAAACCAGCGCTGAGAGTCCTGGCGGCGGCGGCGGCGGCGGCGGCGGCGGCGGCGGCGGCGGCGGCGCGGGACGCGTCACATCCCCTTGACCCTCCAATCACCTCGGGCTCCCATTTGATTGGAAGGCGGCAAAGGCTTTAATCTCCCCCTCTGTGCAGCTGCTTTTGAAGTGAGTTTCCTCGCCAGAGCCCCGGCTGGACAGGCAGCGGCTCACATCGCCAAGCGCAGCGCCAGCGCCGGGTCGCGAGTGCGCAGCGCAGGGGCACAGCCCGAGGCGGACACGGCGAGCCACCCGGCACTCCCACAGTCCGGCCGGCTCCTCCCGCTCGGCCACGGCACCGCTGCGGGCCACCCAGGATTATTCGCTTCTGGCTCCAGGCGCCGAGAAGGCGCGCTGGGTGCCCGTGGCCGCCGCGCCAGCTCCTCCTCCTCCTACTGCTTCTGCTCCCCGGGCGAGCGCGCAGCCCGGAGCCCGCCCCGCGCCTCCCGGAGCCCTCCCCCCGCTGCTCCCATGCGTGCGGGTGGGTCATGAGCACAGCGCCCTCGCTTTCTGCCCTAAGAAGCAGTAAGCACAGCGGCGGCGGCGGCGGCAGCAGTGCGGACCCTGCCTGGACCAGCGCTCTCTCTGGAAATAGCTCCGTCCCCGGCCAAGGCTCGTCCCCGGCCGGCAGCACCAAGCCTTTTGTGCACGCTGTGCCCCCCTCTGATCCTCTCCGCCAGGCAAACCGCCTGCCCATCAAGGTGCTGAAGATGCTGACGGCACGGACTGGCCACATTTTGCACCCCGAGTACCTGCAGCCCCTGCCTTCCACTCCCGTCAGCCCCATCGAGGTAAGGACCCTCTCCCCGGTTCGCGCTGGGACCACCACCCTGGCTGCCGCTCCACCAGATTTCTTTCTCTCGGGATCTGGGGGTGGGAGTGGGGGGGTCAGAGTGATTCAGCTCCGGGATGGGGGAGAGCATAGTGCTCCCGAACCGTAAAACTAGGGCGGAAAGGGGGGAGGAGGTAGGATGGAGTATGAATGCTAGGGGACAAAGCAGCCAAAACTTATTTCTCTCTTTGGTATTAAAGCCCCAACCCCGACCCAGGCCCCCTCACTTTCGGCCCGGGAGACGGGCGGAAGTCCGAAATGCGGTTCCAAAGTCTCAGTCTTAAGGTTCCCCAGAAGCTGGTATTTGTACACAGCCTCTAAGGCGCCAACTGCCGAAGCCCTTACTCTGAAGAATGTGTGTGTGTGTGTGTGTGTGTGTGTGTGTGTGTGTGTGTGTGTGTATGGGGGGGTAAGGTATAGCTCTGGGTTTAGAAGTCAGAAACCAAAACATTTAGTGGGTATTTTAAAATATACAGTTAGCGCTTAGACAGGGCAGGAAATATCCTGATTTGGCAGGCGGGGGTGGGGGGGGAGGCTGCCGCCTTTCTCAAGGGCGAGTGTCTGTCTGTCTGTCTGTCCGTTTGGGGGGAGGTGAAGTGGTGCTGCCTAGAATTGTGCCTAGAACTGGGAGGATCTTCAATGACGGTTGCGGAAGGGCGTTTGAACCCTAGAAGCCAGGATTCTAAAGGGTTTCCCCTTCTTTCTCTTTGTGCTACCCCCAACCCCACGTCTGACCCCGCAGCTTGATGCCAAGAAGAGCCCGCTGGCGCTGTTGGCGCAAACATGCTCACAGATCGGGAAGCCCGACCCCTCGCCCTCTTCCAAACTCTCTTCTGTCGCCTCCAATGGGGGCGGTGCGGGCGGTGCCGGGAGCGGCACCGGGGGCGACAAGGACGCAAAGTCGGGCCCCCTCAAGCTGAGCGACATCGGCGTGGAGGACAAGTCGAGTTTCAAGCCGTACTCCAAACCCGGCTCGGATAAGAAGGAGCCGGGAGGCGGCGGCGGCGGAGGCGGTGGTGGCGGGGGCGGCGGCGGGGGGGTTTCAGCAGAGAAGTCCGGATTCCGGGTACCGAGCGCCACCTGCCAGCCATTCACGCCCAGGACAGGCAGCCCAAGCTCCAGCGCCTCGGCCTGCTCGCCAGGAGGCATGCTGCCTTCGGCCGGGGGCGGCCCAGAGGGCAAGGACGACAAGAAGGACCCCGACGTGGGCGGCGGCGGTGGCAACAGCAAGGGTTCCGGGGGTACCTCGGCCGAAGGGGGACCCGCGGGGTTGGCGCACGGCCGGATTAGCTGCGGCGGAGGGATTAATGTGGACGTAAACCAGCACCCAGATGGGGGCCCCGGGGGCAAGGCTCTAGGCTCAGACTGCGGCGGCTCATCGGGCTCCAGCTCCGGTTCAGGCCCCAGCGCGCCCACCTCCTCCTCAGTACTGGGCTCTGGGCTGGTGGCTCCGGTATCGCCCTACAAGCCGGGCCAGACAGTGTTCCCTCTGCCTCCCGCGGGCATGACCTATCCAGGCAGCCTGGCTGGGGCCTACGCTGGCTACCCGCCTCAATTCCTGCCACACGGCGTGGCACTTGACCCCACCAAGCCGGGCAGCCTGGTGGGGGCGCAACTGGCGGCGGCCGCGGCCGGCTCTCTGGGCTGCAGTAAGCCGGCTGGTTCCAGCCCCTTGGCCGGGGCGTCGCCGCCATCCGTGATGACAGCCAGTTTGTGCCGGGACCCGTACTGCCTCAGCTACCACTGCGCCAGCCACCTGGCAGGGGCAGCGGCAGCCAGCGCTTCCTGCGCTCACGATCCGGCCGCGGCGGCCGCGGCGCTCAAGTCAGGATACCCGCTGGTGTACCCCACGCACCCGCTGCACGGCGTGCACTCATCGCTAACAGCTGCCGCCGCTGCCGGCGCCACACCGCCCTCCCTGGCCGGCCACCCCCTCTACCCCTACGGCTTCATGCTCCCTAACGACCCGCTCCCCCACATCTGCAACTGGGTGTCGGCCAACGGGCCCTGCGACAAGCGCTTCGCCACGTCCGAAGAGCTGCTGAGCCACTTGCGGACCCATACGGCCTTCCCCGGGACAGACAAACTGCTGTCGGGCTACCCTAGCTCATCGTCTCTGGCCAGCGCCGCAGCGGCCGCCATGGCTTGCCACATGCACATCCCCACGTCGGGCGCTCCGGGCAGTCCCGGGACGCTGGCGCTGCGCAGCCCCCACCACGCGCTGGGACTCAGCAGCCGCTACCACCCCTACTCCAAGAGCCCGCTCCCCACACCCGGCGCTCCTGTGCCCGTGCCCGCCGCCACCGGACCCTACTACTCCCCCTACGCCCTCTACGGACAGAGACTGACCACGGCCTCGGCACTGGGGTATCAGTGAGGGCGGTGGGGAGGGTTAGCGAGGTAGAGAAAGGAGCAGGGGGGAGGGAGGAGCCGAGGGAGGGGTGGGAACAGGGCAGAGGCTACTGTCACCCGCGCGTGGGGATGACCCGGGCCAGGAAAGGAAAAATATATATACCGTATCTATCTACCCAAAACAGCGACGGAGACCCGGTGGGAAACTCCCCTTTCCCCCACCTCTTACCTCCCCACCCACCCAAACTTTATAAAAGTTGAAAAAATATCATTTGACTTTTTATAGAAAAAGAAGGAAAAATTAATTGAGAAAGTGTTCATCTGAGAACTGCATCGGTGGACACTAGTATTTATTTATGTTAGCTCCAAGCGGACCCGTGGTTCAAAAGTGCATTATTTAGTTTGAGCTCCGTAGGTAAAAAGGAGGAGGGGTAAAAAAAAAAAAAATTAAATCATGAGGGTAAAAATGTGGAAAACAAACCCTCCCGTCCCTTGTAGATTATAAATAAATACAAAACCGCCACAGAACTAGAGGTCTTCTCTTTAATGTTACTTTAAAATTGCTATTATTGTATTGTACGTTCTTATTTAATGTCTGATTGAAACACAAATTTACATGCATGTTTGTTACAAAAAATGAAAAAGCAAAACAAAACAAGTCACAATTTGTCAGCTCTGATTTCAAATTGCAATTATTTTTAAGGTGTATACCATCGAAAGAGAATGGGTATTTTTTTGTATGTATTCTGGAAGAAAACAAAAAAAAAAAAAAGGAAAAACAATTCTATTCCAAAACCTCATTTGCCTTATTTTGTTCTTTAAAAGGAACACAACTATTTTTAATTTTTAAGTCCACCCGCTGAGAAGGGGACAAGTAAGGTTTACGTCATGTACTAAAATAATAGACAATGTATCGCTTTAAAGATTAAAATTCCGTATATTTGATGTATTAAAAGGTTTTACTTCTTCTTCTTATCTTTTTTATTTTTTGGTTAAAGAGAAAGGAAGAGCATGGCAGTTTCGGCCGCAGTGGGTTCCCTGGGCCTCACGGCTGCTCCTACTTTCCAGGACCGTGGCTGCATTTCCTATTGTTTTTGTTGTGATTTTCAGGAAGAAGCAAAGGGCTGGCCAGTCGTGGGGTTGGCCTTGGGGAAAATATTTTTAAAACAGGGGATTTCACAATTTGTAGACAGTGTCCTGAGCAATCACTCATTTAGTTTTTAATTTTTCTCCCAGCACACGGTTTGTTAAAAGTGAAAGAAAAAAGTGATTTTTAAAAATCATTATTTCCCTCTTGAGATTTTTGAGAATTTGGCTTTTGTTTTGTACAGAGAGCGGCGCGGTCCCAGACTCTCCCCGAGGCCTTAGCCCCCGGGAGGTGCCACTGCCCGCTGTCCCTGTCTTTGCTTTCCAAGCATCCCCAGTCCCGGGCGGGCAGCCGGGATAGACCGGGGGACGGTGAGCGCTTGGGAACCTGTTTCCCAGGCCTGGGCTGAGTGCACCAGATCCTTCTTGCCCCTCGGGGGAAAGTAAGTTAGCTCTCCTTTTCTCCCTCTGGCTGCTGGGACCCACCCCTCAACACCCCACACCGGGGCTCCTTCCTCTCTCCGGAGTCCCGGCTCGCGGCTGGCCCGCGCCGCGGCCGCTTTTCCGCGTCCAGATTTCTCTGCAGCCCGGGCTGTACCCGGGTCTGCGCCGCGGGAGAGCGCGCCGGGGCCGAGACCTGCAAGCCCCTTCAGATTCGGCCCCGAGAGGGTCCCGGAGCCCATTCTCGGTCTTGCCGAGGCAACCAGGTGGGCGCTGAGCGCTTGTTCTGGGCTGCAAGCTCGGATCGGTAAAGGCGCGGCGGGACCCTCCGTCCGGACGCGCATCCCTGCGGCGCGCACAGCTCCCTTCTCGCCAACTTGAGCGGCGGGACTGAGCTGCGAAAAGCTCCGATGGAACCACGCAAAGAAGAGCCCTAATCTTTTTCGGGGGGAGGAGGGCGCCGAAGCCCCCTCGTCCACCCCCACCACACACACACACACACACACACACACACACACTCGTGCTCCAGCCCTGGGCGCTCGCCCTCCCGGGTCCACGGGAGCTCTGGGCCCAGTGCGCCACTTTCCTGGGATCCTGGGACCACGGAGTCGCGGCGCTGTGTACGCACCCCTAATTCCCCTCTCCCTGGGGTCAGGCGGTTCTGAGTTCTCCAAACCGCCGGCCTCCCTCGGCGTCAAGCTCCCCCTGCTGCCTCGGGAGGCTCACCGCCGCGCAGAGGCCGCCCTCAGCCTCTGGCCTCGGTCGGTCAACCGCGCCGTTCCCGCCGCCATTAGCTCGGGGGCTGGCGACTTTGAGATTTTCCACTCTCCTCCCTGCGTCAGCCTCGCGTCTGCGGGGCCTTTTCCCGGGTTGCACGCAAAGCAGCCCCGGCGACCAACGGGACGCTGCGGGAGCTCTCAGGCCTCCGCCCGGAGACAACTTAATGGAGACTCAGGCTCGGTCGCCTCCGACCCTTAGGCCCGCGCTCCCCGACTCCGGGAACAGGAGTTGGCGCCGGAGGAGGACCCCAGCGGGCTGTGTCCTGGGACGCCGCAGCACCTATCCCCCTCTGTTGCGGCTAAGAGAAGCTGGGCTGGGCCTGGCTGGGCCTGGCTGCTCGAGAACCCCGGCCGATCGGGGATTATCATCCCCGGGACAGACCCCCGCCACAGGGCACCCCCGCAAGTGGGAGGGGCGGACGTTCCAGGAGGTGGTGAGGTCCGAGTCCCCACCGCTCCAGGACCCACGGCTTGCGACATGAGAGCCAGGCCCCTGCTCACCCTCTCACCGGCACCAGCCACACGCCCCTGGCCACTCTGAGCCACACGCTTCTCCCTTTTAGACTCGTGGCTTCGGACAGGGGTCCTTGCGCCACCACGTCTCGCCCGCCAGGACCCGCTTGGGCGCGAAAGGACCTAGAAGTTACCCCGCCCTGGAATTTCAGGTCTGAGACCCGCAGGGAGACAAATTGGACAAGTTCGTGCCTTCACGCCCACTCTTGGTATTTTATTAACAAAAATCAAAACCAAACGCCTTGAAATTTTAATGAGACCTCCTTCCCAGAGAAGGTGCTCAGAGGCAGCAAAATGCCGGAGCTGGGGGCCTGGGGATTAGAGGGAGAAAGGGTTCCCCGACGTGTTGGATGGAACCGAGTCAGCCGGGCGCGGAGTTAGTGAAGAGAGGATGCCAGTCTGTGCTATGCATCCAGGCCCGGGTGCGAGTCCGCCTCGCGGAACAAACGCCCACCCCTACGGCGCCCTCGGCGGCTCTCTCCAGCTTTCTCCGGATCTGCGGCGGGATCCCGGAGCCTCCGCCGGCTGCTGCCGAAGCCGGAGCAAACAGCGGCGTGTCCGCCAGGCGGCGCTGCGGAGCCCAGCAGACCGCGAAGGAGAAAGAGAACCCAGGCCCTGGAGCAGGCCACGGGGGGGGTGGTCATCCCGCCACCCCGCGCCTCCACTTTCGCTGGCGGAGCGGTGTCTGGGAGTCCTCTCTTTGTACTTTCTCGCTCCGCTCCTGCTGTGAATCATGTCCTCTGCGGCTCTCCACCTGCTCTAGCTTCCGCTGTTGTGTTCCTCTTGCTCTGTTTCCCTGTCCCAGAGGAGTTGGCCCAGATGTCGTGGGCTCCTCCCCAACTACAGGCTCCCACCGCCACCCTCAAGGCTGTGACAGGTCACCCTGTCTGTCATCCTAAAGTGGCCCCCAGGGCCTACCTCTTGTCAAGGGCCGTCCATCTCTTTACTCGCTCCTGACAGAGATAGAGAAACTGAGGCTAAGTCCTGGCAGTCAGTGGCGAGATCTGCAGAGAAAGCACAAGACTCCCTCCACTCAACTCCTGACACAGTGATCCTGGTGTCTTCGTGCCCAGTCGTCTGTAAGCAGTACAGACAGGCAGATGAAAAAAGCCCCTCTAGTTGATGAACTCCCTGTGCTTTGGAAAACCTGTGCGAGGTGCCAAGAAGGTGAGACTTGTCCCTGGGAGACCATCCGATGTCCTCTTCTGCACATATCAGCTTAGGGTTCCTCATCCACTAAGGCTAGAGGCCTGGCTGTGTTCAGAATGACTACAAAGCTCAGGCTGGCCTGCTCTCACTCAGGATGTTACAGAGCATGACCATGGCGGGAACCAGAGAGTCTGATTCAGCTGGGGGACAGTGTGGTGGACATATTTGTTGTTTGTGGGTTGTCGTTTCTTTTTTTTAAAGTTCTCAGTGTTGTTATTATTATTTTACTTTTTATTATGGGTTCGCATACATACACAGAGGTAGAAAGAACGGTATAATAGACCCCCTAAACCCATCACCCAGCCTCAGTTATGAACTTATGGCCGATCTTGTTTCCCCTCTGCCCCCTCCAACTCACCTTCCCCCACAACCCCATTATTCTGAAGTGAACACATGTATCTTATCATTTCACCTCTTCAGGTATTTGTCACTTCCGGCTGGGGTTTGGACCTATGCCCAGCCTGGCTCCTAATCCAGGGCTCACCCTGTTGCCCTGCTTCAGCTGAGGCTCAGTGGGACTTAGGGATAGTGCTCCAGTTCAAGCAAAGCGAGGATCTAAACCCATTTCTCTGTAGCCCAGAGCCCAAGTACTTTACCCTACCCTATGCTGGGGATTCCCCAAAGTCCCAGGGACACGGAGCCCTTTCAGCCCTATGTGACTCCAGGTTTTGCCCTGGGGGTGTCTGGCCTGCAAAAAAAGACTCAAACCCCTGCACACCTCATGGGAAAACCCACAGCACAAGGGGCTTTCTGAGAGTGAGAACAACTGAAAGCCACATGGTGCAGTGGAAAGAGCCCAGATGTGGGGTCAGGCTGATCTAAATTGAACTTTCAGCTCCACCACTGGCTCAACTCTGTGACTCGGTTTCTCTGGGCCTCGGTTTTCTCATCTGTTAAATGGGGACATTAATACTAACCCAATGGGGTTGTTGTGAAGCTCAAATAAAATAACGTGAAAATGCCTAACCTACTTCCTGGCCCATACTGACTCTCCGTAAAGACAGATTTCTTTCCTTCTTCCCAACGTTTTGTTTTATTATGACCAGCCTTCTTGCTCAAGAACTAACTGGGGCTCCCTGTGGCCCAACAGCTCAAATTCTCTCTCCATTACCTGGCCATCAGAGTGCCTGTCATCATGGCTCATCTTCTAATCTGGCCCCTCTTTGCCTGTCCCAATCCGTGTCTCAACAGTCCTCACAATTCAGACCCTCTGCCAGCCAGCTAGTCTCCAACACCTTGGTCTGTTGTGCTCATCATACACTCATTCCCTGAAATGCCTTCCAAGGTCCCCTTCCCTCAAGACTCATCTCTTCCGGGAAGCCCTCCAAGTTTTCCCCCCACCACACACTGATCTTTCCCTCAAGTTGCATTCCCTCCACACTTACTGCAAAGGCAGAAGATAGAAGTATAAGAAGGTAGAAGTCCATCCCACTGGACTAGGGATGAGGACACTTGGGTTTGAGTGGTGCCTCTTCATAATTGTGTGACCATGGACAAGTGACACTTATAACCTCAGCGACACTTGTCTCCAAAACTGATATCAGACTGTGCATACCTTGGGTAAGCAGCACACTTAGCAATAAAAACAATGTTAGTAAGGAGCATGTATGGCGCACTTACTGTCCAGGCACTCATCTAGTCCTATTACCATTACTAGTCTCATTTTACAAGTAGGGGAGGTGAAGACGAGAGAGAAGTAACTGCACTCCAGAGCTCAAATACTTAATCTCTGCACTGTACTGTGCTACCCTATGCCTGGAATCTTGGTCCTCTGTATTTTCCTAATTACCAGCAACTCAAAACTCCTGCTTCAAATCTCAAGCCTGCGTCATCTCCTCCTGGACGCCCACAGGTCCTTTCCATTGGAATCATTGTCCTTCTCTTTGCTCCTGTAGTACTTGTCCATCCTGCCATCATTTCTCTTTACATTTTCCTGACAGCCTGGACTCTGAGGCACTGGGGAGGAGGGGCCGTCTTCTGTACCTGTTTCTAGTCCTGGCAGCTAGCATGGTACCTAGAACATAGTAAATGTTCAATAAATGTTAGAGGGAAGGAGAGAAGGGGAAGGAAAGAAGAGCAGGAGGGAGAGAGGGGAAGACAGAGGAAAACAAAACAAAACAAAAAACCCAAAAGGCAGAAGGGGAGAGAGATGCAAAGGAACTGGACCATCTTGGGTGAGGTGATTCTTTCAAAGAGTAGGAGGAAAAGTAACAGTGGCCCTAGAGGAACCATGAATGTCTTTGTCCATGGCACAAAACTCAGGGCTGAGTAAGCTTCTATGAATCAGTTAGACCCTTAAATAGTGGCTTGAAGAAGATAAATGTTCTCTCCATCTGGAGGTGGGCAGTCCAGGCTAAGAATGGCCCTCTGTCATCAGGGACCCAGATGGTTCTGTCTTGGGCTGTGCCACCACAACCTGGAAGCTTTGTCCTCACAGCAGCTCTGAGTCCAAGATGGCTGCTTGAGCTCAGCTCCCATTACCTTATCCTGAGCAACAGGAAGGAGGAGTGAAATGAGGAAGGTAAAAGCGTCCCCTCTGCTTTAACGAGTCTTTCTGGAATCCACACACAAATCTTCAGCTTCTACTTTATTGGGTAGAACTTAGTCACATGGCATGCTTAGCTGCAGGGGAGGCTGGGAATTGTAATGTTTAGCTGGGCACGCTGCTGCCTCAAATAAATTCAGGGTTCTGTACTTAAGGGAGTTGGAGGGGTGGGAGCTGGGATAGAACATTAGCAGATTCCCCTGCAATCCACAGATGGGGTCAATCAGAACCAGGGTCTTAAGAGAGTTCTTTTGTTGGTGGCCTTTCAGGGGGTCACTGGATGGTGATTTCTACCTCTAAACCACGGATTCTTGTTGATAGAGTGGGCAGGGGTGGTACTTCATAAGCCCTCAGAAGTTGTACTTCAAGGTTGGTGGGTTTTGTTCCTTTTAAGTGCCCCTGGAGTTGTATGCTGCAATGATTTAGGGTGAAACCTGTCAAGAGTAATTTTTCCCCCTATAAAAAATTTTGCTGAGAGACCTCTTCACTTTGGCCCTAAACTCCATGCACAACAGCAAGCCAGGAAGAGGAAGGGGTGGTCTTTTAAATTTAAAACAAAAACAAAAACAAAAAACAAGTGGGTGGAAAGGGAGAAGCATTGTAAACTGACCCACCACCCCTTCCATGTAAATAAAACACTGAATACAGCCTCCAACTCAAAACAGAAGTAGACTGATGCTAAATCAACTTTGCACTAACCTGACCTTAAATAACTATAGTGGAACTCCAGAAACCTAAAAGAAACAAAACACAACCAAAAAGAACACAAATGGCATCAGCAAATCAGAGCAACAGCCAAGGGAGTTTGACTCACGCCTCCTGAAAAGCAGTAACTCTCTGGCCATGCCTCTGCTGGACCGAGGAGGGCATGGGCCACAGGGGGGACACTGGAGAAGGGAAGAGGACGGTCTTGGAACTGGAGGGGTAACAAGAAATCAGGAATGGATGCGTGAACGTGAGCTTTTCTGTTGCCCTGTTGCTGGAAGCTTTCTCAGCCTTAGGTCTCAACGAAGGAGTTCTCACCAACCTCTGCGGATCTCTCTGTGACTCTGCCCTTTTCCTTCCACACGCTCTATGAACATCTCCTCTCCCCCACATCCTCTGGGGGCAGTTCCTGTGGTGTGGGAATTCTACACCCTCCACATCACTAGTTCTTAAGCCTTTTGTGGTTGAGGGAAGGATGCAGAAACCACAGGTTTTTTTTTTTTTTTTTTAGAAGCCGATAAAAACTATGGCCCCTCTTTATAGAAATAAGCATATATACTCAACACTGGAAAAATTTCAGGTAGTTCATGGACCTGTGGATTTAAACTCCTCAATCTTGAAGGAAATCCAAGATTAAATATAAAAAGACCATGCCTTTGGGAAATGCCATGAGGGATTCTGGGTTTTCAGTTCTAAACTATTCTGACCAAGGCAACATTTCAACGACTCTGTGTGATTAACTGTAATAAATAACATTTATGTCAATCTACCACAAGCCAATATGCAGTCTTCAGAAGAACTCTATGAAGTGGGCACTATAATTAGCCCCATTTTATAGATGAGGAAACTGAGGCACAGAGAGGTAAAGTGACTTGCCCAAGGTCACACAGCCAGCAAATGGCAGAGCTGGGATTCTTTTTTTTTTTTTTTTAAGATTTTATTTATTTATTTGACAGAGAGAGACAGCCAGCAAGAGAGGGAACACAAGCAGGGGGAGTGGGAGAGGAAGAAGCAGGCTCCCAGCCGAGGAGCCTGATGCGGGGCTCGATCCCAGAACGCTGGGATCACGCCCTGAGCCGAAGGCAGATGCTTAACGACTGTGCCACCCAGGCGCCCCAGAGCTGGGATTCTGTTAGAGCCTATTAAGACTCCAGAGCCATTATTTTTGTGCTTTTTAGCCACTGCATAGTGATCTCTACCTGTCTGTATACAGAACACACACACATCTACCTTCCTCCCCTAACACAGGTGTCAGACCCCACCCGGTGGTGTGCTGGAATCAGTTCATACTGGCTCACAAAATTAGGCACACCTCTTCCCAGATTCTCATTCTGTGGCATGATGTTGATAGCTTCAAATCAGCCATGGTGGGAGTATTCACACAAAAGCCATTGGCAAACACTACAAATGAAGGCTTCCTGCACCAGAGAGCTGTTTGTTAAATACTCCCCAGCACACCACAGGACCCACCTATTCTCGTCCCGCTTAGCCAGCTGAAACCCACAGATCCAGCAGCTCGGGCCCTGGATCAGTGGGAAGCAGGGAGCTTCCTTGCTGACAGGGCCAGTGAGGAGGACGTGGATAAGCTCTGCTGCCCCCATAGTTAGTCTGTGGGGTATTTAGGGAGAGCATAGCCTCCCTCTCTGTCCCCACTGCAAGCAGGCCACCTTTCGACTGTCCTCAGGATGTTCCATCTGCTAGAACCAAAGCCTGGTTATCTGGGGGCTTGGGTCCCTTTACACCAAAGCAGGTCCGTGTGGAATGATGTTGGCAGCCCACCTGATGTGGCAAGCCTCGGCTGCCTAGCTGCTTCGGCAGCCTGCTCAGATCTCTGCTCCTGACTTTGGAGCTTTGGGTGTTGAGGCCGGCCAGTCAGATTTCATCCAACCCTAACCCCTCTGCGGTCAGCCACAGGCAGCGGGCCCCTCCCCCCAGCCCCACCCGGCACTACGTCCTACAGGTACCCACCAAACTGCCCAGCTGGGGCCAAGCCAGTCACGATACCGCACATTCTCTAACTTTTGTCCATAGGGAAACCCCATCCGACAACAAGGATTCCAGTGGGCCAGGCCTAGAGGGGAGGCTGCCCTGGCCCTCTCTCACCAGGCAGAGTCTCAGCCATAGGAAAGAAATTAGATGATGCTGATGATTGTTATTATTATTATTACCATTTTTTAAGCATTTTCCTTATGCCAGGACCTTTATATTTCTTTATGTTTTTTCATCCTGTAATATCTCTAGGACATAAGTACTATGTTAATCTCATGTTAATAAAAGAAAAACAGATTCAGAGAGGTTAGTGTCATGCCTGAAGTCACACAGCTAGTAAGTGGTGGGCTGAAATCCAAGGCCAGAGCTGTTTCGCTCCACACTCCATGCACTTCAGTTCACAGGTACTACTCTCAGAGCTGCTCCTTCCCCAGTCCCCAGGGAAGTGTGAGAAGGGCAGCCCCTCTTGCCTCCCTTAGAGTTCCCTGGGGAGGTCCCTCAGGCAAGAACGAAGACAACCTTGTCATCTACAGCAAGACCACTGCCCAGTCAGAGTTGTGATCCTCCAGACAGGGAAAGTGAGTGTTTTCACTGGCAAGCGTGTAACGAGCTCTTGCTGCACACACAGCATTCTCTTTGTCACGAAGGCAGTGGAAAGACGACCAGGAAATTGTGTCTGCCTTCAACACACTGTCCAGTCTAGTGGGTCATGGAAACAACTGCTGCCTTAAGGTGGGTTGTGATAAGAGCTATCACAGTGGGGGCAGAGGATTAATTCCCATAAAAGGATGTGGAAATCACTGAGGAGGAGGGAACACTTGATCTGGGCTTGGCAATAAATATGCATTTGGTGGGTGAAAATGGGGAATTTGGAAATACGGAGGAGGGACCAGAAGGACCAAAGGCATGGAGTGGGGACAGCCCATGAGGGTGCTTGGCAGGGATGTGGCTGTAGCAGAGGGAGGAGGTGAGAATATGGTGGGAATAGATGGGGTCTTGATAAGCAATGGGGAGCCATCAAAGGTCTTTGAGCAGAGGAATACCATTACAGCATGAAATAACAAGCTACTGGAGAAAGGGACGGCTCAGAGGTCAGATGGTTTAGACAAGAGAAGGGGAGAGCTGGAAGCAGAGGAGAAGTTGCAGGACAGGCAAAGCAAAGACAGTTCCAAGGGACAGCAAGAAAGTATGATGGACTGGACTCAGTGATGGGCAGGGACTAGAAAGGAGAAAGGGAAGGCAAATATAGTCCCAAGGTCTTTAGCTTATGTCATTAAGCTACACTGCTGGAACAATAAACCTTCAAATACAGTGACTTAAATCAGACCGAAGTTTCTCTCAGGTCTCTGCTGTCAATGTTGGTGAGGCTGCTCTGCTATGTGATGTCATTTAGAGACCCAAGTTTCTTCCATCTTGGTACTCCTTCATCCCCTAGGTTATTGTACTCATCAGTGTGATCAAACTAGTCCCAGGGGGAAGGGACAAAGTCCAGGGCACGTGATGTCCTTCTGAACAAGTAAGGTAGAAGTTATTCATAGTCACCTGGCCACACACAGCTGTGGCATGTAGTTTCTGCCCAGCGGCCATGTGCAAGGAAGAAGGGGAGAATAGATTTGGGAATGGTAAGCTAACCAGGAGTCTGCCACATCTGGGCATCTGGGAGGAATTCTGAGGAACAGCAGACTTTGGCAGAAAAATAGAGTGTGGGTTTTATATGGGTTGAGTTTCCAATGCCTGCAGCAGATCAGGGCTGGAGATATAAATTTGTGAGCTGTAAGCACAGAAAAGAGAGTTGAAATTTGGTGTATCAGGGATATGCACCCAGGGAGAGAAAACCAAAGAACAAAACTGGATTAGGGTGGAGCCTGAAACTCTTGATGAAGGCTTCTGAGGAACAGTCATTTTGCCTATGTATTTTCCAAAGATGGCGGCACCAAAATATCCCATCCCATGTGCCCCTCTTATATTATGAAGTTGACACTCATCCCTCAACAGGTGAGGTCTACATACCCCTCCCTTGAATCTGGGCAGGGCTGTGATCAGAGCAGAAGTGACGCATGTGACTTCCAAGACTGTCAGGACAGGTAATACTGCCTCCCCTAGGAAGGCTCACCCTTGAATCCCCGTGCTCTGCGGAAGCCAAATGGTCACACAGGCCACATACAGGTGTTCCAGTGACAGCCCTGGCTAAAATCCCAGCCAACAGTGGCATCAACTGCCACATGGAGTGACAAGACTCAGAAGATTCTAGCCTCCAGCCTTGGGGTGTCCCAGCTGACAGTGAGTGGAGCAGAGATGAGCCCTCCCCACAAAGCCCCGCCCAAATTGCTGATACATGAACAAAATAAATGTCATTATTGCTTTAAGCCACTAAATCTTAGAGTCCATTTTTCATAACCATACGTGACTAATACAGGCCAGAATCCCTTTTACCATCGTAAGAGAATGCCCCAAACCAGACAGAAATGATCCTTTATCTGTATTCCTAGCCCCTAGCTCATAGCTTTGACCAGGCTTTGGACTCCCCAGGATGGTTGCCTCTCTAACCCCCTCACACTGGGCCCTTGGCTTGGCCTCATAGTCCATCCCACAAAGGAAGTTCCCAGGCTGCACACCTTCTCTGTCTCTGTCCCCAGAAGGCCAAGAGGGCAGTGTGGTGGCAGAGAAGCTGAGGAAAGGAAGGAGTCTCCAAGCATAAGGGATAGAAAAGTGTGTGTTCCCTTGTATATATTCTTTTCCCCTAATTATATCTGCACAAGGAACAAATGTCAAACCTGGAGAGGCAAAGAGATGAAGGTCACAGAGGAAGCTTCTGTGACCAAGAGGCAGACACAGGAGACCAAGGATGGGCAGGCGGTCAGAGGTACCACATGTTGGGTGGACAAGAGACCTCAGAGGGGGCATGGCTCCAATGCCAGAGCATTATTGGGATACATCGTGAAATGCTCACCATCATCAAGTTAATTAATGCGTCCTTCACCTCACATGGTTGCCTTGTATGCGTACGTATGGTGAAAACATTGAAGATCTATTCTTGTGGCAAATTTCAAGTATACAATACAGTATTATTCACCATAATCACCATGCCGTACATTAGAACCCCAGAACTTACTTATCTTATAACCTTGTTCCCTTTGTCACCAACATCTCCCCATTTCCCCTACTCCCCCAGCCCAGGCAACCACCATAATCATGCTATTCTTTGCCTCTGTGAGTTTAACTATTTTAAATTTCATTATATGTGTCATATAACATAGTATTTGTTTTTCTGTGTCTAACTTATTTCACTTAGCATAATGTCCTCCAGGTTCAACCATATCGTCGCAAATGGCAGGATGGCAGGATTTCCTTCTTCTTTATTGCTGAATGATATTCCTCTTTGTGTGTATGTGTGTATGGGCGTGTGTGTGCTTATCTCTTCATCCATCCATAAGCACATGGATCCATGTAGACTGATTTCATACCTTAGCTGTTATGAATAATGCTGCAATGAACATAAAGTATAGATCTGTTTTAGAGATACCAATTACATTTCCTTCAACCCAGAAGTAAGATTGCTGGATCATACGGTGGTTCTATTTTTAATTTTTTGAGGAACCTCCACACTGTTTTCCCTAATGTCAGTACCAATTTACATTCCCAGCTCGAGTACACAAGGGTTCTCCTTTCCCCACAGCCTCGCCAACACTTGTAATCTCATCTTTTTGTTGATAGCCATTCTAACAGTTGGGAGGTAAGATCTTGTTGTGGTTTTGATTTGCATTTCCCTGATGATTAGTGATGTTGAGCACTTTTCATGTACCTGTTGGTCATTTGTATGTCTTCTTTGGAAAAATGTCCACTCAGGTGTTTTGCCCATTTTTAAATAGGTTATTTGTTTTTTTGCTATTTAGTTGTATGCGTTCCTTATATATTTTGCATATTAACCTCTTATCAGACAGATGGTGTGCGAATATTTTCTCCCATTCTGTAAGTTCCCTTTTCATTTTGCTGATTGTTTCCTTTGCTGTACAAAAGCTTTCTCATTTGATGTAATCCCACTTGTCTATTTTTTGCATTTCTTCCCTTTTGTTGCTTTTGGTGTCATATCCCAAAAAATCATTGCCAATACCAATGTCAAGGAGATGTTTCCTTATGTTTTCTTCTAGGAGTTTTATGGTGTCAGGCCTTATGTTTAAGTCTTTAATTTTTGTGTATGCTGTAAGATAAGAGTATGCACATTTCTTGGGGTTTATCCCTAGGCCTGGCATCAAATTCTACCTGTCTGGGACTGTGGCCAAAGTACCCCCATCTATGCACCTTGAGAGTTCAGTACTAGGACCAATGCCTACAGGGCAAGTGTCTGGCCATTGACCAAATAGCTAGCATGCTGATTGACTGATAGATCAATCCCACCTGACAGATTGCCAGATCAGTGATTGAAGGACAGAACAGCAGCTTGGCTGGCTAGGGACAGGGTTTGCATCTCACGTATCTTTATCCCAACCAACACTTAGCACAGGGCCTGGCTCAGAGTAGAACTCAATAAATGGCTCCCATATTAGTTGTATGGCTCACCTAGCCTCAAGCGATGCTGGGAAATGTGGTCTTTATTTTATTAGAATCAATTACAAATCAGGGTTCTAGTACAGGAAAAACAGAGGAATGGAGATTGGAGGCCACAACGGGTCTCTACTATAAGGACACAATAATGAGTCTGGTTAAGGGATGCAGACACTTGAGGGCCCCATTTCCAGTTCAGAAGTGAAACGGCATGGAGTTTAGGAATTCTGGAGTTACCTCTTCTGCAGAGCTTTTTAGAAGGCCACAACCCCACCCCCAACTCTTTATTCTTTGGTGTCCTAGGGAGATGTTGAGCTGAGAAACAGAGAGAGGCTACCTTTGCCCTTTGCAATTATTGCTATTTCCAAAGGCCTGCCCCTGAGGAAGTATATGTAGTCGTATATCTTCTTTGGTTGTGCTCATCACAAAATCTTACTAAAGTTCCCATCTGAGACCTGGCCTCAGTGCTCCTGGTTACTGCTCATCCTAAATTCTTTGCAGGAAGCAGGAAGCACCTACGCACAGTCACAGGCTTCAATTCAGGAGTAAGAATTGGTGAAGGCCTGAAAATTCTCCCTCCTTGACTCTTTGCTAAAATGGCCTCACCTTGAGCCAAATGGCAAGCTCAGTGCATAGGTCCTGTGCCAAATTCCGAGCCCCATTGCCTGGGTTCAAGTTCTAGCTCTGTCCCTGGCTGGCTCTGTGACCTTGGGCACATTGCTAAACAACCCCCAGCCCCAGCCGTGGTCTCCTCATCTGTAACATGGGGTGAGAACAACACTGCCAGTCTCCTAGGGTTGTGTCAGTGCTGAGACCAGGATCTGGCAGGAGTTAAGAACTCAAAATCTCTTAGGTGTTATTAGAAATGTAGACAATTATTTCAGGCCTGTGTTTTCTGCCTCCCCAGCTTTTTTGAGGGGTACACAGCCCTGTCTTTTCCATCTTACATGCCTCCTCTCTCCCCCCTAGGCACAGAGTAGAGGATCGTACTACCAGCTCAGTCCGGCACGGAGTTGGCATGGAGTGAACAGGTCTAGGGTTTACACATTTCTCCTCTGACCCAGGTGCCAGGCGTTCTCCTCTCTTTCCTCCCCTTCAGCCACATCCCACCCAGAGGTGCTGAGGAAGCCGGCACGATGTTGTGGGTGTATGGTGCACGCCTCCTCCCACTCCACTTCGAAGAAGCACGGCGGGGTTGAGGACCTACCACGCATGTCCCCTGTACACCTTGCACTCCCATCGCCCCTCTCCCAGACCAAAGGATAATGGGGTGAAAATGGAATTTGCTTCCCAGCTTCCCTCCTGGTTCCCTGAGTGTCACTTTTCTGCATATTTATGGTAATCATCCTTGCAACAAAAACAGTGACTTCACTGTCTAAATAATAAGGCAATTTGTTACAGCTAATTACTCAAGGACTTCCTTAATCTCAATTAAAAGATCCGAGAGGATTCCTGCCCCCTCGCATTCCGGTGTTCCCGAAGATCCCCCTAATGTATTCTGGATCACAGATTAGTGGAGAGCCAAGAACGGTCCTTGCTGGGCAGAACTGCTAAAATCCATCCCAGCAACGTGAAGCAGTGATTTATTGTGACATGGAATGTGGGACATTTCCCCAGCTTTTGTGATTGTGGTAATGAAGCTGTAAACCAAATAGCATGAAATGAGGCAAGGCCTTACAATTTAATCAGCTCGTAAACAGATCTCCTGCATCAAGCAAATGACATTATTATCCATCCGAAGTAAATCATGCTAATCTCGGGAGATAAAATCAACATCGTTAATGGTCACATGTCATATTCATCAACACTAAACCATCCCCTTTGACAGATTAATCCTAACTACAGCTCCCAGGATGTATGGTAATAGGGCTTGTAGCGTGCATTTCACTCCGTGCCAGGCTAACCAGCACTCTTAGGCTGCTATTACAAATAATTTTTTTATTGATTTACATATTTTAAAATGCATTTAAGGTGAGGCACCATTAAAAACCCTGTCACCCACCCATATTTCTTCCCCACATTCCCAGACTTTATTAATAGGAACGGGAAGACAAACGCAGTAAGCCTTATAAATACTTTGTTTAGGGCACTGTTAGGGGTAATTAAGATGGGGCTGGGGGTTTTTTGCGGGGAGGAGGGACAGGTGAGGAGCAGAACGGGTGATAGAAAGAAAGGACCCTCTTGTGGTTCAGGGACAAATGGAAACCACAGCATCTTTTGCTTCCTGTTTTCCCTAGAGGTGCCAGGAAGAGGGGGAATCAATTCTCCCCCAAATCTGCTCACAGAGCCTTCCTTCTCCCCTTTCCCCTCATATCCTACCTCCACCCCGTCAAGTCAGCCTTATGGTACGTGCATCTGTGCTTGCCTTTCGGTCATTGTATCCTGCCTGCTGACTTCAGACGCCAAATGTATTTATTTATCATGAGGCTGACCTAGGATGAATGCTCCTGGAAAAGTGTCCACTATTCAAAATGTCACTTCCCCTCAACAGGCCGTGCATTATATTGACAGGCATACTTTCAGAGGCCCCTGAATGACGAGGATGGATGGAGAGCTGCCAAGGCAGCTGACACCGCCGCCTGGGCTGAGTGGGTGAGTGAGTGAGCGAGTGGGTGCCCGAATTATCTCCACCCTCACTGAGGAGCACAGATGTGGTGGGAGCCGGGACCGTGACACAAGATGCAACATGGAGATTTGCAGGGCTCCCCTTCTCAGCAGCAGGCAGATAGCAACCCGCCTCATCCCAGCCAGCCTTCCAAGGGGCACATTTGAGGGGCTTCCTGTCCACCTGTAGGGCCAGTAGGGGGAGGCAGGCAGGAAAGAGGGTGTTACCCTCCTCCTCCTGAGCGAAGGTGGGGGGCTCCTAGGGCCACCTATTTGGGGCATGACGACCTTGCATTGCTTAATGGCATTCCCGGGAATTATTCAGGGCAGCGACGATGAGGCCACCGCTGAGTCAGGCCCACATCGCCCTGGATGAGAAATCCCAACAACAGATGCATTTTGGAAGAACATGGACTCGAATCAAGCTATTAACTCAATTAAAGCACTTCTTTTGATGCACTGAAAAGACCCCACCTCGATTTAAGTGGACTGAGGTAAGACTCAGACCTTTCCAGATTCCCCCATGCATCATCGTATAGACCTCCTCCTACTGGGATTTATTTCAGAGGTGGGGTATTTGATAGATACAACAGGAGCCTGAAAAACTGCCCAGCCCAGGTCTGTTTTATAAAAACATCGATTAGGCCAACTAATGAAATGATACGGTGTAATGAACTTCGGGGTTTAGGTGGCACCGAGGTCAAGTGATCGGAACCTGCTGAGCCATAAGAATCTCTAAAGATATTGTGTCTGGAGTTTTCCAGGCTCCTTACCGAGGTCCTTGGAGGTTGTGCTCTGCTCTCTGGGCACCAGGGAAGCCAAGGAAAGGCCTTTCCCTACAGCGGCGTGGTCTGAGTTAGTATGGTTTAGGGCAATGGTTCATAAACCTTAGCATGAGTCAGAAGCACCTGGGGGCTTGTTAAAACGCAGATTGCTGCCCCTCACCCTGAGTTTCTTATTCAGTAGGTCTCAGGTGAGGCCAGAGAATTTGCATTTCTAGCCATTTCTCGTGTTGTACTGATATTGCTGGTCCTAGGACCACATTTTGAAAACCAGGGCTTTGGGGCAGGAACACTATGCCAGGGAGGGGTGAAGGGGGCAGGGGTGGAGGTGGAGATGGGGAGCATCGGGCTCCCAGGCGCACATTACAAGCCCCTGGTTGGGTCACGGCAGGCAGCTGGGGCCAGAAACAGGAGGTGAGGTCAGGAGTGGAACGTTCAAGTCTCTGAGGGGTTTCCTGTTCTGTTTCTGCAACTCTGAGAATACAAGTGAGCAAAGCAGGCGTGACAAGTCAGAGCTCACAACCCCAGAGGTCAAAACTGAAAGCAGCAAGTGTCCTAGAGGCCAGAGCCAGCTGGATTCTAGCCAAGCCCCAACTCTGACTTACTGTGTTTCCCGCAGTCAACCCCTTTCCCTCTCTGTTCTTCGCCTCTCTTGCTTCTTCTGTGAAGAGAAAATGTTTCTAGATTTCCTCTCTGATCTTTTCAATTTCTTTTTTTTTTTAAGATTTTATTTATTTATTTGACAGACATAGACACAGCCAGCAAGAGAGGGAACACAAGCAGGGGGAGTGGGAGAGGAAGAAGCAGGCTCATAGCACCTGAGCCGAAGGCAGACGCTTAACCGCAGTGCCACCCAGGCGCCCCTGATCTTTTCAATTTCTGATACATGTGAGGTTACGCCAGCGTTTCCCAAACAGCAGTCTGTTAAATCCTTGTTCTCCTTGAAAAATGAGCTCCATGGTCAGGTAAGTTGGAAAAGCTTTCAGAACGAAAGCCCCCTCTTGGATTTATAATTTATATTTGCATATGAAACACTCTTCAGGAAGTCAGGAAACCTATTTAACTTTATTTAATCCAGGATTTCCCAAATTTATTTGACCATAGAACCCTACTTCCACCTAACATCTATTAGCATCTCTAACACCTATTAGCACCAAGGTTCTAGAGAACACACTTTGGGAAACATTGGCCAATGCCAAGGGCTGAGGTAAGAGGCAAATGAATATGTCAGCATTTGAAGATGCCTTTTCTCCAAAGGTACCCGGCGGTGCAGTCCAGTTCCCCTCAGCTCCCAGCACCCTGGGGCATTGGTACATTCAGCAAACATCGATTAAGTACCTGCCACATGCCAGGGACTGGGCTGGACACTTAGCTAATAGACAGCCCTGGTCCTCAAGGAGCTGCCTGGCTGGGGTGGCAGGGGAAAGCCTAGGTATTTCTTTGGCCTGGCAGGGAACTTCAGAGATTCTAGCTGTGCTCTGGACCTTTTGTCTCTCCTTTTCCATGGCTGGCATCAATTCATCATTGGTTTCACTAGTGGATTTGCTCTGTTTAGTCTCACCTGCCTGTAAAGCATACATACATTCACTCATTCAACAAAAATATATCAAGCATATATTTCATGCTAAATACTGTTGTGGGATATAGTTGAGAACAAAACAGGCAAAAATCTCTGTCCTCATGAAGTCTATATTTCAATAGAGTAAGAGAAGCAGTGAATAAATAAAATACATGTCAGATAGTGACAAGTGCTAAAGTAGAGAGGGGACAGGCAATATTGAGGGAGTTTTGCTGTTTTGAATGGGGATGTCTCATTGACCTTTGTGTAAGAACCTGAAGATGTGAGAAAGTGAGTCAGGTGGAAGAATGTCTAGGAAGAGGGAGCACCACATGCAAAGGCCCTGGGGTAGAAGTATGCCTTGTGTGTTTAACACACAGCTAGGAGACCAACATGGCTGGAGAAAACAAGAGAAGATGAGCAGCAGAAAAGGTCCAAAAAGATAATAGGGGCCATAGTGTTAGACACTGAGTGGGATGGGAAACCTTTTAAGCAGAAAACAAAATATAAGTCATATGACTTATCTTTTAATACAACTTAATGTGACTTATATTTCAGCATCTACAAAATCTCTGTGGAGAGCCTAAGAAGGTAACAATCAGTTCACGAAGCTGGTTTCCTGGTGGGGGTCAGGTGGCCCTTCTGCTCAAGGCCTCACCCTGCCTTGTATGAAAGGGTAGAAACGGTGTGGGGATAGAGGGAAGCAGGGAGATGACCAGGGGCAGGAAGCCCTGAAAGCCAAACTGTTTTACATATGTATAATATTTCTACTCTGTGCCAAGCACTGTTTGAGGCCCATTTTACTTAGATCCTTTTTGTGAACTGTGAATTAGCCCTGGAGGGTGACATTCCTTGATCTGCACTTGAGATCCTTGTGTGTCAAACGAGTTAAGAGGCTTGCCAGGGCACACAGCTCACCAGTGGCAGAACCCAGGGCTTCCTAAGTTTCTTTCCAGTGCTAAGTTTCTTTCCAGGAAAGCCTCAGCCTCACACTCTCTGGTGTTGGGAATGGTGTCTGGATCTCCATTGCTCTCCAGGGCTGCACTTTCCAGACAGGTGAGCGACCACAGCCCTTAGTGCTGACTCCAGATATTCTGTAGGTACCCAGGGTCTGCAAGGTGAGTGTCTTAGATTGGAAATAGACACTGAAGTGATGGAAAGTTACATGCAGAAGGTTTATTGGGGAGTGCTCTCAGGAGATACACCCGTGGGAAACTAGGAAAACAGAAGTGGGATGAGGGGAAAACTGGCCCCAAATGCAGTTGCAACAGAGACCTCAGTCCCCAAGAACGGCAGATTGGTGCAGAGAAAGAAGTCAGTCTGGCTCTGGGTGTTAAATCAAGGACAATTAATCCATGTTCAGCCATCCAGTCAGGAGCGGGGAAAAGATACTTGGTGATGATGAGATAAAAGACCAAAGCAGGTACAGAGAGAAAGCAGAGGGAGGTAGCCCCCTCCTGAGGCCCTACAGAGCTCCAGGCCTTTCTTGATCCACATCCCAGCCCTTAGATGGATACTGTGGACCACGGCTGCTGATTCATCTTCTCCAAGGGGAAGCTCAGAGCTTTCTGGATGCTGCCTCTGCTCCTCCGAGCCCGGCCCCAAGCCTCACACCATACCCAGCTCTGATCCTCCCACTTGCTCATTTTCTAATCTCGGGAGTGAGATTCTCTCCGATCATTATTTTTTCTCACCCCGTCCCCTTTTCAAAGTCAAAAGCCAGGATAAGCCTTTGTTTCTTTCCCTGTCCCATCCATTCCCTGAGGCACCCAGCAGAGAACAGGCTAGCTCGGAGGGCAAGGGGGTTGGGGAGGGACAAAGGGAAGGAAATAGCCAGAAATGTGAAAAATTAATAGTTCAAACATATTATCCTACCATGAAACAACAGCAATTTTTAAATGTGCTTTTTTTCAAAAGCACAGCGGCCTCTGGATTGTGCTACAGCACCTTCCCAGGCAAGCATCAGAGCTCCGTGAGGCCAGAATGTTAATGTCAAGATCATTCATTCATTTGTGTGCCAGAATAGACAGCCAACTGCTTCCTTAAGAAAAATGCTTGTCTTGCTTGCAGATTCTTTTCTGGCCCACTGCCCGACAGAGGTAGGGTGGCCATTCATTTGGATAAGTCTTGATTAGGCCTCTTAATTTTCATAAAAGGCACTCAACCTGACAGTCCCCTAGACTGACATACAATGTTTTTTTTTTTTAATTGTTATAAAAGAAATACCTACTTATTACAAAAATGTTGCAGGAAAAAAATGTTGCAGAAATGATTAACTTGAAAGTGAAAGTCTGCTATAATCTTACCTCCCCAAGGCAGCCCCTTTTAGACATTTGATCTATATTTATCCAGACTTTCTCTTCCCATCTTACTTTTTCAGTAAAACTGATCCGCTTCACTCCTCTTAACATAACTGCATTGCTTTCTTGATTCACCTTTTTTTAAAAGGTTTTATTTATTTATTTGAGAGAGCTAGAGAGAGCAGAAGCAGGGGGAGCAGCAGAGGAAGAGGGAGAAACAGACTCCCCGCTGAGCAGGAAGCCTGAGGACCAGGCACAAGCCCACATGAGGGGCTTGACCCCAGGACCCTGGGATCCTGACCTGAGCCGAAGGCAGATGCTTAACTGACTGAGCCACCCAGGCATCCTTGATTCACCTTTTTAAAATTATTTTTTAAATCCAAAAGTAATATATAATTATCGTGAGGGTGTAGCTAAACTATAAAACTCCCTCTCCCTTACAGTTACATACTGTCACCAATTTCTTATGCATCCTTCCAGAAATTGTCTATGCCCATATGTTGTTTTATTATTTAATTTTTAATGCAAGCAGAATCACAGAATACCACGATACCTACTGTTGTGCAACCTGCTTTTTTCACCTAATAACACACCTTACACAACTTTTCCCAGCAGCATGTGTCATCTCGTTGTTCCCGTTGATGGCCGCACAGTGTTCCACTCTACAGACATGCTGTGATTTATATATCTAGATCTACTTCTCAGGCACATGCAAAACCTGCATTCCAGGTCTTTGTTGGAAACCAGAGCCTCAAGCTGTGTACCAAAAGAAACACGGTGCATGGAGAAAAATTTGGAGATGAGGTTGGAGTTGGTCCTTGCATTCTTCTGCTATCCAGGTGTCATTCCTGAATGTAGCCAGTCATCGGTGGATTGCACATTTGATCCACACCTTCTGGATCTCCCAGACAAGTGCCTTCACCAGGTCAAGGCCCCGATTTCCAATGCAGGGGCTTTCACAAGCCCCGCCCCTGCCTGAAGAGTGAGGATGCTGTGGAGGATGTAGACCACTGCATGACCCACATGAGGTCCATGCAAAAAAAAGCACTGTCTCTTCTAAGGAGCTAGTCTGCTTTTTCTTTAAGGACCATGTGATATTTGTAATTAATCACTTTTCTTTTTCCTTTCTGGCTTTGGCCTCCAGGAAGCCCGGAACCAAATTTTAGTACTCACATACAATTTTGGGGCCTACCTGCTTGCTATTTCTTCCCCTTTCATCTTCTCTGTGTAGTCTTTTATATTTCTCCCAGACCTTTAAAGACTCTGATTTTTTATTTTTGAACTTTTCCCTTTTCTGTTTTGCAGAGGTATCTTATTTTTGTTGATACCCTTTAAAGTTGCCTCTTGTTTTTACTTGCAGGGAAAAAAAAAAAAACAGAGCATTAGAAAAAATAATTTTGGAAGATGCTTTTCTGCCATGCCCCTTTCTGTTCAAATGCCTGCTCCTCCCCTGCCCAGTGGATGTGGAGACTTTTGGAGGGTGACGTGGAGACCACAGAAGTGAGCTGCGGCAGCAGGTGGCCTGACAAGAGAGACTTGTAGCTCAAGGACATAAGGTCAAAATTCATTCAGCTGCCTGGGTGCCCTTGAAATGAGGTATGGGGGCTGCTAGGCTGCTTCTCAGGGCTTGTGACCTCAACTCCCAGTTTACCGGGCCTTGCCCAAGCCTGAGAAGTGCCACTTGTCCTAACAGGACTGTCACTCCTGGGGTCCACTTGGAAACTGGCAGGCCCAACTTGGGATTTGCAATGCCGCCAGAGTCAGAGTCAGGAAAAACCCTAGGTCTTCCGCTAAATAAGGAGGAGGCAATGGCTGTCCCTAGAACCCAGGGGGTTAGATGCTGTCCTGTCACCTTACATGAGGAATGGCTGTGAAAAAATAATAACCGGCAACGGTAGGTGACCCAGTTTGAACAAAGACGCTGAGGATCGATGCTCTACAGCCACTACCTGCTTTGTGGGTCCTTCTACTACAACATTATATATTATATGCAAATCGCCGCACAAACTTAAGGCCGCTTTTCATGTCAAGTGGCTTCTTTGAGCCTATATGTTATATTTTACAGATCTTGGACAGTAACATTTTTCTTTTTAGTGCAAAGTTGCTCAAGGTTCATCTGAGACTCTTTTAAATTGCTGCTTTCAGAGAAATAACAATGTAAAATGACATGATGATATATGGCCCCGTCCAGCCGACTGGGGCTGCAGCAGCCACAAACGCCACCAAACCTTTGGGAATGAAGAGGTCTCCGGAGCGCCATTGTGCAATTGTCCTAACCGGATCATTTTTAATTAGTTGCAATTAATTTCAAGTGACAGCGTCCTGCAATATCAAGTCAGAGAGGCTCGGGTGTGTGGGTGGGGTTATTAGGAACAGACAGCTGGTGAGAGAGAAGCCAGAGGGGGTCTCGTCACAGGGCTTTTACTTCCAACAAGATTCCCGGGGTGGGGGATAGAGCGATGATCATTTGCTGAGCTAGGGAAGGAAGCCTCTTCCTAATGATGCAATGTTCTCTTTCTGGGGCTTGTGCAGGCCCTGCGAGATGGGCACTTATTACACCCTGTACACACAGGCAAGTGTGCTACGACAGCTATCTTGCTTCGGTAACACCAAGTGGTTCACCAGATCACCTCCACCTTAGTGTGACAAGCAATCCCTGAGATGAGGCTTTGGGCAGGTAGTTTATTTGGGAAGTGACCCCCCAGGAGTGGGGAAGTAAATCAGAAAGGAAAGGAAACCAACAAGGGGTGTGTTGTTAAGCAAGTTAGCTCTGTGTGTATCTGGAGTTCACTCCCATTGGGGAACTCTGGAAGACAACCTAGAACACGTATCTCAGAGCTATCCCGGCCATGGGATCAAAGACCTAGGATATTTACACAGTGATCCTGTTGGTCATTAGTGGAGGACTGCTTCCCAGTTGTTATGTAAAGGCACACTGGTGACTGGAGAAAGCTCTCCGACTAAACACCGCGGATACTGACAGCTGGAAGTCAGGCTTGGAGCACAGACATGGTAAGGGCAAGGGGATAGGGCGGACACTGACAGTATCTGCCATAACCTCCAGGATACCTTGCAGTTCTACAGTCCTACAATCCTCCCCCCACCCCCCATCCCCCGCCAAACCATTACCCTTCGGATATCCCCCTAAAGCATTTACATGGGGAGGAAAAGGCAGAGGGGGTAAGCAGGGTGACACTCCTGGGAAACCCAGGCTCTCCCAGGCCAGGCTTTTGTGAACCACTGGGTTTCATCTCCTACCGCCATCTTGGCACTCTTTCGCCTGCTTCCAGGATCAGAGTCCTTCTCGGTAGGATTGCTACTAAGCAATGGTTCGCGCATAAGAGCTAAAACTAGAGAAAGTATCCCTCCTGAGCACCATGCTCTCCAATCAAAAGGTTTTGGTGGGGGGCACCAATCTCATAGTGACACAGTCACTCCTTGTCCCCTACCTAGCAGACTCTTTGGGGCCAAGGGGCTACTCTGCACTTCTAATGCACTTACTACTCCAAGCAGCGGATTTAGACCCAGGACTAAGGCACTTGACCTCCATGCCCTGGCTTCTCTGGAAAGGTGAGGGGGCATGTCTACACCCCTTCCATCCCCTCCTTTATGTTCCCAAAGCCTTCCTTCATTAGTTCATCAGTAGGGAGGGGATGGGTGCTAATAAAACTTGGCCCTTTTCTCAAGAGTAATAATGATTACACACATATATTGAGCACTTACATATGCCCTACACTGTTCTAAGAACCTTCCAACACCGTATTAACTCCTTTAATTTTCACAATGCAGTGAAGTAATATCATTCTGCCCATTTTAGAGGGGAGAACACTGAAGAACAGAGAGGCTAAGTAACTTGCCCAAGGTCACCCAGCTACCCAGTGATGAAGCTAGGATGTGAATTCGGGCATCTGAGACCCCAAACCCCACTGATGATGTCAACTACCTGAGGAATTGTGATACCCACTATACCCCCATTGAGTTTTGTCTCTTGCTTCCCCTGAACTGAAATACACATAATTCTAAAAAGCTTTCTTTCCATAAATACGGAGTCTGACCTAACCACTTCTCTTTTTGGCTCTCTTTAAATTTTTTTTAAAGTGGATTATTGCATCCATGTGCGGAGCCTCTAGAAATAATGGGAGACCCCAGCATTGCCTCCTTCCTTCCAGGGCCTGAGCCCATTGTCTGCCTTGGTTAAAGACACAAGGCCCTGCAGCAGGAATGTATGGCTGTCCTCCAGACATGGCTAGTATGGCACTTACCGCTGGAGGAGCCAAGCTCCCCCTGAATCACCCTCTATGGCACTAGCATCCATTAACTTCTCTAAACCCCGTCTCCATGCTCAGCCAGGCTTCCCATTTACAAAGGATGCCTCTGTGCCCACAGAAGTCACTTTGAAATCACCATCTACTCACATAGGAGGGTTTTTTTTTTCCAGTCCTCAACATGTCTTCTTTTTTTATTGAAGATTTTATTTATTTATTGGGGGGTGAAGAGAGCATTAGCAGGGTGAGGGGCAGAGGGAGAAGCAGACTCCCCACTGAGCAGGGAGCCTGACCCGGTGCTGGATCCCAGGACCCCGGGATCATGACCTGAGCCGACGGCAGATGCTTAACTGACTGAGCCACCCAGGTGCCCCATTCCTCAACAGGTCTTATCTTTGCACTTCCAATAAGTTGTTTTTCAGCAGACCCAGAATTTGTACAGCTGATTTGATTTTTCAGTGATTTCTCACTTTTTCCCCCCCCGAATCGGTCTTTACTTTGATGAGACTTATTGTAAAATCTCAGTTCTAGAGTCTGGAGTCTCTGGATTTTGCCCTGGCTCTGGCAAGCAGACGGATGGGATCTTCTGGATTCTGCATTACTTTGCCGTGGATGCCCTTCTCTCATGTTTATCCACGGGAGCCTCCTCACCCCCCGACTTGTGCATTTCAGTCAGTGAGTCAAGTTTGTGCCCTCTTCTCCAGGGCCTGCTCAGGGCCACATAAGGCAATCTCTTCAAAGCTGTTTATTGGGACGTAATTGACAAAAATCGTCTGTGAGATTATCATAAAAAAAAGGGGGGGGGGGCACCGGAGTGGCTCAGTCAGTTAAGCGTCTGCCTTTACCTCAGGTCATGATCCCAGGGTGCTGGGATCGAGCCCTTATCTGGCTCCCTGCTCAGCAGAGAATCTTCTTCTCCCTCTGCCACTTCCCCCACTCATGTTCTCTCTCTCTCTCAAATAAATTATTTAAATCTTTTTTTAAAAAAGTGGAAAAGAGGTATAACAAGGGGCTTCATTTAGGGAGGAAGAAAAGAAGTCTTCGGGTGAGGCCATGGGGTTAACACGGCCAGACGAGGCTTCCGGGAGAAGCTGTTGAGGGTGGGATTCTCAAAACCATAGTTCTCGGCCCGTCAGACCCAGAGCCTCCTTTTATTACCAGGTTTGTCATGCCCCATTTACTATCCTAGGATGGAAAGCAAAGATAATAATATAACCAACCTATCCACATAATTTCAAAAAAATCAATATATTGACCCAACTGTTACATAAAGGAGAAATCAAAGTAAAGTAAGTTATAATAAAATAATACGTGTTTCAATATGTAAATGTCAGCAACAATGAAGAATCAAATACTGGCACCTAAACATAGAACCACATGATGGGAGGGCTGTCGGTGCCTCCCTGCTGCTGGTGTGCTGGGGCCCCGACTCATGCGCCCACACGAAGGGCGGTTTCTGAAACGGTGAACCCCTCTGGCTAAGTTCTATACAGAACAGAGGACAACTTCTCCCTCCACATCACAGGAGCTGCATTCCTAGAAAATTCAGTGTATGTGAAAACCATGCCAAAGTATTCTATGCTTATATGTAGGTTTAGACTCAGGTCATCGTGAACAGATTTTTCCACCAGAATCACGGGCAAGCCGAGAATCTCCCTGATGGTTGTGTGGAATGAGCACTGCACAACCATTTACTTCATCACGCAAGTGAACGGTGCCCCCTTGGATTGTAGGGTACACAGCAACTTGCTTGCCATTTTCAAAAGTTGCATGGGATGTGGAAGAACCCGCCATTGCATGGGACTGTCTCGCACACTCCAGTGTGCAGAAAGCACTCCTGGTCCCCACTGCCCCCCCTCCCCAGTATGCACAACACACACACCAAACGCCAGCCTTGTCACCACAAAATACCCCCATCGATGTCCAGCTTTGCTCCTGGGCAGCACCGCTCCATGCAGAACCACTCCCTCAGAGCCAGGTGTGGCTCCAGCCTCCCCCACTGCAGGCAGTCCTCAGCTTCTATTCGACTCCTCTCTATTGCTTCCTGCATCCATCTTTTCCTCCCCAATCCAGGAGGAGTGGGCTCAGTCCTGAGCCAGTAGAGGCATCCACCTGGGCTCCCTGCTTCTGGCCTCAGCTGCTCCAATTCAGTCAGAGAACCTGCCCCAAACTGTAGTACAAAGACCTTTCTCTCCCCTGCACTCAGAATTCAGTCCCACACTGACAGTTATCTTTTCATAGTAATCTTTCCTCCCACTCCGGCCCATTCTCAAAGCGTTCCCACCTCCATACGTTTGCTCCCACCATTCCCCTTCTTGGCCAACCCCGTCCCCCCCCCCCCATCTCTGCCCTTAGGTGCCCCTCACTCACTAGCCTTCCTGCATGTGCACGGTCAGAAGCAATGTGCTCCCATGGTGCTTCATCAAATACTTCTCGTAGACAACACCTTCATAGAGTGCTCTTCTCTAAATATAAATCAGAATCTCCTCCTGAGCGAGGACTAGGACTTATGGCTCTCAGGGTCCCACCATTAGAGATCCCCAACCTTGGCTCCAGCACTTGAGATTGGGTATAAAGTAGGGCCAGCCTAGGAGGGGCATGGATTTAATCAATGGGCTGCTGGGAGCCATGTGGCTTCCTGAGTAGAAGCTGACTTAAAGTGGTAGCTTCAATGGATTGCTCTAGGGAGGTGGGGCACAGAGGAGTGGGGCAGAGAGTGAAGGCTGCGGCCATGCTACAGCAAGGAAGGATCACGACTTGGTCTCTCAGATGGAAGAGGACATCAGAAGAAGCCCTGAATCCACTCTGTCTAGAGTGAGGGAGGAGAGTGGTCACAAGTTGTGCAGAGAGCACTGGCCTAGAAGTCTAAAGGTCTGGGTTCGAGTCAGCCAGCCTTGCTCCTGCACTTACAGTAACATGGTGCTTGGTGGTCTGCTATGCAAGGAGGTGCCAGTGAGAAGGAATCTCACTAACTTGTCCTTGCTCAAACTAAATCCACGTGTTTACTGCAGCATTATCTACAACAGCCGAATTATGGAAGCAGCCCAACTGTCCATTGATAGATGAATGGATAAAGAAGATGTGGTGCAAATACATATATCTATATACATACACACACACATATGTGTGTGTGTGTGTGTGTGTGTGTGTGTGTGTGTAGTGGAATATTATTCAGCCATAAAAAAGAATGAAATCTGGCCATTTGTAACAACATGGATGGGTCTAGAAAGTATAATGCTAAGCAAAATAAGTCAGTCAGAGAAAGACAAATACCATATGATTTCACTCACATGTGGAATTTAAGAAACAAAACAAATGAACAAAGGGGAAAAAAGACAAACCAAGAAACAGAGAACAAACTAGTGGTTCCCAGAGGGGAGGTGGAGGGCTGGATGAAATAGGTGAAGGGGATGAAGAGCACACCTATCTTTGTGAGCACTGAGTAATGTATAGAATTGTCGAATCACTGTATTGTATACCTGAGACTAATATAACCCTGTATGTTAACTATACTGGAGGTAAAGTAAAACATTTCATATAATTTTAAAAAATTAAATCCACATGATTGCTATTTGGCCCCATTTTTTAAGTCATCAATCTCATTAAACATCTCCTGTGCTCCCTCCTAACCTAGATAAGGCTTAGCAATACAGCTCACCCTGCATCTTGTTATTTGTATGGTACGTCATTAGAGGATAGAGAAGGTTCCCCCTGTTGACCTTGCACTGGGTCCTCAGGCCCTGATTCATTCTAGCGGCCCCCACCTCTCCTATGACCTCGGAGTTTCCAGCTAGACCAAGGACACAGCCATGAGCAAGGCTGCTTCTAGAGCAACTTGACCCAGAGAAGAACGAGCAGGTACCCTGGTGACCCGAAACAGGACCCGGAGCTCCCCTGTAGAGTTCACACTGATGGGTACCCTAGTCTGGGACCCCTGAGGGAGATATGGAGCGGTGGGCTGCCTAGGGAAGACAGAGGAGGATTCTGTCATCACTGAACCCTGGGCTTTCTTGCAGTTTCCTCACTGCCTGAGCTGCTCTGTAACTAGTGATCTTTGACCTCTGTCTGCCTTCCCTGGGGTGCAGAAGCTTCCAGGAGGCAGATCACAAGGCATATTTTCTCTGGTGCCCCCACCAAGGTCCAAGCAATACATCTCAGCATCACCTAAGAATCAGATTTTTAAAATACAGAGGCCCAGGCCCCCATCTGGAGAATTTGATTTGGCAAACATGGGTGGAGCTTGGACTTTTTGTTTCTTTTTTAATCTCTGAGGTGACTCTAAACAGAATCAAGAGAAAGCCTTGGCTACTGAGTGGACAAGACTGTCACCTCCTTGGGCAAGGCCTTGAGCAAAAGAGGTGAAGGGCATCTCTGGCCTTATGGCTTGGTCTCCTGAGAGGGATGCCCCACAGAGAATCACAAAACCCACAAACCCGTCCATCACCCAAGGCCTAGCCCTAGCTCTCCTCCAACTGAGCCAGCTGAGGAGACAAAGGACCCACAATACCACCCCCACAGGGCCTGTCCCCCTCCCACACCAGGACTGTCTGCCCACCAGGGGCTGGGATAGGGCCTCTCTGTGGACAGAAAGTGGACCTGGGCCTCCTGTGGGCTGCTGGGCTGCCATGAGAGGCTGAATGGGGCAGGCCTGGCAAATTCTGTGACAGAGAAGAGAGGGGAGAGAGAGAGAGAGTGTGAGTGTGAGTGTGTGTGCATGCGTGCACGTCCCGTTCCCATGCACTCTTATTGCTGCCACTGCCTACTGCTGCTGCCATCTGGGAGGAAAGCAGCCAGCTTACCCCCTATCGTACCTTCATCACACCCAGGGGTGGGGACTTGACCAAGGCTGGGGGTAGGGGTAGGGGTGGGGATGGAAGTGGAATGGGGAATGGAAGAGGGAGGACTTTGAGATTTCATTCTGGGCATTTTGAACAAGACCAGGTAGGGGGCAGGGAGAGGAAGCCCCGCCTCCCAGCTGAAGCTGAGCAGTGGTCCCCCACCCCCACACAGGGCCTGACTCTAATGTCTTCTGATGGGACAAATTGGTGAGCACGACTATTAGCTGGGTGACATCAAAAGGCATTAATCTCTGGTTCCCGAGCAAGACCAGCGCCACATTAGTGCCTCGCACCCAGTCATTATTAAGACTTTAGCCCAAGGGTGTAATAAATGTTTTATGGCATGCAAACCAAGGTAATGGAATGCAAATCCCATAATATAGCCATACATTTATTTTCTAATGGAGCAAATGATGATGTATTTTATCTGAGAAGAGCTGCCGATAGGGTCTGCTTGGGAAATGCAAAGTTAGGGACCCAAAGGGTGAGTGGGTGGCCCTGCTAGGGTGGGAGCTTGGGGTGAGCAAGGGTGGGAGACACATTGGGACTTCCCAGCAACGGTCAAGCTTTCGTGCACACAAACCTCCTGGACAAGCCCATCGCTCTTGCTCTCGTATCCCCAAATGCCCTCCTTTTGGGGCATATATTGAACATTCTGAGGCTTAATTACATCCCCTTTGCAGAGTGCCCCCCCTCCCTGGAGCCCCCACCCCCACCTGGAGCTGCATACCAATAAGCTATTCAGCTCATATTGGCTTTCCAAAATTATGGCCACATTAAGGTGTGAAATGTTAATGGGATCGAGGGGCACAGGGCTATTTCTCCCGTGGAGTTAGGACTTGGCATTGGTGCTGTTTTTATTAAGAGGCCAACTCTGTTCAGTTGCAGCCCTGGGGCTGGTGGGGAAACCAGGCAGGCTACCCGGGGTGGCTGTGGCCTTAGGAAGGGCTTCAGGTAACCGAGCCCCCCAGTTCTTGCCAATTGCTGCCACTTCAGAAAGAACTCTCTTGACTATTCCAGAGGTCCCCAAAAGAGTATGGGATGCCTTCTGCCATCAGAGGCCCTCTTCATTCCCAAGAACTTCCTTAGTGTCCTCTCTCATCCGGCCCAGGCACACAGTACCCAGCTGGACAGAGCCTCGTGAGCCTAATACTGATATCTAAGGACATGCTCTGTACCTAGATTCATGGGGGCACCAAGAAGTTCAGGACCTGTCCCTGCCTTCAAGATACTGATGACCTAACAAGGGAAAAGGACACATATCTGAAAAGAAATCACCAGTCAGAAGGTATAAGGTTTAAGGATCACCTCAGTGGTATATCTGAGGAGGCCAGGTTTCCTTACAAGATTTCTAAGAAAATGAAAAGGCATCCATTGAGAAAAAGAGAAGGGAAGTGAACACCTCTGTCTGAGAGGAATCCTGACGGTGATGTTGCTGTGGATGGAGGTGGTGAAGATCTCTTAAAATTGAAAAGGCAAGACTTGGCTCTTTCCCTAGAGAGCTCATAGCAGGTGTTCAGTTCACACTGGCTTTGGAATGCCCTGAAAACAATGATGAGTCTCTGAGGGCCGGGATGAGACCTGATATTAGCACTTCAATGCTTGGTAGTACTTTTGATCTTCTAAAAGCCTTCTTGTTTTATAGAATAATATTAACACCAATAATAATTAATTGAGAAATTTTATCGGGCGCTGTGCTAAGCACTTCATTATCTCATTGACTCTTAAAACGACCCTAAGAGGGAAGTACCTTTATGATTCCCACTGAGGAATAGTAACGAGGAAACAAGTCTCAGAGTGGGGCTTGCCCAAGTAAGGGAGAGTGGGGACGGTGGGCAGACCGCTCTGCCTCCAGAACTCATCCTCTATGGTCTACCCCTCCAAATCAAGGTAGCAGAGATCGGAGGAGTGAAGAGCTGTGCTGAAGGACACACTGTAATTTGAAGATTCTCCATTGGTTTATCTGTACCAAACATGGACACTATAGGTTGGTTGCCCTTTTGAAGGATACTTGGACTAGAATGAGAGTTGTATTTGGTTCTGCTCTGGTTTGACCTGCTAAAGCCCTGTAACAGGCATTTATAGACCGTTATCCTTCAAGGCCCAGAAAATGGGCCAAGTCCATCTCTGGTGGGAAGAAAGACAGGAGCAATCTACACTGAATTCTTCAAGCTGGGTCTGGAGACAGATAGGTATGGATGCCCAGCAACCTGCATAGGTCCAGGACTAGGGTGAGACAAAAGGAGCCTAAGGTATAAATTAAAGAGGCACTTACTCTCAGAATCACACTAGTGCAGACCTTAAAAATGACCTGAAACTATGTGCTCTAGGCACTCTCTTGCCAGGGCCTGACGCTGAATTGCCCTGACTCTATCATAAATGAAAAAGAAGGAAGGAGCCCATGTCTCCTTGGCCCACTGTTGAGTTGGGAAGGGAAAGGGTGACTTCCAGTTGGTCCCTGTACCTAGAAAGCTTGGGACTCAGGGACTGCAACAGAAATTCTGAGGAAACTGACTTTTACAAAGGTAAACAGAGGAAAAACTCAAGCAGTTCATTAGCCCACTTAAGTGCAAATTCAGGGGCTCAGGACCTAGGCAGGGCTGGATCCTGTTACCCAACAACTTCAACAATTTTTTCTTTCCATCTCTCAGCTCCGCTCTCCTCAAAATTCGTCCTAGACACAGACTAGTGGAAGGTAGACAGAGGATCACTTGGACCTGGGTAATACATGCCCATGAAAAGCAAGAGCTGTTCATAGTGGTGCAGGAGACCACGTAACTGAAGCGGAGGGAGTGAAGTGATGGCTTCACTCTACAGCTCAGGAAGCATCTCCGGAGTGAGGGCAAGAGAGCTGCAAACAGCCCCAGACCTACTTCTGGCCAACCCCAATGGAAAAAAGAGCCCCTTCTTCCTAGTAGTTGAAGCTATAGTGTTCGTTAGCCCAGCTCAGTTTCATGCCCATCACTGAACTAATCAAGGGGGCCAGGGGGCTGCCCTGCTGATTGGCTAGTTCTGGTCATGGGCTGATCCCTAGGGACCCCAGATATTCAACCCCATTTGAAACTATGTCAACTTAGGGAAAGAGATATAAATTCCCCCAAGGGGACTCTGGGTGCTCTGGGAAGAGGAATGGATCCTGGACAGGCAAACTCAAGAGCACTCATCTCAAGAGCTAGAGATTCTTCTAAAACTGTGGCTGCACCTAGGCCTTCTCTGGGGATGCACAGCCCTGCTGCCCAAATCTACACAATTTGTGATCATCCTCTGGAAGCTATGTCAGGCAAGAAATGCTTCTTGCTCACCTCTGGCCACCTAACACTCTCCCCCAAGGGACTGGCCAATGACTTACATTACAGTTTCTCAGCAAGAATTTGCTGACGTTATGAAGAATGCATGAGGAACTGTTCTGGGACCGGGCCCCAAACTTTTATTAACTGTGAGGTTAAAAGCTATCGAGGGTCAGGGGCACCGCAAAGGGGCAGAGGGAGTGAGTCAATTAACACCTGCCTTTTTATTTCCAAATCGAATTGTTGCATGAGGTTTGGAGATGACGTAACCACTCAGCAGTGTCGGGGTAGGATTTATGAGCCATGGTATGTGGAGCAATGGTTTGAACAGGCAGCTGGTGAGAGGCATTTACCCTGACTGCCCTCACTTGGAAGTCTCCCTAAAATAATGGTTGCAAGACATGAAGGTACTTTGGCTGCCATAAACCCCTCCCTCTGTGGCCAGGGTGGATCTGAGTTGAGTCACTTTTTCCTGGGCTGGTTTAGAAGGGTGTCGGGTTTAGACATGGCTTCATGCTGGGAGGGGAAAGGAGTGGGAATGTTAAGGAGTAGAGGGAAGAAGGGATAGAGAGAACAGGAGATTAACTCAGCTTGGCTCCCAAGAAGGGGACATGACCCCATTGGAACCTTCTTAGGTTTATTTGCATTTGAGTAGGGAATGGTATTGGCCAACACAGAGAGTCTGTTTATTAATGTCCACTCACTGTCTCCCACCTGAGATGAGCAGGACTAGCCTCTGCTGGAAGTCTCTAGAATGAAGTTGGTGTGGCTGAACTCATTGACCATTCCATGGCCTGCTGTAGACAATGAAAGAAGGCAGGCTTCCCCTCTAGCCCTTCCCACCAGTGCCTGGGTCTGAATGATGGATTTTCAACTGGGTCATTAAATGCTGATTAAAGTACTAGAGAAAAGAACAGGAGGGAAAAAAACCAACATCGAATGTTGTACATACATACACACTCCCACCCCAGGCCCCCCCTCTTCCCTTTTCTCAAGCTGCCTCGAAGTTCGTTCCAACCCTCCATTGGAAATGCTATAAAAGGCCAGGTTAATTAAGTCCTATATATTACCAGCACAAACACTTCCAACTTTATTCCGGCGGCTCGGTGAGTGAGGAGGAGGCCAGGCAAGGTCCAGACAGCTCAGGGTAATAAAACAGAAGACTCAATTACCTTGTACATTTGCAGTTTTTATAAAATCATTTAAAGTTCTCCCAATGAAAAGCACGATGGAGAGGGATTGGAATCCTGAAATCCAACAGGAGCTTAGGGAACCAGGGATTGTAGAGCAGCTATGGGTAAGAAAATAATCTTGCCCACCCCCTACTTCTGGGAAGAGAAGCCAAAGCAAATTATGAAGGAAGGAGAAAGGGAAGGGGACTCCCCAACCAGACACGGAGCACCCACTGGGTCTGGAGTACTATACTGGTGTTTTACATAACTCCCCCAGGTAGGTATTATCCCCATTTACAGATGAGAAGACTGAGGCAGCAGAATGAGTCTCTGTCACCCAACCAAGAGAGACCCAAAACCCAGAGCCTGCTCTACTCTGATTCTTGCCCCACCCTTTAAGCTACCAGGCCAGCGTCTGCACAGCATAGCCCAATGTTAAGAGAAGAGTCTCAGGAGTCCATTTGAATGTCTGGATTCAAATCCCAGTTTTCCACCAATTCCTAGCTGTGTGCCCTTGGGTAAATTATTTAACTTCTCTGAACCTCAGTGAGTAGTCTCCTCAACTGTGAAAACAATTTTAGTACCTTCCTCACAAAGGATTAAATGGGACAGTATATAAAATGCTCAGCCCAGAGCCTGGAGTATGATCCGTACTAGTTAGTACCGTGATTATTATGCTAGCTATACCCAGCTTGTCATGACCAGATCGTCACATTTTCCAGGGTGATAGCAAGTGAACCAATTATACCAGCCACGCTCACGTGCTCAAGAAAAGGGGTAGAGGAGCTCTCCCAGCTTCCTCGTCCACAGCACAGAGAGCTAATTCACAAATGGATTACCCTGCTTCTGAGTCTCATCAAAGGGCAGGAACCTCTTTCCTGTTGAGGGACCCAGTTCTTTCCTGGGGCAACAAAAACAAGAGCTTTATATAAGTAAAAAACAAATTGTTTTTTTCTCCAAAAAACAGAAGCTGTTCAGTTGTTCAATACACCTGCTTTTTCAGGAATGGGAGTATAAAACTTCAATTTAACAGCAGCCCCCAGAGAGAGAAATTATTCTTTGAACTGTAGCCACAGTGATCTAGAGCAATGTTTCCCAAAAGGTTGGAGAGAATTAAGCCCAAATTTCCCTCATCTTGATCAAATCTCTCAGGGCCTCAGGAGGAGGACACCGTGGGCCTGGCACATGGAAGACACCTTGATCGCTGTGTGTTGACTGAATTAATGACATTGTGAGACTCCCAAGGCCTCTTGTGTGGAAAGCTGCGGCTGAGCTAGGCCCATAAGGCAGACTGTATTTTCCTAAAATGGCCACAGCAGTATTTCCAGTCCCACCTGCTCTTCTAGAACCTTGACCTTGCCCATCCAAAAGGAGAGTCTATTTCTCCTTTTTTGAAATTGGGTAGAACTTGATGGCTGCCTCAACAAACAATATGTCGCCAATGAGATACTAGCAAAACTACGTCCTAAGAGGCAACAAGGCTTTCACCTGGCTCTCTCACACAGGAATCTAGCCACAATGTTGTGAGGAAGCCAACGCCATACAGAGAGGCCACGTACAGATTATAGGCTAACAGTCACAGCCAACAGCTAGCACTGGCTACCAGACACGTGAGTGAAGGAGCCCTCAGCGACTGAGTCACCTTCAGCCTTCAGGTCTTCCAGATGATACTGTACATCGTGGAGCAGAGACAAGGCATGTCTACTGTACCCTACTCAAATTGCTGGCCCACAGGGTCTGTAAGCATACTATATGGTTGTTTTACACCACTAAGTTTGGGGTAATTTTTAACCTCGCAATAGATAAACAGAATAGCCAACCACACCTTTCAATGCCAGCTTCAGTTCTGGGGGCTGCTAGGTCAGAGGGTCATTGACCAACTGAAGAAATTCCCGAGCATTGTAATCGGATTGGGAGGGACGTGGAATTCTGACCTGGTTGTTGAAAGCTGGAGGTGGGGGCCAGGTGGGGAGAGGATTCAGTCATGATCTTCCTTTCCTTGAGGGAAGAACAGGCTTGTTCTGGGCAGCAATGCAGAACAGCAGGAAAAGAACAGGCTTTGGAGGCAGATGGCCCTGGGCTCCATCTTTCCTTTCTCCCTTCTCACTAACTCTGTGACTTGGACAAGTCAGTCCACTTCTCTGAACCTCAGATGGGGATAATAATGTCTCTCCTGCATAATGCTTGTGTACATTAAATAATATCAACATAGGTGACTTGCCTAACACATTGACCTTTATTAGTCTCATAAAATTTCTTTTGGTTACCCATTCAAACCATCAAAGAAATAGGAGGTATTTATGAAAACGATGTTACTGACATCTCTCCCAGGTTAAGGGTGGGGAAAGAGGATTCAAACATAACTCTTCCTGATCTCAGGAGAGTGTAGGACATAGGCAATAAGAAGGTGAATGTTAATCGAATTCTTGGCTTTAATAGCAGCAAATGTCCAATAACTGACAAAGGAAGGACTGCAGTGGGAGCCTAAAGTTCCCTCTGTGAGGAGATCTTTAATCAAGCATTCGGATTCTTTAACAGTTTTGAGATTATTTAGGCTTTCTATTCTTTTGTCAGTTTTGATCATTTGTGTTTTTCTAGGACATTGTCCATTTTATCTAAGTTTTCACATTTGTTGGTATAAAGTTGTTCAACTGCCTTTTTAATGAATCATGAAGTCCCCCTTTTATCAACCCTCAAAATTGTGCTGTGGGGTCACTCCGTGTGCGCTTGTCTAGGGGTCAGGGAGGTAATGTTTTTGCCACCAGCCATGCCACCACCCGTGGGTAGCCCCCAGGCACATTTTCCTGGACGTCCCAGCACAGCGTGGTGAAGGCACTCTGAGCATTAGCAAGCCAGCACTGCTGCTTGTAACTCACCCAGAAAGTTCAAGAGAAAGCCAAATTCCTTCCCAGCCTAGGCTCCTGAAGACAGCTCAGATATGCCCCTGGAGGACTGCGGTTGAGATGGGCTGAACCAGCTCCTCCCCCCACCAACGCAACCCCCCCCCCCCCCAGTGTAGAACCCCTGCACCTTCTTCTTTCTTCACTGATTTCCCAAGCCCTGCAGGCTTTGTGACCTCACTTTGGCAAGAGTCATGCATGTTCCACTCTTAGCCCTGTTGCTAGTTTATTTCCCCACTGAGGACAAGCAACATCTAGCAGGCGGGGACCTGGAGATGAGGGAGAAGTTTATGGGGTGGTGAGGAGTTATCAGTTTATCCAGGTGACACGAGGTATGCTTATGCTAGGTGAAAAATGGTCAAGGGTGACCTCAGCAATGGCTTCAGTGAGGTGTGTGTCTGGGATGTACCCCACTGTTCACCTTTCCCAAGGGATCCTCTTCCTTCTTGACAGTTTCAGAGAAACTGTGAAGAATGGTATTGGTGGGTGACGCTCCTAAGCCCTTGCTTCGTGGGGAGTCCCTGGCTGGCAGCCCCACCCTCCATCTCCCTCCTTAGTTGGGTCCTCCCTGCTGCTCTGCAGCCTCCACCCCAGAAAAGCAGCCATCCCTGAGCTCTGCCTCCCTCCAATGGTGACTGCCCTGAGGGTCCTTGGCAGCATGGTCTCCACCCAGCTGAGGAGAGTAGAGGACAGAGACAGCTGCCGGGCTTGTCTCAGGGTCAAAGGTCCCTGCAGACTCCTTCGGAAATTGGCTACTCAACCGGCACTGGAACCTGATGCTCTGAGGGATGAGTCAGTGCCCAGCTGGGCACTGAAGGGGTTAAAGGAACATGGTAGAAGATAGGAGAATGGGGGCACGCTGCACTGCTGGAAAAAAGCTAGCCTTGTGCATGGATAATTAGAACTGAACATCAGTAAACAATGCCTTTTCCCCTCATTAAGGACAAATCTGTATGTATAATGTGCCTATTTTCTCTTTCATTAACTTATAAATGGCCACTACTTTAAAGCCATTTAACCAGCAGTTTTGACTTGCCCGTCAGCTCTGGGTCTGACATGTTTTCTCCTCTCCTGCACAGACAGAGGTGCCCACCTCAGCACACAGCTCCCATGAGGGGAAAGGCCATGTGGGTGCTCCTCTGAGATGTCACAGACAGGGCTGTGGCAGATTCCAAAAGGGAACTGAGCGAGAGGAAGGGAGGGCATCGCCCAGGCCCAGGCAACCTCTCACCATCCCCTCTTCTCAACTGTCTCAGATGACTCACTCCCATTCTCTAAACTGCTTTGCCTCTGCCCTTGAGTGGCTTAAGGAGCCTGACTGTTGGGAGCCCCTGAAAACGTGGCCAGTCTGCAAGCCTCCTGAGAAACAGCTGAGAATAGAAATCCCAAAGGTGAGGTATCAATTCTGCCCTCATGAAACTCAGTTCAGTAGCGAGAGCAGCACACATATATATATGGAAGGAAGAGAAGCTACAAGAGGTTCATGCAAAATGGAAGTCTTTGATGAAAGTTAGCAAGGCATTCAGAGAGTATGTCTCCTCCATCGGTCTGGAAAATTCCCTGGGAATTGATATCATGTCTCCCTCATCAGGCTAGGCACTTCAGGAGATGCTGACCATGTCCCTCCCAACAAATTGGGAGATCCCTTGGAGGCAAAGACCAGGTCTCTCCCATCAGACTAGACACCTCCAGAATTAGAAACTATTACTTTTATCAGATTGAAAAATCCCATGAGTGAGGTATCTGCCCCAGGGCAGGGCCTTATCTCCCTGTCTTTCTCTGGATAGTCTCCCAGGACTCGAGACAAAGACAGCCTCCTTACACTCCTTCCTACCACCCTCCTGGGACCCTAAGTGTGTCCCAAACTTGTGCTGGACTTGAGGGGGGCAGGGATTGTACTAAAAGAGAAGGCAACACAATCCCTGTCCTCGGGAGAACCCATAGGCTTTTTTATTTTGCTGTGACACTAATCCGTACAAAGCAAAGGGGAGACAAGAAAAAGGGGACTGAACACTTACTGAGCACCCACTTGGTGGCAACAAAGGGTATGCGTATTACCTGTTCTGTTTTCCCACATGAGAGCCCGCAATCCCAGGAAGTAGATAATATTTTCCCCATTCTACCAATGAAAAGCTGGAGACTCAGAGAAGTAAAGCAATTCACTTAAGAGCACACAGTCAGTCAGTGAGTGATGGAACTTGGAATTGAACAGTCTGCCCAGCTGTGGAGAACACGCCATTTCCATGGCATCCAGAGCCTCATGAACAGTGGAAGGAAGAGAACAGCAAGCTGGAGGAGTCAGACGGTGGTAAGATCTGGGGAGGTCAAGGGCATTCGAGTCTTCTGATGGCAAAACTGTGGAGAGCCCCACTTCTGGACCTCACCTGTACCTTCCCTGGTTAGGGAAAGTGGGGAATCCTCAGGCCTGGAGTGGGACTGAGCTTATAAGTTCAGTTATTCCTCAAAAATGTCATCTCCTGAAAATATTTCAACTTTTGACTGACTATCTGATGGATGTTAGGCTGTTTCACCATTGAGACATTATCACCATCACCACGATCATTAGCATTGCTAGTAATTTCAAAGAACTGGAAACAACCTGGATATCCGCTCACAAGAGAACGGAAAAATAAGATATGGTTGTATGTGGAATGCTCTACAGCAGTTAAAAGGAACAAAGAAGACCCATGTGGGCTTGACGTGGCTAAACCTCCAAGACATACAGTGTTGAGTGAAAGAAAAGCAGCTGGTCTGTTGTTACATTTAGCGTGACAGCATTCCTGTAAAGAGAGAGGCTCCCAAACAAAGTGCTGTCAATAGCTACGTATTGTCCTTGTAGAGTCTGTGGGACACCCATCAAACTGAGAACAGTGGTTACACCACTGCCTGGGCGTGGCCGTATCCAGGAGGGGGGGATGATCAAAGGGGATTTTGGCCTTGGTAGGGTGACCACCTGCTTTCTCTAGTATGACTAATAATAACAGCACTGACTTTCACTCTCACAAGTGTTCAGATTGGGTGATAAAGTATATAATTACCTCACTTATCTGTAGTATTTAACTTTTTGCAGAATGTATTAATTGATCATCTGTGTCAACTCATCTCTAAAAGTGCATCAAGTTTAAGGTAAAGTCCCCCTCCCCTCCTCCAGGCCCCCAGCCCCGCTCCTCAGGGGCAACTATTGCTAACAGTTGCAGCATCCTCCCTGAAACCCCAAATCCACATATACCCACATAACCTCAAAACACGGAGAAAGAGACATATGGAATTATGCAGTACGCACTGTTCTGAAAACTGCTTTTTTCATTTAATTTTATCTATATCGGTATCATCAGGAAAAACTAACAAAGAGATCCTCAGGTCTCACCAACAGAGATGCAGCTTCTGTGACTTGGCACTGGGGTGCACAGACGTGTATTTCTGACGAGCTTTCTGGGTGATTCTGAGCCACTAGTCCATGGACTCCATGCTAACTTTTGTCAGTAGAACAAATGTCATTCATTTATCTATGCATTTATTCAACAAACAGTTATGGACTCTTGCCCTGGGTTTGGCCTTGGCTACATGTGGAATTCAGCAGAGAATACCACGCAGGCCTTGCCCTCCAGGACACAGCTTCAGGGCTCCTTCCAAGGGGACCTGTTATTACTGACAGTGGGTACGGTTGATCCCGAGCATTCTTCTTGAGGGAGATGTGGGTGCAGCAACAGCAGAGTTCTGGGCACCCTGCTCCTGCCTCTCCATTGTGCACGCTCACAGAGGGACAAGTCGGTCAGGGGGCCACGCCGCAGCAGTGGTTTTAAAGACACCCGGAAGACACCCATGGAACCAGAGGTGGTGATTCACCAAATTACTCTAACCAGTTGCAATGTAAAATCTTTGAAGAGGGTACCTGCTGACTTGATCAGAGGCGCTAAGGGAAAGAATCTCAGAGTGAAAGGATCAGCTCTGATGCCCACCAAGACTCTCAGAATCACTGCAAGAAAAACTCCTAAGACTGAGGATCCACAAGCGATTCACTGATTGACACAGTACTTCTGAGATTCTTAAGCAGATTACTTCCATTGGTATTGAGCCAGGAGTCAAGGCTGAAGTCACCAGTGCTGATGCTTGAATCAACCTTTTAAATAAATTGATTATCAGTTGTTAAAAAAAAAAAAAAAAAAAAGAACTGATTCTGAGCATGGGCCTTGGAGACAGACCAAATCCTGGCACTTCCTCTCTGACTATGTGACCTTGAGAAAAGCCCTTGGTCACTCTGTGCCTCAGTTACCTGGTCTGTAAAATGGACACAGTAATTCCCACATCACATGATGGGCACTCAATAAGTTGCAGCCACTGTTATTAATAAATAATAAAAAATACATACATAATTAATAAGAAAACTCATGTAGCATTCTTGCCAAGAATGTTTAAACTACATTGTCATGAGGAAAAAAATCAGACAAATCCAAATTCAGAGACATTCTAGAAAACTTGCTTGTACTCTTCAAAAATGTCAATTTCACTCGGGGAAACAATATGAGGGTTTTAGGGGGAGGGGGCGGGGGGATGGACTAGCCTGGTGATGGGTATTAAGGAGGGCACGTATTGCACGGAGCACTGGGTGTTATAGGCAAACAATGAATCATGGAACACTACATCAAAAAAAAAAAAATGTCAATGTCGTGAAAGACCAAAAGATAGATAGATAGATAGATAGATAGATAGATAGATAGATAGATAAAGGAAGGAAGGAAGGAACTGTTCTGGATTAAAGAAAACTAAAGAGACATACAGCTAAATGCAAAATGTCTTCCAGGTTTAGGTTACAGATTTGAAAATATATATCTATAAAAAACATTATCGGGATAATTGGGGAGATATGGACATCAACTATATATTATATAATAGTCATGCAGCAATTTAAATTTCTTCAGTGTGATAATTACACTGTAGGAATGTCCTAGTTCCTAGGAGATATGTGCTGAAATATTTAGGGATAAAGTGTCAAGATGTCTGCAAATAACTCTCAAATGTTTCCAAAAATTGCATGTGTAGACTTTGGGGACAAAAGACAGAAAAGGAGAGAGACAGGAAGACAGATGAGGCAAAATGTTAACAGTTGGTATATCTAGGTAAGTATATGCATGTTCCTGTTCTATTTTCCCAGTTTATTTTATAGATTGGGAATTACCCAAAATAAAATTTGCAAAGGTGAAATGTAATGGTTTTAGAAACTGCTATGCAGGGTACCTGCCTAGTTGACTAGGGAAGGAGGGAGGGACTAGGAAGGGGTTTCTGGACTTCCAGGGATGTCCTGTTTCTTGAATTGGGTATGTTCACTTTGAGAGGATCCACTGAGCTGGGCACTTAGGATTTCTCCTTTTGTGTGTGTATATGTTACATGTCAATAGATAAGTGTATTTAGAATAACCATCCTAATAAAGCACCCCCCCCCCAACCTCGTATCCTCTGAGCTGGTTCTGTAAATGCAAGGATGGATCCCAGGCTGGAGGGAAGGCTGGAGCTGGGCCACCCTCCCCTGACAGTGTGTCACATCTGAGAGGACGGGAAATGGGGCCTGAGTTGACAACAGCCTGCCCTGCAGCCTGATCCCGCGAGGTGATGGCAGGCTCCTCCTAGAAGGCTTCCCAGCCTGCCCCTCCGAGCCGTGCCCAAGCTCTGCTGCCAGCCCCCTTGGTACTCACATCTCTGCATTTTGGAGATTAATCGCTAGAGTCTGCATCTACCTAAATTAATAGGAATAAAAACAATGGCTAACACACAGAGCTTACTACAAAGCCAGATTCTGTTCTAAGTACTTTATGTATATAACTCACTTAAGGGACGCCTGGGTGCCTCAGTTGGTTAAGCATCTGCCTTTGGCTCAAGTCATGATCCCAGGGTGCTGGGATGGAGTCCTGCATCGGGCTCCTTGCTCAGTGGGGAGCCTGCTTCTCCCTCTGCCTGCTGCTCCTTCTGTCTGCTGCCCCACCCCCGGCTTGTGTTCTCTGTCAAATAAACAAATTCTTAAAAAAAATAAAGATGTGAAGTGGTAACTGATTGTGGTTTAAAAAAAACTCACTTAATGCTCACAATAGCTCACTGAGGCAGACAGGGTTGTTGTTGGGGTTTTTTTTACCCATTTTATGGATGGGGGAACTGAGGCATAGGGAAGTAAAATAATTTGCCCAAGCAGGTCTGGCTACATATTTGCAGGGCCCAGTGCAAAATGAAAATGGGGTGGCTGGGGGGGGGGGGGTCGGGGAGGGAGGAGGCTTATTGAAAATTATTAAGACTTTCAAGGCACCAAGCATGAAGTCACAGGCGGGGCTAGTTTGAGGCAGGCTCCTGTGAGACTGCACAGGTCTGCACTACTTGAAACCACACTTGTACCCAAGGGAAACCTGCAAGAAGCAGAGCAGAAACTTGACCCCCAGCGGTCTGATACCAGAGTCCATCCTCCTAACGGCTAGAGTATCCTACCTCTCTAGCTCTCAGGTCTCCCTCCTCTCACCTTCTCAGAACTGTTAAGAACTGGAGATGCTTCTGAGGGCTTCAGAGGGGAGGGGGGTGGGGGAATGGGATAGGCTGGTGATGGTTAGGTAGTAAGGAGGGCACGTATTGCATGGTGCACTGGGTGTTATACGCAACTAATGAATCATCGAACTTTACATCAAAAACCAGGGATGTACTGTATGGTGACTAACATAATAAAAAAATATATTAAAAAAAAAAAAAAGAACTGGAGATGCTTACTCAGTACAGCAGCACCTGTCTCTAAAAGCCTGGCAGAGACAGAACCGAACAGTCATAACAGCCTGCTGCCACCAGGGGTCACTGTTGAAAACAGGTCCTGTACAGTTTGACACCTCCGTGTCCACAGCTCAGGGCTGCCCTTGCTTGCACAATCCCTGGGCACACACAGCACACCTGGGCCCCACACTTGGGTTCCAGGCTGCAAGTCTTTTATTTCACACTCTGTGCAGCCATTATTCCCACAGCATGACCACTGCCAGAGTGTCTGGATCAGAAGGGTTTCTGCCCAGCAACCTAGTAGGTGGACACCAAACCCCCACCCCCCAACAAACATCTAACCTCTGATATTAGCTTGGTTCACCTCTTCACACACCCCACTTCCCGATGGTGAGTTTCCCCTCTGGGGTCCTTTCTATCTTTTCAGGTCATTAGAAATTGATCTAATAATCTGCAACCTCAAAGAGGGAAGGGTCAGTCAGAGTCTTTACCCCAGTCCTCCTAGGAGGCTATCTGGCCCTAAAAATACCCCCACCTATGCACACCAAACCCTTCTTAGAATCACAGTATTCCTTGTTGCACTCTTTTTCCCAGAGCAATTTTTTAAAGTTCATTTATTTAAATAATCTCTACACCAACCTGGGCTCGAATTCACGACCCTGAGAATAAGAGCCACATGTGGTCTTCAGGCCTCCAAAGCAATGTGTTTGCCTATGTACCTCAGAGTTCCATAACTAAGAAAAGACACATTACTTATTTGCTGGAAAATCTTATTTTGCCTTACTAGGAACTCCATTACACGAAGTTAACACGACTGATATATCAATGTCACATCCAGATACTTTCTTAATAAGACAGGTGGCTAAATGGAGTTACAGAATGAGGCTTTAAAGGATGAAGGACTGGAGGAGGGGCGGAGCTAGTGGCAGCAGATACCATAACCTCACTCATGGCCACTGGCTGCTGAAGCCCAGGAATGTCTGGATTACTCTGGGTATTACCATCAGCATCTTTGCAATCAGGCTGATACCATCTAAGTTCCCCTAGTTAGACTGTGTTCAGCTGCAAGTAACCATACCAATCTACAGCAGGCTAAAGAGAGATTTATTATTTTCACCTGACAGAAGTCCAGAGGTCTGAGGGTTACTGGCATTGGTTTGCCAGCTCATGGCTGGTATTACTACAGTTCTCTTGGTCTTTCCCTCATGGAGGCTGATGGCTGCTGCAGCTCCAGTCTTTCAACTGTGCATTCGAGGCAGAAAGGAGGAAGAGCAACAAGGGGCAGCATCAGCAGTATCCAATGCCTTTTATCAGGAAAGAAAAGCCTTCCTAGAGCCCCCAGGTTTCAGCTTGTGCCCTGTCGGTGCGAACGGTGTCATATGCCTTCCCTCACCGCAAGCAAGTCTGCGGAAGTGAGCCTATGGTCTGGAGCTAAAACACTATAACCTTGAACAAAATTGGAATGTTGAAGCAACGAAGAGGGGAAAGATAGGACACCCTTCCTCCTACAATCCTCCCAGGCGGCACAGGGCCCCAGGGTGCCTGCCCAATAACCCCAGGAGCCCTCCCAGCGGAGCCCCTGTATCCTTACGGCCCTCTCGGTGCCCCAGGCAAGAAGCGCCCACCCAAGGACCTGGGATTCCCCTGAGCAGAAGGCCCGGCTGACTCGGCATTCTCCCGCGGTGATTAATGGTGCTCCGCTGAGCTGGGGGGGGGGGGGGGGGGCGGTGGCGGCTAATTAGCTGTGCACTGATTAAGGACACGGCAGGCAAAGTTCCAGGCGTGATAAACATGAACTTTCCATCTCCCCCCCCCCCCCTTCGTGTTCTGCCACCACCTGCAGCAGCCAGGCCTGGGGCACCCCTCCCAGTGTACCAGCCTGGGAGACCAGCAGGTGTCATCCAGCCCACCGCTGACACTGCCGGCCACCCACCAGAACATCAGGACAGGGATGCACTTACCGGATCTTCTTTCAGGACCTGACTTCTCCTCCAGCCTCTCCGCAACCTCGTGGCTCTCTAGCAGGCAGGCATGCTACCGTGCCCGGGGCTTCTAAAGCAGTCGCTGCGCTGAAGACTCTACAGCTGAGGGCTGTAGAAACGCACAAGGGGGTGAGCCTAGTCTGACCCGGAGTTGCCAGGAAGAGCTCCAGGGAGGGGCCTCCGTGGGTTTCGTGAGTGGCGTGGTGGGCGGGCAGCGAAAGGAGGACGCCTGCGCATGCGTGGAGGAGAAAGGAGTAGGGCACCATCCTGGGCAGTGAGGAATCCTCGCGCAATGAGGAATCCTCGCGCAATGAGGAATCCTCGCGCAATGAGGAATCCTCGCGCAATGAGGAATCCTCGCGCAATGAGGAATCCTCGCGCAATGAGGAATCCTCGCGCAATGAGGAATCCTCGCGCAATGAGGTCTCTGGAGATAGGCTCGGCTCGGGGCGAAGCAGGATAGGGAGAAGGACAAATAGGAAACAGGGGTTTAGATGTTTTACAGCCCAGTTGCTACCAGTCTCGGTTCCTCCACAACACGTGGCGTCCACGTGCGTGGCGCCCTGTGGGCAATCCAGGCTGATCGCTGCCTCCAGCTGTGACAGCTCGCCTATGTCTCGCTCTCCAGAGAGCACCTGCCAGGTACAGGCAAATTCCTCCCTCTGTGGTTGAGCTGAGGTCTGGTGGTAAAGGTCTCTGACACAAGAATCTTATACAAGATAAGGCTGTGATAAGGACAAAGGATACATTTCCGCAGCAGATGACAGCAGAAATTCAGAGAGTGTGACCTCTCAGGTCCTCTCTCTCCACCCAGAAGACCTGCTTAGGAGCTGGCAGGAGTGAATGCCTGTCCAGGGGAGGGCTTGGGAAGCACCCCACCCCACCTAACTTTGCCTGGGTCACTCTTACCCATTTCTTTGGGGGAGCTACCCTGACCCCCTCCTAGATCGGATACTCTGTATTTCCCTTTGTCAAGTGTATCACAGTTTATATTAATGCATTTGAGTGACAGTTTGTCTTTACTACTATAAATTCAATCAGCAAATATTAACTGAGCCACAAACTGTGTTAAATTCAGAGAATACCATGAGACAGGGTCCTGCCCTCATTAAGCTTATAGTCTAGGCGTAAGCAGGGGTCCACCCTAACTCCAGAGGTAAGACCCCTTCCAGCCCCAGGAGAACAATGGGACAACTCATGCCCATTCAACTCCTGGCCTCAGGCCACTCCCAGCAGGCCTCCAGATGTGGCTGTAGTGGACACCAGCTGCCCATACTCCTCCTTCCGAGCACAGGCACTCATTCCTCCAGCTGCTGGGAGTGTTCAGAGCTGACAGCTGAGTCCCTCTCCAGGACTTGACGTCAGCCAGAGAGAGGCACATCATTCCCCAGAGTGACGTCTGACCTGCTGTCTGGTCATTTGAAATGGCAAAGGCCTGCCCCCCTCCTTGCCTCAATGCAGGACATTTTTGAAAAATCATCCCAGCTTCAGAGCCTCCCATGGGGCTGCTGTTCACTTCTCCTTCTGCCCAGTCCTACCTCCCTCAGTCCCTGAGAGCACTCCCCAGTAAGACTACCACACACGGGCGCCTGGGTGGCACAGCGGTTAAGCGTCTGCCTTTGGCTCAGGGCGTGATCCCAGCGTTATGGGATCGAGCCCCACATCAGGCTCCTCTGCTGGGAGCCTGCTTCTTCCTCTCCCACTCCCCTGCTTGTGTTCCCTCTCTCGCTGGCTGTCTCTATCTTTGTCGAATTAAAAAAAAAAAAAAAAAAGACTACCACACACAAATCTCAAGCCTCAGAGTTTGCTCCTTGAGAACTTAAGCAAGGAACACATGGGGCTGAAACCCTCCCCAGTATGTGACTGCATCTGTCTGGAAGAAAGGACTCCTTCTAATCTGCATGAAGTGGCCCTTCTATGACTTAGTGGTACCCGGACCTGACCCCCACCGACCCAGCCTGAGCACTGAACCAGGAATGCAAGCCAGTGCCAGAGGGACCTTGGCACAGGCATGGGGAAGGAATTGAAACTTGCAGCCCAGCTGAATAACCTAGAAGACTCTAGAAGAGAGTGCATCTGTGGGAAGAAGTCCACCAGCCCCGGGAGTCTGATTCTAGCGGATTTAAGAAGCACCCAGGGCCAGTATTTCAGCCAAACAACTGGGAAATAAGCCGAGAGAAATTGTTAATCTGGGGATTCCCAACAATGTGGAAGCTGTTGGAGCAGCCCTAACCTCCTACACCAGGCCCAGTGTGTGGGAAGTGGGAAGTCACCTGGGTGGGTGCAGGAGGAGGGTGGGAGAAGCAGGGGAGGAATTAGACTAGCACAAACTTAGTAATTGAAATCATTAATAGCAGTAAAATAAGTTGTCCATCCTACATGTAATTTGTAGTAATATTTGGTTACTGAGATTAATTTCTAGTAATGAAATACTAATTAAACCATTTATTGAGTAATGTATTTGCTCAGTGGTGTTTTATGGGTGTTCACTTATAAATATTTTAATTACTTTTGCTAAGTAATTAGAATTTACTAAATAATTTCCAAACTATTTATTAATTTCTAGCAATTCTCAGCCAACCAACAAGTAATTGTTTTACTTTATATCAGTAATTAAAGTCTTTTTTTTTTTAACTTTGAGTGAAGAGAAGGACAGTAATAAAGACAGTCTGTTCTATCACATGGGGTTGGGTGTATGAAAGCAAAAACAGAGACATAAAAATCACCCCCTTAATCCAACACTACTCAAACACTCTTACCATTTTTGTTTTTTGTTTATATCTTATTAGACTTTTTATATGGATGCATGTACTATTTTTTTTTTCAAAATTGAGATCATAACCATATGCTTTCTGGCCACAGAACTTTGCCGATTTTTGTATCATACTTTTTATTCTATTAAAGTGTCAAACCAGGGGTGCCTGGGTGGCTCAGTCAGTTAAGCACCTGCCTTCAGCTCAGGTCGTGATCCTGGGGTCCTGGGATTGAGCCCTGCATCAGGCTCCTCGCTCCACTCTCTCTCTGTGTATCAAACAAACAAATAAAATCTTTTTTAAAATGTCAAACCATCCTAGAGGGAGCTTTTCTTGGAGCAGTTTAAGAGACTTTCTACCTCTATGTACCTGCTCTGTCAGGCACTATGCAAAGTAATTTACGTACTCTGCCTCTGTTTCAACACCGTAGTGATAAGTGACCTTGTATGAAACTGGGCCTCCTCATGCTGTAGTCTCAGCATAAGGTCATCTTCAATAAAATAATGGTCTGGGAGAAAAACATTTGCTGCAATAAATGACTATATCTACTTTTATCTATAAAAGTAGATCATAGTGAATGTAGCTCTGGGACCTGCTTTTCTCACTTGAAATATTATAAACACCTTCCCATATCAATAAATAGGAGCAGGGGCGCCTGGGTGGCACAGTGGTTAAGCGTCTGCCTTCGGCTCAGGGCGTGATCCCGGCGATCTGGGATCGAGCCCCACATCAGGCTCTTCTGCTATGAGCCTGCTTCTTCCTCTCCCACTCCCCCTGCTTGTGTTCCCTCTCTCGCTGGCTGTCTCTATCTCTGTCAAATAAATAAAATCTTTAAAATAAATAAATAAATAAATAAATAAATAAATAGGAGCAGCAGTGTCTTTTTTCATAGCCACATAGTATTCTATGAAGATACCCCCATTTGATATCAAATCCATGATTGCTAAACATCTGGGTGGTTTTCAGTTGTCCACCATTGTGAACAAAATTAAAATGAATGTCATTATACATAGAGCTTGTACACCTGTCCAGCTTTTCTTTAGAATGTATTCCTGGAAGTAGAATTTCTGGGTCAGTATATGAGCATTTTTAAGATTTTTGATTCATACTGTCCATGTGCCTCCAAAAAGGCTGGACAAATTTGTACTCCCACCAGCAGAGTTGAAAGACCTGTTCCCCTTCACTCTCTTCAATTATTAGTACTTTAAATCTCATGTCATTTGTTCTTACCCCCTGTCCAAGCAGGGAAGTAGCCCGGGAGCCACTCTGGGTCACAGAGCTTTACAAACCACCTCCGCACGGGCTCAGGAGAAACACAGTTGGGTGGCACAAAGACCTACATGCTATGTCTTCATAACTTATGTAGCACCGAAATGTTGAAAACCATTCCCTAGCACACCGATCCCCTTCCCCACCCCACCCCCATCCCAGTCTCCTTCTTTCCAGACAGGAACTATGTGTCCCTGAAAGGGGTCTTGGCTCCCTGCTGGCAGACACCTGCCCCATGTACTGGCAGAATAGACACCTATCGGTGGGCTCTCTCCTTAGCTCTTGACAAAATACCTCCCCCACCAGCATTGCTGTGCCTAAAACTTCTTCCATTAGTGGCATACACTAAGCAGGTAACTACGCATTCACAGTATAGCCTGGGAGACATATCTATTAAGTTTTTCGGAGTCTCTCCCGTCTCCATTCTAATGCTCCGCCCTCGCCCACTGCCAAGTCACCTGGTGCCTTTGGCCAACCAAGATCCCCATCCTTAGCCCCATTCCTCCTCCTTTGATAGAGCTACCTTGGATAATTTTTAGCAATGTGAGAAGCATACTCCTACAAACAAACCAAAAAGCCTTCTTAGAGGAGATGTTTCAACAAGTCCTTGAATAAAGACAGGGAGGCAAATTCATGGGAGAGAAAGAATGACTTGAGAGAAGGCTTGGTATGGAGACACAACAGAGGGTCAACTGAAGTTGCTCCCTCCCAGAAGGAGCCACAAAGCAGAGCTGGTACTCAATCCATGTTTGTAGTTTCTCCAAAGAATGGGTAATTCATGTGGAGTAGGCTTCATGGAGTAAGTGAAACATGAACACTGGGTAGATTTCAAATTGGCAGAGAAGGGGTAGGGGTAGAGGGCAACGCACAAGCAAAGAGTGGAGGTAAGAATGAGCATGATGTCTATCCATGTTGGTTCCTGAGGGCCGGGCAGGTGTCTCAAGCCCCATCCCTGGAAATGAGCTACTGTGCCGTTACCAGCTAACAAGGCCAGGTAAGCAAATTGTGTGTTTCTAGGCAGAAGTGGAGGCTGGCTTAGTCTTGGGAAAAGAAAGGTGAAAAGACGGTCCTGCAAGGAGAAGTAGAAAGGACTAAAAAAAGAAAAAGAAGAAGAAGAAGAAGGAGGAGGAGGAGGAGGAGGAGGAGGAGGAGGAGGAGGAGGGGGAGGAGAAAGATCAAAACTTGCCAGGAACAAGTTATGTTAAAAAAAAAAAAAAGATAAAACTTACCATGAAACATATTCAAGTTATGGTAAGGAGATAAAGGCCAAGAGGGAGGACACAATGACAAAAGCACAGGCTTGGGTCTCCACCTGCACTACCTTGAAAGGGAGGGGGAAGAGATAACCATCAGCCTTTGGGCCTCTGCCTTGATAGGAGATGATGCAGGTGGAAGCCTGGACCTTGAGTCACTGGGCTTGCAGCAGGGGCTTGCTCAAGCTGGGAAGCAGGGAAGGGTCATTAGAAAGATAGGTTGGGGCTGGACTATAAGGGACCTTGAAAGCTAGGAAGTAAAACAGAGGTTTTCAATCTTGATTGAACAATAGAATAACCTGGGCCCTCTTTTAAAAATACTGATTGAGGGGCGCCTGGGTGGCACAGTGGTTAAGCGTCTGCCTTCGGCTCAGGGCGTGATCCTGGAGTTATGGGATCGAGCCCCACATCAGGCTCCTCTGCTGTGAGCCTGCTGCTTCCTCTCCCACTCCCCCTGCTTGTGTTCCCTCTCTCGCTGGCTGTCTCTATCTCTGTCGAATAAATAAATAAAATCTTTAAAAAAAAATTTAAAAAAAATAAATAAAAATACTGATTGATATCTATACCCCACCTCAAACATTTTAATGTAATTGTCCTGGTTCAACTCAGGGCTTAGAGTTTAAAAGGTGATCACAGGTTATTCTAATATTCCACAAAGGGTGAGAACCGCAGATCTAGAGTTTGGACTCCACCTGCTAGCCAGCGCAGCCTATGAAGGATGTGGGAATGATATACCACGATGGAAAACAGTACTCACTGGAAAGAAGACCAAGTGAAAATAATAACAGCAAATAACAATACAGCATTTTTTGGATTCCAGACACTTTTCTAGTGTCTGGATATATATTACATTACATTATATATTTTTTAAAAGTATATTATATGTTCTTGTTAATCATCACAATACCCCTATAAAGTGGCTACTGTTATCACTACTTTAGAGATAAGAAAAGGGAGGTTTGGGGCATCTGGGTGGCTCAGTCCATTAAGTGTCAGACTCTTGGTTTCAGCTCAGGTCATGATCTCAGGGTGATGGGATTGAGCCCCATGTCAGGCTTCATGCTGAGTGTAGAGCCTGCTTAAGATTGTCTCTCTCCCTTTCCCTTTGCCCCTCCCCACACTGCTCATCACACTCTCTTTCCTGAGAAGAAAAGAGAAGAGAGAAGAGGAGAGGAGAGGTAGAAGAGAGGAGAAGAGGGGAGGGGAGGGGAGGGGAGGGGAGGGGAGGGGAGGGGAGGGGAGAAAGAGAAGGAAGGGAAGGGAAGAAAGGGAAGGGGGTGAGGGAAGGGAAGGGAAGAAAGGGAAGGGGAGGGGAGGGAAGAGAAGGGAAGGGAAAAGGAAGAGAAGAGAAGAGAGAAAGAAAAGTGAGGCTCAAAAAAGCTAATACTTGTTCATAATCACAGGGCTCATAAATGATGGAGTTGAGATTTGAATACCGCAGGTTTGGCTCCAAGGTCCACGCTCTCCATTTTGCTTCTGGATATGGTGCATTAGCTTGTATCAGACCACCCTCTTTGCCAAAAACAACTAGGAAAGCAAGTTTTAACACAAAGAAAAGTTACCAAGACAATGAAGACTTGAGAGGCCAAGAATATCAAGACAAAAAAAGTACATTCGTGTGAACCTGACCGCTGGCTACATTTTTCTTTTGCAGGCATTTGTAGATTTGGAAGCAAACATCTGAGGGGCCCGGAAGCCGAGTAGATACTCAGGAGTCTTCTGGGACTGAGGAGATTTTTTTAAAAAAAGAATTCTGGGCTGTCCTAAGTCCAGGAACCTTAGCAAACCCCTAGCGTTCAGTCAGGATGCCTGGCAAGTTATACCCTAAAAGTAAGGACTAACCTTACTTCTAGGATATGTAAATAGAACCATCACAAAAGCTGAAACCCAGATTCAAACCAGCTCAATCTAAAATCAGATTAAGATGATCTCACCCTGACCTAAAATAAAAGGAAAACTTCTCTGGAGGAAGATTACATTCAAGCTCAAATTCCCACTGTAATTTATTATCCACAGTGTTAATCATTCAATCAAAAGTTACCAGACTTAACAGGAGACAAACCCAACTGAACAAAACCAGCAAAAGACCAAATAATAAAAAAAGATTTACAGGTGATTCATATGGGAATTATCAGATACAATTTTAAGATAACTGTCATCGATACATTTAAGAAAGTAAATTACAAGTAAAGAATTTCAGTGGAAAACTGGAATCTATCCCAGAAAATCAAGTAGAAAAAAAATCAAGTAGAAACTTTAAAACTGAAAAATACAATAACTGAAATTAAGAACTGGAGAGATGAGTTTAATAACAAAATGGACACAGCTGAAGAGAGGACTAGAAACTCTTTACTGATAGATCAGTAGAAAACATACAGACTGGAGCAAAGGGAGAAAAAAAAGGACAATACAGAAAGGAAGTTAAAGATATGGAACACAATTTAAAAAGCATAATATATGTGTAACTAGAGGAGAGGGAGGAGAGAGAAAATAAACAAAAGCAGTATTTGAAGAGATTATTGACTAAATTTTTAAAGGCTTATTCTTTATTTATTTATTTATTTATTTATTTATTTATTTATTGGGGGGGGCAGAGGGAGAGGGAGAGAGAATCCCAAGCTGACTTCCCCCTGAGCACAAAGCCCTATGTGGGGCTCAATCTCAACCCTGAGATCATGACCTGAGCCGAAACCAAGAGTCCGCGTTTAACTGACTGCACCACCTGGGTGCCCCTTGATTAAGAATTTTTTTAAAAAAATTAAAAACACCACGCCATGCATTCAAGAAATGCTAAGAAGCCCAGGCAGGATAAATACAAAGAAAACCACATCCACACCTTTGGCACGTCAGAATAAAACTGCTGAAAGACAAAGGCAAAGCAAAACCTTAAAAAAACAGAGGAGAAAAAAAGAAATATTACCCTCAAAGTAGTAACAATGATAATTACGGAGTTCTCTCTAGACACAATGGAGGCTAGAACAATGAAGGATATCATTCAAGTCCTAAAAGAAAATAACTGCCAACTTAGAATGAGATATCTTGCAAAAATATTTTTTTCAAAACAAATGGAAATAAAGACATTTTCAGAAAGAAAAATTAAAATAAGCAACAGACCCACGTTAAAAAAAAAAAAAAGATCTAGGGGCGCCTGGTGGCACAGCGGTTAAGCATTTGCCTTCGGCTCAGGGCGTGACCCCGGTGTTCTGGGATCGAGCCCCACATCAGGCTCCTCCGCTATGAGCCTGCTTCTTCCTCTCCCACTCCCCCTGCTTGTGTTCCCTCTCTCGCTGGCTGTCTCTATCTCTGTCCAATAAATAAAAAATCTTTAAAAAAAAAAAAAAGATCTAAAGAAAGTCCCACCTGCAGAAGGAAGGTAATCTCAGATGAAATCAAAGATATTCAGGAAGGAATGAAGAGCAACAGGAAGAGTCAAAATGTGTGTAAAATTAAAATGAATATATTATCTAGAGAAAAAATTCCAAATAATCTAAAAAACCAAAAAACCAAAAAACACCCTCCTGCTAATAAGTGAGTTTAGCAAGGTCACAGTATAAAAGGTCAATAAACAAAAATTTAGGGCGCCTGGGTAGCAAAGTCGTTAAGCGCCTGCCTTTGGCTCAGGGCGTGATCCTGGCATTATGGGATCGAGCCCCACATCAGGCTCCTCCGCTATGAGCCTGCTTCTTCCTCTCCCGCTCCCCCTGCTTGTGTTCCCTCTCTCGCTGACTGTCTCTCTGTCACATAAATAAATAAATTAAATTAAATCTTTAAAAAAAATAAAAATAAACAAAAATTTATTGTATTTTTAAGTACCAGCAGTGAATGATGAATCAAAAATTTTATTTATTTATTTATTTTTTTTAAGATTTTATTTATTTATGTGACAGAGAGACAGCCAGCGAGAGAGAGAACACAGCAGGAGAGTGAGAGAGGAAGAAGCAGGCTCCCAGCAGAGGAGCCCGATATGGGACTCGATCCCGGAACGCCGGGATCACGCCCTGAGCTGAAGGCAGACGCTTTAACGACTGCGCTACCCAGGCGCCCCTGAATCAAAAATTTTAAAAGCAAAACCATTTACAATAGCACCGCAAAAGTGAAAGACTGGGTTGTAAATGTAACAGATATGTGCATGATCTGTGTGTTGAAAACTACAAAATACGACGAAAGAAATTAAAGAAGGCCTAAATAAATGCGGAGCTAACCCATGCTTATGGATTGGAAATATTGATAAAACGCAATTCTACCCCTCACCCCAAATGATCTATACATACAATGCAATCCCAATCAAAATGTCAGTATACTTTAAAAATTCACTACTGGGACACCTGGGTGGTTCAGTCAGTAAATCGTCTGCCTTCGCTCAGGTCCTGATCCCAGGGTCCTGGGATGGAGTCCCGGATTGGGCTCCTTGCTCAGCGGGGAGCCTGCTTCTCCCTCTGCCTGCCACTCCCCCTGCTGTGCTCTCTCTCTCTCTCTTTCTGACAAATAAACAAATTCTTTAAAAAAAATAAAAATAAGTAAAATAAAAGATCATGACAGACTGATTCTAAAATGTATGTAAGAAAGGCAAAGGAGCTCGAATAACCAAAACAATTTTGAAAAGGAAGAATATTGCAGGACGTGAACTACTTAACTTCAAGGCTTACTACACTGATCGAGACAATGTGGCATTAGCAAAAAGACACAGAGAAAATTGGAACAAAACGGAATCTAAAAATAAATTCAACAGATTTTTGACAAAGGTCAAAGACAATTCAATGGAGAAAGGATAGTTATTTCAATAAATGGTGCTGGATTAATTAGATGTCCATATGCAAACAACAAAAAATCAAAACAAAAAAATCCTCAAGCCATGCCTCCCGCCTTATATAAAAATTAACTCAACTACTCCTAGGTATCTACCCAAGATAACCAAAAGTGTATGATCACACTTGTACATGAATGTTCATAGCAGCATTACTCATAGTAGCCAAAAAGTGAAAACAACCCCAAATGTCCATAGAATGATGAATGGGTAAATAAAATGCATATATCCATACAATAAAACATTATTCAGCCATTAAAAGGAATGAAGTACTAATACCTGCTACAACATGGATGAACCTTGAAAACATTACGCTAAGTCAAAGAATCTATAAGGACAAAAAGTAGATTACTAGTTGCCTAGGACTGGAGGAGGGGCAATGGGCAGTGACCGCTAATGTGCTCCAGGGATTCCTCTGCAGATGCTGAAATGCTCTGGAATTAGAGAGTGGAATTAGATAGTGGAGATGGTTGCATAACCTTGTGAATATTCTAAAAACCATCTAATTGTACACTTTCAAAAAAGTAAATTTCATTGTATGTGAATTATATCTCAATAAAACAAAATGTTTTCAAAATTAACTCAAAATGGACCATAAACCTAAAGGTCAAATGTGAAACCACCAAACTTCAGTACAAATACAAAAGACAATCCGCAGGACCCTACATTCAGCAAAGAGGTTCTAGATACTAAAAGCACAATCCATAAAAGCATGATCCACGAAGAAAATAATGCTAATTTGAACTTTATTAAAATTTAAAACTCTTGCTTTGCAGAAGACATTGTTAAGGGAATTCAAAAGTGAGCCATAGACTGGAAAAAAAAAGTTGCAAATCATATTTCTAACAAAGACTTATATGCAGATTATATACATAACTCTTAAAACTCAACAATAAAGAAACAAGCAACCCAATTTCTAAAGTGCCAAAAATTCTGAACACATACTTCACCAAGGAAGATATATGGGTGGCTAACAAGCGCAAGAACAGATACTCAGCATAATTAGTCAGTAGGGACAGGCAAATTAAAACCATCATGAGATACTACGTGCCTATTGGAAGGGCTACAATTTAAAAGACTGCCAATACCAAGTGCTGGTGAGGATGTGGAGTAATTGGAAGCTTGGAATATTGCTGGTGGAGACACAAAACGATAGTCACTTTGGAAAACAATTTGGCAATTTCTGAAAGAATTAAACATATACATACCAAATGACCCAGCAATCCTACTCCTATGTATTTATGCAAAAGAAATGAAGTGTTATGCTTATAATAAATGAAGGTTTATAGGAGCTTTATTCATAATCACCCCAAACTGGAAGCACCCCAGATGTCTTTCGGCTAGCAAATGGATAAACAAAGTAGAGCGCAACCATATAATTGAATACTACTCAGCAATAAAAAGGAACAAACTACTGACTCCCCCAACAACCCGTATGAGTCCTAAGTGTGTATTTCTATGTGAAAGAAGTTGGACCCAGAAGTCAGACCCAGACCTAGGGACTGGAGTTAAGGAGAGAGGTGCCTAGAAGGGGATAGCATGACAAAATCTTGAAACTGATAGACTGTTCTATATCAAGACTTGGGTGGTGGATACATGACTCCATGCATTTGACAAAACCCATAGAACAGTACACAACAAAAAATGAAGTTTATTGTATGTAAACTTTTAAAAAAGTCAACCAGGATGTGGAAAGAACCCAAAATGAAGTATAAACTGTACACTAACAAATGAAAAATGAATATGGTTTCTATAGAAAAATTATAATATCATGTGAGGTGTAAAATATATGTAGAATTAAAACATGTGAAAATAGCAGCGTAAAAATTGGAGGTGGGTAGGTGCGCCTGGGTGGCTCCGTCAGTTAAGTGTCTGACTCTTGATTTTGGCTCAGGTCATGATCTCAAGTGTTGTGGGATCCGGCCCCTCCCTCGTCTGGCTCAGCAGGGAGCTCAGCAGGGAGCCTGCTTAGGATTCTTACTCTCTCTCTCCCTCCGCCCTTCCCCTCTCCATGCTCTCTTTCTCTCTCTCTCTTTCTCTCTCTCTCTCAAATAAATAAATAAATAAATAAATAAATAAATAAATAAATATTTTTTAAAATTGGAGTGTAACTCACTGGGCCACCCAGGTGCCCCTAGCTTGTTCCTTTTTATCATCAAGTAGTATCCCAGCGTACGGATAGATCAGTCTGTTTGACTTTTCACCCACTGAAGTACATCTGGGTGGTTTCCCCTTGTTTGGCTATTATGAATAAATTGCTATAAACTTTCATGTTAAGGTTTCTGTATAAATATAAGTTTTCATTTCTCAGTAGTACCAAACTATTTTTTAATCTGCAAGCCTTTTGTTTCCTTTTCTTGCCATTTTGCACTGGCTACAACTTCCAGGACTGCATTGACTAAATAAAGCAAACATCCGTGCCTCATTAATTTAAGAGGGAAAGGATTAAGCCTTAATTATAATGTTAGTTGTAGATCTTTTTGTAGCTGCTCTTTATCAAGTTGAGGAAGTTCTCTATTCCTATTTTTCTGAGCGTTTTTTTTTTTTTTAATCATGAATGGTGTTGAATATTGTCAAAGATTTTGTTGTGTCAATTGATATGATCATGTGGTTTTTTTTCTTTAGTCTGTTAATATGGCAGATTACATTGATAACTGTTTGAATATTGAATCAACTTTGAATCCCTGCAATTAACCCAACTTAGTTATGGTGTAGACTTCTTTTAATATACTGCCAGATTCTGTATGCTAATCTGTTCAAGGATTTTTTAAATCTATATTTATGAGGGATATTGATTTGTAGTGTTCTTTTTTGGTATGGACTCAGTTGAGTTTGAGTGACAGGGTAATATTAGCTTCATGAAATGAATTGGGAAGTGTGCCTTTCTTATCTATTTTCTAGAAATGATTATATAAAATTAATGTTAATTCTTCCTTAAACATTTTGTAGAATTCTCCACTAAAACCATCTGGACCTGGAGATTTCTTATTTGGGAGTTTTTTAATTATAAATTGAATATCCTTAATAGTTACAGGACTATTCAAAATATCAGTTTCATGTTGAGTAAATTGTGGTAATTGGTGTTGTAACTGGTGTTGGTCTATTTCATGTAAGTTATTCCTGCTTACTCTTGATTGTATTTACATAATACATCATTTTCCAGACTATTATTTTCAATCTGACTATATCGTTACATTTAAATGGAAGTGTGTGTGTGTGTGTGTGTGCGCGTGTGTGTGTGTATGTGTGTGTGTAGGCAGCATATACTTGGGTGATGTTTTTTATTTTTTATTTTTTTATTTTTTTTTTAAGATTTTATTTATTTATTTGACAGAGATAGAGACAGCCAGCGAGAGAGGGAACACAAGCAGGGGGAGTGGGAGAGGAAGAAGCAGGCTCCTAGCAGAGGAGCCCGATGTGGGACTCGATTCCAGAGCGCCGGGATCACGCCCTGAGCCGAAGGCAGACGCTTAACCACTGTGCCACCCAGGCGCCCCTGGGTGATGTTTTTTAATCCATGCTTCCAATCTCTGTCTTTTGATTACTGTATTTAGATCATTATTATTTAATGTAATTATTGATCTGCTAGGGTTTAAGCCTACCATTTTATTTTTTGTTTTCTGTTTTTTCATCCTGTTTTTCATTTCTTTTTCTCTCTGATACCTTTCTGTGGATTACTTAACTTTTTAAAAATTCCATTTTGATTTACCTATAGTGTTTTCCAGTGTATCTCTTCACAGAGGTTTTTTTGTGGTTGCTCTAGGTATTACATTATATATATATAACTTGTCATGATCTATTTATGTCATTTTACCAGTTCAAGTGAAGAACAGAGACTTTATCTCCCTTTATGTTCCTTCATTCTCTCCCAGTTATAATTGTTTTAAATATTTCCCCTGTATTCATTTAGAACCACTAAGACAGTATTATAATATTGCTTAAATCATTAAACATTATTTTAGAAAAATTAAGAAGAGAAAGCCTATTATATTTACCCATATTTTTCCTTACTGTGCTATTTATTCCTGCTGTTCTAAGTTCCTCATCTTATTATTCCCTTTCTGTTTAGAGAATTTCCTTTTGTTCTTTTAGGATAGTTCTGCTGGTGAAAAATTCTAATACTTTTCCTTCATCAGAGAATGTCTTCATTTTTTCTTCATTTCTGAAGGATATTTTTGCTGGCTATAGGACTCTGAATTGACAGCACTTGAAAATATTGTGCCACTTTCTTCTGGCCTTTATATTTTCTGATGAGAAATACACCACAATTCAAATTGTTTTTCCCTCCAGGTAAGGTGTCATTTTTATCTGCCTGCTCTTGAGAATTTTCTTTACCTTTAGTTTTCAGTAGCTTAATTATGATGCATCTTAGTATAGATATCTCTGAGTTTATCCTATTTGGGAATCATCCAGCTTCTTGAATTACAGGTTTATGTTTTTTGACAAATTTGGAAAGGTTTCCACCATTACTTCTTCTCATACTTTTTCAGTGTCCCAGTGATGGGACACTGATGTCCCAAATGTTAGATCTTTTGCTACAGTCCTACATATCTGAAGATATCTAAAACTCTCTCTGTCTGTCTCTCCTCTACCCCCTCTCTTTCAGATTGAATAATTTCCATAGTTTTGGCTTCTGGCTCATTGATTCTTTGCTTTGTCTTCCATTCCACTATTTTTGTTTTTGTTTTTAAGATTTTATTTACTTATTTGACAGAGACAGCCAGCGAGAGAGGGAACACAAGCAGGGGGAGTGGGAGAGGAAGAAGCAGGCTCCCAGCAGAGGAGCCTGATGTGGGGCTCGATCCCAGAATGCCAGGATCATGCCCTGAGCCAAAGGCAGACGCTTAATGACTGAACCACCCAGGCGCCCCTCCATTCCACTGTTGATCCCATTCCCTGATTTTTTATTTTGATAATTGTATTCTTTAGTTCTGGTATTTCCACTTGGTTCTTCTTTATATCTCCTATTTCTTTGCTAAGACACTCTATTTTTTTGTTTCAAATATGTTATAATAGTCTGTTGAAGCATTTTTATCATGATTACTTTAAAATTTGTCAGATAATTTTAGCATCTCTCCTCTTCTACACGGTGAGCACAGTGAGAATTTAAACAGAGTTCTTCACATGTGGAAATTCCTCTGAATATTTGTGATTTTTTTCTTCAATTTTTTAGCTGACATATGCACACTCAATTCAACACAATTTTTTTTGCTACTTGTTCTTATTGAGTCTTTCTAAAACATTCAATTTATTTAATATAGAAAAACCAATTTATTTCTTGTTATAGTCAGATTTTATAAGTTTATGTTATATTTAAATCAAGTAAGTAATGAAAATTACAAGTAAAGCTGATATAATGGGTAGTAAGGAGGGCACATATTGCATGGTGCACTGGGTGTTATACGCAACTAATGAATCATCAAACTTTACATCAAAAACCAGGGATGTACTGTATGGTGACTAACATAATATAATAAAAAATATTATTATAAGAAAAAAAAAACCAAAAAAAAACACTCTTAGGAATGTACACAAATGATTTGTAGTAAGCAAACAAGACAATCGGTGTTGGAGAGTAGCATACCAGTTACAAGTATTTATTGTACTGACAGCATCCGTTCATATGTTTTAGAGAGTAATATATTTATATGGAGGTCAATTAGCAGAGCTTCTATATATTTGAAGATCATGATAATTTTCACTAATAATCAAATTTATTAATGATAGTCTACATTAATAGCAGACAAAATAGACTTTAAGACAAGAAATATTAGTAGAGATAAAGAGGGAAATTTTTATAATAAGGGATCATTATATATCAGGAATATATCAGGAAGTAACAATTATAAATGTGTGTGTGCTTAACAAGAGAGCTGCAAAATACATAAAGCAAAAACTGATGGAATTGAAAGGAGAAATAGACAATCCAACAATAATAATTGGAGATTTCAACATCCCACTCTGAATAATTGATCCATCAGTTAGAAAGTCAGAAGAGGGGTGCCTGGGTGGCACAGTGGTTAAGCGTCTGCCTTCGGCTCAGGGCGTGATCCCAGCATTATGGGATCGAGCCCCACATTAGGCTCTTCTGCTATGAGCCTGCTTCTTCCTCTCCCACTCCCCTGCTGTGTTCCCTCTCTCGCTGGCTGTCTCTATCTCTGCTGAATAAATAAATAAAATCTTAAAAAAAAAAGTCAGAAGAAACATATAAGATGTGAATAACACTATCAATCAACTTGACTTAACTAACATGTATATAATATTCTACCCAAAGACTGCAGAATAAACATTCTTTTCAAGAACACATGGAACATTCTCCAGAATAAATCATATGTGGGAGCACAAAACAGGACTGCATGACTTTAAAAAGATTGAAATCATACAAAGTATATGTTCCCTGACCACAACAAAACTAAATTAGATATCCATAAGAAAGAAGTAGGGAAAATGCCAAAAATCTGTAAATTAAATAACATTCTTAGATCATAAATCAATGAAATAGAAAGTAGAGAAAATCAATCGAGCCAAATTTGGATATTTGAAAAAGTCAACTAAATCGGAAAATTCTTAGCCAGACTATCTAGAAAGTGAGAGAGAAAATACAAATTACCAAAAGCAAGAATAAAGAAGATATATCATTACTGACACTACAAAAATTAAGAGGATTATAAGACAATACATGAACAACTTTATGCCATCAAATTAGGCAACTAAGATTAAGTGGAAAAATTCCTAGAAGTACACAAATGACCAAAACTGACTCAAAAAGAATTGAAAATCTGAATAAACTTATCATGAAAAATGAAACTGAATGAGTAATTAAACATCTTCCCCCAAAGAAAAGACTAAGCCCAGGTGGATTTACTGGTGAACCAAATATTAAACATTTAAAGAAGAAATAATACCAATCCTTCACAAACTCAAGAAATAGTGGAAGGAGGGAATACTTGCAAATCATTCAACGATGCTAGATTTAGCCAGAAATTAAAGCCAAACAAAGATGTCACACACACACAAAAAAGAAAACCAACATCCCTCATGAAAATAGATGCAAGAATCCTTAACAAAATATTAGCAAACCAAATTCAGCAACATATAAAAAGGATTACACACTGTGACTTAGTGTATTTATCCCAAGAATGTAAGGTTGGTTTAATATTTGAAGATAAATTAATATAGTCTATCATATTAAAAGAACAAAGGACAAAATTTACATGATAATTTCAAACAGAAATAAACAACAATAAATAGAGATTTTAATGCCTCACTCAGTAGTTTCAGGAAAAGCTTTTGACACATCCAGTGATAATTCATGATTTGAAAAAATTATGCTGGGATAAATTGGATATCCATATGAAAACAAAAATGAACTTAGAGTCTTAACTCATACCATATACAAAAGTTAACTTTAAATGGATCACAGTGAAAAAGTTAAACATAGAGTTAGCATATGACCTAGCAATCCTATTTACTCCTAGATATATACCCAAGAGAACTGAAAACATATGTGCACGCAAAAATTTGCACACAAATGTTCACAGCAGCATTATTCACAGTTGCCAAAAAGCAGAAACAACCCAAATCTGCATCAATGAGGAATGAATAAACAAAATGTAAATCCATATGGTAATATAGGAATATTATTTGGCCATAAAAAAGAAATGAGGTTGTCATACATGTTACATCATGGATTAATCTTGAAAACACTATGCTGAGTGAAACAAGCCAGACACAAAAGGCCTCATATTGTATGATTCCATTTGGATGAAATGTTTAGCATTGGCAAATCCATAGAGAGAGAAAATAGATTCGTGATTGCCAGGGATTGGGGGAGGGAGGAATGGGCAATGACTCCTCGTGGGTGTGGGGTTTCTTTTTTAGGTGATGAAATATTCTGGAATTAGAAAGTGGTGACATTTACACAACTTTGTAATATATTAAAAGCACTGAATTTCACCTTTTTAAAGGATGAAATTTATAGCATGTGAATTATATCTCAAAAACGTGTTTTTTTCAAATAGATCACAGACCTAGATGTAAAAGCTGTTTACCTAGGGCTGGGGCTGGGACTTAGTATTGACTGAAAATGGGCCCAAGAGAATTTGGGGGGATGCTGGAAATGTTCTAAGACTGGATTACAGTCTTATATGATTGCAGAACTCTGTAAGTTTACTAAAAATCATTGCATTGTTCACTTACAACGGGTGATTTTTTTATTAAAATATAATTGATATACAATGGTATATTAGTTTCAGGTGCACAGCATATTGATTTGACAATGCCATACATTACTCAGTACTCACCACAGTAAGTGTAATCACCATCTGTCACCATACAACGTTATTATAATATTACTGACTATATTCCCTATGCTGTACTTTTCTCTCCATGACTTATTTTGTAACTGGAAGTTTATGCCTCTTAATCCCCTTCACCTATTTCACCCCCCATCCCCTCCCTTTGGCAACCACCAGTTTGTTCTCTGTATTTATGAGTCTGTTTGTTTGTTTGTTTTGTCTTTTAGATTCCACATATAAGTGAAATCGTACGGTATTTGTCTTTCTCAGTCTGCCTTATTCATTTCACTTAGCATAATACCCTCTAGGTCCATCCATGTTGTAGCAAATGGCAAGATTTCATTCTTTTTTATGGCTGAGTAATATTCTATACAATGGGTGACTTTGTGGAATGTAAATTTTACCTCAATAAAACTGTTCAGAAAAACAATCCCACTGAAAACAGAAATCAAAATGTCATAGCAAATAATGGAGGGAAGTTGGGGTAGGAATTTAACTTAAAAATGAAACAAAGAAGGACAACAAGAGGGGGCATTAGAGTGTTGAATATTCTGTTTCTTGATCTCATTGTGAGTTATAGTTCATGAAAATTCATTGAGCTGTGTTCTGATGTGCAAATTTCTGCAGGTATATTATACTGCAACTAAAAGTTTTAAAAGTGGCATTAGGGCCTGGGAGGGTCCATGAATGACCCAATTATGAGTTACAGAAGCTGAGAGGTTGTTCAGAAGCCATTCAGTCGTTCTTGGGTCTCCATGAGATTTTTGGCCCTTTATTGCCACTATATTATAATAACCCCCACTACTAGAGCTGGCCTAAATGAATTTCTGTTTCTTACTATGAAGAAGCCTCACTAACGGACCCACACAGATAGTACCAAAATGGCACCTCTAACGGGGCTGTGAATTTTGTACCTGGCTGAAACCCTAGTGCCTGGAACAGCACCTGGCAATATAGTAGGTTCTCAATACGCACCACTTGAATGTATGAACAAACGGATGAACAGAGAAATAGTTGTAAAGGAAAGGAAGTGCAGTAGGACAGATTTTCAAACACATACATTTTTCAATGCAACCCAGCCCATATTTCCACAGGGATGTGGACAAAAAGTGATGGGAGCCCAGAGTATGAAATAATGCCCTGGGGAATGTGAGGAAAGTGGGGCAGAGGAGGACATATGGGAGCTGGGTCTTAAAGGATGAGTAGGAGTTTGCCAGAAAAAGAAAGGAAGGGAGCGGGACGGACAAACACAGACAAAAGTACATTGTTGCGAAAGAGCCTAGCATTCTTTAGAACCCCGGGAAGGCTCATGTGACAGAAGTGCAGGGTTCATAATGAAGTACAGGTGAGAGATGAGGCCAGAGAGGTAAGCTGGGAGTAGATGGAAAAGGGTCGTCTATTCACAGCCAAGACACCTGCACTGACTCCTGCAGGAATCACAGCCAAGAAAGAATTTTAAGCAGGGGTGAAATTCGCTTTTTAGGGAGCTCATTTTGGCTGGAGGAAGAAGTCTGAACTCATGGGCTATCTGCTCTGTTGGTATTTACAACTCCTTGCCATGATGTCTCTCTCTTTCTCTGTATTCTTCTCTTCCTTCTCTCTCTCTGCCTCTGCCTTCCTCCCTCCCTCCCTCTCTGTCTCTCTGTCTCTCTCTCATGTGTTGTCTTGTATAGGTCTCTCCTCTCTATGTATTTCTTTCCAGTTTTTTCTCAAGACACTACCCTTTGGGGGCACCTGGGTGGCTCAGTCAGTTAAGCGTCTGCCTTCAGCTCAGGTCGTGATCCCAGGGTCCTGGGACTAAGTCCTGCATCAGGCTTCCTGCTCAGTGAGGACTCTGCTTCTCCCTCTCCCTCTGCCTCCTACTCCACCTGCTTGTGCGCTCTCTCTCTCTCTCTCTATCTGTCAAATAAATAAATAAAAACTTGGGGGAAAAAAAGACGACGACGAAGAAGAAGACACTACCCTTTGAAAATATCCCTCAACCACCTCCATCTTATCTGCGCAAACAGCTTTCAGATTCCATCTCCGGGACTCATTTTCTCCAGGACACCAGTCCCAGCCAGGCTCGGATCCTTCACGAACAAGAAGCTCAAGATGTCCCCTTGAACAACAAGCAGACAAGGTATTAGGAAGAAGGAGCCACCCTCCACGGGGCCCAGAGAACATGAGCCAGCAGGTCCAGAGGCCTCCGTGGAACCAGTGAACTGGGAAGAGCACACTCTCCTCTCTGACATCCTGATACTGCTCACAACACAGATGCTGCCAACAGCTCTGAAGCCCCCGCCCTTCCAGACTCTTCCAGGAGAGCCTAATGCCTGGTGGCTTCTACCTCTGACCTTCTGCTCTGCAACCTTTCTGGGCTTGTGCCCACCCTCCCCAGGCCAAGGACCACTGGGTCAGTAGAGCCCCTGCTCCAAGCCCAGCTCGGGACTCCTCTCCAGGACAGTTCTCTCCCCTGGGACAAAAGGGTCAAGCTGCTCTTCTAGACATGACCTCAGAGATGTGCGGCAAGGGCCCTGGCCCAATTTATCACCACGGGGCTATAATTAGGTTTGTTAACATACAGTCCAGTGTAGTCTTGTCGACTAGGAGCTTAATCACGTTACTATTGAGCTCCTGTACGCATTGCTTGGGGTGACTGTTTTACTTGGAGAGTTATAGCCAAGCCCAACGGGAGGAAATTAGCTCTGGACACAAGTTTGGAGGGGGGTTCTTTTTCCTCATGACTTTGTCTCCCTCCCCCCCTTCCATGTGAAAATATTTAGCAAACAGTGACAATGATGAAAAACAGTAGGAAACAAAATGTTCTACATTAGTATAAAACATGAAAAATGCAGCAAGGACCCTTAGCGGTACAACATGTGTTATGCTGGCTGGCAGTCCATTAGCTCTGATAGACATTTCACTTACCTAAGTCAAATATAACAGTCTAGTATTCATTAATATAAGAAGGGGCTGTGGAATCAGAGCTACCATCTGGCTGGGCCGACAGAATAATCTACAACTCATGATTAGGTCTAAGGAGTGGGGTTTCACTTTAATCTTTCTCATTGCTCGAAATTTCCATCTGCGCAGTTCGGCACATCATTTTTCTTCAAGACAAATGTGCTGTTTTTCATGTTCCAAAATTAGATCAGAAGAAAACGATTAATCATGTCACGGCCTGGGAAAGGAAACAAAGCTCCGATATTCTGCGCCTCTCCCCTCCCCCTCCCCCGCCCGGCCCTCCCCTCCCCGGGCCCCGGCCAGTTGCAAGTTTCGCTTTTTTCCCCAACCTCTGGGTTTTCAGCACAACTTTCGGAGACGCCACCAAGAGCCGAGAAGAGGAGGGTGGGACGGGAGGGCCAGAGCGCCGGCCGGGCCTGCAGGGAAAGCCCGGGGGACCCCGCGACCCCAGCCCCCCGCGTGTCCCCGGCCCCCCCGCGGGTCACCGCCGGCCCAGCCGCACCTTCGCCCCCCCCCCCGCCCCCCAGAGGAGCCCCCCGGAGTCCAGGCGCTGGGCGCTGCCGCTCGCCCAGAGTGACAAAAGGGCTGCGAGCCTCCCTCCCGCGCGTCCCCCTCCCGCGGCCGCCACCGTCTTGTCTGTCAGCCGGCTCGCAAGTCATAACAAATCCCTGGCGCGGAGCTGAAGCTGAGCATTTGCCCGAGCGTCATGGGGATGATGAATGACCCGCAGGCCTTTGAAGTGCTCTGCCAGTTCAGCTGGGTCCGCGGTGCTGACAGAGAAATATACACAACAGCGTAACCAATAATGAGAACATTAAACATTCCTGCGCCGTGACAGGCTGACAGAAAAACCCAGGCTCCCATCAATCACGGCGCAGATAGAACCCTGACAACTGGCCCCTCACTGATACCCGCGGTCACCTTGCCCTCTCCCCTCGCGCGCTCTCGCCGGGCTCTCCTCGGCCTCCCTCCGGTTTTCCCCTTTCTTGCCCTCCCGGCTCCCCGCACCCCTCCTCTCCGCTTCTCCCTGCTCCTCTCCCCTCCCTCTCGCCGCTCTCCCTTCCGCACCCCCGCTGCCTCCTCCTCCTCCTCCTCGCCGCCCCCTGCCCTCCGAGACTGCCTTCCGAGGAGCCGCGCGGAGGTCAAGTGAGGCCCGGGCCACTTGCATTTTGTTAGGCTGCCCCTGCTGAAACAATGAAGAAGTGTGAAGTCTTTAAGTTCACGGTTAACAATCTGTCGCTCTTAACCAGACGCAAAAGAATAATACAGTCACTGTAGCTAAAACCTCATTTGGAAATATTATTACGAGTCTAAAGCGAGACCTATATGAACCCCTTCTCCCTCTCCTTCAGGGGAAGGGTCTCCCCAGGTGTCTTCCTGCGTGACTTTGGCAGGGGACCCCTCTGCTCCCAGCCAGCCATGGCCTCTTTCTTCTCAACTGGGTGTATCTGACGGGATCTGGTTGCGGGTCTGCCAGAAAGGGGGAAACAGCAGAGAAACACAAAGATCTCTTCCTTTTCCTCCAACAGGAAATGGAATCTGCCCAGATAAAGCCTATTGGAGGGACTTTGGCCCAGTTCCCCAAGGAGACACTGGCGACCTCTTAGCCACTTTCTGGATCCCGCAGGGCTCCCAAGAGAATTCGGTTTTGGCCACATTTTCCTGGACTGAGCCTCTACTCCCACCTCATGAAGGTGAGGCATTTCCCCATGGTTCCCCCAGCCCCCAGATTATCCCTGCCAGGCCCACACCCCACTAGCCAGCAAGGCCTCATGGAAAGACCCCTGGGCCAGGAGCAGTGAGAAGCCAGGGTTCTAGTCCCACCATGAGAACCAAACAAGGCCAGAATTGCCCTGGACCTCTCTCTCTTCATCCACAGCAAGGGAGTAGAAACCCCTACCTCAGGGCTCTTTAACTTCTCCAGATACAAACAGTTATTTTCCTCCTTTTATTCTTGGGCCGGCCTTCCTTCCTTCCTTCCTTCCTTCCTTCCCTCCCTCCCTCCCTCTTTCCCTCCCTCCCTCCTTCTTTCCCTCCCTCCCTTGGCTTTTGGGGAGAGACATTCCTTGACTTTACAAAAAGTCATGAAAAACTCCCAGCAACCTCCACACACGTGTCCAGAGATGGTGAGTGGCAGAGGGGGAGGGTCACTTCCTGGGCATCCAGGGACCAAGGGTGTTATAAGGAGTCTGGCGGGAACCTGGGGGAGGAGAGAGGCACATAGAAGTCTCCTCTGTAGAGCCTGAGCTTTGAGGAAAAACTCAATTGTGACACTTCAGATGCATTTGCAAATTGGTTTACGTCAGCTAGCCCAGGTGTGAAGAAGACAACATCTGCTCCATGCTCTTGTCCTTTCCTTTCTGCCCACCTGGCAAGGTTAGCTCTGTTCTCACCACCTCTAGGACAAGTTTGTTCTGCTTGTCCTGGCCCACAATGACCTTGCCCTTCTCCAAGGTCCTATGACCCCTGGCCCAAATGAGTGTCTTGCCTGCCCAGCTCTACTTGAAGCCACTTGAGGACAGAGATGGTGCCATGCTCTGCCCTTCCCTGGGTTTCCTGGGACTAGCACAACATCTTATTCTAAAATTCCTGCCCCACCCACAGCCCCCTTCTCTAAGCAGCTGCTCCTACCAGGCCTGCTCAAAGGGAAGACCTCAGAGGCCATGTTCATACTGCATGTTCACCACAGCGGGATGGTCCAGTAGTGAACACCTATTCCTGCAACCAACCAGATCTTCTCTTCCTTGAAAATTAGAACTCAGCCACAGGCGGTGTTAGGCTCCTTAAAGTCACTAATGTTCAGGGTTGAGGCAGCCATTTTAAATCATGGTAGAGGCTGAGGAGAAAGGAAGGGAAAAAAAAAGCTGATATTCAAAGGAGAAGGAGGAAGTGGGCAAAAAGCAGCAGATACAAAATACCAGATAGATCCAGAAGACAGCATGGCTTCAATTCCTGACTTGCTCATTCCTGTCCTCTAACGCCTTGTTATACTGCTTCCTGCCCTTGGATGCCTGTGAGGTAGCTGGCGACTAGAACAGATACATGACCCAGACCTGGCCGATCCTTCTATCCTATCTTTCTGCCTATGAAGATTGGCCCAGGAGAGGCAGACAACCTATGTCAGGGCAATCAGAATCCTTCCCTGGGATTTTATATACTGAATCTGACAGAGAGTGTCCATTCCTTTTAGATTGAGAATTATCAGGCTAAGACACCAAAGTTCTTAGTGCCTTGGCTACTGCTACCTGAAGAACAACTTACTGTAGAAGCAAATGATGCAGCCAGAGCAGTGGGGGCCACTGATGACAAATCTGATGACTTCTTCAGGTCCCTGGATCCAGTCAAGCCTGAAGCCCACTCTACCCTTGGCCTTCACATCAGGTGAACCAATACATTCCCTTTCTTACTGAAACTAGTTGTAGTTTTGTCTTTGCCACGTGCATTCCAGAGAGTCCTCATATCGGTGCTCAGGGGACACGTCAATTTAGAAGGATTCAACTAAAGTCAATACATGCTTCTACTCTTTTTTCACATATATGTACATGACCAAGACTCTGCTGAGGCCCTTATGAAGGAGGGCTGCAGTGAGCCTTTTCTGATCCTGTCCTCCTCTGCAGTCTTCCCTGCGACCTCACCCTGCCTGCCAGGCTGTAAGTCTGTTCCCAGGCCAGGCCCAGCTGAGGTACTTCTAAGCCTGTCAGGAATGGTACCTCGCTATCCCTCTGGTTGGTCCCCACCCCCAAGCAGGAAGGAGACAGGCATGGTGAGCGGAAAGCGGTGATCCTCCCAGCCTCTGAATAAGCCTGTTTGGCTGGAAGGAAGGAAGCCAGCTTGCAGGTCCCACTCTCCAGACACCCTTTGAACTCAGAGGTCTTTGGGGCCAGCCATGGACCCCTGGATGCTCATCCTCATTCTTATCCTGGTCTGATGAGAAGATTGGATGAAAGGTGGCGTGAGAGAGGTCAGGGGCACCAGCAGTCGAAGTGAAAAATGATTGAAGGTGTTCAGCTGACTGCAAGCTTAAGGTAAGCCAATCTTGTGTGATGTGGCTACTTCAAAAAAAAAAAAAACGAGCCAGAAAAAACTGGAACATAAGCAAAGGTGACGAGCAGTCAGGAAACCCGGTCATTGTGGAATGGGAAAGCCCTCAGGATGGAAAAGTGACAACTCCATCAACGGTGAGGGGTTGACACACGCTTGTTCTCCAGGAAAGGGCTGTGAAGGGCCCAGGCACAGGCCAGACGCATAGTTAGCACTCAGGAGTGTCAGTTTCCTTCTTTCTTGTTCAGTCCCCATTCACCAGGGGCAGAACCAGAGCCAATGAGCAGATCTTACAGGGACGCAGCTTTTATCACAATCTAAGAACTTTCTGACAATTCCAACTGTGCAGCAATTAGAATGGGCACATTTTAGGTAATGATCTCCACATCATTACAGGTATTTAAGAAGAGCCTAGATCATTAGCTCCATGGGATGCCATAGAAAGAATCCCTAAACTGAGTATATGTTGGGCTTTTAGGGCCCTTTTTCAATTCAATGACTTTTGTAGCCTCAGTTGTTCCCTCTGCGAAGGGGGTACGAGGCCCTGTTTGCCACTGGACCCTCTAGTCTTCCTAAATTCGTGGGTGTGGCAGTTGGATTTCCCAAAGGTGTGGCTGATCCTACTTTGAGTAACAACCTCGACAATATCTTCTATCCCATAAACTCTCTTTACGGTATCACCTTGCCTCTCCCCATGAAGAAGAAGCTCATTCCTTTCCCATTCAGTCTGTGCTGGCTTGTGACTGCTTCCCTGAATAGAATGTGGCAGAAGTGACACCGCATGACTTCCACGGCTAGACTAGAAAAGGCCACACAGCTTCTGTTGGCTCTCTGAGGGTGCTTGTCCTGGAATCCAGCTGCCATGCTGTGAGGAAGCCCAAAGTGGCCCCTGCAGAGAGTTCCTATGGAGAGGCTCGTGGAGGTTTCTGACCCACAGCCAAGCCACCTTTCAGCTCACAGCAAGCCTCAACCACCAAACATGTCAGTGAAGACTTTTCCAGATGATTCTCCCAGGCTTTGAGTCAAGCCAGCTGAGGTCCCCAGAGACAAACCATTCTCACTGGGCCCTCTCCAAATTCCTGGCCCACAGAATCTGTGACACAAAGAAATGGGTTTGGAGCGGTTTGTTATGTAGCAACTGTACCCACACAGTAGAGGCAAGATGGCCGGGAGGCTCTCAGAGGCCTGTGGGTGTGAGACACACAGCCTAGGGCTGGGACCCACGGCTGACTCGGTTATTACCCTCTATTGTGCCTCAACCCCCTTCCCCAAACTCTCTTCCCCTCTCTCCAGCCAGGTTTTATCCCAATTCAAACCTAGGCTTTGCCCCTAACATAAACAGTCCTTGTTTCTACTCGTCCTGGCCTCAGAAATCCACTCAGGCCCACCAGGAAGCAAGAAGTATTAAGAGTATAGGAGTTGTGCCTATCCCCACAAGGCCCTCTACCCACACCCTCTTTCTATAGCCCTGGCACAGCTAAGTCTAGGGGAAAGTGCTTTTTGTTCTATGACTCCCATTTAGACCTCTACACATGAATTCAAAATTTGAGTGAATATCCCCTCTTTATCTTGACCCCAATTTACTCTGGGCAAGCATTCTATACTATCCCAAGTCTCGAATCACTCCTGTGTCCTGGGCTGTCCCAAGGCCCACTTGCCAGGGTGTACGAAGCAGGCCGGGGCTCTGCAGGCCAAGGGGGTCCTGGTGGTAGCCTGAGTGTCCATGATGTCTGTGACTGATGAGGCGGGGAGAGCCCACAACTCAGAAAGGGAGGTTTGGCTCCCGGCCCCGCCCCCGCTGGGGCCTTGGGGAAGGAGGCAGATTTGTTAATAGATGATTCAATGGTGTCACTCCTTGGGAATTAACAAGTCAACAGGTTCTTTGTGGCGATGGAGGAAGGTGTGGTAAAGGCCCTACCCACGGAGCCCAAGGGCACAGGCCTCTCTTGCAGCCCAGCTGCCAACATCAGCCTGCAGCTCTGAGGCCCCAGGCCCAGACACACTCCCTCTGTTCGCTTCTTACCCCACCTGCCCCGGCCCGGCAGGGACTGCTGGCCCAGCCTCAACTGCAGCCCCTCAACTAGAACCTTGGCCAAATTTCTGCATTAAGCACTTCTGGTTCATAAATGAATGAATGAATGAATGAACGAATGAATGAATGAATAAATTTGTCCTCTAGCCCCACACATGACTGTGGCTCTCCTGAGACGAAACCCGATGGGGAGCATGGTCTGGGTGTGAACCTAGTGCCCCCAGGCAACTTCGCTTGCGCTGGCTGTGCTAGTGCTGGAGTGTGGGAGCAGACCACCTACGCCTGCAGTGGAGCCATGCTTCCTGGCTCAGCATAGCATCTGCCTTCTTCTGGACAACACTTCATCTGACCATGCACACGAGCGGGCGGGTGGCCCATGTCTGAGCCGTCCCAGAACCCCATCTGGTCAGCACAGTGACACAGCCAGAGTTGAGCACATGTCCCAAGCTTGGACGATCCAGTCCTTCTCAGCAGTTTTTTTTAAAATCTAGACCAGGGATAGATATCCTTCGTCCTCTAGGGCATTGATGTGAGGCCACAGCTTTGGCAGCCATGACCCCGCTGTGAGGAAAAGCTGTGGGGGAGGGGATGACCGGAGAGCAGCAGAACCTAGGGAGCGAACCTTGCATCCTGACTTTGTTGGGGGTCCTGGTTCCACTCATCACTGTCCTGCTCAAGCCTTTGTGTGTTCAACCTACCCTCAGGAAGCCTGAAGTCAAAGGTCCAGAGAGTATTACGAGGCCAGACCGTAGTGGGGGGGGGGGGACAGTAGGTAACAAGAATGGGAGGCCAAGAAAGTCAAGAGAAACAAATCCAGGACAGGAAGGAGTGAAAGGTGGATTGCAGAGTGTGCTGTAGACGGAGGGTCAGGAGAGAGGATGAGGGGGGTGGGGCATGCATCCAAGCTGGTAGATCTGGCTGTCCCCCAGGATCAGGGGACAGGGAAAAAGAGAACACCCTGTGGCTGTGTTCAGCCACTGTGGGGGAGTGGCCTGGAACATGCAGAGAGGTGTGATGGTAGAGAACCAGGGTCTCCCAGAACCAAGGCCAGGGCACAGCAGGCAGGCGGAAGCCACCCCAGGATGCTCACCACCAGATGTACAGGGAGAGGGCCAGCCCTGCCTCCTGCAAGGACCAGAAGTGGCCCATGCGGAAAGGCATTTCTGAACCACGTGGGCAGAGGGCACACTGGCTCAGGGTGAGTGGACTGGGGTGGGGGGGGCCCACAGCCTGTTTGGCATCCTTCCAGCTGACCTGCCTGCAGAGTCCAGGGTCGTGCCGTGGCCAGAGCCTCCTCCCCTGGGAGCAAGAGACTCAGGATCCCACCTTTCTCCCAGCAATAGGAGCTTAAGGAACACAAAGATTTGCATACTTGCTGGGGGGCTGGAAGGCTCCAGCAGGGGAAGGCAGGTGAGAGGAGCCTCTCTTTCTCAGCCCTGGCCACCTGTACAGGGGCCCTGGCAGTTGGGGGGTGGGTATGGAGCACCTCCCCCCCCACACGCCCCCCTGGGGAAAGAAACAATGGGGGGGGGAGAGAAACGCAGCAACACTACGGCGGTACTGGGCACTTCCTCTGTGCCAAGTTAGTAGCCTGCATTTGATGCGCATTATCTCATTCAATCCTCACAGCATCTGTGAACAGACACTACTCATTATGCTCGTGTCCCAGTAGAGAAAATGGAAACACAGAGAAGCTAAACAACTGTCTAAGGTCACAGAGGTGGGAAGAGGTGGCTTTCTACCCTAGTCTGTCTGGCTCCAAAAATGGTGAAGAATGCAAGAATAAGCAGAAGGAATGTTCTCCACGCCCAAGCAGCTCGTACAGCAACATGTGCTGTGCACATACACCCACAGCCCTGGTCCTACTCTGCACACGCGTGGGGGAGCCGCCTTATGTTTGTGAGCAAAAACTGAAAGGCAATTAAACTTGACTTTGTGGCTCCAGGCTCTTTATGAAAATAGTTTTATACCTAACCCTGTGGCTATGGTGGCACCTAAAAGACCACCCGAAGCAAATGAGAACAAATCACTCAAGTCAGGATCCCTTACTGGCAAAGCCAGGTCTAGAACTCAGGTCTCTAGACTCCCTCTCCAGTGCTCTCTGCACTTCCCTCTGATGGAGAGAAATTGCCATGAACTGCAGTATAATGTTTTCCCTTTCCCCTTGGGTCCTTCCCAGTGTGTGCTGGTGAAAGTTGAATAACCAGCTCTTCAGGAAACCAACCAACAAACCAACAAAAAACCTAAAATCGTCGCATTTGCCATTTTCTATAGTGAAAACATTCCTACCCTGGTCAATTCCAAGCTGCCAACATGATGGCCCTGAATAGAGTTGGGGAGGACTCCAGCACACCACTCTTCCCCCCACAAACAAGGGAAGAGCATGAAATAAGGAAAATATAGTGTCATGGTTTAGAGAATGGACTCCAGAGCCAGATGGTATTGGGTCCAATTCTAACTAGCCATGCGACCTTGGACATGTAACTTAACCTACCTGTAAAGTGGGGATAGCACTAGGGCCAGGGAGTTATGGGGGTTATGAGGACTCAATGAGGAATGTGACCCCAAAGCTCTCCGCGCAGCTCCCGGCACGTAATAAGCACTCAGTAAGTACCGGCTGCGTGTTGAGTATGGCGTCAAACGGTATTTATTATATTGCTTTAGCTCTTTGCCTTAACTGCATCCTCTGCTTAAAAATCGGTAATCCTGGCTAATATGTATGCCCAGTTTTTCTAAAACGTCATTATTTTTTAAGTCCGTTTACATGGAAATAAGAGCCTACCTTCTCCTTAGCTAACCACACCCGTGGAAATCTGCTGGCATAAATTAGAATCCAGATAATACATCCGCTTGGTGGCGGGACGACCAAATAAAGTCAAAGGGCTCAGACGAAAACCTTTCCAGCATTAGCTTCACACACTCAATGCCTTGACATGAAAGAGTTAATCCTAGGCCTGGGTCCTGACTCCGGACCATCTCCATCCATCCAGCAGGCCCAAGAAGGACAGGGGAATGCTCTGAACCTGAGGCTGTATGGGGGTGCTGGGGAAATTCTGTCCTGTTTCCACCCTGCTCTCTTTCTGTGCTCTCCTCCACCCTGCCCCTCAGTCCCCTTCCCTGCCCTCCAGAGCAGACCCCAGCTCATCCCTCCCCGGCCTCTCCTCACCACTCTGCTCTCCCAGACGGGTTTGTTAGGGCATGAGAAATGGCTCCGTGGAATAAAGATGTTTTCCCTCTGATGAGCACATTTGCAGAAGGTATGTCAGAGATCCTGGGGCTGGGGTTGGGCGGTCTCTCAAGAAAGTTGTTTTCCCCCTATCTCCCCCCCCCCCCGCGCCCCGCCTTCTTTCCCCTCTCCCTCCAGTGCCCCCGCCCCACTTTGCTTACTTATTGGAAGAGTAATAAATATTGGGCCGACAGGCCCTTCTCACAGTTACAAAGCCTACCTGTAAGCGAGCTCAATAATTAGCAGTCTTGAAGATGATATATGACTTTCATTACCCTTTGGGACTGGAGACTAAATGAGGACAGAGCTAATTGCCGTGCAAAGCAGTTTGGCATGAATGAGAAAAATGCAAGCCCTGTCTCCTGCCAAAAAAGGGCCCTATTGCCGCTCTGATCTCAAGGCTGGTTTCTGCCGCAGGAGTTCACTCAGTGTCCATAAATCATGGGCTGCTTACAGCTGGGGTTGCCCTGAGTCGTCAGCGGGCTGTGCGCTGAGTGACAGATCCCAGCCGACTGCATGAGAGCTTCAGCTCGCTCCTTTCTTCTCCTCCTCCTCGTCCTCTTCCTCCTCCTTTTGGCACTGACCAGAAAATTAAACCCAGACTCCTCAGAGAGGGGAGGCCAGGCGGGGGTGGCAGCTGTTGACTTGGGTTGGGTTCTGGATGCCCGTTCCCAGCTAGTCACGCCCTGCACACGGCCTCCCCCTCCTCAAAACATGCCCTGGGCCCTGAGGCCAGGGGAGGAGGGCTCCCTCCATCCTCCAGAGGAGGCAGGCCCCTCCTGGAATGCTCCAGACTGAGCTTTTGTCCTTGGTTTGTCATTGAGACAAATGTGGCCTCTCTTCTGGCCACATGGCTCCCTCTTCCCCCGCCACCCTCTCAGGAAATGTTTCCCTTCCCTTAAAGGGGAAGGACTGACACCAGCCACATGTGTGTCTGCAGCTGACAGATGTGCACAAGCCACAGAGGGTGGAGCTGGCTGTGACGGACTGGCTGCCACAAGGGGACACCTCCTAGAAACCTTTTCATCTCTGCCCCTCAGCCCTACCCCTCGGCCACTCCGCAAGGATCCCTGCTTCTGAGAGTCCAGGGTGGGAAATGCTCTGACCACGCCAAGCACCAGCCCCATCCCCTTCCAGTCACTCTTCAGGGTTGGGAGGGGGAGTTCCCTCCCTTGCGGGCAGACACCAATTTCACACTCAGAGCTGAGCTTCCTGGCTTTTCTAAGGGCAGTCATATAATTAATTCTTAGTGTGGCCAAATTATATTTGACACTTAATTTAAAACTCAGGGTTCCATAATGCAAAATGCTCTCCTGGTAATAAGGGTGACAGGCACAATGAGTGAGTGTGTCACTTGACAGCCAGGGTCGGAGGGGTGGCTCTGTAACTCCCAAAGAGAGAAGGGAGCCGACTTTTAGTGAACAGCTACTTTACATCCAGACATTTCCTGGGTGTCTTGCTTTCTTTCTCATTACCCCATTTCTTTCTTCGCTTCCTTCCCAACAAGGCTGGGAGGCAAAGTGCTAGGTATTGCCTCCCTTGTGCAGATGAGACCAAGACCCAGCGAGGTTCATCCACTCAAGGTCATCCCGTCAGGGAAGAAGCCAAGCCAGTGTTCATGATCTTAGGAGCCTCCTACTTTGTGTCATTCAAGTCCTCCTTTAAGGATGGGGGCAGAATTTCCCCAAACTGGAAGCCTCAGCTGCTCTACCAGGGGGAGAGTAAGGGCCAGACTTGGGCTACGGATTGCAGAACGCCGGGCTGCGGCAGCCTAAACAAGTAGAGGTTATTTGTCTCCCATAAGAAGGAGGCCAGAGGCAGGTCATCCAGGACTGGTGCAGCCAACAGCGACTTCAAGAACCCAAACTCTGTCTTTCCACGCCATCATCCTTGCACGCTAGCTCCTTGCATTCTGGTGACCAAGCGGCTGGTGTACTACCAAGCACCGTGTCTCAGTCCAGGGATGGAAAAGGGGTGAGGAGGAGTGCTCCAGCCAAGACTTTGTCTTTCTTTTGGGGAAGAGGAGCCTTCCCCAGCAGACTTCCCAGCATCTCATTTACCAGAACTGGATCCCATATCTCCCACCTTCTCCCTGCATCTAGACCAATCATAAGCCAGGGGAATGAGTTGCCACAGTTCATTTAAACCAATCATGATTCATCTCCTGGGGCTGGAGGGAGGCCCCAGAGTCCCAGCTTCCCAAAGATCAAGACCCTCCAGTTGCTAGTTCCAAAAATCACACTGTTAACAGGGAAGGAGAGGGGATGGCTGTTGGGTATGCAATGGACGGTGTCTGCCGCCCCTAGTCCTTACCCTTGGTCACCTCTTGTTCTCAAGGAAGAGAGCCGGGGCCCAGCTGGAGAAGTTCTGATTCACTGGATATGTGCACAGACAGCTTTGGGGGAGTTTTGGAAATGTGGTTCCCTCTGAAGCTACCATATTCCCCAGGTTTTATCCACCCCGAGCTCCCTGGTGGTAGGAGTCCGTGTTCTGCCCTTTGGACCTGGGTCTGGGGATCTATATGCGTGCATGGGGAGGGGTGACACCATGACCACTCTCCTATGTGTGAGCCCCAGAGCCAGCTGTGCACTCTGCTTAGGGCAGACAGTGCAATGAGTGAGTGGAGTGAGGGGTAAGTCCCACAGGAAGGTAAAATCAGCCTGCTAGAGACCCTGTCATCTTACTGAGAAACTTCGCACTCTGGTTTTGTAAAACCATTGACAGTCAAGTTGATGAAGGCTGTTAGTAAGAGGGTTGTTCTCTTCCCACCTCCACCGGCAGCTGGGGCAGGACCGAGCATTCCCTCCCCACCGAGTCTATAGCACCCAGGGGAAAGTTCTCATCACTCTCTCCAGCTGGGGGCAGATTCACTAGTTGGGAGAGGCATCTGTCCCGAAGCAGGGTGGAGATAAGTGGCTCATTCAAACAGGGCCACTGGGCTGGGGGTCGGGGTGCTACTCAGCACCAGTAACCAGCTCACTTCCCAGCCTGCAGGACTCCACAGGCCTTTTCTGGGCTCCTGCCTGCCTCTCTCACTCCCAGATTTCAGATATGGCCCAGAACTTTCCCAAAAGGCTCCTCCACGCAGATTGGAAGGATGACAGGAGGTTTCTGAGTGCTATGGCCCATTTCAGGCTCCAGGTGCAAACCAGGTCACATCTCTCTTTCCTCAAGATCCCAATGGCTTCTCATGTCCTTGAGAATGAAACTCAGACTCTTTACTTTGACCTACAAGTAGGGTGACCTGTTATCCCAACATTATTATTAGTAGCACCCCTTTCAGTCTCAAATGTGTACTAGTCTAGATGATAAATTATGTGGCCACCTTATCAAGCAGTAGGCTCTGCATGTTCCCAGCCCTGCCTCTGCCCCCAGGCTCCTCCTTCTGCCTCACTCCAGCTTGCACACCTCACTGTAGCCAGGCAGAGCCATTTTTTTTTTTTTTAAGTACGCTCCAACCCAGCAAGGAGCCAAACACGGAGCCCAGCTTGGGGCTTGAACTCACAACCCTGAGATCTTAGCTGGGATCAAAAGTCGGACTCTTAACCAACTGAGCCACCCAGACACCCCAGGCAGAGCCATTCTTTGAAGGGACCTAGCTCTTGCCTGCTTCAGGACCCTCGTGCCCACATTACCCCACCTGGAACACACCTAGTTCTACTCAGCTCTCAGGTCTCATTTCAATGTTCCTTTTCTCAGAGAGGTCCTCCTTTATCCCCTATGAACCTTAGTTCTATCATACCAATGATGTTATTTTCCTTTATTGCCAGAATCATCAATTCGATGACATGTTTATTCGTTTAATACCTGTTTCCTCCGCTGAATTGTAAGCAGTCACCCCTGTATCTCCAAAACCTAGCAGAGGCTATTGCCCTGTAACTGTTTTATGGATGAATGAATGAATGAATGAATGTTTCTCCCTAATGCATACGCCCACTCCCAAGATAATGAAGTCTCTATAGTCATCTGCAAGGAGATGTGATTCTAGCACAATTTGAGTTTCCCAACAATATAACACTTCACTCTGAGCAGCCTATCACAGTAGGATGTCCAATAAAGGCCGTTATGGAATGAGAGACACTGTACCGTAAGGCCTTCCCTGCACCTGGTTCTCATCTTACTCTAGGAGGGAGATCAGCCAATCTGTCTCCAAATCCACATCGCCATATACAATGTCATAGTGAACGTATACACATCACCTTATGGACCTGTAAGAACATTTCCCCGGAATCTAGATTACCCAGGTAGCTGAATCAGTAGTTCATCAGAGATACACATACTTAATATACTTAAATGGACTTAACCCCTGCGTTTTTTGGCCTGCATAAGTTCTAGAATTCTTGGGCCAATTATCCATCTTGATCCATTTGGCTCAAGTGGGGCCTTGAGCCAAATTTAATTTGATAAAAAATATACACCATTCTTCTATTCCAAGTATCATGGAAAATTTGCTACCTGCTCTAGATACAGCTTTATGTGATATTCTCTCCCCTTGGGAAAAGGCATCAGAATGAGCTGGATGCTATGGAGGTGGCCTGGGCAGTGTGAATCCTTGTCCAGCCCCTGGCATAGGTGAGGAGCAAGAGAAGAAAAAGAGAAAGCTCTGCTAAGGGCTGGCTCTCCTGGAAGTATGATGGCATTCATTCTCCTGGAAACCCACAGGAAAATCCATTATACAGAACACTAGGTGCATTGTTCTGAGACCTGGGCTGGACTGATAGCAACAACCAGAGCCCTCCTATGCCTAGAGAGACCAGCATGCAAGCTAGGAACCACAGAAGGGTCAGCCTGGGGGCTTGTGGGAAGGGAAAGAAGAGGGAGGGTCCCCAGATTAGCCGCAGCAGACTCAAAACAGAAAAGCCGTTCTGCTCCCACCCCGTATCCCCAGTCATAAGACAAATGCCTACTTGGCTCGTCTGCAGCCTGTCCACAGGCCAGCCCAGGCCCGATGAACTCTGGCGTGGGACATCCAGAAACTGGGCAGGATGACTATATGAGCAGCCTGGAATTTCACCTGAACAGACAGAAGGAAGAACCCTGTCCCAGGGGAGCAGCTACAGATGGCTTCCCAAACTCCGGTAGAATGCATTCAGATTTGCAGACAGACATACAGACAGATGTGCACTCAGGGATGACAGATATACAGCTGTGGGTGCAGAGATGCATCCTGTCATATAAACTCTCTCTTCTTCCAGCCAATCCCATAAGCCACCTCAGTATCCTCCAGAACTGCTAGCCTCCCAGTTTAATGGCACTATTTTGAAAGCAAAAGAGCACTGAGTACTTTCACTTCCAGCCAAGATGGAGTTACAGGGACTGGATTTATTCTCCCACCTGAAACAATTAAAACATAGTACAAAATATATGAGACGATTTTTGAGACACTGAAAATGAAGCTTGGGAAATCAACAAGGTGAGCCATACACTTTTCCCAACTTACTGCTTTGAGAGTTTCCAGGATGCAGCAAAGGGAGGAAGAATTCCAGGCAGATCTTAGTTAAGGAGATAAATTAAGGACATGCAGCTAAGATGACCCCTGAGGAAACCAAGGTATCTGGCATTTGCAGGATAGATATCCTGGAAAGGAGAGAGCTAGACAGACAGACAACCTCAGAGATGTGCAGTTCTCCCTTAAATACGCAGCAAAGTACTGGCCAGTGCATGGTGTATGAGGATGCTACCCAAGGCTACTGAAAGAACTGTCGGAAAAGATTAGAGGGCCAAGAATATTTCCTGTTTCCACCAGCCAAACTGGAACCCCTCATTTTTCTTTGGGCATTGGGTAGAGTACTTAGAAGAGTCTTGAAAAACTAGCCCTAGACAAACACTACTCTGGCTCCACTAGCAAATTTTAAAAGCAAGACGCAAAAGGATCAAACTGTTTCGAGTAACTCAATGGCATCCAGAACAAAGCTCAAAAAGATTTACGCAAATACAAAGTACTCAACAAAGTAAAATTCAAAGTGTCTGGCATTCATCAAAATTTACTACCTATGTAAAGAAGTAAGAACATGCAACACATAAAGAGGAGAAAAATCAATCAATAAAAACCCAGAACTGACACAGACATTAGAAGTAGCAGACAAGAACATTAAAACAGCTATTGCAACTGTATCTATATTTCCAAAAGCTGGAGGAGAGAGCAAACATGGTAAATAGAGAAATGGAAGACACAAAAAAGACCCATATCAACTTCTAGAGAAATAAAATTGACCAAATCATCAGCTAACTGTAGAACAACTCAAGAATCCTCACATATAAGTATATAATTATACAATATTATGTAATATATATTAGATATAATACAAATACACACACAACGTGAATCCCCAAAGGAAAAGAGAGAGAAAGAAGAAATAATGGCCACAGTTTTTCAGCAAACTACTACTAAAGCTTACTCAAGAAGAAATAGATATCCTGGACATTCCTGTATCTCTTATAGAAATCAAGTTCATAGTCATAAACCTTCCCAGTCTCAGATGACTTTACTGGTAAATTCTATCAAACATTTAAGTTAGAAATAACATCCATCAATTCTACACACTCTTCCAGAAAGTTGAAGAGGATAGAATACTCCTAAACTCATTCTATGAGGCTCACCTTACTATACCAAATTAGACAAAGACACTACTAAAAAAGAAAACTGTTGACCAATATCCCTTGATGTAAAAATTCTTAACACAATTTTAGCAAGTTGAGTCCAACAATATATAAAAAGAGTAATACATTATGACTAGGTAGGGTTTATCCCAGGGATGCAAGATTGACTTAACATCCAAAAATCAAATAATATGATACACTATATTAATAGAATGAAGGTGATAAAAATCAGTTGATTATCAGTTGATACAGAAAAAGAACTTGACAAAATCCAGCACCCGTTCATGATGAAAATTCTCAGGAACTAGAAACAGAAGGAAATATCCTTGACCTGATAAAGGGCACTACAGAAAGTTCACAGCTAGCATCACACTTAATGATGAGAGACCTGATGCTTTTTCCTTAAGATCAGGAACAAGAGAGTAATGTCACTCTTGTCACTCCTAGTCAACATGGTACTAGAGGTTCTAGACAATCCAGTAAAGCAAGAAAAGATTTTTTTTTTTAGGAGAGAGAGAGAGCATGTGGGGGGGGGGGTCAGAGGGAGAGAGAGAATCTTAAGCAGCTCCATGCTCAGCACGAATGCAGGGCTCCATCTCAAGACCCTGACTGAGATCATGACCTGAGCTGAAATCAAGAGTCAGGTGCTTTAATCGACTGAGCCACTAACGTGTCCCAAGGCAAGAAAAGATTTTTAAGAAAGCATCCAGATTGTAAAAGAAGAAACAAATAGTCTTTATTTGCATGTGAAATGATCATCTATGTAGAAAATCCATTGGTATCTACAAAAACCTACTGAAACTGAGCTTAGCAAGATTGCAGGATACGAGATCAATGTCCAAAAATCAATTGTATTTCTATCTAGCAATGAACAATTGGAAATTTAAACAGAAATTCATACTCCATTGTAGTAGAAATTAGAATGACTATCATCAATCAAAAAGATAAGAGATAACAAGTGTTGGCAAAAAGTAGAGAAAAGAGAACACTTACGCACTGTTGGTCGGAATGCAATTTGGTGCAGCCACTACAGAAAACAGAACGGAAGATCCTCAAAACATTACAAAAGAGAACTACCATATGATCCAGCAATATCCAGTATATACTTACTTCTAGGTATATAACCAAAGGAAATGAAAACAGAACAAAGAGATATCTGTACTCCCATGTTCATTGTAGCATTATTCACAACAGCCAAGATACAGAAACAACCTCAGTGTCCATCAATGGATGAGTGGATAAAGGAGACGGGACATATATATAAACAATGGCATATTACTCAGCCAAGAGAAGGAAGGAGATCCTGCCATTTGCAACAACATGGACAGAACTTGAAGGCATTATGCTAAGTGAAATAAGCCAGGCAGAAAAAGGAAACTAGTGCATGGTAACACTTGCATACGGAATCTAACAACGGTCAAACTCATAGAAACAGTAGAAAAGTAGTTGTTAGGGATTGCGGTTGGGAATATAGGAAGAGGTTGGTAAAGGGGTACAAATTTTCAGCTGTAAGATCAAGTCTGAAGATCTATATGTACAACATGGTGAGTATGGTTGATAACACGGTATCACATAAATGAAATTTGCTAAGAGCATAGAGATTAAATATTCTCACTCCCCCCCAAAAAAGATAAATGCATGAAGTGATAGATGTCAATTAACTAGATGGTGGGGGAGGGGACTCCTTTCACAGTGTATATGTGTATCAAATTGTGGTAATGTCCACTTTAAATACCTTACAATTTTGGGGTGCCTGGGTGGTGCAGTCGGTTAAAGCTTCTGACTCTTGTTTTTGGCTCAGGTCATGATCTCAGAGTCATGGGACTGAGCCCAGCGTCGGCTCCATGCTCAGCGTGGAGTCTGCTTGTCCCTCTCCCTCTGCTCCTCCCCGCACTCATGCCCTCTTTCTCTCTCTAAAATAAATAAATAAATAAATAAATAAATAAATAAATAAATAATCTTGATATCTCTTACAATTTTGTCAATTATACCTCAATAAAGCTTTAAATGTTTTTAAAAAATCATATAATACCATCAAAAATATGAACTATTTAGGGGTAAATCTGACAAAAGATGTGTAAGAATTACATACTGAAAACTACAAACCATTTCTGAGAGAAAATAAAGAAGACCTAAATAAATGGAGAGATATACCAGGTTCATAGGTCAAGAGATGGTTAGGAGGTCACCTCTCCCCCAAATTCATGGACAGCATCAAAGCAATCCTAATCAAAATCCTAACAGGATTTTGGCAGAACCTGACAAATTCTAAACTGATTCTAAAGTTCATACGGAAATACAAAAAAACTTAAAATAGCCAAAACAACTTTGAAAAGCAGCAAAGGTGGGGGTCTAGCACTACCAGATCTCAAGACCTGTTGGAAAGCTGCAGTTCTAGCAAGATAGTGTGGAACTGGCATCAAGAGAGACAAACAGATCAGTGGAACAGAAAGAGACCCACACATATGTGGACAATAAATTTTCAACAAAGATGCAAAGTCAATTCGGTGAAGAAAGGCTAGTCTTTTCAGCAAATGGTGCTGAAACAATGGACGTGTATATGTTAAAAAAATGCAGTTTGAGCTCTACCTCATACCATATGCAAAACATTAGATCAAAATGGATCATAGACATACCACGTAAAACCTAAAACTGGAAATTTCTAGAAATCTTTGTACCTTGAGTTAAGCAAAAATTTCTTAGATATGACATCAAAAGCAGGATACATAAAGGCAAAAAATGATGAACTGGACTGGATCGAAATTAAAGTTGTCTACTCTTCAAAAAGCACTGTTGAGAGAATGAAAAGACAAGTCATACATTTGGAGGAATACGGGCAAATCACACATCTGACAGAGGACTTGTATCTCAGAAACATGAAGAACTCTCAAAATTCAAAAATAAGAAAACAACTCAATATAAAAGTAATCAGCACAATATTTGAACAGACACTTTCCCCAGGAAGATATACATATGGCAAATAATAATCAATAGGGAACTGCAACGGAAAGCCATATTAGGATACCACAGCACAGCCACTAGGATACATAGTTGAAATCTAAAAGACTGACCATACCAAGTGTTGGTAAGGATGTGGCAGGACTGGACCTTTCATACACTGTGACTAGGAATGCAAAATGGTCTGATCGCTTTGGAAAACAGTTTGACAGTCTCTCCAGGAAGTTAAATATCTACCTAGCATATGACACAGCTTGTTCCCAGATACGTGCCCAGAAGAAACGAAAGCATAGATCCACATGAAGACCTGTAGACCAATGTTGTAGCAGCTTTATTTGTAATAGCCCCACACCGGAAACAACCCAAATACCCGTCCACCGGCGAACGGACAAGCAAGGGCTATACTGAAAGAACAGAGTGCCACGGCGCGGCTTGTGCACCCGTATCCACAGCAGCAGTATTCACAACAGCCAAAAGGTGGAAGCAATCCAAGTGTCCACCGATGGATGACGGCATAGACAAAATGGGGTCCACGCGTGCGATGGAATATTATTCAGCCTCTAAAAGAAAGGAAATTCCGACATTTGCTACAACATGGATGAACCCCGAGAACATTATGCTCAGTGAAATAAACCAGACATAAAAAGACAAATACTGTCCAGTTCCTCTTATTATGACAGCTCTAAAGTTGCTAAAGTTGTCAGATTCCTAGAGACAGATAGTAGGAGGGGGCTGTCACGGGGTGGGGGCGGGGAGAATAAGGAATTACTGTTTAATGGGTACAGAGTTTCAGTTTTGCAAGATGAAAAGAGTTCCCTGACTGGAGGGTGGTGACGCTGCCCCACGGGGGGAGTGTACTTGACACCACTGAACCGTCTACACTTAAAAATGGTTAAGGTGGTCAATCTTATGTTATGTGTATTTTATCACAATTCAATTTTTTTAACTTTTTTTTTTTAATACCAGGGAAAGAAAGAGATTCCTTGAAAGTCTCCTAGACAGCTTCCTGAAGGAGGTGGCATTTGAGTGGGATCCAAAAGGAAAATAGGATTTACATGGAGAAGAGGACTTGGGCATCCCAGGCAGGGCACAGCTTGAGTAAAGGCAGGAGGCTGGGACAGGCTGCAGGACATGGGGTCAGAGAGCCGGCAGGCAGCGGGGCACCTGGGGCTGGGGGGGGGGGGGGCAAGGCTGAGAAGTTGACTGGAGCCACGCCACAAGGGCCTCTCAGCCTCTGTTAGAGAAGAGACATTTGTAAACATCAGCCCTGAGGGAGCCAGACCCACAGCGCCATGGCCCCATCAAGACAGCCATTCGGGAAGGGAAAGACTTGGGATCGGCTCTGGAAAGTCGTGGAAAAATAAACATGTCCCTGGACATTCAGGAAACGCTCGGCAAGGCTGTGTCCAGGCGGGGCTGTTTGCTTATTTGTGACTTTCCTGCTTTCCATCACCCTGTCAGCAGCCACCCTGCCCCTATTGTGACCCTGACACCTGGCCCAGCCTGGCCTCAGTTATTGGCTTCAGAAGATAACGGGTCCCTGGGAGGGGCAGGCAGGAGGGGCAGCACACATAGGGTTGGAGGGTGACTGGCGTGTCAGAGTGCATGGGCACACAAGCAGGTCTGGCAGCATTGTGATGGGCAAAAGATGTGTGTGCGGGCATGTTTGCACACATGCACACGAGTGGGTCCGTGTGTACGTGGGAAAGCTGATACATGTTAACAAGTGTGCGTGTGCACGCGTGCATGCGCACATAAATGCGTCACACCGGACAGAGTAGGTGGTGGCCTGGGTGAGACAGTGTGGACTCTAGCCTCAGACATACTGGGTTCGAATCCAAACTCATGCGAGTTACTTAGCCCCTCTGTGCCTCAGGTTCTGTATCTGTTAAATGGGAAAAATAAGATTACCAATCTCACAGGGCTGTGGAAAGGACTGACATGAATTCATGAATAAAAAGCACTAGATGAAATGGCACTGGTACATAGTAAGTGCCTAATAAGTGCTAGCAGTTATTCATAAGTGTACCCGTGTGTGTGTGTGTGTGTGCAGACAAGTGTGTGTCTGCATGGGTTCTGAGTGTGGAAATGTGAGCAGCTTTGCAGTGAATGAGCACGAATGCTCTCGAGGGCTCATGTGCCAGGATTCGGGAAAGAGCAGCCGTAACCAGCCAAGGGCCAGCCCCCAGGGAGCTTTCCCAGCCTGGCAGCCAGCCCTTAAGAGCCCCGGGCCCAGCCTCCCTGTGGAGGCAAGCAAGGCCTTCGGGCAGCTTCCTTCTCCACAGCTCTGGGACCCCGGGAGCAGGCCCTGCACAAGCCTGGCTTCTTCCTGCCTTGGACTATTCAAGCCTCCTGTTGTCCTTCCATTTCCTCAGGCTGGAGGATCATGGGTACTTTCTTCTATCAAAGGTCACTGACCCCAAAAAGAAATCAAGCAAGGGTCACATACGAAAATCAACTTAATCTGGGGACTGTTTTTCCTTGAAAAATAACAAAGGAACTCAACTCCTCTGGTTTTTAAATCAAGAACAGTAAGTGGCGCCAGTTCTAAAAAACAAGTCTTCAATTTCATATTATGTGAAATTGCTTTATAAAGGATAAAGCACTTTACAGATGTGAGGAAGTCTTCTCTTTGAGAGGCACTAGGGTGGGGGAGGACCTGAGAAGGGGGAAAAGAAAGACCAAAAAGAAACCTGTGGTTTGGAGCTGAGCAGTTCATCCAGGATGTGAACCTCAGGTCCGGCCTTCTGTGTTCATAGGGGCTAACCAAGCCCTCTGGTCTTGAACTGCCCTAACTCTCAAACCTTCAAGGTTAGATCCCAGCTTTGGAACCAGCCTGGCCTGGATTCAAGTTCCAGCTCTGCCGTCACCAGCAGGGCTGCTGTGTTCAACACCGCGTCCCTGGAATTGTGTCCCCTCAGTTGTGGCCCAGAGCACTCATTGCTGGGGACACATGGTTAGTAAGCCATGGGATCGGTATCGCAGTGAGAATTCTGAGCTTTATGTCTGCTTTGGAGGCCTCAAAGCCTGTTCCTCACCTCCTGACTCCCAGCAATAGTCTAGGGCTACCCAGTTTGCTTGTCTCTAATTGACCCCCATTATCTACTCTCCCCCTTCTTCCTTTTAGTAACAGCAACTGCTGAGTGTCCACTGAACACGTGGCTCTCCACTACAGACTTCATTTCCCAGACTCCCTTGCAGCTGGGCGTGGCCCTCTAAGTTCCCACCAATGGGATGTGAGAGGAAGTGAGGTGTGTCCTGAGAAGGAAGCCTCTTGCCCTCCCATTTCTCCTCCCCTTCCTGAAATCTTCCAGGGGGTCTGGTGGAGTCCTTTTCAGCCAGGCAGGTAAGCACAGTAGTCTAGAGATATGGTTCAGCACTGGAGCCGCTAGCCACATGTGCCTATTTAAATTAATTAAAATTAAATAAAATGTAAAACTCAGTTCGTCAGTCACTCTAGCTCCCTTTCAAGTGCTCAACAGGCACAGGTGGCCAGTGCACACACTGAGAAGACTTTCATCATCACCGAAAGTTCTACTGGACAGCACTGTTCGGAGGATGTGGAGCAACCAGACAGAAGGAACCTGGGTCCTTGGACAACTTAGAAGAGCAGAGTCACCCTACAGGCTCCCCTCCCTGACTGCCCATCACCTTATATTTTTGCAAGAGAGAAATAAACCTGCTTTTATCTATTTGTCAATGCAGCCAAACCAATATCCTAATAAACACTTTTAAAAATCATTTAGGGGCACCTGCGTGGCTCAGTCGGTTAAGCATCCAACTCTTGCTTTCAGCTCATGTCATGATCTAAGGGTCATAGGATTGAGCCCTGAGTCAGGCTCCACATTCAGCAGAAGTCTCTTTGAGATTCTCTCTCTCCCCCTCCCCCTCCCCCTCCCCTTGCTTGGGCACTCTCTCTCTCTTTCTCTCTCTCAAATAAATAAATAAATAAATAAATAAATAAATATTTTTTTAAAAAATCATTTAAGTTACCAGAGACAGTTTCTATTGCTTGCAACTAATAATGTTGACTGTTACAAAAACAAGTAAAACAAGAAAGGAAAAAGAGGGGTTGCTGATGTGGTCTGGGGGACCAGGGAGGGTTTTCTTGGGAAAATGCTATTTATGCCAAGCGCATTGCCACTTGCTCTGTCCACAGCAATGAAACTGGGTTTAGCTCTTTGGGTCATACAGTGCCCAGGCCAAAGTGGGGTATGCAATGTGAGAGAAGATGACCCTCCCCCCAGATAGACCTAGATTTATTCACCCACAGAAAATGGCGGATCCTGGTTCTGAGGCAGAAAATGTGTAAGATGGGCCATGTTATACCAGTTAGCAAGGACTCTCCAAAGGCCACAAGGGTAGCGTCCAAAGGACTCAGGACCCAACTGAAGTGCTCCCTTTGGACAAAGATGGGACAAGTTGGGCATCAATAATAAAACTAACTGCAATACATTTGAAATGCATCAATATGTACAAATCTATACATTCATAATGATACTAAAAGCAAACATAACCAGAAAAATGGTAGGAAACTAACTTGTTCTTTTGAAGACTGGGAAATAAAAGGACAAATCCAGCCTTATTCTACCTTTTCTATATCAATCGTACTCAGTAACCAAATGGTAGACAAAGAAGTTTCTCTTTGCTAGCAAATGAAGAAGGAATGATGGTTTTTGCAGCCCCTTATGAATTTATGGATCTAGGTATTGAATATCAGTGGTCCCTGTTATCACACACACACAAAAAGACAACCAGACGTTATGTGTCTCCTGAAGGAAGACTATATCACCACAGAGTAGGGGTGCCAAAAACAAACAAAAAAACTAAAACAAAACAAAACAAAACAAAACAAAAAAACCTAAAAACCCCCCAGAAAACCCTAAATCTTATCAAACCTCTAGCTCCAACACCCAATTTATAGGAAATTCAGAGTCCAGAAGTCCAGAATTGTATGTTTGGTAAACATACAATTAGAAAATTCAGGCTACGAGAAACTCTTCTGAACAACATTCTGGTTTCTTCAACAGATCAACCCCAGGGGAAAAGAAAAAATAGAGGAGGCACTTATGGGATTGAAAAAGACTTAGAGATATATCATTACCGAATCACAATGTGCAGACCTTATTTAGATCCTGACTCTGACAAACCAGAATTTTTTTAAAAGTATGACATTAATGAGACATTTGGAAATTCGGAAAATGACCAGATATTTGATGATCTTAAGGAATTACTGTTCTTCTAGGTGTAATAATGGTATTATCAGATGAAATGATGTGATGTGTGGGATTTCCTTCAATATAATCTGTAAAGGACAGAAGTATATGGGGATGTGGATGAAATTAAACAGCCATGCATTGATAATTGTTGAAGGTGGGTGATGGGTGCACAGGGGTTCATTATACTCTTATCTTTCCGCTTGGATATGAAATTTTCTGTTTGACATCTTCTTAAAGACCCCTTTGGTATCTTTATCTGTTTGAAATTTTCTAAAAATGTATATATTCTTCAATAATTTACCACACACAAAATTGCAAGGCACAGATGAAGATGACTGGACCAAGGCAGAATTTGGTTTCTGCTGCCTTCCCCATCCCACCCAGAGCCACCCCCCTCTCTACCAGCCAGCCCACTGGTCCCAAGCCTGTCCCATGATGATTTTATCTCAGGGACCTCAATAATCTTGCCTGCCACTGGGTCTTTTTGTTGTTTTAGTAACCACCTTATTGAAATATAGTTCACACATCATACAATTCACCCATTTAAAATGTACTGTTCAGTGGTTTTTGGTATAGTCAGAGAAATGTGCAAGCATCACCACAGTCAGTTTCCGAACATTGCCACTGGGTCTTTATCATACACACATTCCAAAAGTTCTTCATACCTTCACATCTTATACAGAAAGAGTGAGAGTCTTGGTCCTTTCTCTTCCAGAAGGCTTCTGCATGTATGCCAGTTTTCCTGCAATGATACAAGTCCCATGTATCCTTTAAGTTATACACACACACACACACACACACCATGCCACCTCACTGGCCACCCCACCAAGAATGATGGTCTTCCAAGCCCAGTCTCAGGATGAGCAGAGGCCAGGAGGCATGCAGCTGTGAGCACAAGGGATCCGTAGCAACTACTAGGTCATTCGGAGGTGAAAGAAGCAAGAGATGGAGAAATCCTGGCTGGGCAGAGGAGACTAGGGTGGGCCCCTAGCCACGAAGGGCCACAGGTGTCCCTGCCTACAGGGGTGGGGGTTGCTCCCCTCTGCCCTCCTCCCAGGCAGGAAAGCCCTGTGCCCTCACCACCCCTTCCCTGCCCTCCCACCCCACTCCCAAGGCCTGCAAATCACGCAGGCCACTAAGCCTGGGCAGTCACACCTTTCAAAGCCGTGGTTTCCTTTATTTGAGGACAAGAGACATTTCCACTGTGGGCAGGCCGGCCAGGAGCCCTTTCTCCTTCCTGTCCTTCCTTCCCAAGGTATCAATCTTCTTAAACTTTATCCTCCCAGAGACCATCTGGATGAAAACCATTCAGGAAATGCGGCTGGGTACTAAGCCTAGAGCTCTCATCCATCTTGCCCTGTCAGAGCCCAGCATCCTGGCCTTAAAGAATCTTTACAGCTGAGGCCACCATCGGCCTCCTGCACTCTGGGAGCCTTCCAGACAACTCAGGACTGCAAACTGCCTTGCGTCTTCTCCAGCCCTTGCTAGACCCTTGATCCCACTCTGCTACATCACCCAGTTATAATATTCAGAGAAACAGTGTGGTAGAGTGGGAAGAAGAGAGACCTGGGGCTAGAACCTTTCTCTGCTGTGTGACCTTGGCCAAATGACCTGACCTCTCTGAGCCTCTGTGCCCTCACCAGTAATGGTAAAGATCAAATCAGATAATGTACTTTAAAATTATTCTCCTCTTCATTTATTCTGCTCGAGCCTGCTTGCTATTCCTTGAATTTGCCAAACATCCTCCTACCTCAGGGCCTTTGCACTTGTTCCCTATACTTGAAAGCTTTTTTTTCTGATAGCCATATGCACAGCCCACGGCCTGTAGGTCTCAGCTCAAAATATTACGTTGCCAGAGAGGCCTTCCTTGACCAGACTTTCTAAAACAGACTCTACTCCCACCCCCACCACCTCCATCCCTCTCTCTCCTTTACCCTGCTTTAATTTTCTTCAAAGCCCCTTAATACACCTAAGGCATTAGAGAGTAAAGTGTTTACTGACTGCCTATCCTCCTCACTAGAATGCAAGTTCAGTGAAGACAAAGACCACGTATGTTTTGCTCCCCGCTGAATCCCCAGTGCTGGGACAGTAGCAGGCACACAGAAAGCACTCAACAACTACTTAACCAGTGCAGAAAAAATGGTGGATTGCAGGGACACATTGCACAGTAGCAGGACCATCACAGGTGCTCGGTAAATAGGAGTTATTATTGTTACTAATTCAGAGGCGCTCAGAGGGGCCCCCAGGGAGCTGAATTTTTCAGAATGGGTGGAGCTAAAGAGAAGAACTCAGAAAACTCCCTGGCCTGAGGCAGACCTCGAGCTCCAATCACAGCAAGCCCTTTTCCCCAGTGTCATCTGGGAGCTTAGTCTGGGGTAGTAGGGGATTGGAATGTCCTGAGGCTGGACACCTCCCACCCACACCTGGTAGGTGTCCAGTTAGCCCCAGCAATGGGTTAATATGAGGCTCTTTGTCCCCACAGGGAACCCAAGCAACAGAAGGGACTGGCCACCAGGACCGAATTTGTGACACCCCCCCCCCCAGGCCAGGTGAGGAATTAGGCCAGGTCCAGTCAGAGGAACCAGAGAACAAAGTCGTGAATGTACCAGAAATGTACCTCCAGAAATCTGGGTTTTCCCGCTTCAGAAGAGGCTGGGCCCCAGAATTACAGAGGAAAGAGCAAATCTGTGCAGAAAGCCCAGCTCCACCACTTTGACTGTGTGACCTCGGCAAATCACTTAACCTCTCTGAGCCTCAGCTTCCCCATCTGTCAGATAGAAATAATAATATCCATCTCAAGATGCTGACCGGATGATTATTAAGAATAATACTAGATAACATTTACTTTGCTATGTGCCAGCGGCATTGCATTATCTCCTTTAAACATCCCTAATGTTAGACATTTCTATTCCTACTTTACAGAGGAAGAAACAGGTTCAGAGAGGGTAGTGACCAGCCCCAAACCACACAGCCGGGAAGAATCAGGGCAAAGCTGGACACAAGTGTGCTGGTTGGAAAGCCCTGTATTCACCACCACCTGCAGGACGCACTGAAGCACCTGGCCAGGCACAGAGTCCCAGGCAAGGTGAATTTTCTTCTTCCCTGAGCCTCAGCTCTGGGGGCAGATGAGCCCCACTCCAGGGGCTGAAGGCACCGAGAGCCAGGTGGCCCTTACTGGACTGGTTTGAGGCCGCGGCAGCAGTCCCCACCCCCAGCCAAGCACTAGCCGCCTGGGTTGGCTTCAAGCTTCCAGCAGGTGGCAAGAAGCTCCTTCCCCAACACCCCCTCCCCAGCGGGGATCAGGCTGGGCTCACCCCTGCAGAGGAAGTTCAGCTAGGTCAGGCCTGCCCCTTTCCCACAGCCCCAGAGTGACCCTCCACAGCTTTTCCACTCACCTCTGGGCTGAGAATCTCCCAAGGTCCCCCGCCCAGGGCCTGCGGGGGTTATGCTGCCATTGGTCTCGCGCCTTCCATAGGGGACAGCCTAATTCATGCATGACCCACACCAATAAATCAGGGAGGGGTGGGGGGTGGGGACATTCATAAATCCATATCAAACAGTCCCCAAATTATGACAGATGACACGGCAGTCATAAAATTGCACAAGCAAAACTCACCAAGTCATTAATTTCATGGCCATAGAAAATAAACAGACACATTTTTTCGCAGCCCTAATAAATTTTTAAAAACTCAAAGAATGGTCCATCTGCTTCGAATAATTTTTAATTTCCTATTCTGTCTCATTCCCATTAGCTATTCCACTGAGATATTTGCTAAATTCTTTCATTTACCTCCTCCCATCTGTATTCAATTACCCTATTCCCAAATAGAGTGAGTTTTTGTTTCTCCTAAGCGCGGGACAAAATACCCCCGCCTGTACCTTAAAGCAAATGTTATGTGTGTTTTATTATCTGTTAGACCGTATGAGTCATTCTAACTCGATTGCCTGTGTGGAAAGGTTTGGAGAGCAATCTGATTTTGATGTTTTTTGGCTTGGGTGGAAAACACCTGCCCGATTCTCAAAGCTAATCTATTAACGTGGTAAATGCTGGAGCAGATGTTCCTGAGTGAGCGAGGGGCCGAGCCGGGCTGTGACCAGGCCCGGAGGGTCGGGCACACAGTGGAAATGCTCGGAGATCAGAGGCCAGAAACGTCACTGCGGGCCTGAGCTGTCACAGAGTCGTATTTTCTGGCGGCCCCAGGCTCTGGCTGTGCAGTGACTCCTCGCTGCCTCCCTGGGCTCTGAGCAGCCACTCAAGATAGAAGGACATTTCAAGGTCACCTGGTCCACTCCACCACCCTCCTGTTTTTTACCTAAGGGACACCGAGGCCCAGAGAAGAAACGTGTCTTGCCCCAAACCACACAGCATCCTGAAAAAGGACAACATCCTTTTAGGCTGATCTGATGTCAGGAGACCCTGCAAGTGAGCTGAGACCCATGTTGTGGAGCTGAAATATGGACAGGAGGGGGTTCTGCGAGCACACTTTCCCCCCAGTGCCTTCTACCCAGGAAAACAAGATCACTGACGGCCTTTCCAGTCTAAAACTTTTCTATTGCAGGCGTCTGGCTGGCTCAGTCAGTTGCGCATCTGCTTTCGGCTCGGGTCATGATCTTGGGGTCCTGGGATTCAGCCCCACATTGAGCTCCCTGCTGGGCAGGGACCCTGCTTCTCCCTGTCCCTCTGCCTGCCACTCCCTCTGCTTCTGTTCTCTCCCTCTCTCTTTCTCTCTCTCTTTTTCTCTGTCAAATAAATGGACAAAATCTTCAAAAGAAAAAAAAAACATTGAACTTTTCTATTCCATCTTTCCTCATCCTGCAGGAGTTGGGCCAGGCCCGCAGGAAGCGGGGTGAGGGGCTGAAGCCTTGCTCCAGGATGGGTTAGTTTCAGCACTAAGTACACACTGGGAACTGCGGAGCTCAGGAACCTGGACTTCCAGGCCAGGCTGCAGATCTGAGGGGGAATCAGGGTCTTCCGAGATGCATGGTATCTATGTAGCTGCACTCTGGGCGCCCACATCCCCTGAGCCCCCATTAAATCCACGCTTGCTAGTGACTTCCTACTATGGGCACCTACGACACTGCCTGAGAGCCTTCTCTGGCCTGGGATCATGCTCAGTAGACCCTCACGACAGGCCAGAGGGGCCAGGGACTTGATACCCCCAAGGGCAACCCTAAAACAATGATGAATGGGAGTTGGTGTGCAAATATCCCCGCTCCCTCCCCTCTTGGATGGGACAATTCTGAGACATGTTCTATACACCTGGTTCTCAACCGGGTATGATCTTGCCCCCAAGGGACATTGACAATGTCTGGAGATATCTTGGTGGAATGGGTGCTACCTGCATCTAGTTGGTAGAGGCCAGGAGGCTGCAAACCTCCTACAGTGCACAGGACAGCCCCCCAGCCAATAATTATTCAGCCCAAAATATCAGTAGTGTGGATGTTGAGAAACGCTATTCTATACCCTCTCCCAGAGGGTCCCAATGGGATTGAGCCTCAGATGCCCATATCAGTAACCTGCTCACTAAGGCACACTCTCCTGACTTCTTTCCCTCCCCTGGCTCACTTCCCCACTCTCCTTTCAGCACTTCCTAGGACCACCTCTCACATAACTACTTTTACTCAAATCCTCATCTCAAGGTGTGCTTCTTGGGGACCCAACCTAAGATCATCCATTACTACAGTCATAGCAACAACCTTGGAAGGTTCTCAAAGACCTGGGTTCCTATTTCAGCCATCTACACTCTTACCATGCATATTCGGTCCCAGTGACACCCACACTGACGTGGCCACTTAAGGACTCACATATGGGGGCACATCAGACCAGCCTGGCCAGGAGGCCCTTTGGTCCTATTCAGGTGCACAAGGTGATTGAAGCTGTGTTTACCCTGAAAAGTGACATAAGACTTGAGTACCAATTCAATATAACCCCTACCAGAACCTCAGCTGACTTCTTTATAGAAACGGATGAGGGATGTCTGCATGACCCAGTCGGTTAAACGTCAGACTCTTGATTTTAGTTCAGGTCATGACTCAGGGTTGTGAGATTGAGCCCCCACCATCAGACTCTGCACTCAGTGGGGAGTCTGCCTGGGATTCTCTCTCTCCCTCTGCACCCCCTTTCTAAACTAAATAAATAAATCTTTTTTAAAAAATGGATGGACTGATTCTAAAATTCATATGGAATTCCAGGTGAGCAGGAACAGCCAAAACAATACTGAAAAAGAACAGAGTAGGAAGACTCATACTTCCTGACTTCAAAACTTGTCACAAAGCAACAGGAGTCAAGGTAGTGTGGTACTGACACAAAGATATGTAGATCAATAACCTAGAATTGAGAGTAAATAAATACCCATATATCTGTGGTCAACTTTTTTTTTTTTTAAACGTAGGCTCAACACTGAGCATGGAAACGAATGCAGGGCTTGAACTCACAACCCTGAGATCATGACCTGAGCCGAAACCAAGAGTCGGATGCTTAACTGACTGAGCCACCCAGGCACCCCGACACTTATCCTTAAAAGATAAATTATCATTTAAGAAATCATTTCAGTCTTATTGGGAATTCAGGTATACAATTTTTGGTTGGTATAACTTTTTAAAACCCTTTAAATCTACTTCTCTTCTTTCATTGTTACTTTTAATACTATTATAACTAATCAGCCATTAGTCTAATTTCTTCTAACTATAGCAGTTGTGACCCACAAAAATTTTTCTTTCTAGAACTTTAAAGATCTTCTCCTTGTCCTTGGCATTCCACAATTTGACTATAATGTATCTTTGTATGGACTTGTTTTTATTTATCCTGTTTGGGATTCACTGGAATTCTTTAATTTGAGGATTCACTGAGGTTTTTTTTATTATTTTTTTTACAAATATTTTGCTTATTTCAATGAAGCTGATACAATGTCCATTTAAAACCCATATCCCAGGCTAAAAAGTACAGATAAAATTAAAAAGAGCAGTGTTCTGTTGAATACACTTCTGCATGAATAACTTTATTAACTGCTAATGAAAATTAGAACTTTTCTCAATCTACTGACAAGACTTTTCTTTTATCTTGAAATGCTTTCTCTTCAGTGAAGACATCTTTGGAATTAGTCATTACTCTCACCATCTCTGTCATCTCGACTCCAGCCTGATATTTCTCATCTTTTGGTCCAGACCCTCAAATTTTATAAGTACCTTCAAGTTAAGGAAAGGTCATTTTTTCACAGTTCAGTTCTCTGAAAAACTTTCATCTCCCACTGGAAGTCATAGTCCAGGAATGAAGCAATCACATACCAGAACTTCAGGGCCAACGAGAAAGTCATTATGGACACTTGCATTGGTCAATCTTATTTATCACAAGCCTGAAAATGCAATCCTGGAAAAGGCGGCCTCTCTGTGCACACATGTAATTTTTTAAAAAGGAGAGGGCAAGGGGGCGCCTGGGTGGCTCAGTCGTTAAGCGTCTGCCTTCGGCTCAGGTCATGATCCCAGGGTTCTGGGATTGAGCCCCACATCAGGCTCCTCCACCGGGAGCCTGCTTCTTCCTCTCCCACTCCCCCTGCTTGTGTTCCCTCTCTCGCTGGTTGTCTCTATCTGTGTCAAATAAATAAATAAAATCTTTAAAAAAAAAAGTTCAATATGAAGGGGGCTGAGGTTTGACCACCAAAAACCAGCACAACGAAAACAAGTGATAATGAATAACAGGCCCGAGAATTCAAATTACCAGATGTTTTAAGGAGATGGGGTGCCAGTTTTCAAATCCGTACTGAATACCATATTACAAAAGAACTATTTTTAAAAATAAAAAAGGATTGAGGGTAAAGAAAAAAAAATAAAAAGAATAACTAAATCACCGCATGACCCCCTTTTTAATCCTGATAAACTTCAATCACATCCCTTCCTCCATTCCCGGTTTTTTGCAGTGTGATTATCAGCAGTTCTCTGACCTTCAAAGAGAAACCCGAGTGCATTCATTGGCACTCCCTGTCTTTGACAGTACGATTCTTTGAGTTTCTGGAGACGTGTCGTCATTTTCACTTGGAAGTGAATCTCACTGCTATCCTGTCCAATGACTTTGAGTTTGATGTATTCTCCTTCCTTCTTATCCCCCAGGTCCTCAGTGGAAGGTTTTGCTTCCTGGTCAAACATAGTGCTGGTGGCTTCACCCACGGTCTCTGCATGGTAGTGGGCTCGGGGAGGCAGAACCTCACTCCAGGGTTTACAAATCCGCCTCTCTTCCGCACAGCATAACACCACGGCTGGAGGGACTTCCGGGCCACCTCACTCCCCCAGGATTCATGTTTTCTTAATAAACATAGAAAATTCTCAGCTACTATCTCTTTGAACATTGCCTCTCTCCCATTATCCCTATAATTGCTTTCCAAAAAGCTGACTAGACATATCTTAGAGCTTTTCATTCCATCTTCCATGTCTCTTAACCTCTTTTCCATTTCCATTTTTCTTTCTGTGCTGAATGATGTGTGGTATTTTCAGGTCTGTCTTCCAGTGTACTAATTCCCTCTCCAGCTGTGTCTGGTCTATTTAACTGATCCATTGAGTTTTTCATTTCAAATGTGATACACTTAAATTTCTAGAGCCTCTTTTTTTTCAAACCTGCCTGGTCAGTTTTTTGAATCCCTTGCTTCTTTCTTGTGCCACAGAAGCTCAGGGTGTGGAAGCTGTCAGCTGCCCAGCGAGGTAAGTGCCCCTAGGGGGCGCAGCAGCCCCAGCAACCACTTTCTTCTCTGGGCTGACATTTCCAACTTGTTCCTGGCCTCTCAAAAATCCCGTATTTTCTTACAGGCTCTTTTGTTTACTAAAGGGAATTTCAAAACATATTTCCCAGCATCATTAGATATTTTGTAGCTGACATATTTGTAAGCCTTTAGTCCTCATACAGATTTTAAATCCCTTTGTTCCTTTTCCAACACCCATGTGTTCAGAAAACAACTATTAAGAACCTACTGTATGCCAAGCACCATGCTGGGGATTCAGAGGAGAACAAGGAAGAGACTGTCCCTGCCCTCAGGGTTACTTATGGTCTAGAGAGAAGCCAAACACTTAACCAGACATCTGCACCCCACCGTTAATCAGCGTGCTCTGATGGGGGAGGCCTTAGTAAAGAAGACCGTGCCGAGATACGCGGAGGCCAGAAATACTCTAATAATCAAGTTGATTCTCTTTAAGTAAATATTCAACACTTATTTAAGGGACTGGAAATACCTTACAAAGCAAAATCCAAGCTCTATTCCTGCATTGGAAGGCGTTAGGGAAGCTGTCTATTATTATCAAAGCACATGTTGTTACTGGAACATGCGTCTTTCGGGGAAAGGATCTAGCCCCACCCCAACCCCAACTTACTTAGAAAATCATTTCCTCCAACCACATTCCTCTTGGAAAGATGGTCTCATAATTTTTCCATCTCCTTACATGTCTACTGGTGTTTCTATTGCTTCCCCAGCCATCCCTTAATTCTGGTGTTCTGAGAACTACTGCTGTATAACGTATCACTCTAAACAGTGGCTCAAAACAACCCTATGGTATAGAGGGTTGAATTATGTCCCCAACAAAGATATGTTGAAGTCCTAACCTTCAGAATATGATGTTATTTGAGAAATAGAGTCATTGCACATGTAATCAGTTAAGATGAGGTCGTACTGAGGTAAGGTGGGCCCCTAATCAAATACGACCAGTGTCCGTATAGAAAGAGGGAAATCTGGACCAGAGACATGGGGAGAACCCAACGCAGAGATGGAGGCAGAGATTGGAGAGATGTATCTGCAAGCCAAGGAATGCCAAGCATTGCCTATAATCACCAGAGCTAGGAGAGAGGCAGGGAACAGATTCTTCCTCAGAGCCCTGGGAAGGAACCAACCCTGCCAACACCTTGATTTTGGACTCTAGCCTCCAGAACTATGAGAGTATAAGTTTCTGGTTTTTTACCTAGTCTGTGGTCATTTGTAACCTAGGCAGTCCTGGGAAACTCACACGTGATCATTTATTCTGCTCCTGAATCAGGAGGCTGTCTGGACTCCAGGCAGTTCCCACTCTGGGTCAAGCATGCGTTGGTGGCTGGGGTTGTGGCCATCTCAAGCACTGGCATCTGGGCTGGGAAGACTCAAACAGCTGGGGCTGGATGCGCTGGGGCCCCTCGGGCATTTGTGTCACCTGGCCGCCTCGGGGAGACGGACACAAGCTCAGGCACACGCCCTCCCACCCCCCAGGCCTCTGCTCTCCAGTGGAGGCCGACCAAAGGTTTGTCCAAGGTCGCGTCCCCCGCCTCTCCAATCCTGCCTCTGCCCTCAGAGCAGCAACCAAGACCGTCAGAGCAGCGCATGCCCGGCAGGAGCACCCATTCAGCTGAGCATCTGCTGCAGGTCGGTACTGCACCCTCGGTCCTCGCCAACCTCCCTACAAGGGAGTGTTCTAGACTACTCCATCACAGGATGAAGCAGCTGAAGCTGCAGGAGGAGGGAACATTCTAGTCTGTGCCTGAGTTGAGACTCATCGTCATGTTTGTCTGAACATTTATCTCTAAAACCTAGACCCTTCTCTTCTCCCTTCCTCCTGCCTTCCTCCTGCCTTCCTCCTACTCTCCCTCTCCCTCTCTCACCCTGTTCTTCCCCACCTCTATCTGTCTATTTTTGTGTCTCTAGGCTCCTTCTCTCTCTCTTTGCTGTAACCCCCCACAAGTGTCCAGGACTGGTTAGAAGCTAGAATTATCTCCAAAATGGGTTCAACCTTCTCTTCAGTCTTTGGTACCAGATTTTGGCCACACTCATTAGGGAAACTTCAGGAAGGAATGAACGGTGGCTACCTGCCACCTTCTTCCCCCCACCCCACAAGGGACCTTTCCCAGGTCTCTAAGCTGAGACCCAGGCGGGATGGATGGGGGAGGGAATGACCAAAGACCAGAATGGTAAGGGAGGGGGATTATTCCCAGGGGTCAGACTACAATAGGATACATATGGCAGAGGAGACAGGAATTAAACTCTTATCAATAATCAAAATTCCTCCAACTTGAAACCTCCAGCCCAAAAGAATGCTGCCACTTGCCAGCTACGTGACTGTCGTTGTATCACTTAACCTCTCTGAGCTAGTAGTAATCCCTAATTTGGAGGATTGTTACTATGATTTAGTGTTGATTTGTTTGGAATGCCTTGGACAGCAAATAACAGAAAAGTCAACCAAAACTTCTTGAGCAATGAAGATACTCAATTCTTTCACACACTGAGATTCTAGAGGTAGGTGTTTTCAGGTTTTATGCAATAATTGAGAACGCCATTGAAAATTAGTTTCTTTCTATATTTCTGTTCACCATCCTTATTACCCTGCTGTTTTCATTTCATGTTGTTTCCTCATGGTTCAAAGATAGCTGCTGCAGCTCCAGACATCACGTACCACATTTAAAAAGTGGGGTTGGGGGAGGGGGGTTATTAATAATAAACACCCGTTCAGGCACTGGACTCTATTGCAGATGATCTAAGGATCCCACCTTGAGAAATTCTGACCTGCAGCATGATCTCCTAATGTGAAACTCATCGTCATCTCAAGTTCAGAGAAAAGGTGACGCCCCAGTGGTAGGTAAGGCTCCATGCACATGTGGGGATAGGTATGGGCAGGAGAAGCCTTCTTAGCATCTCAAGCCATATCACAGACCTTCAGAGCTGGAAGGGACCAGAGAGAGCCTCCCCCAACCCCAAACATACAAATGAGGAAACCGAGGCCCAGGGCACAGAAGTGATTGCCTCATTGTCACACAGCAGAGCCAGGGTCAAGGCCAAGGATTCCTGGCTCTGAGCCCCTCTTAGCCCTCTGGGGGAAGCCTCAGAAGGGAGGGCTTGGAGCAGGAAATGCAGGGTGTCTTAGGTGGGTTCCCCAGGAGCAGAGCCTGAATCAGGGACCCCTATTCAGATGGTTTCCTGGGAGAGGCTCTGAGAAAGGGAGTGAGGGGAAGCAGCAGAGGGAAAGGGTAAAAGCGAAGTCAGAATGTGGTCTCAGCGGGGGTCTAGCCGCAGTCTAGTCCCACTGAGGGCTCTGCAGCCTGAGCGACCTCACAGAGTTGGTCCTACCTTGAGGCGTGGCGTGGCCTGTTGTACTGCATCGGCCAGTCACTGGCCGCAGTCCGCCCAGCTTGCGTGCGGCCTTCTTGGGGTGGGGTGGGGGCTCGTCTGCCGGAAAGTTGCTTCCAGGGAAGGGGCAGCTGGGAGCCATTAGCAGCAACGCTGCAGCACCTGGGGGATGAGCCCGCCAGCCGGCCCGAAGGAACACAAGCAGCTCTCCTCCCCAGAGCCCTAAGTCATCCCTGGCATTCCCAGCCACAGGGCACAGCGTGTGACAGAACGGGCACACCCCCTCTGCTGCCTCAGTTTCCATGTGCATAAGACGGGCATGCGGGACCGAGGGACTGCTAGACTCCTTGCTAGCTCTTCCTTCCCAGCTTCTTTGATTCCACTTCCACCCACCCCAAAGTTCCAACCGGGCAGCCCAGGCACTGGAAGGACCAGTGAGACCAAAGTAGGGCCTCCACCGAATCGGGCTTAAACCCCATGAGGCGGGCAGAGCCAACAGTTTCTTGGCATCTGTACGTCTCCAGCCTGCTGAGCGGGCCTGGGGAGTCAGTATTTCTTGAAATGTAAGTACCGAGACCACACTGGGTTGTCAGTAAATTCATTATCCCATTACGCAGGCCTGAATTATTCAGCGCTCTTGAGGCCGCCTCAGGAACGTGCCCGAGCACAGTCGATGCCGGCATTAGTGGGATGGATGGAGTCAGGCCCGGGGCAGGGTTGGTGCCAGGATGACAGATCTGGGCCCAGAGAGGCTGCCAGTGCTTGAAGGCACAAGGGAGTGTCTAGCGAGCAGGACCTGGGCCCCGGGTGTTTCTGGGGCCTAGGAAGGGGATAATGCACATATCCACTGTCCGCACACACCCCCACCCCAGGAAATTGGCAGAGTGTGTCCTCGGAGCCCTATCTGTTCCACAGGGCCCAGGGACAGAAGGTCCAGGCTTCATCTTTTTTTCTGGCTGTGTGACGTGGTCGCCTCTCAGAGCCTCAGTTTCTTTATCTGTAAAATGCAGCTAAATGTTCCCAGTACCCATTCTCCCTTTTAAGTTTAATGAACTGATTTCTCTCGGAGAATATAATGCTCTAAAAGAAAGACTATTTCTAAACTGAAGTGTGGCCATATGACTAAGTGCTGATCAAATAATGCAAGTAGGAGTATCCTGTGAAACTTTCAGGAAGTGTCCTTAAAGGAGGGAGGTGAGTCCTGTTTTGTCCCTTTCTTTCTCCTGAAAATTAGGGTGAAGATGGGATGGCTGGAGCTCAAGCAGCCATATTGCTCAATGAAGAGAAGCCACATGATGAGGATGGCAGCACAACAGGGTAGAAGCCTGAATCCCTGTTGGCCCTGGAGCCTCCTTACTAACTCCAAGTTGCACCTCTATAAAATAGAAATCAAATTCTCTCTTGGTTAAGTTGCTACCCTTTTGGATTTTTCTGTCACTCACCACAAAATCCAACCCTACCTTGTTGGGCAAGTCTCAGGGTGAAATAAGACATGATAGGAAAAGCAGCCACCTCCATAGGAATTTCCTGTAGGACACTTCAGTGATTAAGAATTGTAAGCCCTGGGCACCTGGGTGGCTCAGTTGGTTAATCATCTGCCTTCAGTTCAGTCATGATCCCAGGGTCCTGGGATCGAGTCCGACATCGGGCTCCCTGCTCAGCAGGGAGTCCACTTCTCCCTCTCCCTCTGTCCATCCTCCCTGCTCGTTCTCTCTCTCTCTCAAATAAATAAATAAAAATCTTTAAAAAAACAAAACAAAACCTGTAAGCCTTGAAATCTTAGGATCAAAGATCAAATCCCACCTCTACCACTTACAGGCTGTGCAACTTTGGGGAAGTTGCTTAACCTCTCTGTGCTTCAGCTTTCTCATCTGAAGATGGGGATAAAAAATTATACCTTGCCCCTCACAGGATTAATGTGCGGACTAAGTGAGTTAATATGATGTTACAAGAAATGGCCGGAACACAGTAAGTGCTATATAAGTATCAGCAGTTAGTATCCTATTTTTACACATCTAAAAGGGATTCCCTATGTAGCTCAGGGACCTGGGTTCCCACAGCATCTCCCAAAGCTTCATCTCAGCTTGGCTTTTCGCCTGCAGGAGACTGTGCTCTCAGGGCAGCAATGCCAACGGTGTTCCGAGCTTCGGCTGTGACATGAACAGCTTTGCTCTAAGGGAGAGGACCCGATCCGAGCCAACAGAAGCGGGTGGCAGAGACTGGGCTGCCGGTGTGGCCCCTAGAAGACGGACGCTCTCCAGGATGCAGATGAAGTTCTTAGGAAGACAGACAGAGAAAAGAGGCTCCCTTACTGGCTACGTACCCTGCACAGATGTCCCTCCTCTCTGGGCCTTCGGGGAGTGCGTTAAATCAGAGGTCACAGCTCAGGTGCCAGCAGGACGGAGACCAGTATGAAATGCAGGTGAAATGTGTTGGGTCTGAAGCAGTAGGGAGCGGTGGAGACCAGGGCAAGGGCACCAATCCACCGGGGGCAGGCATGGCCCAATGCCAGTTAACCTGCCAGGCTGCAAAACGGGCCTACTGTTCTCGAACCTTCCGCCTTTTCAAAAGACATGGAAATCAAATCTGAATTCTTGTGAAGTTTTCTGATTGTTTAGTGTGGCTCCATTCAAACACACAAAACTCTGATAAAGGCACACACACTGTCCCCGGGCCAGCTTCAGGCCGCTAGATGTACACAAGCACAGAGAGGCGTCCTATGCCACCGTCTGAACCCTTGAGTCCCAGGCTGCCTCCCTGGAGTCCCCGGAGTGGGTGGGCTGACGCCGAGCACCGAGCAGAGGCTTTAACCCCACAAGTGCGGTCGTCCTCCTGTGCCCGTGCTGTCTGCGGGGCGCCTGCCTCCCCAGGCAGCCTTGGCCTCAACGCTCTTAAGCCACAGCTGCCGCAGGAGCCCCTCAGCCGCGCTGCTGAGCCAGGGGAGAAAAGCGCATGGCTGTTTTGGAAGCCTCGGCCGCTTGGGCCTGCTACCGGCACTTCTGCCGCAGAGACCTGACTGTGAGGCCGGGAAGAAGGCGCCTTCCCCAGCCCCACCTCCAGCTCACTGCACAAAATCTCCCAGCCTGTGCGGTCATCACCCACTGCCCCAGAAGCCGCTATGCCCTTTGCCCTGAGGCAAACACAGAGAATCCCCCTGGAGTGGGGAGTCCCCCAGGTTGTGGGCTGCGAGACCTTGGATGAGTCACTTCCCCTAAGAGTCACCTGTAGGGTGTGGGTGATCACGCCTACTTCACCAGGGATTGGGAGAGCTCAGTGACACGCCACAGGTCTGAGGGGGGGGATGGGGGAGTTGGGGCGGTGGCCAGTGCTGGTGTTTGTGCTCATCAGGATGGGAGGGACTGGACCAGCCACATGGGCGGATCGCCATCTCCTATGAGAAAGCTCACCCCTGAGGAAAATGAGGGCTCACTTTTGGAGGGCATGATTTTGAGGACAGTGGGGAATGTGACACTCTACACCGAAGAAAACGCAAACAGGGTTATCTAAACCACTCCTGTGAGTGCAGGCCACACTATTTGGAGGCCTGTATCAGGAATGCTTTTGAGCCTTACGTACAATATACAGTTAATTATGGCTTAAATACAACGGGTTCCATTTTCTCTTGGAACAAGGAGTCTGGAGGGAAACAGTTGCTGGCGTTGGTTCAGTGGTTAGATAATGTCTTCAGGGACCGACATCCCATCTTTCCTCTTGCCATCTTTACTGTTTCTTTGGGTTTTTTAAATCATTAATCTTATTGCCTCACAATCACAAGAGAGCTGCTATGGTTCCAAGCATTTCATCTTTACACAACCCCATTAACAGCTAAACAAGAGAAGGGAGGGAAAAGTCCTAGAAGCCCTGCTTTACCCCTGGCCAGAAATTCACCGCAGGTGAGGGTGAAAAAGCACGAATCTTCAAAAAAGGACTGCGTTGGTCCTGACAGCCTGAGACTAATTACAATTCATCCGCCAACGTTGGGCACATTGCCTGAACAAAACCAGGCTCCTGTCGGCAAGGCACAAGGAAGCAGAGGAGCTACAAGAGAGACCAGGCAGCCCATTAACAGTGTCACTGGAGGTGGGAGAATCAGTCCCACCGAAGAGTGCGTACCAGGCAGGACTCTTGACTGCGAACCTTACACGCTGCTCTGTGACAAACAGCAGATTTCACTTAGTTGCAAATAGTAAATTGCACCCTGTTGCAAACCGCTGGCTGGCAGGACCAGAGAATCAGGCTTGGGTGCTGTACGACCCGGTCCGCCGCAGCCAGAAGGCCCACCCGCTCCCCCCATGGGACAGTTCTAGCGAAAACACAGCTGCCAGCACAGCCCACCTCTGGGTCGAGGCTCCCCCGAACCACCCCAGCAGAACAGGCGCGGCCACCGCTCTCACACTTGCTTGCCAGGGATCCACTTCCTTCACGCGGCCCACGCACACTGCCCACACGGGCGCTCAAGTCTTGGGCAGCGCCTCTGATCGGCGGAAGCTACATCCCATGCTGGCAGGGGCCTCTGGGAAGTGTGTGTGTTTGTCTTCTTTTTGGGAAGGAAGAACACACAATGTAGGCCAGTGTCTCAATGTGGAGAGGTAAGAGCTGCAAGGAGGCTCTCTGCCGGTTCTCGGAGGGCCCCATGAAGTCTTCACCATTTGAAGGCTCCTGAGGATCAGCCAAGGTGTCCCGCAGAAGCCATGACACCCAGGAGTCACCATGACCACTGTCCACCGCGGCCACCCTGGCCATCCCCACTCAGACAAGGAGCAAAGAAACGGGTGGCGCCATGAGACACACACCTAGGTCATCAGGGGCTACGGCAGGCAGAATTTTGCCCCACTACTGCCATGACCTCCACCATCGATGTGAATCCTGTGGTTCGTATCTTCAAGGGGGCTTCACAGATGTAACTAGGGTTACTAACCAGTTCACCTTAGAAGAGGGACATCGCTGTGGATTATCTGGGCAGGCCAGTGTAAGCACGTGAGCCCTGAAAAACAGAAGAGAAGGCAGAGTGACTTGAAGCCCCCAAAAGATCCAAGATGTCGTTGCAGGCCTTGCAGGTGGAGCAGTTTCCTGAGATGGGAGTGAAGTCCTCCAACAACTAGTGGGCTGAGGGAAGAGCCCAGAGACCCACAGCAGAACTACAGCCCCAGCGATACCGCGACCTTCGCCTGGTGACACCTCGAGCAGAGAATGCGGTCACACCTCGCCAGACCTCTGCCCCACGGGACTGTGAGATAGTAAATGGGGGCTGCTTTACGCCCCTCCATTTGTGGTAGCTCGGCACAGCAACAGAAACGTCAAGACAGAGGTATCACCCCCATTTTCTAGGTGCCAGACTCTGAACTCACATAGCCACAGAGTGGGGGGACTGATGACAGACCCCAAGGCCACCTGATTCTAGAGCCCATGCCATCGCGTGGCCACTCGGCCTGTCCAGGTAAGGGAGCAGGGGCACCGGAGACTGGGACCTCGCCCGCCCCCGCTCTGTAGCCTCTCAGCTCAGTGGAGGCACAAGCAGGCCGTGGCTCTCCAGCCTCCCAGCTCATCTGAAGAGCCCCAGAAGCCCCTAACTCGTGGTCTATCTGCATCCACCCACTCGGCCCAGAACACCCCCCAGAGTCCTTGGAGTCAGGCACCGCCCCCTGCCCCGAAGGCTTAGGTTAACAGGTGCGGTTCTCTCCCCCAGCTGGGGTCAGACTTCAGGCGGCAAGTTTCTGTGTGGGGAGGCCTATGGAAGCAAGACCTGGAGGGGCGCCTGGGTGGCACAGCGGTTAAGCGTCTGCCTTCGGCTCAGGGCGTGATCCCGGCGTTACGGGATCGAGCCCCACATCAGGCTCCTCCGCTATGAGCCTGCTTCTTCCTCTCCCACTCCCCCTGCTTGTGTTCCCTCTCTCGCTGGCTGTCTCTATCTCTGTCGAATAAATAAATAAAATCTTTAAAAAAAAATTAAAAAAAAAAAGACCTGGAGAGAGGGTCAAAGGTGCCTCTGGGAGAGCCCACGGAGTGTAGGAAGGGGATGGAGGGCCCACAGGTAGGAAGAGGATTCCTGAGGTGGGGGCAGGGCAGAAGCGTCAGCCAGCCCCAACAGACTCCACTCCTATGTCTTAACTTCTCTCACCCATGCTCCCAGTCAGAGGAAACAGTGGTCCCTTGGGCACAGAGATCAAAGAGTTAGTCAGTTTGGCTGATGCAGGGCTAAAAAAAAAAAAAGAAGAAAAAAAAAAGTCTAATTCAAATGTTTAAAATTATGGTTTCATATTACCGGCCAGATTTCAACCTTTCTTGAGAAATCAGCAGCTCTGGCCACACTGCACCCATCTTCCCATATGGCGGCATAGGCCACAGCCAAGCAGCTGCCATGCCTGCGGATGGGGAGTGAGCTTTGGAGCGCCACAGTCGCCACTGCCCCCTACTGTCTCCCCTCACCTACCTGTGCTGCTGGTGAACACTTCCCCATTCTAATCCCTTAGGCCTCACTGGACTCTATGACCCTAGTCTTCTCCTCCTGCCCTCAGCAGCCCTGGGGGATCCTGGGGGAGAAGACCCGGCCTCTGCGATGTTAGCAGGAAGGAGAAGTAGAATTTGGGGGTACCAGGATAGAAATCCAGGGGCCTCTTCCAGACCCATTTTGTGGCCAGCTGTTTCCAATGGCCTGTTTTGGCTAAGAATTTGCCAGGGGTCATAGCCCTCCCTTCCTGGCATGGACCTAAAGGCATGAAGGGGCTCCCATGGTCTCTGCCCCCCTGAGCCTGAGGGTTCCTCGGTGCCTAGTGGGACATTTGAGCTACATTTGACCAAAAAGGCAACTGAGAGAGGTAGAAATGGTCTTCCCTCTCCCCAGCTCCTCCTGCCCCTGGGGGAAGCTGCCCACATCCACAGGGCCCTTTGGGGAGGCCCAGCTCCCCCCTCCCCCACCCCCACAGGGCCACCTCTGAGGAAAAGAAACAGAACCGACAGTTTTCAGCCCCCTGGAAAAGGCGCTGTGGGATCCTGGGGCGACGCTTTGCTCCCTTCCTTGTGAGCGGAGACACTGGTGCTGCAGCACGAGAGACAAGAAATGAGTAGCAAACGGGGGAGGGAGGTGGAAAAATTAAATTTTGCGTGATCAGCAAGGTTTCAAACAATCGCTCGCCAACTGAAGTGGGTGCCACGTCTATAAGTCATTCTGTTTTATAGACCATTAGGATCTCCAGAGAGAACCTGCATGGAGACCACTGCTTTTTGTTGAAATTAAAATGTCAGAGAAAAAGAAATAGAACAAAACAGGGAATCTGCAATTAATTACCAGGCCATAAAAATTCAATAATCAGGAGGCAGAGCGGCCGCGGGCCCAGAGGTATCAGAGCCAGCGTAACAAGAATGGAATACATTAATCTTTTCAAATTAGTTTTTTAATCTGACGGGGATATATGGTGACATGCCTCCCCTCCCTGCCCGCCCCCACCCCCACCCCCTCTCCGGGGCTCTCGCCTGAAGCCGGGCTCGGGGAGGGAGGTTCGGGTGTGAGCTGGGGTCCGGCCCGAATCCGGACCCCCAGACAGGGGAGAAAGTGCTGGTCCGCGGCCCAAGCTGAGCCCAGGGTCCCCATGACCGCGGGCCTGGTGCAGGGAGCCCAGCAGAGCTGCCGGGAAAGCGCTGCTCGGGAGTCCGGCTCCCGCGGGGCCCGGGTGCACGGAGTCAGCGTGCAGAGGCGGCCTCTCTGAGCTTTGGTTTCCTCCTCTGGAAAATGGGAATCCTATCCCAGCCTCACAGGCAGGCTGGCTAGAACGCCGGGCGCTCAGTAGAAGGCCCCTCCGGTTACGGTGTTGACTGCACCGGCAGCTCAGGCAGCAAGGAGCCCGACGCAGCTCCAACGTACTATTCAGAGAGCAATTATTGAGCGTTTGCTGTGTGCTCAGCGCCGGGAGAGACCAGCAGCCTCAGCCCTTACTCTGGGGAATGAGACTTACAGGTCAGAGAAACATTTACTGGGCCACCCAGTGAGGAAGCAGGCGCTTCTCCTCGGAGCAGGGCGCCGGCCGGGCGGCGGGGAACTGGGAGGAGCTAGGACCGCGGCCTCTGGCCCACCCGGCGCACCCCAGCCCAACCCCGGACGGCAGGCTCCGCCCCGCGCCCCGGTCAGTCCCGCCCGTGTGTCTGACTCGAGACGTCGTCGGCTCCCGGAGACTCCGCCGGACCGGGCCTCCTCCGGCGGGCCTCCCAGCGCGGGTCAGTGCTGTGCTTCAGTTTCCGTCCAGCTCGCTCTGATCCTCAGCCTCAGCCGCGCCGCGGCCTCATACCGACCACCCCCAAACCTCGACAAACCTGTCTCCGGGCCTCGGAGTCTGGGGGCCTCGCGCGTGGCCTCCCCTGGGCAGCCCCGGGTGCACTGGTCTGGACACTAGATGGATTGTGGGAGCAGCCACGCCGGGGGAGGTGACCTTGAGCAGCAGTCGGATGACCGTCTGCCCTTTGGACTTTGACTCCTTTGCAGTGTAACAGTATAGCTCACTGAGGGCCAGCTCTGTGTAAGTCCTTCGCTTGGATTTTCTCATTTCATCCATTAATGCCCCGGGGGGAGGGGGCATTAATAACCCCATTTTGCAGAAGAGGAAATTGTGAAAGTGGAGTTGCCCCATTTTTGTGTGTGCTATGCTCCCCGAATGCAGCTTCTCTACGAATAGGCGCCAGCAGTTTCTTTCCCCTTCCGCACTTTGTGTCACAGTAAGTGTCCCACCAATGCTCACTGGATAGTGTCCCTGCGCAACAGCCCTGCGAGGGACCTCACCTACCCTTCCATCACTTTCCTTACCCAAATGTCTCCACTCCAACGCTGCCGTTTCTTGAGCACCTACTGTGTGCCAAGTTGTGGGATCTGGTGCCTTTTGCGGTAAGAATGTGGTTCCTGCTTTACACAAAGGAAACTGAGGCTGAGAACGATGGCCCCAAGAGCTCACACCCATATCTGGCTCCTTGTCTCAGGAACCTTGTCTCAGAGCCCCATCAACGAGACCAGTCTCAGGACTCCCACGCCCCACCTCTGGTTTTGTCCCCAAACCAGGTCCTTCGTTCCTTCAACCAGATACCCTTACTCACCTCCCCCCCAAAAGCCCCCCCTAATTCTCTCAGTCCCTCTCAGAGCTCCCTCTCATTTCTATCACGTTGTACTCATTACTACCTTGTTATACCAAGGGCCCAGCCACCCACCCACATACGCCCCAGGGTCCCAGCAGAAACAGCAGCGGTAAGAGGCATACCCAGGAGGGGTATCAAATTCCTCCCTGACCCAGGACCGTAGACCTCAGGAGCGGGCAGGGAAACCCCGGACACCACGTGCAGGGCTAGCGCCCCTCTCCGGGCGCAGTTCCGAGTGCAGCCACCAGATGGCGCCAGGCTCGTTCTAGCGGGGCTTGCAGTAAAGCTGTGCGGTCGCCAGATGGCGTCCGAGACCTCACCTCCGCGGGCAGCGCCGGGACAGGGCGGAGACTGGAGGGCAGGCGGGTCCCAGTGCGGGCCCAGGAGCCCCAGCCAAGTGACCTGTACGTCGCTGCCTCCTGGCCGCACCATGATCCAGCCCATACCCCGGCTCTCTGTGCCCGCCGCGCTGGCCCTGGGCTCGGCCGCGCTGGGCGCCGCCTTCGCCACCGGCCTCTTCCTGGGTGAGTAGGGCGGGGCCTGCGGTACCCCCCGCAGAGCCCCGCAGGCGGGGCAGGTGCGGGAGCCGAGCCCCGAACTCCGCGAGGCTGGGTGTGGCTGAAGCTCTGCCCTGGCGCCCCGGAGTCCCAGGCTCTGACCCATGACCCCTCCCCGGCAGGGAGACGGTGCCATCCCTGGCGATCCCGGCGAGAGAAGCGCCTGCTGCCCCCTGAAGACAGCCCCCTGTGGCAGTATCTGCTGAGCCGCTCCATGCGGGAGCACCCGGCGCTGCGGAGCCTGCGGCTGGTCAGCAGGGCCAGGGGCGGGAAAAGGCGCCCACCTCGGACCCAGCGGGTCCCACGTGGTTGTGTGACCTTGGGCTGGGCCATGGCGTTCTCGGGACTTCCGGGACACAGCTGGCTGGGAGCGGTGGGCGTTCCCTGAGGGCCTGTCCCGGAGACCACGCCCACGGCCGCGCACCTGGAGGGGGTTGTGGACCCGGGGAGGAGCTGGGTGACTGGCAGTGCTGGCGCGACCCTCTCCCCTCCACCACCGCGACACAGCTGACCCTGGAGCAGCCGCAGGGAGATTCCATGATGACCTGTGAGCAGGCCCAGCTTCTGGCCAACCTGGCGCGGCTCATTAAGGCCAAGAAGGCGCTGGACCTGGGTAGGGCGCACGGCCGGGATCACTGGGAACCAAAGTCACCGGGATGTCCCCCGACTCTGGCCTGAGCCTGTCCATGTCCCTTGCCCCCAGGTACTTTCACAGGCTACTCAGCCCTAGCATTGGCCTTGGCTCTGCCCCCGGCCGGACGCGTAGTAACCTGTGAGGTGAACCCGGGGCCCCCGGAGCTGGGGCGGCCCCTGTGGAGGCAGGTGAGTGTCCCACACAGTTGAGACCCTCATCAGGCCCTTGGAGCCTGGCCACTCTCAGCTCCAGAAGGGCCTTGCTGGCTCTGACCCCACTCCTTCCGCAGGCTGAGGAGGAGCACAAGATCGACCTTCGGTTGAAGCCCGCCCTGGAGACCCTGGGTGAGCAACGGAGTGGAAAGGGCCTTGGCGCCATTTCCAAGTGGGGCCACTGGGCGCGAGCTAGTGACCAGGTCGCTGGGTGGGCTTGAGGCAGTGATAGCCCCCTGCCTCCTGGCCATTCGGCCACATGCTGGGTGGCAGAGCACCCCTCCAGGCCAAAGTCCCTGAATGGTCACAGCGCCTGGGCGGGCCCGGGCAGGGGCTTCGGACCGCTGGGGCAGCGAACTCATGCGCATCTGCCCCCCTCCCCCGCAAGATGAGCTCCTGGCCGCGGGCGAGGCCGGCACCTTCGACATGGCGGTGGTGGACGCAGACAAGGAGAACTGCACCGCCTACTATGAGCGGTGCCTGCAGCTGCTGCGCCCCGGAGGCGTCCTCGCGGTCCTCAGGGTAAGGGAGAGACTAGGGGGAGAAGAAAAAACTCGCCAGGGCTGGGTCTCCCGTCTTTTCACTCGGCTCCTCCCTTTGCCCTGCCCCCATTCCACAAAGCCCCGCCCAGTGCACGCATGTAGTCCCCTAGGCTTTCCCCACCTGGGGTCCTTGGTCTCCAGCTCTGGCTCTGCCCCTCGCTTAGGCACCTCCCCCTCGGCCCTGCGCCCCCCCCCCCCATGATGCCCCGCCCCTCCACAGGTACTGTGGCGCGGAGAGGTGTTACAGCCTCAACCTCGGGACACCGAGGCTCAGTGCGTGCGAAACCTGAATGAGCGCATCCTGCGGGACGCCAGGGTCCACATCAGCCTCCTGCCTCTGGGCGACGGCCTCACCTTAGCCTTCAAGATCTAGGGCTGGCCCCCAGCGGATGGCCTCTAGGGAGGGGACCTGGGAACCCCAGACACCAACCCTGAGTTTTAAATTCAACAATAAAGTGGGGCCTGGGACACGATCTTCTGAGCCTCCGTATGTTGCGCTAAAGTGAGGTAGGGAGGGAAGGCCCTGCACTGGTAGATTCTAAAGCAGAAGGGGGCCTTGAGGTCACAGATGTCATCCCCTCCCTGGCACAGTCCTAAGGGCCACTTGGCACCAGGTCTATAGCCCGAGTAGGAGCCTCCAGCTAACTGGAGGCAGGATACAGTTTTCATTGACCTGGCCACATACAGGACCCCAGCTCCTCAGGTTTGCCTCCACTCCACAGGATCTGAGGGCTGGCTGCTGCATAGAGCGCCCACCCCTTGGTCTCCCTCCTACTTCACTTCCTAGGAGGGGCAAGTGAGTGAAGGTCTTGTTTGGTGAAGCTATGACTGGAAACCCTATCTGGGGTCTGAGAGGAAACCGGCCTTGCAGCAGACCAGGCTTGCCACTGGGCACTTTCATAGGTTATGACAGTTCTATTTGCCCATATTTTCACAGAACTGTCAGCTCAACCTCACCTCTGCAGTGGAGGCTCTGCTCAGTGGACATCACCTCTGAGAACCAGGCCACTTGACTTAAGACCTGAGGACCTCAAGGTTGGAGTGTATATCCTGTCCTCCCCTGAAGTCCTGGAGGAAGGTGAGGGACTGGGTGCGATCACTGGCCAGAAACGTGTGAAATGGGCCTAGAGGTAGAAGACCATCAGTATGGCACTTTTTAAAAGTTCTGCACAGGAAGAGGAATATAAAATTAGGCTTTCCCACATCAGCATCTATGGGAGGTGGTAGACAGGGAGCCGAGTGCTTCAATTCTCTCATTTATTTGGGCCTCCCTAATCCCAATCCCACAGGAAGATCCTATCGCTGCGCCACAGATGAAGATCAGGTGCAAATATTGTGTTTTTCCGCTAACTGCATGAGCCTAGAATACAATTAGGTTTCCACCACTGGGCTAGGCCTGGGTGCTAGAAGGCTGGAAACTATCAGAAACAAGGCCAGAGGAGGCCACAACTGGCAACTTCCACATTCCTACACCTCCTGAAACATACCTGTCATTTTATGCAACCCTCTGGGCCCTGGTTTGAACCAACCTTCTCTCCTCCACATGTTTAAAACGTTATTAGGATGCACCTGGGTAAATACATCGTTTACTCTTAAATATATCTTTGACCAACTGGTAAGTCACTTGTGCCACACCCCAGTCCTGAGAACATGACCAGGTAATCTCCAGCCACACTGAGGGAAGGCCACCTGTTAGCTGTGGGGCAGGTCATCCAGGGGGCTTCAGGAATCACAGGCCTATGACCAGTTGCTCCCCACCAAGCAGAGTTTCAGAGATGTCTGCTGGTCTACTTCACACCTCTCTTGAGTATCCTAAAAGCAGATGTGCTTTCACACCTAACTTGCAGACATCTTTCCCTGTTTGACCTAGCAAAAGATCCTGACTCAAGCAAATCGGCTCAAATTCCAACTGTCTGCCATTAAATCACGTGTGTCTTATTCACATAGGCCATTCCTGCCAGTCCCCTTAGCACAAACAGATCATAAGGAGCCTTTTATCGCCACAGTGTGGAAAGCTTGCTTTTCTGATCTCTCATCAGATTCTTTCTGACCTGGAAATTTTCAGCATGTTTCACTTTTTTGGGTGCTGAGTCTCAAAGTACTAGATTTCCTTCTCTTAGGCTTCAAACGGTACCTCAGGTCTAGTAGTATAAATGTGTTGAACAAGGCTCTCCCTTCTCTAACCTTTGATCACATCCTTCAAACTATCTTCTCCCATCAGAAACACTTGCTCTTTCCTACTTTTCCAACCAGAATCATCTATTAATTTCTGTCATTCAGCCCAAATGCAGATGAAGGCCAGTGGCCACAAAGCCTGAAGGCACTGCTCTGGTCTCACACTTAAACCCAACCCTTTCAGCCAGTGTCTGCCTAGAAAGGAAAGACTAATGACCTCTCACGGAGGCACACACACTCCCTTCTCACAGTCCCTCTGGTTCCTGACACCTCACTCCATTTGCCTACACCTCGTCCCATCCCACCTAGGGCCTCGTTCACTTCCTGCAGCAACAGCTCACAAGGGTATGGTGTATGTGTATACAGCCGTCAGCATCACCCCTTCATTTTCCTTTCTTCATTACTTCCTCTCCAGCCCCTCTTGGGATCAACAATGATCCAATGGAATTCTGGACAAATTTACAAACTGAAGATATAAAGGCATATATCCTCTTTATTGTAGTCCAAAAAGTTCACGGAGTTACTTTAGGGACACAGAGGACTTTATGGCACAGATTTAGGTAAAAAGCAAAATGCTCACCAGAAAAATAATGTACTAGCTAGATACAAGGGAGATCTGACCCTGGCAAATGTTTAAACTCTGCAAATACTTGGAGTCATTAGTTATGTACACTTGTTTTTATTCATAATCTGTAATGTTTGGTGATACCAAAAGTAATTCTAATGATGGCTGAATTTAACAAAAAAATTTTAACCTCATCCTAAAACTTCCACTGATCCATCTCACTCAATGGCAATTTTCCATGTTAATAGGAACATAAAAACAAACATGCACACAATTGCACAGTTTTCATAAAGGTCTATTTCATTATTGGTGGGTAGCGCATTTAACAGTTAAATACATTTAAATAATGTATAGGTGACTGCATGACTGCAGCATTGGTAACTAGATAGATAACCAATTCAACTAGAAACCAGCTAACAAGTAACTGTCTAAATATTTAAAATACAGCTCTTGTTTAGATCATCCTGTTTTGATCACCTTCTTGGGGGGGAAAAAGCCTGCTGGTCACACTGGAAATATATTAAGGCCAAATCTTCTGATATCCATTCCCAGAGGTTTCTTTCAGCTGGATTAAGCCTCCAACTCCAGGGCAAGCCCAAGTTTGTGGCCTCCAGCATTAATGCTCTTCCCGTCTACCAGAGCAGACAGTGTAAGCTTGACACCTGTAAACAAAAGCAGGCAACCGTGATTTGCCTGAAACACCTCAAGAGTCTGCAGTCTTAATAATCACCCCAGAGCCTGCCTGTCCCTCCCTCAGCGTGTCAGGTGACCTACTAGTGCCAGCCACCAGAGGGCACTTGGGAGTCCCAGAGATACCAGAGAGAACTCAAGTAGTCCCATCCTAGATTAAGGGATCAAGTCACAGAGCATTAAAAATGTTACTGATAAAGTTCAAAGTGCTCTAGAAAATATAGCAACGTTCAAAACACTACCCAGACTATAAGACACTAAAAGACAATCATAATTGGACCAGGACAACTACAATGAGGAGACAAGTGGGGGAAACTGAACAGACTACATATTCGTATTGCTCAACTAATGGTAATTTCCTTAGCTGTGACAGTGCTATAGTTATGAAGAAAAATGTCTTACTCTTGGGACATGTGTGTTAGGTAGATATGTTTACATGTCCGCAAAACATACATTTAAATAACTGAAAAGGGAATATGGAAAAAGGAATTATGCATGCAGACATGGAGAGAGTTTCAAACAAATGTGGAAGATGTTAGTGAATGTGGGGAAGGGTATACAGGTGTTCTTCATACCAGTCTTTTCTTTAGGTTTCAAAAAGGCCAAAACAGAAGTCTGGGGGAATATCCCTATTTGAAGGGGGAGGGAGTTCCAAGTGCTTTAGAACTTGCTATTCAAATGGTGGCAAGAACCAGTGATGCTGGCATCACCTAAGAGCTTGTTAGAAAGACAGAACTCTTCACCCCAGATCTGCTGGATCAGAATGTGCACTTTAGCAAGAATTCCCAGCTGATTCACACACACTGAACTCTGATCAGTACTGCTCCAGAAAATACAAGGCTCAAAATACACATAAAATAAATGAGACTATAGAGACCAAACAATGAAAGCAGTGAACCTTGATTAGAGAAATAAACACTACTACAAGGCATTTCAGGTACAAGTGAGGAAAGTGACGACAGAATGGACAGTAAATAATATGGAGTAAGTTATTAACTTTCTTAGGTGTGATAATGTTATTATGGTTATGCAGGAGATCAGAACGTTCTTATTTCCGCGCAGACACACGCTGAAGCATTTAAGGAAGTATCAGGATAGCTGCAACTTCCAAACAGCCCAGCAAAAGAAAAAAAGAATTTAAAAAATTGTGGCAGAAGGTAAACGTGTTCATTGTACTCTCTGAAAGGTTTACAAAGTAAGAAGCTGACAAATGAAAAATAATTTTTAAAACACCAATCCTACTTATTAAGAATACTCACCAGGCCTCAGAGTCTGAGTGTAGCCCACTCCAATTAAACTAGAGTTGTTGACTTTTGCCTAAAATAAAATGCAATAACAGCTGTAAAAAATTTTTTTGAATGCAGAGTCAAAGCCCCTGCAGGTTTCCCTATTATGCTGTCAGTAGGACACAATGTTCTTGGTAGTATAAAGGTGACAGCCTCTGGGATCAAAACAGATTTGGGATCAAAACAGATTTGGAAATTATTTGATGCCTTCGCTCTTTTACAATGTGTAACATCGAAACAGTCCAGAGAGAGAAATACGTAACTACAGGCAGAAGTCACATAAACAGCACCTGTGTTCACATGGCAGTAGAGCCAAGTCTTCAGAAGCCACCAATGACCACGTGAGCTATTAGTCTAAGGAAGAAATGCCCCACTAGTGAACACGTTGTGCCCAACAAATTAAGAACCTGAAACAACTGGATACAAGTTTCTCCTATTTTAGAACAGAAATAAACCACAAAACTGATGGGACATTAAGCAATACTTTGGGGGCGATGCTTAATTGGGGGCATAGCAGCACTACTTAGATGGGAAATGCAAGATACACTTCCAAACACATCCTCAGAAGTCACTCAATGAGGGGCGCCTGGGTGGCACAGCGGTTAAGCGTCTGCCTTCGGCTCAGGGCGTGATCCCGGCGTTATGGGATCGAGCCCCACATCAGGCTCCTCTGCTGAGAGCCTGCTTCTTCCTCTCCCACTCCCCCTGCTTGTGTTCCCTCTCTCGCTGGCTGTCTCTATCTCTGTCAAATAAATAAATAAAATCTTTAAAAAAAAAAAAAAAAGAAGAAGAAGTCACTCAATGGCACACAGATACAAAGTTGCCTTCCCATTTTAGGCTATGAGAGCACTACACTGGCTGGCATGAAATCCGCGCTGCTGCCGTAAACATACACTTGAAGAGAACAGCGATGTAGCTACCAGGGAGTAATGTACTACGTGAATCCTAAGGTTTTCACTGCAACAATGCAGTCAGAAACAGAGAAGGGAAAATAAATTAATCACTGCCTTGCCAATGGGAAAAGCATTCCGGATGCCTCTCGTGCTCTCTGATTACAGCTGCTAACATAAAATAAGAATGGGGCTAAAAGCTTAACTGCCCAAATTATCAAAAACATTGTTCTCAGGAATGAATATCACTTTATGTAACAGAAATAACTCTTGTGGAAGGTTTAACTTTTTCATTCCCAGTACATACAGTACAGGCAGTGCCTGACCTGTAAGACTGACACACAAAACAGCTGCAGCTATGCCTGAAACTAGAGCCAGTGCCTCACACTGTCAGACGCTGCGCTCCCTCCTACCCCAAACCCACTATGACTGAAGGAAGAAGTAGCAAAAAAACCCAAGGACAGGAGTAGAGTGTCCATCCACCCCCAACGAACCCAGGATAGGTGGGAGGGAGTCCCTGGGGTGCAGGACTTGTAATGCTAAGGCTGGAATAGTCCCAGGCAAAGCAGGATGAACTCGCTGGTCACCCTAGACAGGAGGGAAATCAAAAGACATGCAAGCCCAATCCTGGCTCTCCCCCATTTCCCCCGCTCTCCTTCCCTAGCAGAGATCCAAGTCCTTTTTCTTCCAAGTTCTGGTATCTACACCTGCAAAATGGCATTTGCACCACCAACCTCTAAGATCAAATCTAAAAGATATTTTGTAAACCTTAAAGACAAAGTCAAAGTAACAAAGTATTATTATTCCACACAGAAAGACAAAGTAACAATTAAAATACTATTACTCCTGGCCTAGGGCCTGAAACAATGGCTTCCCTGGGCTTAGACAGGCTTGGAGCTCAGGGTTATTATCTACACTAATTGAGTAGCTTTTGAGGTTAAACAAACTGTTGTGCCCTGGATATCAAACACTGCCTCCACAGAAAATGCACGCAGCCTTACAAATTCTCATCTCCATCTGTGAGTAAACTAGGGAATGGGTGAGCCAAAGTTCAAATTTTCAGCACAATTCAATATACCAAAAGATGAATTCCCACAACGAAAGACCCCATTGTAAGCCCACAGTAGTACTCACAGAAATGGAAGCAGTGGGATCCAACTGGTATTTGGCTGCAATGCCAAAGCGAGTGCTGTTGGTACCTGATGTCCAAGCAAGGTTTACTGAAGTGTCAAGATCTTCACATACTTTTTGATAAATTGACCCTCCAAATTCTGTCCCATCATTCCTATAAGATATTTTAAATTTGTAAATCTAGAACAAACAATGTAATGTCTATGGCACTAGGTTGATATTGTAGCATTATAGTTAAATAAAAGGCATTGCTCACATGGGGCCGTAGTATTCCACTGAAAACTTTTAAAAGGTCTTTATATCCCAACCTATGCCCCAAAATAAGAGGTCATATAAATCATGATACATCCATCCAATAGAATTACCATACAGCCACTAACAATCATGTTGTAGAATACATAATGCTATAGTAAAATTATTAAAATGTATTAAGGTAGGAAAGAGTTATAAACCAGCCTGGTATGTATTTTATTTATACACACACACGATGAAACTCCCAAACATTAACAACAAAGAGTATATATCTAGGTGGTGGGATCATGAGAAATTTTGGTTTTCTTCTTTGTACTTCTGTTATTTACCAATCCTTTATTTTATAAGGGAAAAAAATTCTTAAGTCATTTTCACAGATACATCTAATTTGGGTTAGGTAAAAACACCAGACACTTTAGGCAATCCCACCAACTCAGTACCTCACATATCACAATTAAGTCAAATAAACACACTGGTAATTTGGTAACATCTTAGCCTTTACTAAAAATCTAAAGCACATCAAGCCTCATATAAAACAAACATCTACTCTCTCAGCACCAAAAGTCAGACTAACATTTTTTACTATATACTTTGAGAGGTGCCCAGAAATGCCCAAGGATGATGATCTATTTGTGTTAAGAGAAATCCTTTAGATTGTACCTAGATTCCTAAGAGATGACAGGTGACATCAGTATCATCCCCAGGTCATACATCACAATAATCCCAGAAAAGAAATACTCACACATTAGTGTGTAGTTGGAAGTCCCCAGTCCTGTAGCCCACTGCAAAGTTATTTCTTGTCAGCTTTGATTTGGCACTGTCAAAAGTCATCTGGTACCCGGCAAGCCAGCCCTCGTAACCAAAGACAGCTGAACCATGGATTGCAGGTCCAGCAAAATCAAAGTCAACATCACAACCAAGGTTTATACACTCCCTCTTGTAAGAAGACTTGATTTTACCACTTTTCTTTCTGGAAAAAGAACAAACTGACTTAAAACTGATGCCAGTGGGAAAGATTTACATACATAACTTCTGCACAAAGGGCACAAAACAGATTTATTAACAGCAGTATAACTGGGGGAGTAAAAGCAGTAGCATAATCCTAAAAAGTAAAGAAAACATAGCTCAATGAGCTAAAAAACAAGGGCACGGGGGGGGGGTTACTGGACTTTTACCACCACGAGAAGACTGCTTTTGCAGGACTGACAATCAGTCACAAAAGCCTATTAGAGACATGTTAATTACCCAAGTTAGTCCACAATGAAAAAAGACAAATATCTGAAGGGAAGCCAACAATAGCAACCACAGTACTCATGATGCTCCAAAGGCAGAAAGAGAAATTCACCACCACAAGGCAGTTAAGTAAGCTATCAAACAGTAAATGTGCATCTTTCCTAAAGAAACAAGAGAGAAATGCTTTTAAATTTAAAACAGATAAAGGGGCACCTGGCTGGCTCAGTTGGCAGAGCATGTGGCTCTTGATCTCAGGGTCCTGAGTTCAAGCCGCATATTGGGTATAGAGATTACTTAAAGATAAAAATGAAATTTAAAGCAAACAAAAATGTCTGTCCATGCTTACCCCGTGTTTGGTGAAAAGGTGGTATCAAATGTCAGTTTCAAACCTTGACAAATCTATTTTGAAAGAAAAAGAATTTGTTTTCAGCTTTATTTCCTTTCTGAAATACAAAAACAAACTCATACTAGAACACATGTTCAAAAGGTACCTGGTCTTCAATTGCGATTTCTGTTCCCAGGGTGTTATCAGTGTTCCATTTTTCTGTGAAAGTCAGACCATACTCACACCATTTATATTTGGTCTCCAAGGTTCCAGTAACTTTACCAGTGTCCGTATTAGATGAACCAGACGTTGAGAATTCCTAATAAGACAATAAATGACTTCATGAACTTTCTTGTAAGCCTAGAAGAATCACTGCCTAGCTTACACAAAAAACCCACTGAAACAGTAATTTTACTAATCCTTTTTTCTAGTTTCCCAAATACTTCTACACTCTGCTACTGTATGTACAAGAACAAATTAGCCTGTCAGTTACTACTAGCTGCTGCCTTATTTACACATACTTACATTTTCAACCAATCAATGACAAGTTAATCTGTATCTAATTCTCAACAAACTGTTTTAAGGGAACTTCCTTAAAAGGTGATTTTATTTGGAATTCCAGAATCAGGATGGGAGAGGGGAGGAACGAACATTTTAGCACTGTATCCAATCTGCCTGATATTAAATAAAACACTGTTAAAGGTCAGTATTGTTAATCACAGACCCCCATCACTAAAATGAGCACTCATAATAACTGACACACTATTAGGAAATGTTTCCTGAAAATTCTTTTTTTTTTTTTTTTTAGACTTTATTTATTTATCTATCTATCTATCTGAGAGCAAGACAGAGCACGAGTGGGGAGCGGGAAGAGGAAGAGGCAGGCTTCCCTGCCCAGGACCCGAGGATCATGACCTGAGCCAAAGGCAGATGCTCAACCCACTGAGCCACCCAGGCATCCATTTCCTGAAAATTCTTGAAAGGGAAAGCACCCCACTATAGGAGTTCATGTCATGAAAAAAGACTTAAAAACTTTGGTAACCCCAATATTCTGTTTTTCTGAGATAAAGAGTCTTCACCAGATTTCATACCTCCCCAACCATCTTTCACATTCTCATTTAAAAAGAAAAAAAGTAGGGAAAGGGAATTATAGGAGATTTACTCTACAGCTGATTTATATGATACATAATGTAAACTATATTCAGTACAACAGATAATATCAGTAGAAAAAAATCTATTTAATACAGGTATCAATTTGAAGTGCATTATATAATCTTATGTTTATAGCAAATACAAGTAACTTGCCAGTCCCTAATTGCACAGCAAGTGAAAAAGGCATAATATGGAGGGCTTACTGAAATTTAAAATCTGCTACAGAACATCTAGAAATCTAATAACCTTTCAGAGCTTGGTAGATAGATAGGCAAACTTCCAAGACGAAAGAGTAAAATACCATTTGAACATTCTGATTCACAATTTGTCTGCTAATGATGGCTACATACTTTGGCCCACTGACAAGGCAAATCTAAATAGACAGCTGATCCGAACTAATAGAGAAGAGAACTCGACCTCAAATTGTGATGCCTACAAGAGTGAAAAAAATATCAAAAACTGTATTAATAGGAGAAAAGGCCAATCATCCTTCACTTAGAAAATAGAACATTTGAATAACTATTGCTCTGCAGTGAGACAGACTCAATCTCCTGAAATAAGACACTTAAACAGGAATTTCAAGTCAAAGCTTGGCATTCAATGCCCATATTAAAAAGCACCGGATTATGTTAGGAAAAAATGCTGGATATAAAATTAGAGGAGTCCTGGCATCCAGTTCTGGCTGTCATTTGCTAAATGAATAACACTGAAAAAGACGCTTAACTCTTCTGGGTCTGTTTCCTCAAGTGTAATAACAAAATCTACCTCTGGAGGATTAAACTGGACTGGCACTGTGAAAGCTCTGCACATTTTCCTGTGCTCTATACAAAAGAAAAGCATTATTAAAACAATACATATGGAGCATGTTCTTCTAGCAGATACTTGGAATGGGAAATGTGTAGAAGTAGGTATTTTTAATCCTGAATGACAATGATTAATGACTCTTGAGGCCCAACCCCCTACCACCTATAGATTACGAGCCAGCCTATATACACCCAAGGAATCCTCAAGACACAAAATCAAGATCACACAGTGGGACCAGAATTGGGCCAGATGACACCACTGGCCAAGCTTACACCCTTCACTCCATCACCAAATACTCTGGCTTCTACATTCTGGAATGAACTGGACAACTCTGCAGTTTAGGTGAGAAAACAGAACCGGCTGTTAATAGGACTTATTTGGGGCCAGGCACATACTACAAGATCAGTACCACGCTGAGGTATACATTAAACAGAAATCAAAAAAACTATATGGAATCCAGATCATATACATCCTTCATGATCTTAAACCTAATTCCAAAAAACTTTTAACCATGTCCACAAAAAAAAAGTCTTTTCTCTCCAAAAAAAGACTTTGATTAACCAAACTAGTACTAGATATGCTTCTCTCAGTGTTCCCCAGTTTAAAATTTATTTTGTATCTCCAACCAGCAAGTAATAAGCTTTTTAAACACAATGATTGAGTCTCCCTTTTTTGGGAAGGCCTTTCGTGTCTCAACTAGTGCAGAGCGAGTGTTTATAAGGGACCTCAAGAGGGTAAGAGTGGGAACACAAAAAACAAACACTAAGTCACTGCTCTGTACCTTGTACAAGTAAGTCGCTCAACCACAGTGAATATACTCAGGCTTCCTTCCAGACCAAAGAAGCCAAACGACAGATATGACCAATATAAAACCCCAGAAATCCAAGTCTGGGCATTAAAAAACTACAACATGAATAATTTTAATAAGTATCAGTTATATGCACTGAGGGAGTTAACAACAAGAACCAAAATATAACCAGCAATATTCAATATTCACACACTATACCCAGTCTCAAAAAATTTTTGAAGAAAAAAATTACACAAAATTAAATTTTATTTTACTTCCTTTGAGTTAGGCAGAATTAAGACATCCAAATATCAAAATATTAACATCTTTAAAAATACTCAAATCAGGACTCTCTAAATTCACAAAATTCACATGGAAATCTTCCAGAGAAAGCAGCTAGAATATGCCCTTTCTATAAATGATTAGGACACTCCAATTAAGACTTACTGAGTATTTTTATGCCAAGAACTCACAATGCTTAATAGCATAAAAAGTAACGATTACAAAAGAGTGTAACAGGTTCCCTTATTTCAAGCTTGTAATCTTACAGAGTAAACAATCCAAACAACCAATCTTTTCTGAGTTCCTTGTGTGTACACAGTAATATGGCAAAAGACCACCTGAAAATCAGAAATTATATTCAAAGCCCAAGTAAATCAAGTTTCATGCAAATCCCTTAAAATAAAATTAACTTCTGCCTCTTCTTCAAGATAAAATGGGTAGACATTTTTCAGTGGTGACTCTTTTATGGGTTGAAAAATCATATAAAGGCTCATCAGAATTTATGAGATATCTAACACTCACCACACCACTGCATGACTTTGTTTTCACATCCAGTTTCACCAACCCAAAACCTTCAAGTAGAGAGCAAAAAATAACAGAATGATTCCTTTGTATAAAAGACGCATACCAATAGCTGACAACACATTAAAAAAAAAACACAAAAAACAGTAAGACTTCATATGTTCAGAGGGGCATAAAAATGTGGATTGATAAACATTTAAATGAAAAAAAATTTAATTATCCTATATAAACTAACATACACAGCATAGAACATCTCTATGCAGCTTTGCCTAGTGTTCTGGTGTTTATCTGGCACAAAAAATTTTGCTTTCAAGCCATTTTAAAAACCTAAATATCAGATCAGAAAATCAACTCAACTTAAATCTCAGAACAGCCAATAGTTTATTATAATACAGCCATTTAAAACAATTATCCCACAAAGGTAACTTCCTTTGGGATTAATAATCTAAATAACTAGGGAAATAACCTAAAGTGGAGGAGGTTTATGTGGAATAAAACCTGCAAGAAGAAAACCCAAATTCATTTTAAAAAAACTCATAACCCACTAGGAGTCACCACAAAAGCAAAACAGTAATACATAATTCTAATCAACCAAGGCCTAAGCTATATCCAAAGGAAATGAAAGCACAGTTGTTTTTTTCTTACAGGTAAAATCCTTAAAATACAGTTTGAAAAAACTGGAGGAAACTGAGCTAGAGGGAGATGTGGATTATTACAGTACTATTTTAAGAGAAATTCTATCTAAAATGTATCTCATAAATGAATACACCAAGATATTTACAATTTGAAAAAAATTATTAATTTCCCCCAAGCAATCCAAACACATTTCACTTTTGATATGAAAGAAAAAAAAATTCTTACCAAATCCTTTGTTGAAAATATCTCTGGCAGCTTTGCCAAGGTCAGCATACGATGGAGGAATACACATTGCTAGCGAGAAGAAACATTCCAGCGTTAACCTTCCTGTTCTTCCACTTTCTGTCCAGGAACTAGATTATGACCCACTACTATCCTTAAATTCAAGCAGTCCAACTTGTTGAAGACACTTTTGATACTACCAGGAGCTACAGTGAAACTATACTTTAATGATCCGTGAGATATCACCAATAAAGATTTATTTCTAAACCATAGGTGGCTACACAAACTTGGGAGATTCCTTCCAAAACACAAAAAACAGACTTTCTATTCCTAAATTTACCAACAGCCTCTCACTTCTTAGGACCCAACTAGTACAAAGGATCAAACACATACACATAAATATATCTATACACACATATCACAGATAATATCCCAAATTCACTGTAATGGGCTGATTTAACCAAATGACATAAAAGCAACACCTAAGACAAGGCCCTCTCCCCTAATATCTCTCTTAGTATCCTCAATGAGTTCTTAAACCAACATTCTGGAGTGGAAAGAGAAAGGTAATTAACACTCTGGTCGTTTAAATGCTGGAACTTAGAAAAAACACGATCATCTAGGTTTCACTAGTGTCTACATCAACTAAAAATCAAATGGCACTTCGAGCATATTAATATGACACTCAAGTCCTCGGCCAATGCTACTCGGCTTAAGGGCAAGCAATCTGAGGTGGTTACACCAGCTCATTCATTCTACAGAGCACGTCCACGCCCTTAGGAGCACATGTAATGACCTTGCGCTCTCACAAAGGGGGTTACTACTTCCTCTAAAAGAGTGACCCAATCCTCCAAAGGCCGAGGTAACTTTTTGCTTCTGAGTTCGTCAAAGGCACGTCCTGGAACTAAAGGTGAATGAGGCCAAAGACCAACTCCCCTTGCCTAGACCCTCCATCCGAAAACCCGCAGTCCAGCCCCTCCTCCGCAGAGGGAGAGGATCAGACCCTAGAGTGGCTACCGAAAGGGGGGAACTTCCAAGTCCCTGGCAGATTAGGGGAAAGAAGTTGCGGTTTTCTGGTCGACAGTCTTCGACTGTCCAGCCAACCCCGCCCCATCCCGCAAAGATCTCGGCTCTACTTACGCCGCGCGCAGCTCTGTCCGTAGGTCGCCATGGCGAGGCCACAGGAAGAGGTGATCTGCGGGAGGGACAAGAAGTGCGGTCAGCGGGGTTCAGAAGCAGGTCAAGGGGCCAGAAGGGGGTCTCACACACAGACAGGCGAGGAGCCACGGGGCAGCGCGGCCATCTTAGGGAGCCAGGGCCGACCCCGAGTCTGGTTCAGGCGTCCTGCTTGGCCGTCGGGGCCTAGGCAGTCAAGTGATGCGGACGCAGCGTACCTGGTGGTCTCCTGAGAGGGGCCGCTACCGCCGCTGGGCTCGCAGCTGAGGCCGCTGGGCTCGCTCACGGTCGGGCGGTAGCTACCCCGGCTGGAGGGCGAAGTGAAGGAGACACCGTTCCGCCCGCCGCAACCCTGTCCTCCCCCCGCCAGGACCCCGCCGATGCCCCCGCGGCTGTCCGCCGCGCCGGCCCCCGCAACGCCGCCCGCTGCCCACCCCAACCTGCTCCAGAACGGCCACGAGGACCGAAGACACCCCCGCCCCCGGTGTGGGCTGCTATTCTTCTTCGGCGGGGGCCGGAAAGGCAGAAGCTGCTGGACCTCGGGTCAGGCAGCGACGAGGGCAGCCCCAGAGGCGAGGGGGCGGGGAACGGCGGAGGCAGCGCGGTAGGGACTGCGCGTGCGGGGGATGGGGCGGAGGCCCCGCGCGCGCTCCTCACGGGTGGGGTGGGGCGTCAGGCGCGTGCCCGAGCGGGGCCCGGCGCCACTGGGCGCGGCTGCGCACCACAGGGGTCACGTACAACTCTCCAGCTACCCTTCTCAGCTGTGGCTATCGTGCTCTGCGGAGACAGTCTCCGTACGGGGCATCTGGAAGGAGTCAGCTGAGCGTTACCCGGTGTACACTGAGCACGCGCAGCGTGCGCTTCTGAAAGACTCTCTCTCCAGGCCCAGGGAGAGCGAATGCGGCACGGGGGCGCCACCTCCAGCCCCACGCGCACTCGCTTTCTTCGTCCACCTCCTACCGAGTTGTAATTGCCAGGCTGAGCCGGACTCCGCCGGAGAGGCTTTCCTGGGGTGACTCTCCCAGAGCAAACTTGAGCCTGCCTCGGGGTGCCCCGCCCCTTTTCCTCGCTTCTCGCCTTAGGGTTCCTCTTCTGCCGCCTCCGGGTTTAGAGGATCGTGCCGCTTTGCACACTCGCACAACCGGAGTTGTCTTGATGAGTCAAGCCTGCTAGAAAATTTAGGAGTCTTGCTGACCAGGCATTAGAATGTTGCACTCGAGTTCCTTGAGTGTGCGCGAAGAGTGAGGAAGCTAAGGGGGCGGGGGGGGGGGGGCGGAGGACGAGCCGTCTAATGAGAAATAGGATCAACTGAAGCTCTGGAATCAATCTCCAATCTCAGCATTTTATCTTCACAGTATCGCAGTTCCCTCATCAATAAAACAACACGTTTAAGTGAGACGAAGTGGTCTTTAATAGCCATTCAGCCACACACAATGAGCAAAACCTACCCCAACCCCCATCTCCTCTGGCTCAGAAATCCACCTCTACTCAAATGCTGCCGAGGTTCCACCTTCCTCCTAAACCAAACGATAGCTATATAGACTTCCACAAGGCGAACCCAGATTAAAGGTGCATCCTAGTGGACTACCTCCCATGTGCAAGCCCAGCCAGCAATCTTGCCTGGTCATGGTAGGAACTACTCCTGCAAGGGATTAGCAAAGGAAGAGTCTCTGCTCTGGCAACAGAAACACTGATTAATTCCTTCATTCAAGCTCAGACAGGTTGAGCTGAAAGCAGCCCAGCTGCACTAGAACTGGTTGTGTTCTCTTTTGTGAACCTGATGGCAGAGACCAAAGTCTCCTCCGAGATACAGCATAACACACCACCTTCCTGGAAAACCCAGTCTGTGCTCAGTTACCTCCATTACCTGCCTAGCGCTTATTCACACTGTGAACTATCTGTAGCATTTTTAACCCCCAGAGAATTTTACTTTGCCACAAAACACAGATTTGAGGCTTTCGCCTCTAGGAACACAAGGAATGTACACAATACCTAATAACCAGGAGAATGATGGCAATTTATTTCAAAGTTGGATTCAGTAAATATATTCTAGTGCTTTCATTCAAAGCTCTTTTGAGGTGCCTAGGTGGCTCAGTTAAGCAGCCCTTTTGGGGCACCTGGGTGGCCACTTGGTTAAGCGTCAGACTCTTGATTTTGGCTCAGGTCATGATCTCAGGGTGGTGAGATCGAGCCCCACATCAGACTCCGGACTCCGTGTTGGGCATGGAGCCTGCTTAGGATTCTCTCTCGTCCTCTCCCTCTCCCTCACCCTCTGCCCCTGCCCTGCTCGCATGTGCGCTGGCTTGCGCGCACTCTCTCTCTCTCAAAAACAAAAACACAACAACAACAAAACCCCCCAAAACATCAAAGCCCTTCAGAACAACATCAGTAGCAGCCAACACTTACAGAGCAACTAACTACCCTGTGTCACCCATGGGGAAAGCAGAGTTCACTCAACCACACTTGCTTCTCTCAAGGCACTTACGGTCCAGTGTGTGTAGAGGTGTCAAGAACTCTGAAGGGTCCAAGATTTTACCTTCTTCCAAGTTAATCTAACAAGTTAGTCTGCCATAATTTCATAGGTTCATAAATGCGGGTAGAAGACATGAGACTCGAAGGCCAGAGACAAAGGACTCTATTATTTGTAGCATGGCAGGCAACATAAGGTTCATGTTTGAATTAGTTCCCCTTGCCCTCTCTGTCCACAGGGGTGATTCAGAGCATCCTGTACAGAAGCTGTGCATACTATGTGTGTATGTATGAGACATACTTCTCAGTAAATAAAATCTGTCCTCTGCCCCCAGAGAAAGACATTTCCTCTACCTTCCAAGGCTGTTGGCTATGCAGACATCTTGAAAAGAGAGTTTGGGATAAAAGCAGTCACAAGACACATAGAAACTCCATGGAAAACTGTCCCACAACAAAGGATGGGGAATTCAGGAATTGCAAATACAATGCTAAATGCAAGCACAGAGATTTGTGGGCATTGTCAGACTGAGAAGACACTTGCCCTAAAGTCTGAAAGAAGGACTTACAAAATTAAAAAGCCAATAGGTCAAGGGCTGGAAAAGCAAAACTCTAGAAAAAGGCATATGCAAAGCCATACATGGTTCAAGGGGCAAGAATCATTTGGAAACTTCAAGTAATTAAGTAAAGCTAGAAAAACCTGTAGGAAAAGTTGAGAGATTAGTCTAAAGATATTGGGTGGAGTCAAATTCTGAAGGTCCTAAAAGCAGCAAGTGAAGAGGACTCTAGGATGGCTGGAAACAACATTTCTGACCTGAGCAACTGGAAGTTCAGAGGTTCTACCCAATGTTTTAAGGACTACAGGAAGAGGGACAGGTGTGAGGATGGAGGATGAGGAAGTGAGAGGAAAGAGTATGATTCCATTTCAGATAAGTATGAGGAGCCAGGAGCCACATCTAAATGGAGTTGTGCGGTGGACAATTATAAAGCCTAGGGGAAAGGGTAGGAGACACTGGTATGAAATTTTAAGTTTTAATTATGACTATCCATGGGTGTGATTAAAGTCAATAAAAGATGAGATAGCAGTAAAAATAGTAGAAGCCTTTAGGAGTATTGGTATTCCAGGGGCAAGCCAACTGGCCAGGAGACTAAAAGCAAATTCAGGAGGAAGTACCTTCCTGGAAGCCAAAGGGGGAAAGCGTGAGTGGAAGGTTTTCATATCTTAAAACAACAAACATTTTATTATCTGAAAGTTTCTGTGGATTAAAAATTGGCCTAGCTGGGTGGCTCTAGCTCAGGGCCTCCCACCAAGGTTGCAGTCAAGATAATTAGCTGGGGCGACAGTCATCTGAAGGGTTGGCTGTGCTATAGGATCTGCTTCCAAGATGGCTCCCTCATGTGGCTCTTGGCAAGAGGCCTCAGTTCTTCATCATGTGCATCTCTCCCTATGGCTGCTTGAGTGTCCTCGTGACATGGCAGTTGGTTTCTCCCAGAGCAGGTGATCCGAGAGAGAGAGACCAAAGCCTCAATTTCTTATATGATCCAGCCTCAGAAATCACAATGTCGGGGCACCTGGGTGGCTCATTTGTTAAGCATCTGCCTTCGGCTCAGGTCATGATCCCAGGGTCCTGGGATCGAGCCCCACATTGGGCTCCCCGCTTCTCTTCTCCCTCTGCCTGCTGCTCCCCCTCCTTGTGCTCTCTCTCTGTCAAATAAAAAAATAAAATCTTAAAAAAAAAAGAAAGAAAGAAATCACACTGTCATTTCTGCCCTATTCTGTTTGTTAGGAGTTATTAAAACCAGACCATGCTCAAGAGGAAAGAAATCAGGCTCCATGTTTTGAAAGGAATGTCAAAGAATTTGTGGATATATTTTAAATTACCACAATCTGGTCACATTATTTGCATTTATCCTACATGGAAAATATATTAACTCCCTCCCAAGACTCCCTCCCCCTCAACCCTCCAGCCTTTATAGCATCAGCAAGAGGCTTCTCAGGTCGATTTCTGGAAGTACAGCAACTCCAGTACAGTTCCTCTTGATCTGAAGACCTGTGAACTAAACAGACAAGCTGTCTGCCCCCGACACATACATACATCCAACACGCATGGCATAGGATAGGCACAGGATAACTGCTAAAGACACCCCTGGGCAAAAAGGGGGAAACAGGACATACACCATCATCCATAGCAGTTCTGAAATCCAGCCAGGCAAATTTTGAAGGTTTCCTTATTAGGACTCAGTCCTCTTGCTGCCTGTGCCAGATGAGGTCACATAGGGCAAGACAGCCCGAGATTCACATTCCCTCTTTTCCTGCCCCAGGCTCTGTCCCACAATGCAAGGGGTACATCCCAACCCACACGTCCACTCCATCCCCCCTCACATACACATACTCCTTGACCACTGCGTGGGCTTAGGGGTGTGTCACTGGCAGTTCAACCCATGCTCAAGAGAAAGGACTCTGGGAAGGAAATCTATGCAGGCCCCAGAAGCAAGCTCAGAACTGTTTCAGTGGGGAAGACGGATCTTCTATATCGAGCGTTTGGTCCAGGTATGGAGAGGGTGAGCGTGTGGGCATGTTTCTTTGGCCCTGCAGACTCCTCACCCCATTGGAACAGGCACAATCTGAGAAGGGTTTGGGTGGGGCCCTCTTAAGTATGAGGCCCAGGGTGGGAGGGCCCCCTTGCCCAGGTCTAAGGACAGTGCTGGGGCTAAGGACTAGGAATCTTCATGTGATTGAAACAAACACATATTGAGATGAGAGAGAGAGGACTGTAAGCTGTGGTTATAGTTAGAATGTGGGACATTGAGATGCGAGGTATAGCAGTTGAGCATTCTGGGCGGTGAGTATCCATGGAAGGGTGGAGTGGAAGTGAAGTTCACTGGAGTTGAGGAGGTCAAAGATGACAGGTGAGGCTAGGTTGTTGGAGCTAACTGCCCCGCACATATTCAATACACAATGGTGGGATAGGCACAAGTTACTGGCAGGGATACTGAAGTCACCAGGACATTGCTACGATAAGAGGTAGAGAGGAAAACTGGGAGTCAGGTGCCAAAGTCCTCAGGGAATACGGGGGAGTAACCAGGAAGCTGGTCATAAAGGATAACAAGTAGAGGATGGTAGAACTGATGATGGAAGTAATTTTATAGGAGGGTGATTTTATAGGAGGGTGGAGGAGTAAGAAAAGTGATCACCTTCCCATCCCCAGGTCCAGCCCTTGAGTGCAAAAGGGCATGGGAGAATGAGCAGGCTTCCCTCTGGGAAGACGGAACATCTGTGGGTAAAGGTCCTTGTTTGCTAAGGTGAGAAGAGTGAAAGAGCATTCAGCGGTGAAGCTGAAGACTTAGGGTAGTTTATTTACATTAGAACAAGATTCTAGAGGGCATCAAGGGAGAGGGTGGCAGGAAGGGCAGCAGTGAGAGGACAAAACAGAAAGAAGGACATGCAGATAGGACTGGGGTGAAAACTAAGGAGGGTACAAGTGAATAGAGGGACTTAAAATATTTGGGGGAATTAAGATCCATGGCTGGAGGTGAGGGGCATCCTAGGATTAACTGGGCTCAAAAGTAGAGCCAGCACCTGTGAAAAATCCCTGAAATGGTGCATAAAGGACAGTGGGCCTGGTTTTGTGCACACAACTTTGGGCTATCATTCTCAGGTACACCAAAGCATGAAAATCACTGATCTGAACTGCCTATCAAAGCTGAGCAGTGACTAGGGGAAAGGAGAAGGATTCTACAGCTCTCCGGATCACATGCAGTGTGGTCTCGATTGCGATTTCGTATTTAATATAAGATGGGATGATTAAAGAAAATAGTGGAGCTACAGCTTAATAATCAGAACACAAAGTAAGTGCAAGTTTCATAAGGTTCCTCCCAGTTACTATTCTGGTGGAATGATCCTGGTTTGATGCAGAGAGTGAGATAAAAGAACTTTGCTATGTATCATGCAGTCAGCAACCTGTGCTCTTGCTCAGAGCTCCAACTAGAACACTGGCGAAACATTGTTTGTTCCTTGGAAAAGTTCACACCTTCCTTATGGAAAAGCTTCGCCCAAAGTGACAGGGAAAATGAAAAGAGGCTTCTGCCCAAGAAATGTCAGTGACTCCCTTTGCCCGTGGCATCAGGTCCCTGGTTTAAGGAATAGGACCATGACTCTACTCTGCCTTCCATCACAGTCATGTTACCTACCTGCCACCGGCGCTAATTCAGGTCACAGACTATTCCCAAACCACAGTGTTTTCAGTCTCACTCCCTTTGCTTACGCTGCTCATCCCACCTAGAATCTTCCCCATCCCCACCATTTTGAGTTAAACCCTCCGTATCCCTTTAAGCCTGAATCCAATGTTCTCCCACCGCAGTGTTTTCTGACTTACCAGCTTTTACTTTCTCTGAATTTCTATGGCGTTTGTTACTTTATGGCATTTATTACATAGTTTCCCAATATTCTATTATGAAAATTTTCAAACATACAGAAAAGTTGAAAGGATTGCATAATGGGTGCCATATATCTACTATCCAGAGTCTACAACTGCCATTTTGTTTTTATGCCATATCCATCCATCTATTCATCAATCCATCTTACCTTTTTGATGCGTTTCAAAGTTAGTTGCAGACATCAATACACTTTACCTGTAAATATTTCATTATGCATATCATTAACTAGAGTTTAATATTTGGTTTTTTAAAAGATTTATTTATTTATTTGAGAGAGAGAGAGAATGAGTGGGGGAAGGGCAGTGGGAGAGGGAGAGGGAGAGAGAAAAATCTCAAGCAGACTCCCCACTAAGTGTGGAGTCCGACTCAAGGCTCAATTTCACGACCCTGAAATCATGACATGAGCCGAGATCATGACCTGAGCCAAAATCAAGATACGGACGCTTAACTGACTGAGCCACCCAGGTGCCCCTACATATTTTTTTTTTAAGTAAAATTTACTTACATATCATGTCAAGTTTTTTTAAAAAGTACTCTGCCGTCTGCCTTCCCTCTGAACCTCTTTAATGGTGAGAACTATTTCTTACTCAACTCTATCCCCGCCCACCCAGTATCTAATAATGATGACACTAGTAATCAAAATAATCATGGCTAACACGCATCAGGAACTTTCTCTGTGCCAGGCACTGTTCTAAACACTCCATATGCTTTTTAAAATTCTTTTAACAACCCCATGAAACACGTAGTATAAGGAGATCTGTTGTAGATAAGAAACATAAACGTACAGAGGTTAGGTAACTGGTCCAGGATGCATAGCTAGTTATTTCAGTGAGTGGAGACAGAATTTAAACCCAGCTCCATCTAAGTCCAGGGCATACGCTCTTAACCACCATTCACATTGCCACCCTATGGTCAAAACCTTACCCGTTGAGGGAAATTAATCGTATTTATGGAACATTCAAAAAGTCCACTGCTTTGGACCATCCTTGTCACGGTGCATTGACAGAGATAGTTGGCTTCAGAAATTTTCCCTGGTAAATTTATAGTAGGGGCACGAACCTCCACAATGAAGAGAGAAGAAAGCTGGCTTCTCCAAAGACTTGTCACTGGGTCACTGCTGAGACTGTCTCGTGACTCAGATCCCACGGCGGCCTGCATCTACCGTGTGGCTGCCCTGTATCTTTTGGACCGGTGTGGGAGGCAGTGGAAGGAGGGTGAGGGAGAGTCCTGAAGCCAGGGAAAGTCACGAGGACAGTTTGGCTGGCAGCCTCCTGGACACTCAGAACAGAGCGAAGCTGATGAGGAAGCCAGAGGCACAATAGGCCATTATTTCTGGCTGTAGGAGGTCAGTCAGTTTGCTACTGGGTGACCCACCATCCTCCCACCAGTTGAGTTCTCCTAGACCTTCGGTTGGAATTAAAGCAATTATATTTCAAGTGATTCACAGGCTATGTCTGGAGACTGGGGGAAATCCTGAGGGTCATGATGGCTGTAAATAATCAGGGATCAACTTTGAGGACCACCCTCTTGCTCCGATCCTCACCACACAGCACCTCCAGAGAACACAACTGAGAGCATGACTGCCCTCTTCAGAGCCCCTCCATAAAGCTACCAGTGCACCAGGTTAAACAGGCTAACGCCCTCCACAATATGGCCTAACCTAACTTTCTAAGCAAGCACAGAGTTTTGTTGGCCACTATTTACACAGTGCAGTAATAGAATTTACATATATATAGAAAGAACTCTGTAATCAAATGGATTTGGGAGCTGTTGGATTAGTGACCCCATTCTTTAAGTGGAACTTCTCAGAACCTTGAAGTAATGTGCACCATGAGTCTCTGAAAGGAGAATGCAATATGTTCCCGGTTTAGCTTTTTCAAGAAGTATCACAAGAGACCAGTGTTCTATAGAAAGTGTGCTGTCTCGAATGTCATTCTCAACATAGCTATCCCCGAACTTTACCCAGTTCTCTTCAGCGGCCGCCGTGAAAACGTACAGTGCAGTCTGCCGCAGTGCCCAGCACAGACTCCCGGCTCCCGCTGCGGCCCTGGTGGATCCAGCGCGGTTACGCAGTCACGCAGTCATCCCTGGCTTGAGACCGAGCTTAACGATGAGCAGGGGTCCTCATCCAGATCCCTCCGCACAACGTGGGACTCCTCTGATAGGTGACTTTCGCTTAAGGATGTCCCTTTGGTCTGGCTGAAACTTTCCCAGAACTGTGTTGCCATCCGAGACTTCCTACCCAATCCTCTTTTTTTTTTTTTTTTTTTTAATGACAGAGATAGAGACAGCCAGCGAGAGAGGGAACACAAGCAGGGGGAGTGGGAGAGGAAGAAGCAGATTCATAGCAGAGGAGCCTGACGTGGGGCTCGATCCCATAACGCCAGGATCACGCCCTGAGCCGAAGGCAGACGCTTAACCGCTGTGCCACCCAGGCGCCCCTTCCTACCCAATCTTCTTTCCTGTGTTGAACTCTGAAGCTTCTCCAGCTTTTTCTCCTGTCTGTCACAGGCGTGTCCCTCAGTAGATCTCCTGCACATTTAATTCTACCTCAGCAGCCGCTGCTCAGGAGATGTAAACAAGCACACCTATCTCGAACGTGTTTCTAAAGCCTTCCCAGATTCAGCTGGCATCTGCCTTTACGATCTGCACCGGGACAGTAGTGCAGCTCCTGGAAGACGCAGGTTTGAGTACCAACTTTGCACTTACTAGCAGCATAACCTTAAGGAAATTCCTCCACAAGCTGTAAATGGGGGACGATACGACTATCTTACAAGGTTTGCAAGGATTAAATGAAACGTTACCATTTAAAGCACCAGACATATAGCGGGTGCTCAAAAATAGAACAATGATCGTTTATAGTCATTTGTGTTTTTTCTACTTTCCCCTATCAAATTATAAGGACTTGAGGGTGGGCAGTGTGATTTTCATCTTTAACTCCCCCGAAGGGCCTGAGACATAGGTGTTATTCACATGGATCAACAAACAGCTGTTAAACGAAGTGGGAAGAAATGCAGAAGGAAAGGGGTATCTCAGAGAAGAGGGGCAGAAGAGCCGATCAGGAGAGTCAGCCAATGGTATAGGAATGCAAATAATCAAAATATATAATACACGTATAAAATAGAAAATGTTTACACATACATGTATAGCATATATATTTCATATATATGTTTTAACGTATATTTACATTTAAATATATGAAAGAACCATTATTTCAGAAATAACTGCTCAGAAGAGGGCCAGGAAGACTAAAGTTGTGCTTCCAGACCCCTTTGCAGAGGTTTGCACTCTAAGCCCTGTGAACACAATCTGGAAGGAGAGTTTAGCAGTGAAATCCTCATACCTAAGCTCAGTGCAACGAGGAAAACCCGGCAGGAATGCAAAGCAAGGAAATTGCAAAGATGGATGAGAAACAGTGTGTCAATGAAGAGACACAAATCGAATATACAGAACCAGGGGTTTCCATCCAAGTTCAGAGTATTGCCTTCCTGTTCAGGGTATCAGGCCACCCTGATTTTGGCCTGGCTCGGGGGGGAAACCACAGTAGTGGTAGCCCCCAGAATAATCTTCTGTGGGTCTTTGCAGGAGGAAACTACTGGAATTCCTAGATCTTATGTCTATATGCCCAGCTATGGCTCCACCTCTGGGGAAGCTCAGGAAAGGACATCATCTGTCTCGGGAGCCCAACATTGCTCTCTGATGGGAGGGGAGGCTTTCATACTCACCTCAGCTTTTCCCAAAGCCTCACTAATTCCTTGAAACACCAGCTCCAGGAAATTTTTAGTAGAGTACAAAAATCATAGCTGGAAGAAATGCTTAAGGCCCTGTTTGTGGAGAACAGCCCTGCATTAATGGCCTCTTTGCTTTCCCAATAGACGTGTGTTTATGCATAGCAAGATTCCCTCCCCAGGTAACACCCTTCTGTTCTAACAGCATGACCTTCCATGACTGGCCTTATGCTTCCTTTATTTAAATCCCTTATGCCACAGGAAAGCTCTATGGGTATATGTGTATAGAAGTTGGATTTTTTTTTTTTTTTTTTTTTTTTTGGAGGACAAGGAGGAGGGGCAGGGGCAAGTTGGGAGCGGTTGCCTGCTGAAAGTCAGGGCTGTTGCTACAGGTCCCCTACAAGTAGTAAGTCACCAAGCTCACTAAGGTTCAAATCTAGAGGCCAAAGTGTATTAGGGACATCTCCTTTATCTCCTTCAGAACAGCATCAGTTTTCTCTGTTTCCAGCAATTTTATGAGACAAGCTACAAAGACACACCATTTGAATGAATCACTCTGCTCTCAATCTGTAATGCCAAGACTTCAAACATAGTTAATTCAGATTAACTAGGTCCCGCTGACAAGAGTTGGCTTGACTGAATCATAAAGCATTTTAAAAGAAATTCAGTTTTATTGCCTTCAGGAATCTAGTGGAACTATGCTAATAAATTGCTCCTCAGTATAGATCTTAAGGGAAGTCTGTTTTAATGAACAGACGAGAATATCTTCTAATTCAGTCCATCAATTGTTTATATAGAAAGGGTTCCTTGGCAAGTGTATAATGGTTACCTGAAATGCTTGGTCTTGTTTATATCACGTATTTAAGTTGAACAAACTGTTGATAAGGGGTATAAAATAAAAGATCCAATTTATTATTCCTTCAAAATTAGCAAAGTCCCAATTAATGCCACAATGGCTCTGTTAGCCATGAAATCAAGCGAGTGCATTCATCACTGAGAAGGAACACTCAGCTTTTGCGTAAGCTATTCTTCCAGCTCCGGGGACATCCCTGTCCTTTCAGATTTTGTGACACACATTCCTTCCTCTCACACTTCCTTCTGTAAGTGTTTATTAAGCAACTAGTGTGTGTCAGACATTGTAGTAGAGACTAATCTCAAGTCTAGAAAGGGAGACAAACATGAACAAATATTGTAAAGTGCCGTAGGCACAAGGATTGTGATATCAACAGAGGACCATGGATTATGAAGGAGTCAGTTCACCCTGAGAGCATCAGGAAGGCCTCAGATTTAAGCAGATTCTTCAAAATGGAGGACATGTTTATGCGGCCAGCTAGGAGGGAAAGGGCCGCATGCAAGGAAAGATGCCTATGCATGATAGAGCATGGCATGTTGAACAAACTGCAAATAATACGGCAAGAAAGGTACAACAGATGGGATGTCAGCGGAGGAAATAGTAGGAAGAGGGGTTACTCAACAAGGTCAGGCTGGAGAGGTCAGCGGAGGCCAGATCAAGGGAAGTATGGACTGGCTGTCCTCCGTACTAGGCCCACATCACATCTGGAGTATATTTAGGATGATGGTGACAAATTAAGGGGCAACAATGAAGTGAGAGGTTAAATTTGATCCCTATACTCCATCTTGGCCACAGGCAAAAGTCTAAATTTGTGATTTCTTAATAGAAAATTTTTGAAAGCATATGTGTTGGTCTATTTAATTCCAGGCCAAGTCAACTGAAAATGCATCAGTGACTCACCCATGAGATTGCATTTAAGATATACAGCCTCAGAGCTGAGACCAGCCTTGTGAGAGCAGACTTCAGGACAATATGGGACTGGATATTGGCCAAGAAGCCTGGAAAAACACATTCTGACCTCTTAAAGAAAGCCAGGCCTTTCAAAATATAGAAGACCAGTGGGAAGGGGGATTAGAAGGAAAATGTTAGGTCTATCAGTTATCTATTGCAACCTAACAAATACACTAAAACTTAGTGGCTTAAAATAATTTATGTCCAGGATTCTGCACATCAACTAGATAGTTCTCCTGAGCTCTATCGGGCTTACTCATGCAGCTGTCTCCGCTGATGGGTCAGCTAGAGGCTGGGCTCAGCTGGGATAGTTTGGTCTGCTGCACCTCTCTCTCTCCTTACAGATCTTTTTTTTTTTTTTTTTTTAAGATTTTATTTATTTATTTGACAGAGAGAGAGAGACAGCCAGCGAGAGAGGGAACACAACCAGGGGGAGTGGGAGAGGAAGAAGCAGGCTCCTAGCACAGGAGCCCGATGTGGGCCTCGATCCCAGAACTCCGGGATCACGCCCTGAGCCGAAGGCAGAAGCTTAACGACTGCGCCACCCAGGCGCCCCTCCTTACAGATCTTTCATTCCAGGTTCCTTTATGGCATGGCTATGTCAGGCCGGCATCCCAAGAGGGTGAAAGTGGTAGCCTCATGAGTTACATATCAACACTTCCACCACATTTTATTAGTCACAAAGACAGCTTCTGTAGAGGGGTGGGGAAATAGACTTTGTCTCTTGTTGGAGGGAGCCGTAAAGTCATATTACAGAAGAGTGTGAGTCTACCACAGAGGGCTTGATCCCTACTGCTAAAACACCTGTATGATGTGGGGGAGTGCCAAAGGGCTGCCAAGCAAAGAGAGCCTGACCACACTGGAAAAGCTGAGTGGCAGAGGGGCCAAACTTTGACCAAAGCCTTCAATGAGTAACACTTAGAGGGTCATCTAGCAGAAAAGGCTAATCGGGGCAAACATAAAGGTCAGCAAAAGAGCCCTATGTCAAAAGAGGGCATACTGCTTGGTGTTGCAACTTAACTAAACAAAAAATGAATGGGGGGCGCTTGGGTGGCTCAGTCGGTTAAGTGTCTGCCTTCGGCTCAGGTCATGATCCCAGGGGTCCTGGGATGGGGAGTCGCCTTCTCCCTCTTCCTCTGCCACTCCCCCCTGCTCGTGCTCTCTCTCTCTCTGTTAAATAAATAAAATCTTTAAAAAACGAAAAAACCCCAAACTGATGGTTGCCAGAGGGGAGTGGGGGGGATGGGAAAAATGGATGAAGGGGAGTGGGAGGTATAGGCTTCCAGTTATGAAATGCATAAGTCACAGACATGAAAGGTACAGCACAGGGAATATAGTCAGTGGTACTGTAATAGAGATGTGTGGTGACAGATGGCAGCCACACTGGTGGTGAGCACAGCATAACATACAGAATTGTGGAATCAGTATGTTCTACTCTGAAACATTATGTCACATTATGTGTCAACTATACTTCAATAAAACAAACAACCAAACTCCCCCCCCCCCCCCAATAACAGCCCTCCTCAATCTGTAGGCCAAGCACAACTAATTCGACTCTTAAACAGCTTTGGTAAGGTAATAGTCAGAGAGTGGATATCACTTTTCAGTTTCAAAGTACTTTCACACTATGAGCTCAACAGATCCTTATCATGTGATAATGATACCCTATACTTCTGATGTTCCAGATACTATTTTATATCCTTTGCATGTATTAACTCATTAATCCTCATAATAGCCCTATGAACTTAAGTATGATTAGCAACTCAAAACTGAGAGACAAAAAGCCTATACAGCTAGTAAGTAGAGGGGTCGAGATTTAAGTCTGGTCACCTGGCTTCAGAGTCTATGCCCTTAAACCACGATACTATACTGCCTTCCAAATATTATCATCCTATCACATCAAATAAGGAAACTGAGGCAGTGATTTGGTGACTTGCACAAACTCAGGCACAGTACCATTGTATCACATGTAGGAGACGGAAGCCAGGCTTTCCCCATCAGCCAAGCCCTATTACAGTGTAACAGTTGAGGTTATCAGCCATTTCTATTTGAAATGGTTTTCCTAACAGGAAGGATTATATGGGGGGAGAGAGGTGGAGCCCAGAGCGGGAGGCCAAAGGCAGTACAAATTTTTAATCTATTCCAAAACATGCTATACTACAGCTAGGGAAATGAAAACATAATGCATTTTAGACATGCTATTTTCCTTGAGAAGACAACGGCTACCTTTAAGTTTTGAAGCAAAGGAAGGATGAAGCTGTGAAAATGGGAGCTACTTAGTGAATAGACCCTAGAAGCTAGTCCCCAGGAAAAGGAGCTTGACAAAGGGAAGGCCGAGGAAGGTCATGCTCCCAGTGCCAATGTATGAAGGCACCAGGCAGTGTACAGGGAGAGACAACCAACGAATTACATTGCTCCCCGATGCCCTTTATCCCCATTCAACTACTACGCAAGAAATGGCAAACTTCCTCTAGTCTGCTGCCAAGGTTAGAAGCCCAATCTGTTGCTTTCCTTTTGGAGCCCTCCATGAGCATGCAGTTACCAATTCCCATGACCTATCAAATGGGCTGAGGTCTACCTTCACCTCTGCCAAGCCCTGGTCCAGCCCAAGGCTTAACCCAAGAGTCCCCTTGGATGCCGCAACTCAGATACCTGACCCACACAGGAACTCCTGGCTTAGAGTGGCAGGACTGTGCTAACGGCTAGACTCTTCCCACTCCTGGCTAGAGCCTAACCTCCCCACTGTAGGAAGGTAGGGTTCTACTCTTTAGCTCTGGCCAATGAGAACTATTTCGAGGCTAGGTCTCTCTCATCTCAGGGCCAACACCCTCACCATTATTTCAGATGTCTTTCCCCTAAGCGTCCTCAGTAGTCACGTAGAATTCAGAATACTGTCAATTGCTTTGTGACTTGGTGTGTTAACTGCTCCTGAATATCATGACAGAATGGGGTCAGCAGATCTAGTTCTGGCCACGAGAGAAACAAGAATTCAAGATGGAATGGGGGAAGGATAAAATGTCACTATTCATTGGTGGATGAGATTGTCTATGACTATGTGCAAAATCCTAAGAAATCTACAAAAGAACTTCTAGAACTAATACAGTACATGAATTTGGCTGTGTCACAGGATAAAAGGCCAACATCCGGAGCCAATTGTGTTTCTGTACACTTCCAAAACTGGAAACCAAAATTAAAAGATGGAATGAGAGAACAAAAAAGCTAAGCGTGATGCTTATGGCAACTACTTGTATAGAGCCTCAGGGGACAGAGTACTTTCACAACCTAGAGGAGGGAGGAAGGAACTCAAGCCAGAACTCTTGCATTCTCACTCCACCCCCTTCTGAAATGCCCTTAGGGGAGGGCGCCTCAGACTGTTGAAAGGCTCTTCAGGGGATTCTTATCACCGCCAGAAAGAGAAATAAACTCACCGGGAGTATCAGCATCTAACGTCTGCACCTGCATCTAACCTGGGAACCTGTTAGAAACAGGAAGGGGGAGGGAAAGCCAGGGGATGGTGATGCAATTTCTATACTTCATTCTGTGCCTGAGACCAAAGCATCCAGGCTGCTGAGGTTTATAGCACCCTCTGCTGGTGCCTGTCTGCAAAGGCCAAACTCTGAACCAAAAACAAGGCTCTCATAACTAATTTGCCCGCCTGTGAATTTTTTATTCAAGTGAAGGAATGTTAAGAAAAATCCTGTTTCCTATTACATCCACTGACGCCTCATTATACCATAGAATTTCTGAGATCATGGTGTATTTTCCTTTGGTTCTGCTGTGGCTTTCACTGCCTTGTGCTTCCTTCCTTCTTTCGGACTTCTAATAAAGGACCCAGAAGAGTTTGATGAAATGTTCACAGACAACGGTCTGCAAGAGGCCAGGCAAGTCACCCGCATAGGAGGTCTTCTCTGTCTTAGCCTAAGGGCAGTGTCACTCTGGCTACAACGGAGTTGTGAGTCACTCGTACACCAACCCAAATTTCTCAATGGCTTCCTCTAACTTGAAACAAAATCTATCTGGTCTTCACCAGGACCTTCAAGGCTTGCATGACTGGAGCCCTGGCTACTTCTTTCTAAGTTCACTTCCAATCATTCTTTCCCTTCCTCACTCTTAAGCTAAGTTGGCCTCTTAATTGTTTGGAGAACATACCAAGCCTATTCTAGAGGTCAGTGCACTCCCTTTGCCCTCAGTCCCTAGATATCCACATGGTTCCTCCCCCATTTCATTCAGGCCTCTGCTCAAATGTCACCTCTGCAGAAGGCCTTTCAGTGCTGTCAGATGGCAAGTGCTCCCATTCTCTCTCTATCCTTTTATGTTTTCTTTCTTTTTAAAAATATTTTATTTATTTGACAGAGAGAGAGTGTGAGCACAAAGCAGGAGGAGTGGCAGGCACAAGGAGAGGGAGAAGCAGGCTCCCCACTGAGCAGGGAGCCTGATGTGGGGCTCGATCTCAGCACCCTGGAATCATAACCTGAACCAAAGGCAGATGCTTTAACTGAATGAGCCACCTAGGCGCCCCTCCTTTTACCTGTTTTATTGTGTGTGTGTGTGTGTGTGTGTGTGTGTGTGTGTATCCACTTTTGGCTACCAAAAGTTCAATTCCCACCAAGCAAAGATCATGGCGGGGGGCGGGGCGCATTAGTCAAAGTTTTTTAAAATTCACTTAGCAAGAGAGACAAAACACTACTGAAAAGTATAGGAAAACTCAGTAAGAGGGTGTTAGGAGGGGCTTACACAGGATTTGGGCTTGAGTTAGGAGATGCTACGGAGGGTTCAAGGAAACACGGAGGTGGGATGCTATTGTGGGTTGAGTGTTTTTAGAAAGCTGGGACAATTCAGTATCTTAGTTACTTACATTAATAGGGAGGGGGTATCTGGTTATTTTTGTGTTGCATATGTCTATCCAGGCCTGTTTATGAGTGAAGATGGTCCATCACAATCATGCAGAGCCCTCATCTGCTGTGATATTCTGTAACACTGTCCGTGTTCGGGGACACCACTGCCAGTTACTACTTGACACCTGTCACATGCTTCTTTCTTTCTCATATGTTATTATTATTTTTTAAGATTTTTATTTATTTATTTGACAGAGAGACAGCCAGTGAGAGAGGGAACACAAGCAGGGAGAGTGGAAGAGGATGAAGCAGGCTCCTAGAGGAGCAGGGAGCCCGATGCGGGGCTCGATGCCAGGACTTGGGGATCACGTCCTGAGCCGAAGGCAGACGCTTAAAGACTGAGCCACCCAGGCGCCCCTCTTTCTCATATGTTATTGTTTAGAAAGTAAGCTTCCTGAGGGCAAGGACTTTGTTTCATTTACCACTGAAGCACCAGTCCTTAAATAGTGCCTGGCATATGGTAGGTGCACAATAAATGATAAATATTCATTTAAAACATCTTCCATACTTCAGGTCCTACATATCTAAAATGGTACCCTCTATCTGGGACAGGGTAAATTCAGATCCTTGGAATGGCTCATAGGTCGTGGCAGAGCAAATAGTAGCTGCTGGTGGGCAGGCAGGTATTAACATTTACCTTTATAGAACTTTAAAATGGAAAGCAACTGAGTCGTCCAGACTCTCCCTTAGACTAGACAGGACTTAGCTTCCTTCGGGTGCTTGGGAAAACAATTATCACCCCCCCTCCCCTATGCAATGACAAGAGATGGACAAGGTAAAGACTATGCTATAAATAAAACGGGAGAAACCCTTCTAAATCTGTTAAATCATCTTCCTTTTCCCTTTCGATATTTTATAGTCATATGGGCTTTTAACAAAATATATGACACAGTCTGCAATGCAGTTAGTCCTCCAGAAAGATGTGCACCCCAATAAAGCTGTCACGTTCCCTTACTATATTACTATTTAAAAATACCTCTGCAGCTTATGTAGAAAGGAAATTAAGGTATCATTTTTAAACCTATCAGATTGGCAAAAATGATAAAGTTCAGTAATACATTATTTTGGCAATGGTGTGGATTAACTGGCAAAGTCATACATTGCTAGTGGAAGAATAAATTGGTACAACTTCTATTAAGGTCAATCTGACAATATCTAACAAAATTTAAAATGTACAAATGCTTGGACCCAACAACTTCACTTTCAGCAATTTATTCTACAGATGAACTCGCACACATGCAAAGTAATATTTATTGCAGCATTGTTTGTTTTTTGATTTTTTATTTTATTTATTTGACAGAGAGAGAGACAACCAGCGAGAGAGGGAACACAAGCAGGGGGAGTGGGAGAGGAAGAAGCAGGCTTCCAGCGGAGGAGCCTGATGTGGGGCTCGATCCCAGAACGCCGGGATCACGCCCTGAGCCAAAGGCAGACGCTTAACGACTGCGTCACCCAGGCGCCCCTGCAGCATTGTTTGAATAGTAAACAATCTAGAAGTCCATCTTTCAGGAAATGAGTAATATATTATGAATGACATCTATACAATGGAATATCATGTTGCCATTAACAAGAATGAAGCAGATTGCATTCTTTATGTACTTATGTGGAAAGAACACTAATATATCACGTGGGGAAGAGAAAAGCAGTTCTTGACATTGGGGAGCTGGCCCGGTACCATAAGCTAGAACTTGGATATTGCTAGAAGCTGGCCTGGCACCCACAGCTAGGACTATTGTTTTCTTGTTGAGCATAAAAAATTTCATGGAACACCAACATATGACAAGGAGACCTGTGACCACGATAGAGTAAGATAAAGCAAGGCTATCAATAATCATGTCTGAACACAGATAAAAACATGAACATTATTGAAACCACAAAAACGACCAAATATTCCTCTATCCTAATATGAGTGATTTTTATTTCTTTACCAACTATAACATTTGCTTCAATTCATTCTTCCTGCCTTAAGATTTATAAAGATACCCAATCATAGAATTGCCCCAGCATCCTGAAAGCATCCAATCCAGAGCAAATCCACGCTTTCTTAAATCTTTCCTCCCAAACCACCGAATCCAAACCCACATTCTTTAAGTCCTTTCCCAACACCCTCCCGCTGAGATGCCCTACAATTCACAATGGTGTGCATTCTCCCTCACTGCATTGAACAATAAATCTAACTTATTCAATTAAGGTGTGTCCTTGGAGGGGAAGGCATTGGCATATGTTACGTGAAATAAATAAGGCACAAAACCATGTATATATGCGCATATAGGTATATATGCTACAGTTTGTTTAAATGATATAAATAGAAAAAATATGTATTTGTTTGAATACGCATGGAATGCCTCTGGAAAAACATACTAGTTAAAAGTGATTGCCTCTTGGGGCGCCTGGGTGGCACAGCGGTTGGGCGTCTGCCTTCGGCTCAGGGCGTGATCCCGGCGTTATGGGATCGAGCCCCGCATCAGGCTCCTCCCCTAAGAGCCTGCTTCTTCCTCTCCCACTCCCCCTGCTTGTGTTCCCTCTCTCGCTGGCTGTCTCTGTCAAATAAATAAATAGTCTTAAAAAAAAAATAAAAGTGATTGCCTCTTGGAAGGAGAACTAAACGCTGGGGCACAGGGGTGGGAAGAAAAGATTTCAGTTTATATAGTTTGTTACCATGCTCATTAATTACTCACAATTAATAACTTTTTAAAAAGATACTAAGAATCTTGGCGCCTGGGTGGCTCAGTTGGTTGAGCATCCAGCTCTTGGTTTTGGCTCAGGTCATGATCTCAGGGTCATGGGACTGAGCCCTCCGTCAGGCTCTTGGCTCAGTGTGGAGTCTGCTTCTGTTGCTTGGCCCTTCCCTTTCACCACCTGCATGCGTGCGAGCGCGCTCTCTCTCTCAAATGAGTAAATAAATCTTAAAAAAAAAAAAAAGATAGTAAGAATCACAGGTACCCCTATGACCAACAGTGACAAATCATAACCTTGCCTGGACAGTTAGGCTTATCAAACTTCTGCAGATGTGATTTCCACCAGGTTGGAGTCCCTCAAATCACATCACTACTGCCAACTGCTCTCCAGCTAGGCCTAGAAAATCAGTCTTTGTGGAAAAAGAGGATCAAATTTCAGGTACAGTGACATCTTATTGATGAAGGCTGCTAATCTGATCAGTCTGTACTGAAAAGCCATTAGGGGGTGTCTGGGTGGTTCAGTTGATTGGGCATCTGCCTTCGGCTCAGGTCATGGTCCCAGGGTCCTGGGATGGAGCCCCGAGTCTAGGCTCCTTGCTCGGTGGGGAGCCTGCTTCTCTCTCTCCCTCTGCCTGCTGCTCCCCCAGCTTGTGCTCTCTCAAATAAATTATTAAAAAAAAAAAAAGGGAAAAAAGAAAAACCATTAGGTACACGTGTTTTCTTTAGAGTAGGAACCAAGACTCTTAAGGCTGGAATATGAACAGTTCGTGGTGGTTTTATACTTCTAGCTCTCATAGGGGCCCTGTCAGCTGAGAACATACAGCATTTAAATACCATGCTGCTCTAGCAAGGCCTTACAGCTATCAAGTGGTCTTCAAAGTTACAGCTGATGGTGGTCACTGAGCTCCTCTGAGGCATTCTCTTGCCCCAGCACTCATCTCAAGTCTCTGCCAGAGCTGCTCCCACTCCAATTCATGCTGGCTGCCCAGCACTTAGATGGGTGGGTGAGCTACTTGACCATAAAATAGACCATTTTGGATACAGGGTATATTATATCCTACAGTCATATTACACAATCCAGTAGCACTTGGCATTTCATTTCTGGGGGTCTTGATCTTCCTTCGCTAGGTGCAGAGGCTTCCTACAAGCTGTGCCCAGGCCTGGTCCCGTGACCTATTATATTGGGGTCTGTAGCCTTTCCTTTATCTCCAGTTTGATCTTTTGTGTACTTTCCATCATCCTACCTCTCTCTTTTTTACTTATATTTGTGCCCTTAACTAACCCGTTTCATAAAACTACGTATACCTGTCCCAACAATTCACATCCTGGCAACAGGCATTCCAATGCTCGTATTAAAAACACATACCCTGTCAGGGCACCTGGGTGGCCCAGTCAGTTAAGCATCTGACTCTTGATTTCAGCTCAGGTCATGATCTCAGAGTTGTGAGACTAAGGCTCTGCACTCAGCAGGGAGTCTGCTTGAGATTCTCTCCCTCTGCTCCCCCCCACCTCTGCTCGCTCTCTTTCAGATAATAAAGTAAATCTTAAAAAAAAAAAAAAAATTAAAAAACACATACCCTGTCCACAGTTCCCTAATACATACACAAATCCAATTTTTTGCATGACAATAAGTTTTCTAAACCTTTCATCATGTTCTTATGAATTTTTCCTTCAGGGAAGGCTCAGTTTAAGTTTTACATGCTTAGTAAATTCTGCTTGGACCCTCAGTACCCACTGAGCCCAAGCTATCATTAAATGAAGACAGTAAAATTATCTATTGACTCAGCTGTTTGCCAACATATCCTTCCACTATCCTCAACTCTTTTTTCAAAGGAAAATCAAATATGTAAAACACCAACTCTGCATGAAAATGGTACAAACTCCCTACCTCCCTTTCCCCTATCCCTGAAGATGTTTAACCAGGCAGCTTTAAAACTGCAGGTTTATTCTACCAATGAATGTTGTTGGCTACCTTTTCATGTCAACTTCCCAGCTAGATTATTAATTTCCTGGGGGGCATAGGCCCTTTATTATTGACCTAAATTCAACTAATATTTCAGCATTATGTACCAGCTACTAAGCCAGGAAGGGTAGAGTTCTTTTATATATGGCCTTTAATACAACCTATGAGAAAGGCATTTTTTTCTCCCCTTTTTACACATAAAGTGGAGCTGGAAGAAAAGACCCAGTTTAACCAGTGGCAGAGATGCAACTCATACCCAGGCCTTCAGAGTCTAAATCGGTGCATTTTCTGTCCCACCAAGTAGCCTCTAGGTCTGTCCTGGACTATTCTTTCCCAGAGTTCCCGAGAGACACTAGCTGGGGCCACCACCAGAGAGGCTACAATTAGTAGTGGTCATGAAAATAAGTTCAGTCATGGATTCAGTTCATCTGGCACTATGACAATGCTTAATGTTTCAATTACTCCATGGTTCTGGGCTACTGAGCTACCTTGAACAGCTGTTTTCCCTTCTTTCCCTGTTCATCATTATTTCCAAAGCTGACCTGCCAGGATGATGGCATCTTCCCATATAATCTACAATTAAATCAAAACCAACCAACCAAACAAAAACTTTAATGTGTTTAGGAATAATTAGCTATTTGCTTCTTTTCCCTCCCTCTCATCTTAAACTACAGTCATTCTAATGCCCTTAGGAAGATTACTTTTCTTTCCTCGTTTACACAAATGAAAGGAGAAAGGGCAAACGGCTTATCTGATAGACAACTAAGAAATTAGCCAATGCCAGGAACTAGATACTGTGTTAAAATTTAAAGTTGCTGGGCCCAATCATTTGCAAAAATAAAAATTTACTGTATAAAAAATAGATGAGCTGCATTAGTAATGCAAAGACATTCAAATAAGAGACTGCAATTCAACTTTCAAATGTTTTATTTTTAGTGTTTTTAAACATTTTAATACAACAAAGATATAAATAATATATAGTTAAATCTGGATTTAATTTAGAATCAAGATATTTACTTATATACAACACTGTGCTTCAAGGTATGGCTACCACAGGAACGTTCACATCTTCAAGTAATACTAGTTTCTCTGTGGACAGAGTTACATTTAAGTAGAGTTCTTTAAACAAAACACGCCCACTTTAGTCCAAGCTAATTTTGCTTCCCCCACTAAGTACCAGTTTCCACTTCCTTTGTTCCGTATCAGAAATATTTCAATTGTCCTAACAATCATAGATTCTCTGAATAAAAAAGTATTAAAATTCAGCATTCTTAAGACGACATTAATAACATGGCTTGGCTACCATTCAGACAACCCAGCAGTTCATATTGAAACCGCCCTGAAATAACAATGAAATTATCATAGTATTCCCTCTCCCTTCCTATCAGGCACAAACCTTCCTTATGCTTAAACATGGAATGCACTGAATAAAAAGTTCTTTGGCTAATTTAGGGTAGAACATATTCTAAAATCAACTTTACTGGTAGCTGAATTATGGTTTACAGATTTCATAGATATTTTTATTGAACTTGATGTAAAGTAATAGGCCATTTTAGTTACTTGAAATTGGTGGCATTCACTGGGTGTAAGGGGTAGGTGAGAGGGGAGACCAAAACCTACTTTCATAGTAATTTCAGTCATTCAGAGCCACTCAAACACCAAGAGGGAAAAACCCTCAACCTCTTTCCATTCTCATTGGTCACCTGAAACAGTCTGACTTTTGATGTTACTAACAAGTCTCTGTAGAGGTACAGGGGTAATTCAACCTACACTTTCTACAAATGCAAACCATCTTAACCGGCCAGTGAAGATGGCATTAAAACTGACATGCTTTGTTGGCTTTGAAACTATCTAAGAGAAACCACTACTGTTTAAGAAAGCTATTGGACTATTCTAAAAGAGAACTTTCTTGTCTCAAATGCCTGTATACCTTAAAGAACTGACACAGGACGATTACTGTCACTACTCTTTGTAAGGGATAACTTAAGTCTACAAAAAGATTATCGAAGAATACATTTATTAGATCACGGAGTTTAAAACAAGAATATGGTTAACGTTCTCAAGCATTTTGGAACAAGAATCTTTAAAAAATGTTTACTATAAAACTCATGATGAAACTGCCTTTTGCTGAATACAATCAAAGCAGGTTAGTGTTACATGACTTTGAATATATAAATAACACTTTCCAAACAGATGACTCTAAAACAGACTGTTTCATATCAGCTATAAAAGGATTTGGCTTCTCTGTTCTCTGTTTACAAATTGTAAGATTTTTGGAATTCTAAGTAACAACACCCCGGCAGGTACAGGGTCAGAAAGAACACTACTTGCAGTGTCAGAGTTACACAACCAGCAGGTCTTCAGTCAATGGATTTTTTTCTCGTGAACAGTCCACATTTCTTTAGCTGACTGGTTCTAAGGCTACTCTCATTACTTTCCGATTAAAAAAAAAAAAAAAAAAAGACTAGTAAACAGACCCAGCATGTGGAAGTTGTATTTTTACTCTAGCAATTCTAGCCACTGAGAACTATGGAGAGGGTAACCATTTGAGAATTCTGGATCATAGCCAAGAAAGGTTTCTCCCAAATTATTCAGTGGTAACAGCACACTTGCCTTCTACAAAACCTCCTACTCTCTATGAACTTCAATTACCCTTTAGTAATAATGCTGGGCATAGACTTAAAAAAAAAGAAGAGAAGAGAAGAAAGGAGAGGAGAGGAGAGGAGAGGAGAGGAGAGGAGAGGAGAGAAAAGAAAAAAGAAAAGAAAAGAAAAGAAAAGAAAAGAAAAAGGAAAAAGAAAGGCTACACTACCCCCAGGAATATAGAGAAATGCATTGAGGACTTTCAATACAACCTCCAGTTTGTAACCCCAATCAAAAACCTTCTTGGTTCCTTCTATACTAAGGTCTCAGTATTTAAGAATATAAGCCTCTCATAAATCTGCAACTGTAGACAGGATCAAAAAATATGTACGTAACTTCTCCACCTAGGCACATTCACAACCAAAATGTGAATATAAATACCACCCTTCCAATGGTTTACACTTTAACAAGATAAAAAAATACAAAGACAAAATCTGGAAATTTCTGTACAAAACAAAAAAACAACTAAAACATAGGTTTCATATTAAAAAAAGAAAAGAATTTTGTGTTAAAGTTTTTCAAGAAAGAGACTTGGAGATGATGAATTTATGTAAACACTGCCTTGTATTAGTTATAACAATAAATTATAAATCTAGCTTACCTTTTTCTCAAATCAGATATGATAAATGCAAGGCTGAAAACTTATTTTACAATCCTCACTGCAGTCTGCTATTAGGACTCAATATCAACAGTTCTGCAAAGTTACTTGCATTTTTTTTTCTATTTTGTTCTGGAATTGAATCCATATGAAGGAAAGAAGACTGATGCTAGGAAGTTTACCATTAAGTAGCTATCTAACATTCTTGAATTAATGTTGCCACAGATTTGCTGTGTCACTTGGAAAGAATGGCAGTTACAGGGCTTTGACCTCGAGGGTCAAAGTACTCTAAGTGGTATAGGTATAGGAAACATCCCTTATCCTTCATGATTATGCAATTTCCTTAGATGAAATGTTGACATTTTTGTTCCTAGCATGTATTAGAATCAACAATTTAGGATATTATAAGATTCTGAAGTATGAGATTTAAAAGCATAATAAAACTTGAATTGCCTTGTGCCATTTCACAGGTGAGAAATAGAAAACAATATTCAGAGTAGACTCAAATTGGGGTGATTTAGCCCTGGCTGAAATTTGTTTGCATAATATTCTTCTCCTGCGCAATCCATTCAAGCTCTTCTATAGCTTATACAGGGGTAGGAATATGACTCAAAGTGCAAAAATAAATATTTCACCCACATTCGGAGCGAGTTTCTGCTAAGTGGCCTAATTTTGGACCTCAATATGCCAGCACTTTTTCTAACTCCTTGCTTTAAAATGGAATGTAAAAACTACACAATTAATATTCCAAGTAGCTAAGCTCAATTAGTTGGGGCTCAAAATCCAATCCCATAACTATTCTACCATCATTACTATTAACCAAAATCATTAAAAGTAAAGTGACAAATGTTATCACAAAGGTCAAATACTTAAGGTACTAAACTTCTGGTGTTGTAAACAGCAGCTAAGTTATATCACTTCCTGACTGCCAAATTAAGACTAAATAGAAAGAATGTATGTACACAATTGTAATTAAAAATGAGAAACAACAAAACCTTTTTTCATATCCAAATATGTCTGAGACTGTTTACTTCTGATGGCCAAGAATGACAAATTTCAAAATCCAAAAAGTTGTATTATGCCTGCAACCATTATAAATTTCTTTTCAAAAATAGAAAAAATATTCTTTGCATGCATACCTCCCTACTTACGGACATAAGAACTTTATTTAACATTTGGTAAAACACTCCACTATTTTGCTCATTAAGTAACATCATTTAAAGGCATAAAATTGGGCTGTCATATGTTTAACTAACAACTATAGCACAACATTGTTCCAGGTACCTACCTCACTAAAATTAAGCCAATTTTATTTTTATGGACGCAGCCATTTTCCCCTCATAAACACTTACTGACAGTCATACTGAATCCTTAGAACAAAACAGGAACCGCATCTTTTGTCGCAACTTTGGTAAAAAATGCCAGTACTATATTTGTACCTTGTCACCTCATGTATGGCCCCTTTCATCCTGGGATGTTCAGTATACTTTTCTTAAAGATGGTTCAGAAGGCAAAAATTATTTGTTAGTAACACAGATCACTTTTCTAGAGTAGCATTTTTTAAAAAGACAGAGATTAGTTCAAAGAACAAGTACTGCTCATCTGGTAGGGGTTTTTCCTTTGAAGATAATAAGGACCTTAAAAAAATTATTTCTTGACTAGTGTCCTAATGAAGTTAAAAAACAAAACAAAACAAAAACACTTTCAATCAGCAAACTGCTTAAGTTCAATAAGCAAGTACTGAACAGGTGAGGGTGACAGCCTGACTTCAATTACAACATTAAGTCTGCCAAAAGAGAAGGGTAAAAAACATCTACTTAAGCTTCCTATTCAAATGGATGTGTAAGGACTCTTGATTGCTCTTTCTTGATTTCTATAATCACAGCCTTACTCAGAACATGGAAACTCACTTTGTCAACATATAAGCCAAAAAGCAAGGCATCCAGGAACAGCTTAGGGGGAGAAACAAAGTTATTCACTTTCAACAACTACTGTATATTTAATCAGGAACCCATTACAACGATAGACTTTATCCAATTAATCTTTTCATTATTGCTGGTTTTGAAAATGGCCAACAATATTCATTAGGTACTGTACCATTCACATTGCATTCAAAGAAAGAAAACATCGGAAACCAAATTCTTGCTCTCCTACTCTGCTGATACGCTCTAGTATTGGCTAGAGTATGGTAGTACAAAAAGAGTCTTGTTGTGATATAAAAGGCAATAAACACATCAATGGAATAATGTTCATGAGCAGCCAAAATGAAGAAGATTCCAAAGAGGTTGAGAACCCAGGATAAAGTGTGCAAGAAATTCCAGCTTCTTGGTGTATCTGGGAAAAGGACAGAAAGCTCGTTTTAAAACCACATTCTTTCCAATGCTTCTAAGTCACATGTTTCTTAGGTCAGTCTATTACTCTCATTCTTCACAGAACTTGACACCCTTCCCACAGCCTCCTCTGCAGCCAGTCATCTAATATGCATGGAAGCACTAAAGAGATACTTACATTCAGTGACAAAGAAATTCAGCATAGTTAGGACGACTGTGTGGCCACTGAACATGTAATCTCCACAAGTGTGAACACCAGTTAGGGTCATACCAAAGCCACTCCAAATGGCAAAGGCCCGGTGCAGTTTCTCCCATACACTGCCATATATCTATAAAGAAAGCTACAAATTAGTGCTTCAAGAGCTTAGAGAGGTCGGGGCTTCCAAACATCCACTCACATTGAAACTGAAATGCTGAATGACTTAGAAATAAGATCTAAACAAAAGCAACCAGACTCCCAGTCTAATTAATTCCAGACATCAAGAAAGGATGGTCAGAAATATTCTGGTAATGACATGAAATCAATGTTATTCAAATTTCTCTATTAAGAGTTCCTTTACAATGAAAAGGTCACTATTACACAAAATATTTTCAAGTTTTTAATCCAATAATACAGTAGTATTTATTTGCTGGTTGTTCTTGCCAATAAGAAATAGGCTATGACAGAGACAATAGCTACTTTCAATATCTATTCTCCCCTTCTTCACTGGTAACAGAATGTCAAATTTATTTGAGGTAGCAACGAACTCAACCAAAACACTGCATTTCCTAGCCTTCCTTGCAGCTTGGTGTGGTTTTGTGACTAAGTTCTACACAATTAAGATGTAAGTGGAAGTGTAAAAGAGTTCTGGGAGGGCTACTTACAAAAGAAAGAGATAACAACTAGGAGGAAGTCTTTCACCTTTCCTTCTTTGAGCCTACAACTCAGACATGATAGTTGAAGCTTCAGCAGCCATCTTGGACCACTAAATGGCCTTGAGGATGCAAGCCAAGTGTTAGGACAGGAGAGCAGAAAGAAGAATCATGGGTTTTGGTAACTCCATACAGAAGTGTTAGGATAGGAGAGGAGAAAGAAGAATCATGGGTTTTTGATAAGTCCGTACAGTTACACATGACCTAATTTCAGATTTCTCTTATGAGAGAGAGTAAACCATTGTTTGTTTATTAAACCATGCCATCTGGAATTTCCTGTTATTAACAGCCAAACCCAATCCCAACTCCCAAACGTAAGCTTAAAAAAGCAATCCATTTTGAAGAAGAGTTTGAGTAATGGTCCTTCTTTTTAAAAAAGACATTTAACATGTAATAACAGGACAAAGAATTCCTAAAATTTTACATGCATTTACTATGTGTAAGACACGCTAAGTGCTTTATGTGCTCCTGTATTTAATTTCCACAACAATCCTATGAAGTGATTCAATTATGCAGCTGAGGAAACCGGCTTAGAGAGATCACACAGCTGGTAAGTAACATAACCAGGATGTGAATCCAGGAAGTCCAATTCCAAAGTCCTATGTCTTAGAGGGCCTCTCTACTTGCTAGATGGGGTGCTGCCCAGTTCATGAATCATTTAATAAAGTCAGATCTTAAAAACAAAACAAAACAAAACAAAAAACAAAACAAAACAAAAAAAACACTTCACTAAACAAAACAAAAAAAACAACCAAACAAAAAACCAAAGTCCTATGTTTTAAAGATCCTACTATGGCTAATTAACAGGAACAACCTCATTGGATAACACAATTTCATTAGAAATCTCACCTGCTGATTATATGCTACCTAGCTTTCCCTTTCTGCCTCAGTGAAGGGGAGGACAGGAAGAGGGATTTATTATTAGAGAAAAGGAAAGAAAAGTTACTAAAATACACATGGTTTGATTCTATTCTATTCTTTGATTCTTCCAAGACCTCTAATAAGAATACGGCAGTGAAGAACAGAGACTGCTAGGAAAATCTCTCTCAGACAAGGGCAGGAAACAAGTGATGCCAGTCAAAAGAAAACAATCATTGCTCTGTTACTCAAATATCCTTGTCCCTTCCAATTTTAAATGTCTCAAATATTCTGTATTTTCTTTCCTTAAGGTGGGCCCATTGCTACATTTCAAAAATAGGTAGGTTCTTGGTTCTGTCCCTAAACCTCCTACTTCTGGGAATGAGATTTCAAGCAATTACTTTATTTCAATGAAAATGCCCTACGGAGTTTACTGTAAGGGACTTGATTGCTAGTTACTATCACCTTAACTTTCTATTTTTAACAACTGCTACAAATAATACAGGTCAATAAGTAGGTTATATTGTAATGTAAAGCAATTAACAGTATTTAGGGCAGATTTGAATAGAAATGTCCATATATAACTAACTGATGATGAAAAACAGTCATTAGCGACAGAAAAAGGGCTATCCATACTGTAGAGGAATGGTATCTAATTTAATTTTGTAGCACACATTACAGGCCTATGCACATATAACATTCTTTTTAGTGGCTGACCCACAATTAAATTCCTCAGCTACAGGAAATTCTCTTTTCAGTGTAATAAGCTTATATTTTTATTCTTTAAAACCTAATCAATTACCATACTACTTGGGGGGAAATTGTTCTATCCCTACTTCACACCATGTGCAGAAATAAATTCAAAACAGTAAATATTTAAATATAAAACATAAGACTGTAGGGGCACCTGGGCAGCTCAGTGGCTTAAACTTCTATCTTCAGCTAAGGTCATGATCTCAGGGTCCTGGGATCAAGCCCAGAGTTGGGCTCTCTCCTTCTGCCATTCTCCCTCTACCCCTCTCCCTCAGCCCCTCCCTCTGCTCATGATCTCTAATAAATAAATAAATAAAAATCTTTAAAACATAAAACTGTATAAGTCTCATATCATCACCTTTCATTAATCAGAATGGCAATGACTCCAATAATTGATAGTAAGTAGTGCTGGCACGGGAGTGGGAAAACTGACATGCATACAGTGTTGGTAGTAGTGAAAAATTTGTTTTTTCTACTGGACATTTGTGCAATGTGTATTTAATGTGCATATTCTTTGATTTCATAATTCTACTTCCAGGAATTTATCTTAAGTAGATGATTAAATAATGAAAAATGCATAAATGCATAAGAACATTTACAATGGCACAATTTATAAATAGTAAGATTTGAAAACAACACAAATGTACATGATTTGGAAACTGGTAAATCATACAATGTAACACTGGTAAATCATACAATGTAACATATGGCTACATATGGCTATATGTATTTCTTCAGAAAAAAGTAAACTACATACTATTAAAAAAATATAAACCAAAGAATCATGTCAGCAATATAATCTTATCTTTTATTTAAAAAGTATCTATTATAGGGGCGCCTGGGTGGCACAGCGGTTAAGCGTCTGCCTTCAACTCAGGGCGTGATCCTGGCGTTCTGGGATTGAGCCCCACATCAGGCTCCTCCGCTAGGAGCCTGCTTCTTCCTCTCCCACTCCCCCTGCTTGTGTTCCCTCTCTCGCTGGCTGTCTCTATCTCTGTCAAATAAATAAATAAAATCTTTAAAAAAAAAGTATCTATTATATAAACTTATGTGAGTGTGTAAACATGCTTAAAAACAGTCTATGTGGGGGCACCTGGGTGGCTCAGTCAAACGGGCAGCTGCCTTCAGCTCAGGTCATGATCCCAGTCAGGGTCCTGGGATCGAGCCCTGCATCAGGTTCCCTGCTCAGCCGGGAGTCTACTTCTCCCTTTCCCTCTGACCCTCCTCCTTGCTTGTGCTCTCTGTCTCAAATAAAATCTTAAAAAAAAAAAAAAAAAAAAAAGTCTATGTGGCTATATACCCAACTGTTAACAGGATTATTTATGGGATGGGTGAAAGAAGAGGGGATGATGTGAGCTTTTACTTTTTAATTTATATATTTTCAAAAACATTGCCTTCACAATAAATCCTAAGTGTCATATTGACCCTTCTCCCTTGCTTACTGTCAGTCTCCTGTTCCTAATACCTGGAGAAAGTTTTGTCACCCTTCAGCTCAGGCTATATTTTTAGTTATTGATCTCCCTTTGGCTGTTTCATCTTCCCTTGTTGGCATTTCAGCTGTTTATACTGCAACAAAACGGACATGTAATTTTGTTTTACACATATACAAACGATATTAAAATAACAACAAAGGTGCTAACACATATACTTGAATATTTGGCAATACATAACTAAAGCATGGAAGGTTAGAAAAGTAGGATAATAAATTCTTTTGTCCAAATTTAATGAGTCAACAAAGGCCAATTCTGTATATAAAGTACAGGTGATTTTCAGGTTTTTAAATGTATTTGTTTTTTTTTTGTTCCCATCTGCATAATCTCCACTCTCTCAATTTAATCAGAAGAGAAGATATTGTCTATAATATACCAAAACAAGCTACAAAATTTAAAACAAAAATAATAAGTAGCCATTATTTAGTATATCCCAACAAAGAGTCAAGTTTAGAATAGTGGGTACTTTATTTTAAATGGAATATGGTCAAACTGAAATAAAAAGGAGTATCATGATAAGGACATTGAAGGGACCACAGTCATGTCATATTGATGTGGAGAACAAAGGCAAAAGAAAAAAAGTTAAATTTCCTTGCAACTTAACAGCCCATTGACAAGTCCTTGAGAGAGGCAGAGTGACCTTCCTCTAGGAACTCAGGGGCCTTGATGTTAACACTTTGCTAAGGGCAAAAGGCAATTTTAGTTTAACATTATCCTGACCTCCAAGATCTTTTAAGTCTCCTTTAATATATAAAAATTCCTTTGGAAACTTCCTTCCTTTATCTCTATCCCCCAAGATACATGTTAGTGGCCATCCTCCAAGATAATGGACCCCTGATATGCATATGAAGGGTCTCATGACTAAGGTTTTACTAGACAGTAATAAATGACCTTTCCCTAACAACAGCTAGCCCCCTCAATGCCCTGGGAACCTTGCTTCCAAAATTCCCTAGAGACTTAACACTATCCCCTAACCCCCTCTCAACTTGAAAGCATATAATCAGTCACCCATGACAACCCCAGTGCAGCTCTTTCTGCCCATGGGTCCTGTCCCTGTGCTTTAATAAAACCACCTAACTACACCCAAGATGTTTCAATAATTCTTTCTTAATCATGTTCTTCGAACCCCAACACTTCCACATCAATATGAGGAACTAAAGATGCTCAGGATGGTGGGAAAGGGAAAACGATAATTGAAAGAAACTTGTTTACTGCAGCTCCACAGCAAAGAACCAGTATCAATGGACAGATGTAACAGGGGGGTAGATTCTGGCTTAAGATTTCTACCAAATTATTTCTAGAGGTTTATTACAGGTATTGAAAATACTAAAAACGCACATTTTCAACATTTCATTCATTCATTCACTCATTCCTTAGAAAGAAGAGAGAGGCAGAGGGAGAGGGAGAGAGACAATCTTAAGCAGGCTCCATGGCCAGCTTATGAGCCTGACGCAGGGGGCTCAATCTCACAGCCCTGAGATCATGACCTGAGCCGAGATCAAGAGTTGGACACTTAACCAACTGAGCCACGCAGGCACCCCTAAAAAACATTTTAGTATTAAAAGCAAAGTCTTAGCCCTATTACATATATGGTGCCATCAACCCACCAAGAATAAGAAAGAATGATAAAGAAGGTAGCAGGCTACCTTTCCAGTACACTGCAGGTGCTGTCCTGGCACGGAGAGGGAGGTCACAAACATGGTAAAGCAGCGAAGCAAGAATACAGTGCCCATCAGACTACAGAGCCTTCGGAGAAGTATTGACCTGTGAACAGAGCGACCAAAAAGAGAGAAAGATCACAAGAAAGCAAACCAAAAAACTCCAGGCATCAAGTGTTTATGTAAAAGGAGAGCATGCAGGAAAACCACTAGAACTAGATTCTCTGAAGAAGACAGAAATCTTAGAGAAATCTTAGATCTGAAGCATCACTGTCCAAGAGAACTTTCTGTAATGAAGGAAATGTTCTATAACTGCACTGTCCAATCAGGTATCTACATGTGGCTCTTGAGCACTTAAAATGTGACTAATACATCCAAGGAACTGAATTTTAATCTTATTTCATTTTCATTAATTTAAATAGCCACATGTGGCTAGTATCTGCCATGTCAGACAATGCTGACCTAAGAGCGTCATTTTCTTGATAAGAAAATATGGCTAAAGAGAAAGTAAAAGAAATATGCAAGAAAGAAGTAAGACTAGTACCTATCTTGACTCTTAATGTTAGTGCTGTTATTCATATATTGCCCATAAATTATTTACTTTACGAGAGGTAAAATTAAACATGATTCTAGGGAATTTCTGCTCATAAATAACATTGTAAATTGATTACTGATAGTAGCTATCCTAAACATTCTCTAACTTGTCCTAACTTAAAGTATAAAAATATTGTTTTTTTAAATACCAAGTTTTATATTAAGTATACCTAGCAAAAATTTTGAACTGCATTGTATTATCACTTGTGCTGTCATATTAATTTTTTAAGATGTCCAAACCAAAACAGACTATAATCATCTTAAGCACAGGGACTATGCTTTACATGTTTTCAAAATGCTCTTTCCACCCTCAAAAAAGCATTGAACACAAGTTAAGAGATCTCATATTTTAGTGTGTATACCTGGGATGGAGCCTAGGAATCTACATTTTAACAAGAAGCCCGGGGATTCTAATGAAAGCAGTACAAAGGCCACATTAGAAAGAAACACTTTCTTCGACCAATTAAACACCAAAACTTGTATTTAACTGGCCACAGCTATGCTTTGCTAGACCTACCGGGTAAATTCTTCCTTGGTTTGAAGAGTGGATAAACTCAAATTCAAGGGGTCTTGTGAGCCAAAATTAAACCAGAAAGCAGCAGTGATGTTACATGTTTTTAAACCACCTCTGGTTTTAAGCAATCCAGAGTTAAAAATATTGCTGGAAAATGGGAAAGAATGAAACACAATACAGCCTAAAAGTGTGACAACAATAATGATCGACCTTTCTTTTCACCTTCAAAGCAATGAAATAACTGCTGCTTAGGACCTAAAGCACATCGCTGGTTTACCTCAAATACCTCCTGGTGAGGAGAAAGGATAAAAAATTCAAGAAAGTGTCCCTATTCCTCATCAGTGTCCACAGACAATGGAGAGCAGATCCACAAACTTTACAGTTCTTCAAATTTTTTCATTATGCCTGATTTTTTTTTACTTAAATCAAGTAATTTCCCCTTACTAAAGTAGGAAAGAAGCCTCCCCTTACATTCTTTCCTTTATATTTCTTAGTGAAAGTGCCAAAGAAGCACTTTCCCTATTCAGCAATTTCCTGTATCATCTTAAGCAAGCCACCTAACTAGATGTATATGGTAGGCAAAATAATCCCTTTTCTAATGGGCCTCCTCCAAGCAGAGAATTTCTTTCATCCAAACATTGCCCTTGGCCAAAGACTGTTCTTGGAGTAGTTTCTATCCTTCTACAGAAAATGACATTTTTGATTTGTTTTCAAAGAAAGTTACGGCTAGACTATTTGTGGTTGGCTCATGGCTGAACATCACCATCTCTGATCTTTGCCTGCAGAATATATTCAGAATACTACTAAACATGTAGGTATTACCTCACAGTGATTTTCTTGTTGATCAAACCCAAAACATTTTCCATAATGACTAAAGAAGGAAATTAACAGGGTAACTACAAAGGAAGAGACAAGGTTTGATGAACTTTATCCAAGACAGTCAAAATACTTTGTCTTTTAATGGAATAACTGAGGTACCTGTGTTTGTGAAGAAGAAGAACCAGGAGCCAAATATAGCACAAAATCATGCCACATACTTCTGTCATGGCAAAGGCCCATGGGATTCTAGGAACACTGGAACAGAAAAAAATTACATTTTGGACTGACAAGAAGTGTATGTACGTAAATGACACCCTTTGCAGTAAGATACTCTTCTAAATTGCTTCCTATAACTTTTATCTCTTTTAGGAGATGGTATTTAAAGAAACTGGGGGGAAAAACTGTTTCATAAAGTATTCCATTTATCAAAACCTCTTTGCTGTCTGTGATTCCCAATTAATGGTTGTCTGTGAAGAGGTAACAACCCTTTTCTTCCTCCCTGTAGCACGGTAGACCTGGGTACAGAACTGCCCACAAACACCAATGGGAAAAGTTTCACTTCTTGCATGATGCGCTAATTGAAGAATCAGGGCTTGAACTTGACTCTTTTTTTTTTTCTTATAATAAACTTGGTTTTGTTTTAGAGGCAGTAAATAGTTTTTGTTTTGTTTTACTCCTTTATTTCTCTCTGCTCTCCTTTGTTTTATATCCCTGTTTTCTTCTCTTTTCCATTGATTCCTCTTTCTTCACCAACTCCACAACTCCAGTGGTTATTCATTAGCCAAATACATGTCACATTTCTTAATTTAGAAAGAAAGAGAGAGGGCGACCGGCAGGCTCAGTCGGTGGAGCACGCAACTCCTGATCTCAGGGTTGTAAGTTTGAGCCCCACATTGGGTGTAGAGATTACTTAAAAATAAAATCTTAATAAATAAATATATACATAAAAAGAGAAGGAGGAGGAAAAGGAGACAGAGGAGGGAAGGGAGTAAAGATGAAAATGAGTTAGTGCAAACAGGTCATCTGGTAGGATTATTGTCTTATTTTTATTCTTTGTACATTTCCACTAAAAATTCTTGTACAATAATGTGTTAATTTTATAACTAAGGAAATAAAGGTATTTATTAAAAAGAAAACATGAAATCTGAAAGAATGATATTAATAGTCTACTTCAAACCTTATTCAGAGTTAAGTGAAGAGAATCAATCATCTTTAGTCAGGGACTTATCTTTTATTTATTACCTCAGAAAAAAAGACTCCTCTTCTGTATTTTTAATCTATTGGTGCCTTATTTATCTGGCATTACTGGGGAAAGGGTTATTTCACATATCAAATTTTCAGATAAAAGAAAGATTCCTGAGGCGCCTGGGTGGCTCAGTCGGTTGAGCATCTGACTCTTGGTTTCAGCTCAGGTCATGGTCATGGTCATGGTCATGTCTCGGGCTCTGTGCTCAGTGTGGAGTTTGCTTGAGATTTTTTCTCTCTCCTTCTCCCTTTGCCCCTCCCCCCTCAAATAAATACATCTTTAAAAGAACGATTCCTTTAAGTGACTTTTAACTATATACACTTTTAAAATGAACATTTAAAAAAACTCTATGTGTATAATACATACATACATACATACATATATATATATATATGCATGTCCATATGTGTGTGTATGTGTATATATAAATGTATACAAATGTTTCACAATGTTTAGGATGAAAATAAATTTTCTGCCCCAACCCTACCTAATTCTTGCTCCCCAGAGGCAATCACTTTCACTCTTCTGTTTTATTTAGCATTATATCTTTTAGTTAGTCCCCCTGCCACCCACTCCCACCATTTTTCCTCCCCTATTCTCAATATTGTTTCACAATTTTTTAAAAAATAATTTCTGGCTTTTACTTAACATATGTTGTAAATATCATTTGCAGCTGAGTCAGTAGAGAACAATGATTAAATCCCTTTCTTGTAGTAGACATTCTTAGAATTCTCTAAAGCTAAAATACAACTTTTTTTTTAAGGTTGCTCTGTTTTTTGTGTGCCATCACATTTCATCTTCAAACTATTCTACAATTCCAATTTTTCTTTTTGGGGAAATTTCTCCTAGAGCTCTTCTTTTTTTTCCAACTTAGTATGGTTACATTTTTTAGTCCTCCTATATGGCTCTTTTCTGAAATAAAACTTGACCCTCATCTTGGAAATTCCTCTTTTCTGTATTAGATTCTTTGTTTCCTGAATCCATGTTCTCCTCTTTTTCAGTTTACTCCTTAGTTTTGATGGTGTGTAACCTCCAGTTATTTTCTGAGAAACACAGGCGAAGGATAAACTTGGTTGTTGTTGTTTGTTGTTTGGGTTTTTTTTTGCGGGGCGGGGCGGGAAGGGCAGAGAAAGAATCTTAAGCAGGCTCCGGGTCCAGCTCGGAGCCCCATGCAGTGTTTCATCTCACAACCCTGAGATCATGACCCAAACAGAAACCAATAGTCGGGACGCTCAACTGACGAGCCACCCAGGCACCCCCTAAACTTGTTTTTACTGTTAGTTTTATTGAGGTTTAATTAACAACCAGAAAAAAACCACCCCTGTTGGTGTACAGTTCAATGAGTTTTGACAAACGTATTCAGTCATATAACCACCACCACAATAAAGATTTATTTTCATCACTCCAAAAAGTTGCCCTGTGTCCCTTTGTAATCAATCCCCTCTCTCATTTCTAGCCCTGGGGCAATCATTCAACTGATTTCTGTCCTATAGAGGTTTGCCTTTCCCAGAATGGCATATAAATGGAATCACACAGTATTTATTTACATACCTTTTGGATCTGGCTATTTTCACTTGGCATAATATATTTCAAATTTACCCATGTTATTCCATGTATAAGTCTTTATCCATTCTTATCTATAATTTCTTTGGTTGATGGATATTTTGGATATTTGATGGATATTTGGATATATCCAGTTTTGGGTGGTTTTGAATTAAGACCATGAGCCATGAAACTGTTGTGTCCTATGTTAAGGGTATGTTTAACTTTTTAAGAAACTGTCAAACTGTTTTAAAAGCCGTTCTGGGGATGCCTGGGTGGCTTAGCCATTAAACGTCTGCTTTCAGCTCAGGTCATGATCCCAGGGTCCTGGGATCGAACCCTGCATCGGGCTCCCTGATCGGCGGGAAGCCTGCTTCTCTCTCTCATACTCCCCTTGCTTGTGTTCCTCCTCTCGCTGTCTCTGTCAAATAAATAAATAAAATCCTAAAAAAAAAAAAAAAAAAAAAAAAAGGCAGTTCTGTCATTTTGCATCTCTACCAGCAATATATGAAGACTATCAGGTGCTCTGGATCCTCATCAGGTGTTGTTACCGATTTTTTTCATTTTAGCAATTCTAGTAGCTGTGGGGTTGGAAAGTAAATATTTTAAGAATTGCAAACTTAAAAATTTCCTTGGGTCTAGCCTTGTAACTAATTGATAGTTTGCCTGGACAGAGAATTCTAGGTTAGACCTTATTTCCTCTCAGAAAGTTAAAGATAATTGCTCTTGTCTTCTAGCTTCCACTGTTGTAAAGTCTGATGCTATGTGGATTTCTAATCTTCGTATGTTACTTGTTCTGCCTCTTAAGAAGCTTTTAGGATCTTCAGTCTATACCCAGTGTTCTGAAATTCTCCATTTCTGGGTGCTTAGTGGGCCCTCCATTCTCCATTTCTCCTCCAATTCTCCATTCTGGGTGCTCCGTGGGCCCTTTCAATCTGTAAAGTCACATTCTTTGAATTTGGGAAATTTCCTTGTAGTATATCCTAAGTAATATCTTCCCTTTCTCTCTGTTTTCTTTCTAGAACCCATATTTGTTTACTGTTGGGCCAACTGGACTAATCTTACTTTTTCTCCTCTACTTTTTTTTAAGATTTTTTTTTTTTTAAAGTAATCTCTATGCCCAATGTGGGGCCCCAAACCCACAACTCCGAGATCAAGAGTCAAATGCTCCACTGACTGAGCCAGCCAGGAGCCCCTCTCTGTTACTTTTCATCTGTTCTACATACTAGGCAATTTCATCAAATCTATGTTCCAATTATTCTGCTGGATTTTAAATTTCTACTTTTTTTATTTTCCAAAAGCTTTTTTTCCTCTGAGTTTTCCTTTTTTATAGCCTACTGTGACTGTCTCATAAAATGTAACATCTCTTATCTGTGAGAACATGCTTATTTTTTTGAAGTGTTCTTCTGATCCCTATTTTGTGTTTCCTACTTTGCTTTTTTCTGTTTGCGTTGGTCTGTTTTCCTTAAATATCTGGTCATTCTTGACTGACCATTCATATTTAACAGTGAAGTACTAAAAAACCAATTTGATGCTCTGTGTGCATAGATTGAGTTTGTCATGTTGTGGGTTCCACTGTAGAGTGATAGAGATGAGATAGGGATATCTCCCCTACCACAATACCTACAGTACTTTTCTCTTGTGCAGGTTTTCCAAGGTGAGGAATCTGTTCTCCTGCTTAGAGAACTGGCACTGGGTAGGAGTGGGGATGGGAAGTCTGGCTACTTAAGGAAGGGAGCTAGAAGTCTCAGTGATCAGTATGTAAATTTACAGTAATCACCTTGAAAACATACTGAAAACAAGCACCTCTGTTTTCATTCGAGCATGGTATCCCAGAGACCCTCACATTTAACTAGTCTGGAGAATATACCACCTATCTTCCGTTGGAATCGAGAAGGTCTAAAAGCTTCATAAATTGCTTTTCAACCAATTCTCCCATATTTATCTGTACCTGGTCACGAAAGATGCTTGGTGCCACCTGTTTTGAGAGTTTTTCTGGAGCTCTGAAATACAAACAAACTCACCTCTTGGACACTGCTAGTCCCCATTCCCAATCTTTTTTTTTTTTTTTTTTAATTTTATTTATTTATCCGACAGAAATAGAGACAGTCAGCGAGAGAGGGAACACAAGCAGGGGGAGTGGGAGAGGAAGAAGCAGGCTCATAGTGGAAGAGCCGGATGTGGGGCTCGATCCCATAACGCTGGGATCACGCCCTGAGCCGAAGGCAGATGCTTAACCGCTGTGCCACCCAGGCGCCCCCCCCTTCCCAATCTTAAAACAGGCATTCAGCATTCTACTTTCCAAATTTTCATCATTATCATTGTTTTTGCCTTCATGGGATTATAGAGTTCCCCCTCATCTCCTTTTACTGTCATTTTAGTGAAGTGTTGTGAGGAAATGTTTACTCAATATCTCATATTTATTTTGATGCAAAGTTTTCTAAAATGCATTACACATGGATACGCCTCTTTTTTCTGGATAAAAATTTAATTTTCTTTGGTAATTTAGTCATGATTGTGAACACTGATTATTGCATTGAACATGGTAATGACCTCAGGGACTATTGAGAA